>NC_063335.1:62093234-62121959 GCF_021869965.1 Rhincodon typus | reverse complement strand
GAGTTCACAATATCAGAACATCAGATCTGTAATATCATTGATTACACAGTAGAATATAACAACATTTTGTCAAATGTACGAGCCAACTGGAAACCTATCTTTTGATTTGAAAAAAATATGAACTTAGATAGGTAATACGTTTAACTATTTCTCACACATGAATCCATTAATTGATTAATTTCTAATTTAATCACTTTGAATGTAAATTGTTTTCATGTTATTGAAATCTGATATTTTCTTTTAAAAATTGGTAAAATGCACTTTTTTTTTGTAAATTTAAATATATTGTATAATACAAGGAGATCATGTAAAATGGTAAAAGGTCAATGCCGTAAATTTCTATGGGCTGTGATCTGCACCCTTATGCCAAGATCATGCCTGCCGGTCCCTTTCAATTTCGACCGTTCGCAGTAGAGTTGAGGAATGGTGCACTTAAACTGCATAGGGCTGACAGTCACCTTCCACAGTTAACGTGGGGTCCAGAACATAAGAACATAAGAACTAGGAGCAGGAGTAGGCCATGTGGCCCCTCGAGCCTGCCTCGCCATGTAATAAGATCATGGCTGATCTTTTTGAGACTCAGCTCCACTTACCCGCCCGCACACCATATCCCTTAATTCCTTTACTGTTCAAAAATTTATCTAGCCTTGCCTTAAACACATTCAGCGAGGTAGCTTCAATCGCTTCACTGGGCAGGGAATTCCACAGATTCACAACCCTTTGGGTGAAGAAGTTCCTCCTGACCTCAGTCCTACATCTGTTTCCCTTTATTTTGAGGCGATGCTCTCTAGTCCTAGTTTCACCTGCTAGCGGAAACAACCTCCCTGCCTCCACCTTATCTATTCCCTTCATAATCTTATATGTTTCTATAAGATCTCCCCTCATTCTTCTGAATTCCAATGAGTATAATCCCAGTCTACTCAGTCTCTCCTCATAATCCAACACTCTCAAAGCTGGAATCAACTGAGTGAATCTCCTCTGCACCCGCTCCAGTTCTAGTATACCTCTTCTCAAGTAAGGAGACCAAAACTGCACACAGTACTCCAGATGTGGCCTCACCAGGACCCTATACAGCTGCAACATAGCCTCCCTGTTTTTAAACTCCATCCCTCTAGCAATGGCAGACAAAATTCCATTTGCCTTTTTAATTACCTGCTGCACCTGCAATCCTACTTTTAGCGATTCATGGGCAAGGACACCTAAGTCCCTCTGCACAGCAGCGTGCTGCAATTTTTTACCATTTAAAACATAGTCCATTTTGCTGTTATTCCTACCAAAATGTATGACCTCACACTTATCAACATTGTACTCCATCTGCCAGACCTTTGCCCACTCACTTAGACTATCTATATCCCTCTGCAGACTTTCAGTGTCTTCTGCACACTTTCCTCTACCACTCACCTTAGTGTCATCTGCAAATTTTGACACACCACACTTAGTACCCAATTCCAAATCATCTATGTAAATTGTAAACAATTGCGGTCCCAACACTGATCCCTGAGGCACACCACTAGCCACTGACCGCCAACCATAAAAACACCCATTTACCCCTACTCTTTGCTTTCTACTGGTCAACCAATCCTCTATCCATGCCAATACATTACCAGTAATACCGTGCAATTTTATCTTATGTAGCAGCCTTTGGTGTGGCACCTTGTCAAATGCCTTCTGGAAATCCAGATACACCACATCCACAGGTTCCTCATTGTCCACCATGCAAGTAATGTCCTCAAAGAATTCCACCAAATTAGTTAAACATGACCTACCGTTCATGAACCCATGCTGGGTGTTCCCAATGGGACAAGTTATGTCCAGATCTCTTGCTATTTCTTCGTTAATGATAGATTCAAGCATTTTCCCCACCACCAAAGTTAAGCTAACTGGCCTATAGTTACCTGCTTTTTGTCTACTTACTTTTTTAAACAGTGGCGTCACATTGGCTGTTTTCCAATCTGCGGGAACCACCCCAGAGTCCAGTGAATTTTGGTAAATAATTACTAGTGCATTTGCTATTTCTCCCATCACCTCTTTTAGTACCCTGGGATGCATTTCATCAGGGCCAGGAGACTTGTCTACCTTTTGGCCCCATTAGCTTGCCCCCCATTAGCTTGCCCAGCACTGCCTCCTTAGTGATAATGATAGTTTCTAGGTCCTCACCTGCTATAACCTTCTTGCCATTAGTTTTCGGCATGTTATTTGTGTCTTCCACTGTGAAGACCGACACAAAATAACTGTTTAATGTCTCAGCTATTTCCTCATTCTCAGTTATTAAATTGGCCTTCTCATCCTCTAAAGGACCAATGTTTACCTTCGCCAATCTTTTACGATTTACATATTTATAGAAACTTTTGCTGCCTGTTTTTATATTCTGAGCAAGTTTACTCTCATAATCTATCTTACTTTTCTTTATAACTTCTTTTGTGGCTTTCTGTTGGCTTTAAAGATTTCCCAGTCTACTAGTTTCCCACTACTCTTTGCTTTTTTGTATGTGTTTTTTTTTTCCTCAATCTGATACTTTCCTTTATTTCCTTAGACATCCATGGCTGGCTCTCTCTTTTCCTACAGTTCTTCCTTATCACTGGAATATACTTCTGCTGAGCACTGTGAAAAATCGTTTTGAAAGTTCTCCACTGTTCCTCAATTGACCCACCATAAAGTTTTTGCTCCCATTCTACCTTAGCGAACTCCTCCCTCATTCCTTCATAGTCTCCTATGAAGATTGGCCAAGGTATTTTAAATCGATTTTATTCAATGCCTGTCACCAGAAGGTATAGGAAAATACTGGGGACTCCTGAAATTAGAATAGAGACCATTCATACCTGTCAATGATCTTTTTCTAAAACTGTATTTCGTATTTCATTTGTACCTTGATCGATTGTTACTAAATACTTCATTCTTCTTCACTTGTACTATACACCCTAACTTGAACTTTTGAGAAAGAATGTTCTGAATTTATTTCTTGTTAACTCTTTAATTTTAAACTTGAATAACAACCTGTTTTGTTCTATTTTGACTCTGTTTTTCTTTTTACATGGCAAATTAAATAAACATTTTCCTGCAAATAAATACATACCGATGTCCTCATCAATATATAAAACGTGGAAAAGATGCATTATGCTTTCATCTTAGTTTGTTCCTGGCTTGACCTAAAATAGTATATCTGTCATATGGACTTTGCAACTGTTCTAGTCTTTTCCAACTGGAGATCTTCAGTAGTTGAAGGTACCATAAAATAATCTACCAAGTGAAGTCATTGTGCATCTGCAACACTTTTTGATCATTTCTCTTACAAGATCATCTCTAAAAGTGCAATACTGATGGTGAAAATTCTAAAGTAAAGGATATTTCATCAACAAAAATAAATTATTTAGCACCTTTCACCAGATGCCTCAAAGCAAGCAGAAATAAGCCGTTGCTTCCCTGAGCCATTCAGCTAGATCATGATTGATCTCCTAACTCAATGCCATTTTGCCATGTGCATTTTCCAACGCACTATCCCATGTTCTTTGACATCATTAATATCTAGAAATCTGTCAATTTCTTTCTTAAAAATACTTAGTGACTGAGTCTCTACAGTCCTTTAGGGTGGAGAATTCCAAAGATTCACCAATATCCGAGTGAAGAAATGCCCCATCATCTCAGTCTTAAATTACCTATCTCTTAATCTGAGACTGGAACACATACATTAGTTTCCCCATTATCTTTCATGCTGGTTACATATTTATTGTGCTGAATCCTACCATTCTTTTCTAAGTGTCCAGTTATTTTTTTTAAAGCGTAGTCCTTGCTCGAGTGTAGAAACGGATTGCTAGTTGCATGGTTTAGCAACAACTCTTGAAAACTGCTCTGCACTTATATTTTACAAAAAGTCAAGTATGTGCTTTCAAACTCAATGTCTTTTACCATAGATTATGAAACCACTTTATGAAAGACATTGTAGTAGTATTTTATTAGTTGAAATAGCATTCTAAGTTGTGTCAGGTACTGTCTTATATATATATTGAACTGAATCCTATGAGGCACAACCTTTTTTTGCTTGTACAGATTAATTTCATTGATCTTGGAGAGTTATATAAAATTGGCATAGGCCATGGCAACAGTTCAAACAAACCTGGCTGCTTTCGAGAAGATGTAAAGCTGAAGGAGTCTAATACGGAATGGGTTATCAGTCTTCCTGTAAACCGTTGACTAGATGAGAATCAACATGGAGATGTATGACGGGAACTTCCAGGTAAGTGTCTATTATATTTGATTTGATTTATTGTCACAGGTATTTTGTTACAAAATAAAGTGAAAGAAGTGTTGTATAGTGTTGCCACTCTCCAGCGCCATCTTAAAACATAGAAAAATAAACCAAAACATAGAATACAAAAGGCAGAAGAATAAAGAGAAAAAAAAAAAGCGTTCAAATTATTAAGTGCTCCACCATGGGTCGTGAGCCTGGTGGACAGACATGAATGCACTTTGCTACGCTGCCATTGCTAGAACGAAAGTCGCCATTCTTCTATGCCATCTTGCCTCCACTGATGTGTTCACTGCTATAAATCCTCACCAATGCAAATGCCACCAGGTACCGCACCAGCCAAGCTCGACTCTGCCGCTGCCGTGAGTCCGCTTCAGTCCCAACTCGCCGATGCAGCAGCTGCTTATGCCACAGGGTCTTGTACTGGACCTAAATTCGTTAACAGCCCTGTCTTCATGAATCTCCTCTAGACGCAGACGTTGCCAGGAACCCAAACTCATCTCCACCGCAGCAGTCATGAGTCGGTGCTAGGAGTGCCTTGTCGATGCAGAAGCTGCCAGAAACCAAAACTCTCTCTGCCACCGCTGCTATGAGTCCACATTGGGGCCATTCGAGTCTGCACTGGGTCTACTTGCTGCTGCTACCGATACTGTCACCATAACCGAGCTCTTCAACAAGCAGTGAGAAAATAAAAGAGAGAAAAAAGAAAAAAAAAAATAAAAGAAAAGTAAGGAAAATTGGCCAGAGTGGAGGAGAAGCCCTACTGCACTGCCATTTTACAAGAAATACTATTGATATTATACTGTTATTAAGGTTTTAGTCTTTCTCTCAATTTACAAAGATTTCTGGATGTTTAGATTGTTGAACTTCCACTGCCAACAATCATCAGTGCTTGGCTGGAACAATCACATTGAATCAATCACAATAGAGACATTGAGTTCAAAAGCACAGAAAAGGGCTGTTCAGCCTATCGCATCCAAGTTGGTCAAAAAAAAAAACAACCTAATTATTCTAATCCCATTTTCTAACACTGAATTTTTTAACATTACAAGTGCACATCTAAATACTTCTTAAATGTCATCAGGTTTCTGTCTCCACTACCCTTACATGCAGTAGTTCCAAATTACCACTACCCTAATGGATACATTAAAAAAATTCCTCACATTTCCTCTAAATCTTCTGCACCTTACCTGAAATGTATGCCAACAGTCACTGGCCCCTCCATCAAGGGGAGGAGTTCATTCCAGTCTACCTTATTTATGTCCCTTAAAATTTTGTTCATCTCAATCATGTCCGTCCTCAATCTCCACACCTCTAAGGAAAACAACCCCAGTCTGTCTGTTAATCTCTTGTTATAAGTGAAACCCTCCAGCCCAGACAACACCCTGGTAAATCTCCTCTGCACCCTCTCCAATGCTATCACAGCCCTATTATAATATGGATTCCAGAACTGCATACAATGCTCTAGCACAGGTCTAACTGACATTTTATAGAGTTCCAGCATGATCTCCTTGCTCTTAAACTCTATAGCTGAACCAACAAAGACAAGTGTACCATCTGCTGCATTAACCATTTTATCCACCTGTCCTCGTTGTAACAAAGTCAGCCAGGTGGACCTCATCAAATACAAGTTCCCTGACTGGAGCTTTTAACCTGGTCCAATCAGGGAGCCCTGGCTTACAGATATAAACAGGAGTGCCAGAGGCTTTGCTCACTGAGAGCAGTGTCAGGGACTATCTATGTGTAATTAAAGGGTGATAAGAGAAATTCACTTGCAACAGTTGTCTGAGTTGGGGTGAGTGTTTCTGGCATCATACTGTTATTAGGGAAGCTTGATTTGTTTGATTCTGCTGTTGAAGATTGGACCCAGTAGGTGGGAAGAATACATTATTTTCTCTGGATAAATGACATTGTTTTTCATCTGCCCCCAATGAATAATTCTTCTCTCAGCTTGTGGACCTGCAACTTTTCTGGTTATTTGAAGTCTAATTTTCTAAGACAGTAAGTATGAAAACCTTTGCAAGAGTTGCTGGATTTAGTTAAGGAAAATTATGACCCTAAGCCTCCTCTAATTCTAAGATACTATAGGTTTTACTTGGCAATTCAAGAACCAGTTTTTTCTTGATGAGTTTAGGACTACTAGCAGTTACATATGCCTTTGGTCTGACCCTTAAGATGCTGAGAGACCATTTGGTATGTGGGATTAATGATGTAACCATGCAGAAGCACCTAACTGAAGCCCAACTGGATTTTGCATGGGTATACAACTGGATTCATCATTGGAATATGTGGCAAGTGGAGCATATGACTTGTGGAGTATTCCAATAGAAGTAGACACCCTCACCAGGCTGAGTGAGCATAGGGAATGCTGCTTGAGTAAGGGTAATTGCATAGCCTCACTCAATACATACCTCTAAATAGAGGGACTTAAGGTCAGCCCACAGTAAAACCCTAAAACAAAGACAAGAATCAGCCAAATGATTAATATATTCTTCAGGATCTGGGCTGTCAAGCTATTGTAGTTGCTGTTGGTATGCAGACTCGAGACAGCAAAAGAATCCCACTGGACCTAAATGGAGTAATGTAACTCTCAAGCTAGTATCAAGGAGAGTGCTTGCCTTGGAAGGTCCATGTACATCTGGTTTACAACAGTCAAATTGTTTAGCCAATCAAAATAAATGTCTGGTTAAATGGTCACCTGGTTCCAATAGAGGCTGATACCAGTGTGGCTGTTTCTGCAATCAGTGAAACAATCTTTAACAAAATTCACTGGACTCCAACTCTAAGTTTGCACAAGACCTCAACTAGACTGAGAATCTATACTGGGAAACTCAGTACAGATTAAGGGTACAACTTTGATTTTGGTCTCTAATGCTGCTTCTAATAAGCAGCTGGTTCAGGTACCACTAATTGTAATAAAAGGCTCAGGCCCAAGCTTGATATGGCAAAATTTCTTTCAGGAAGATTCACCTTGATTTGGTTTGACACTTTTCAATTAGAAAATGGTTGCCTGAGTGAAGTCTGAACTAAATACCCAGAAGCTTTTCAGGAAGGCCTAGGGATTATCAAAGGAGCCAAGGCCACCTTGCATATTGCACTGGAAACTATTCCATGATTCTTCAAGGCCAGCCCAGAGTCACTTACCTTATGAGCAAATGTAGAGGCAGAAATCAGTGGCTGGAAAGAGAAGGAATCCTTTAGTTTGCAGAATGGGCACACCAGTTTTACCAACTGTAAAGTCTGACAGGTTAGTTCACCTTTGTGGGGATTTTAAATGGTAAACCACTTGCTGCAGCTGGATAAATACCCAATCTGTCACATAGAGGACTTGTATGCAAAACTGGCAGTTGGGGGGGAACTGTCCTTCACAAAGCTGGACATGAGCCACACCTACCTGTATCTGTAACTAGATTAGGAATTCCAGAAGTATGCCACAATTAACACACAAGGGTTTGTACAAATGTATGAGACAGCCATTTGGGGTATCGTCAGTCTGGGCAATAGAAAACATTTTACAATGTCTACCCCAGGTCACCATTTATCTAGATGACATGCTAATAACAAGGAAGACCTATAATGAGTATGTAGAGAACTTGGACATAGCCTTTAGACATTTCTCCCAGGTGGGCTTACACCTCAGAAGAGAAAAGTGTTCTAGGCTCTCCAAATGACCTACTTCAGCCACAGTTGGCAAGACTAGGTTACACCTGTTGGAATATAGAGGTGCCCTGGTTCCCATGTCTGTACCAGAGCTGGCAAATTATTTTGAAAAGTTCATACATAACCTGACTTCCATCCTGGCACTTTAGCATCAATTCTTAAAACAAGTGTCAGCCTTGGAAATGGTCTGTATGCTAAGCCACTTCTTTTAGGGAAGTGAAGAAACAGCTATCATTCTCTAAGGAATGAGTACACTATGATCCTAAACAAGATCTGGTATTGACATGTGATGTCTCCCTCTATGACTTGTATTAGTAGTAGCAAATAGATGGTCCAATGGAGAAGAACACCCAGTAGCCAATACATCCAGGACTTTGGCTAATGCAGAGTGTAAATGAGCCCAGATAGAGAAGGAAGGTTTGGCAGTTGTATTTGGAGTCAGGAAGTTCCACCAATATCTTCATGGATGTAGATTTGTCATAATAACAGGCCTCCAACCCCTACTAGATCTACATAGAGGACAAGGCCGTGCCACCCATAGCTTCAGGCATAATTCAGTGGTGGGCTGTAATACTAAGTGCCTATAATTACAAGTTGAACATTGCCCAGGAGACTTAGTAGCAAATGCTGATACATTGATCTGGCAGATACACCGGTGGTGGTACTACCACTGGAAGAATCCATAATGGTTTTAACTTTTCTGGACACACTTCCAGTCATAGCTGACAATATCAGACTTTGGATGCAGAAAGATCTGGTCCTGGAAAAACTGAAATGGCTGGTGGTGGTGAGGAAAACCAAAGGGCTGTCACCACCAGCATTGAAACCTTTTTGAACCCGGATGGACCAGATCACAGCAGATGACATAATATTATGGGAAGCAAGAGTGATTGTCTGGAACGAAGGTTGTGCCAGATACACTCAATTCCACCAGGGCCATCCAGTGGTCTCTAAAATGAAGATGTTGATGAGATGTTATGTCTGGTGGGCAGGATTGGATGCAAACATATTTGCAATGGTGGAGCAGTGCCCAGAGTGTTGACCAGGACAAAAGTTACTGCCAACAGCTCCTCATTCGTGTGAATAGCCGGGTAAACCCTGGACACAGTTATGTCAACTATGCGGGTCCTTCCATGGGCTCCATGTTCTTAGTCATTGTGGATGCTCACTCAGTGGCTGGCTGTGCATAGAGTTCATTTGTCAAACGTAGGGACGACAATAGATAAACTGCATGCATCTCTTGTAATACATGGACTCCTGGAAGTGTTGGTCACAGATAATGGGCTATCGTTTACCAGCAGGAAATTTGAGTATTTCCTACAGTTGAATGGCATTCGGCATGTAAGGACAGTTGCATACCATTCGTCATCCGATGGTCTGGTGGATCGAGCCATCCAAACTTTGAAGGCAGGCTTAAAGAAACAACCCACAGCTTCAGTAGATACCAAACTGTCGCAGTTCCTATATGATTATAGGACCAACTCTCATGCTACAGCGATGGCTCCAGCATGTGTTGCTAATGGGGCAAAGACTTCACAGCAGGTTAAATCTGATTTTCCCAGATCTGGAGGGACATATGAAACGGCATCAAAAACGCCAATGCCAGGCACAAGACTAAGTGAGAGACAGTTTACTTCAGGTTTAGTGTAGGAAGTTTGGTGTTGGAATCAAGGGAATGACCCTGCCTAGTTAAGAGGCCTGGTTGATGTGAAGTCGGGTCCAGTGATGTATAAAAGTTTGGGTAGGTGGGATGGTGCTGAACATGCTTTTGGACCATAAGCTGCAAACTCTCAAACAGTGCGGGAGAAAAATGCGTTGGGCTCCTCAACTGCCTTTTTGACTGTTCAGAAGCCTGTAAGTTCTGCTTTTCCATTGAAGATATCTAGGGCTTACTGGCCTATGTCCTTGGAGTCAGAGGACAAGGTATATAGTGATTGTAATGAGGTTAGCCAGTTGGACCTCATTATATGGAGTTCCCTGATTCAGGCTGTTAAATTCATCCAATCAGGGAGCCCTGGCTGACCAATAAGAACAGGCATGTTTCACATATGGAGCTGGATCAGTGTCAAGGACTTTGCTTGTATATAACAGGTGATTTGGTGATGGGATACCAGCCTCTATGGCGTTATTTCACTCGTATATCTTAAGGGACCAGTGTATATGCACCAAGGTCCCTTTGATCCTAGGTACTTCCCAGGGTCCTACCACTCATGTCTTGACTCGTTTGTAATGCCCAGGTGCATCATTTCACACTTGGCTGGATTGAATTCCATTTGCCATTAATTAGCCCAACAGACCAGCTTGCCTACATTCTTTTAAGACTATCTTCTTCTTCACTATTTGCTACCTCACAAAAATTTTTGTATCATCTACAAATTTACTAATCCAACCTCCTACATTTATGTTTAAAACCTTTGTATATACACAAATAGCAAAAGGCCCCAAAATTTACTCATGAGGGACACCATGGACACAGTTGGAAGAACACCCCTCAACCATCACCCTCTGCTTCCTGTCACTTAGCCAATTGTGGTTCCAATTTGTCAAATTTCTTTGAATCCTACATTTATCAGTCTGTTGACATGATAGGGGAGGAGGTGTTAGGTGTCTTAAAGCATTAAGGTAGATAAGTCCACAGAGCCTGATGGGTTTTTATTCATTCACGGGTTCAGAGCGTCACTGGCTAGGCCAGCATTTATACCCAGAGGGGAGTTGAGTCAAACACAGTGCTTTGGGTTTGGAGTCATATGTATGCCAGATCTGGTAAGGCTGGCAGTTTCCTTCCCTGAAGGGTCATTAGTGAACGAGATTTTCCTACAATCAGCAAGAGTCATCATTAGACTCTTAATTCTAGATTTCTGTTGAATTAAAATGCCACCATTGGCCATAGTAGGCTTCAAACCCAGGTCTTCAGAACATTACCTGGGTCTCTGGATTAACAAAGATTAGCCATTGCCTCCTACAGGATATTCCAGGTTACTGAGGAAGTCAGTGCAAGAAATTGGTGGGGCTCAGAGATCTTTGTGTTCTTTAGCCACAGGCAAGGTACCAGATAACTGGAGAATAGCCAGTGTTCCTTCTCTTTTCTAACAAAAAAAAAAGAAGGCTAGCATGGATTGTCCAGAAAATTGTAGGCCAGTGAGCTTAACATCGATGGTAGGGAAATGATAGATTCTTTTGGACAGGATATCTTTCATTTGGAAAAGAATGGACTTATTAGGGATAGTCAGCATGACTTTATGCAGGCAAGGTCTTGTCTCAAAATTTGGTTGAGTTCTTTTTTGAGGAAGTGGTGAGGATTTTACTAAAGCATTTGACAAGGTCCTTTATGATGGGCTGGTTGAGAGTATTAGTCATGTGAGATCCACAGTGAGTTGGACACAATTGTGGTTGTGGAGTTTTTTATTTTCCTGCTCTAGGTCTGTGACCAGTGGTGTTCTGCATGAATCCATATACAGTTGTGGATAGCAAAGAAAGTTGTCAAAGGATACTGCAGGATATGAATCAGTTAGCAAGTTGGGCAGAGAAATGGCAGATAGACTTTAATCTGGACAATTGTGTGGTGATCTATTTTGGGAATTTGAATGCAAGAGAAAAGTATTCAGTAAATGGCAGGTCCTTTAGGAGTGTTGAAATATGGAGGGATCTTGAAGTGCAAGTCCATAGCTCCCTGAAAGTACAACACAATTGGTAAAGGTGGTGTTTGGCATGCTTGTTTTTGTTGGTCAGGGCATTGAGTGTAACAGTTAGCAAGTCATGTTGCAGTTGTATAAAACTTTCGTTAGGCCATATTTGGAGTAGTGTGCGCAGTTCTAGTCACCACACTATAGGAAGGATGTGGTGGTTTTGGAGATGGTACAAAAGATATATACCTGGATGTTGCCTGCATTGGAGTGTATTAGCTATAAGGTTAGGTTGGAAAAACTTGGATTGATTTCACTAGATCCGAGGGTCAACCTGGTAGAAGTATATAAAATTGAGTGGCATGGATAGAAAGGTTAGTGGGAGCCTTTGTCCCAAGTGAAAATGTCAAATACTTAAGGAATAGGTTTAAAGTAAGAAGGGGAAAGTTCAAAGGAAATGTGCAAGGCAAGTTTTTTTTTAACACAGTGGCAGGTGGAACATGCTGCCAGGGGTGGTGGTAGAAGTCAATATGGTAGCAACATTTGAGGTGTTTAGACAGATGCAAGAACAGGCAAAGTGCTGTCATATGGGATTAGTTTAGAATAGCATCATGGTTGACAAAGGCAAGCTAGGCTGAAGGGCCTGCTCCATGCTGTACTATTCTATGTTCTATGTGAAACCTTATCAAAATCCTCAAGTCCAAGTAGACTACATCAAAAGCATTGCTGAATCTACACATCTGGTCAAATCTTTGAAAAATGGTGGGCAGACCTGACTTTTGTTTAAAAGAAATCACACTGATTGTTCTTGATTGATCATCCCCTCAGAATTGTTCCAACAGCTGCCTCGCTCCACCGAGGCTAGACTGGTCACCCTGTAGTAATTTTTTGGTTTATCCCCTGCTCCCTTCTGGAATAACTTTGATCAGTTAATTGAACAGTCACTCTTCACTTTACCCTCAATCCTACTTCCTTCTGTATCTCTCCCTGGAAAAATGCACTCCCAAATTCACTTGTTCTCAATACCACAACATGGCTATGGCTCTCTGCTCACCACGACATTTCTGCAGCTACCAATTTACTCAACCTGACCCTTACTACTGACTTCAATGCCCTCATCCCTGTAATAATCAGAAACATAAGAAATAGAAGCGGGAGAAGACTGTTTCATTGTGCAATATGATCATGGCTGATCTGCCTCAAAAGACAAAGCTTTCTATGGCAGCTTTAACTATATTCAGTGATGGTGGGTCCATAACTCAATGGAAAAGTGGATTCAAAGATTCTCAACCGTTTAAGTTAACAAATTTACTTTCATTTCAATCCTATCAATTTGCTCTCCTGTGATGTGTTGTTACATTCTCAATTCCCCAGGTAGCAGAAACAACCAGTCTACTCTGTCAGGCCTCTTCAGAATTGTGTGTTTCGATGCAGTCACCTTTATTTTTGAAAGTCGATTTTAAAATATAGTTCAATTTGCTTTGCCTCTCATGATGAAAATGCTCTCATAAGACCCAATCTCATGAAATTTCCTTGTACTGCTTCCATGGAAGGTGTAATCTTGCTTAAACTAGAGACTAAAATGGTACATAGAACTCCAGTGAGTTGACCAAAGCCATCTGCAATTATAGGAAGACTTTCTTTCCTTATACACTAACCTCATTCATCACCTGTCTTCCTAATTGCATGCTATGTCTGTATGATAGCCTTAGAAAACAGATGGAGACTGTGAAGATAAAATCCAATACCGGGGTCCTGTGCTTGAACAAGGGGAACTACAATAGAATGAGGGAGGACTTGGCTAAGATAGACTGGAAACAAAGATTTTATGGTGGGACAGTTGACGAGTAGTGGAGGATTTTCAAAGCAATTTTTCAAAGTGCTCAGCAAAAGTATATTCCAATGAAAAGGAAGGACTGTAAAAAAGGGGTAATCTGCCATGGGTGTCTAAAGAAATAAAGGAGGCTATCAAATTGAAAGAGAAGGCATACAGTGGTCAAAAACAGCATGAAACTAGAAGATTGGGAAAACTTTAAAGGTCAACAGACAGCCACAAAAAGAGCTATAAAGAAAGGTAAGATAGAACATGAGAAAAAACTAGCACAGAATATAAAGACAGATAGCAAAAGTTTCTTTAAATATATAAAATGAAAAAGAGTGGCTAAAGTAAACGTTGGCCCTTTAGAGCATGAGAAGGGGAATTTAGTTATGGGATATGATGAAATGGCCGAGGGCATTTGTATCGGTCTTCACAGTGGAGGACACTAATAACATGCCAGTAATTGACAAAGAGACGAAGGTAGGTGAGGACCTGGAAACAATCATTATTACGGAAGAGGTAGTGTTGGGCAAGCTAATGGAGCTAAGGATTGATAAGTCTCCTGGCCCTGATGGAATGCATCCCAGGGTACTAAAAGAGATGGCGGGAGAAATAGCAGGTGCACTGGCAGTAATTTTCCAAAATTCACTGGACTCTGGGGCAGTCCCAGTAGATTGGAAAACAGCAAATGTGACGCCACTGTTTAAAAAGGGAAGTAGACAAAAGATGGGGAATTATAGACCGGTTAGCTTAACCTCTGTAGTGGGGAAGATGCTTCAGTCTATTATCAAGGAAGAAATAGCAAGGCATCTTGATAGAAATTGTCCCATTGGGCAGACACAGCATGGGTTCATGAAGGGCAGGTCATGCTTGACAAATCTTTTGGAATTCTATGAAGACATTAGGAGCAAGGTGGACAATGGAGACCCAGTGGATGTGGTGTACCTAGATTTCCAAAAGGCCTTCAAGGTGCCGCACAAGAGGCTATTGCATAAGATAAGGATGCATGGTGTTAAGGGTAAAGTATTAGCATGGATAGAGGATTGGTTGACAAACAGGAAGCAAAGAGTGGGGATAAATGAGTGCTATTCTAGCTGGCAGTCAGTGACTAGTGGTGTGCCTCAGGGATCGGTGTTGGGACTGCAATTATTTACAATTTATATAGATGATTTGGAGTTGGAGACCACGTGTAGGGTGTCAAAGTTTGCAGATGACACTAAGATGAGTGGCAGAGCAAAGTGTGCAGAGGACTGTGAAACTTTGCAGAGGAACATAGGTACATTGAGTGAGTGGGCAAAGGTCTGGCAGATGGAATACAATGTAAATAAATGTGAAGTCATACATTTTGGTAGGAGTAATAGTAAAAAGGATTATTACTTAAATGGTAAAAAGTTGCAGCATGCTGCTGTACAACAAGTAATTAGGAAGGCAAATGGAATTTTGTCCTTCATTGCTAAAGGGATTGAAGTTTAAAGCAGAGACGTTATGTTGCAGCTGTACAAGGTGCTGGTGAGGCCACACCTGGAATACTGTGTGCAGTTTTGGTCTCCTTACTTGAGAAAGGATGTATTGGCACTGGAGGGGGTGCAAAGGAGGTTCACTAGGTTGATTCTGGAGTTGAGGGGTTTGGCTTATGAGGAGAGACTGAGTAGATTGGGATTATATTCATTGGAATTCAGAAGATTGAGGGGGGATCTTATAGAAACATATAAAATTATGAAGGGAATAGATAAGATAGATGTAGAGAGGATGTTTCCACTGGCAGGTGAAGCTACGACAAGAGGGCATAGCCTCAAGATTAGAGGGAGCAGATTTAGGACTGAATTGAGAAGGAATTTCTTCACCCAGAGGGTTGTTAATCTATGGAATTCCTTGCCCAGTGAAGTAGTTGACGCTACTTCAGTAAACGTTTTTTTAAAAAAAAAGTAGATTTTTTTTTAACAATAAAGGAATTAAGGGATACGGTGAGAACACGGGTAAGTGGATCTGAGTCCACGAAAAGATCAGCCATGATCTTATTGAATGGTGGAGCAGGCTCGACGGGCCAGACGGCCTACTCCTGCTCCTAGTTTTTAATGTTCTTATGTTCCTTTATACTTGGGTTTCTCTGACAGTTTACATTTGAAACTTTAATACTTTAATAAACTTCTGTTCTTATTCCTACCAAATAAATAGCCTTGCCACACTTCCACAGATTACACTCCATTAACTTTTTGCCTACTCACCTGATCTATCTTTCTCTTTTCCATCCGTTTGTGTCTTCTTTCACAGCTTATATTAAAACTTAACTTTGTATCATCAGGAAAGCTAATGCATTACTTTTAATCTCTTTGTCAGATTTTAAATAGTTGAGACCCCAGTACTAATTCTCATGGTAATCCTTTAATTATAACCTGCTGATTTAAAGATGCCCTTTTTATTCTATTCTTTGCTTCCTGTCCATTAACCAGTTCTTCCTTCATGCTAATATATGAACCCTCAACTTTTTTGTGGTGTGTGTCATCGTAAGCCCAATCAAAAGCCAAAGTAGAATCCAAATGCATTACACTTACTTCCTCACTTTTATCTACTTGACTACCTGCATCCTTAAAAAAAATTAATAAATTTGTCAACCATTAATTTCCTTTCCTAACACTATTTCACTGCATAAAATTACACCCCCAACCCCAAAAAAATAAATATTGCTTCATTACGGACTCCATTCTTCTCCCTGGCAACTACCTGACACTGAGACAGTTCAATTTCTTGGCAAGAGGTTTTCAGCTCCTCGGAGATAAGTGGATCACAACATGCTTAGATCTCCCTTACAGGTCAATGCCTGGATTTTCCTCATGGGCTCACGAAATGAGATTGCTGTCTATTTTTGTGGCTTCTAAAACATATATTTGAATCATAACTAAGTGCTGTGCCATTTGACATTGGTTAAAACATTACTCTTCTCTGATAGGTGGCTCATTAACCCATCAGTTAATATAACATCAAATGACGTGTTCACTGATCTCAGCCAATGTTGTGACCCTAACATATCTTTCAAGAACCCTGTTTTATCAATTTTTCTTTTTTTCCATGCACCCCAAAAATCTCAGTTTTATATAAAACATTGTGCAGCAGCCCACATAACTCTGCAAGTCATCACAGCAGAACAGGCCACTTCTGTACCCGTCACTCCAGTTTTAACGTTCTCTCGCCCACAATAGCCATCTCAATGATTCCCCTTCAGTGAGTGTATCAAACTGAGCTGTCCAGGGCTATATGCTCGGAGGTAGGCCATAAATACTCCTTGAACCCACAGCGTTTACTGCATTTGAGACAGAGGGTCACAAGCCTTACTCAACAATATGCTTAGGTCACCAAGCTTGTACCAGCTAAATCCATCCTGACAATACTATCATCAATGCCTTTCCCTTGAGATTGTTAAGTGTGCCTATAATATTGTCCCACTTTGCCTCTGATTCACATCTTTGCTCATTCTGCTTATGTCATTTGGACATATCCATTCTTATGCATTACGGACAACCTCCCTCCTCCTAACCTCTAAACTGCAGGCCACCCTAAACTCTGCTGCTCATATCCTAACTTGCACTAACCCTGTTTGTTCCTCACCCTCCTGCTTATTGACATACAGTAGACATTAATGTTAAAGTTCTCATTCTTGCCTTCAATCCCAATCTGTGTTTCCCTTTCCTTACTCAATGATGTTATCTAATCCCACAATCCTCTGAAATATCTCTGCTGCTCCAATTCCACTTGTTTAGGCATCCTTTGATTTTATTTGCCCTACCTATGCTTTATCTGTGTTTTCACTTGACTCAACCCTAGCATCTGACATTCCTTCCCTAAACACCCTCTAAGCACTTCCCTTCCTTTTAGGTACTCCTTAGAACCTATCTCTTTGACTATGCATTGGATCCCCTTCTATAATAGCTCTTATATAATTTGGAATTTTTTTTGTTTTGTAATACACCTAAGTATCTGAAATATTTTATTAAAGGCCATTAATTTCCTTTCTTAACACTATATAGAATCAGTCATAGAGCTGTACAGCTTGGAATCCGACCCTGGTCCAGCTCATCCATGCAGACCAGATATCTTAAATTAATCCCATATCCCTCTAAACCCTTCCTATTCACATACCCATCATGATGCCTTTTAATTGTTACAATTGTACCAGCCTCCACCACTTCCTCTGGCAGCTCCTTCCACACATGCTCCACCCTCTACGTGACAAAGTTGTCCCTTAGGTCCCTTTTCAATCTTTCGCTTCTCACCTTAAACCTCTGCCCTCTAGTTTTGGACTCCCCTACCCTGGAAAAACAACCTTGACTATTCACCCTATCCACGCCCCTGATGATTTTTTAAAAACTTCTAGAAGATCATACCTCAGCCTCCGATGCTCTAGGGAAAATAGCCCCCACCCATTCAGTCTCTCTGTATAGCTCAAACCCTCCAACTCTGGAAACCTCCTTGTAAATCTTTTCTGAACTCTTTCAAGTTTAACAACATCCTCCACACAAAATAAAATTCTAATTAGAGTCATGGAGTCATGTAGCACGGAAACAGACCCTTCGGTACAACCAGTCCATGGTGACCATAATCCCAAACTGAACTAGTCCCACCTGCCTGTGCTTGGCCCATATCCCTCCACACATTTCTTATTCATGTACTTATCCAAGTGTCTTTTAAATGTTATAACTGTTCTCGTATCCATTCTACACACGGACCACTCTGTATGTAAAGAAAAATTGCCTGATGTCTTTTTAAAATCTTTCTCCTCATGAAAAATATGCCCCTTAGTCTTGAAATCCTCCACCCTAGGGAAAAGACACCTGCCATTCACCTTATCCATACCCCTCATTATTTTATAAACCTCTGTAAGGTTACTTCTCAACTTCCTACACTTCACCGAAAAAAAAGTCCCAACTTATCCAGCCTCTCCTCAACTCAAATCCTTACATGGTAAATCTCTTCTGAACTCTCTGCAGCTTAATGATAACCGCCTTTAACAGGGCAACCAGAAATGGACACAGTACTCCAGAAGAGGCCTATACATCCTCAATATAATGCCCCAACTCCTATATTCAAAGGTCTGAGCAATGAAGATAAGTGTGCTAAGTGCCTTCTTAACCACTTGTCTATATGTGATGCAAGTTTCAAAGAATAATGAACCTGAAACCCTAGGTCTTTGTTCTACAACATTGGCCATGACCCTACATTTAATTGTATAAATCTTGTTTTTGTTCTTCCAAAACATAATACCTCTCATTTATCCAAATTAATGTCCATTTGCCACTCTTCAGCCCATTGACCCAATTAATCAAGATCTCTTTGTAATCTTACATAACCTTCTTCACTGTCAACTATGCCACCAGTCTTGATGTCATCTGCAAACTTACTCACCATGCTTTCTATGTTCTCCTCTAAATCATTCATATAAATGACAAACAAAAGTAGACCTGGCACTGACCCCTGTGGGACACCACTGATCACAGGTCTCCAGTCTGAAAAACAACCCTCCACCATCACTCTGTCTCCTGTCATTCAGCCAATTTTGTATCCAATTGACAAGCTCACCCTGAATACCATGTGATCTAACTTTACTAATTCGTCTATCATGCAGAACCTTGTCAAAGACTTTACTAAAGTCCAAGTAAACAATGTCTACCATTCTGCCCTCATCAATCTTGGTTACTTCCTCAGAAAACTCAATCAAATTTATGCGACATGATTTCCCTCTCACAGAGCAATGCTGACTATCCCTAATCATTTATTGCCTCTCCAAATGCATATAAATCTCATCTCATAGAATCACTTCCAACAACTTACCCACCACTGAAGTCAGACTCATAAGTCTATAGTCCCCAGGCTTCTCCTTATGTTACTTATTAAACAAACATTAGCCACTCTCCAGTCATCTGGCACCTGTGGTTATAGAAGATACAAATACAGCTGCAAGAAAGCCCATAATTTCCTCCCTAACTTCCTACAAGATGAGATCAGTTGCATGAGATCTTGCATGAAATCACGTCCTGGAGATTTATCCACTTTTATATTTTCTAAGAACTCCAGCACTTCCTCTTCTGTAATATGAACTGTTTTTAAAACATCAATATTTATTCCTCTGAATTCTCTAGCCTCCATTTCTTTCTCTACAGTAAAAACTGATGCAAAATATTCATTTAATTTCTCTCCCATCTCCTAAGGTTCAGCACAAAGACCTTTTGATCTTTAAGGGCCCTATCTCTCTCTCCAGTTGTTCTCTTGCTGTTAATGTACTTGTAGAATCCCTTTGGATTATCCTGAACCTTTTTTGCCAAGACTATCTCACATCCTGTCTTTGTCTTTGCCTTCCTGATCTCCTCCTCAAGAATGCCCCTACACTCTCTATATTGTTCAAGAAATTCATTTTAACACAGTTGTTTATATCTAATATCTTTTTTATTCTTGACTAGAACCCCAATATCTTTGTTCATCCATTGTTCTCTGAACCTACCAGCTTTACCTTTTTGTTTCTATCAGAAACATAATGACTCTGAGCTCTTGTTATCACACTTTTGAAAGCCTCCAACTTACCAGATGTCCTGTTATTTGTAAACAATGTACTCCAATCAATTTTTGAAAGTTCTTGTCTCATACCTTTAAAATTTGCCTTACTCCAATTTTAAGTTTTATGGAAGCCTTAACCTTTTCCATAACTATTTTAAAACAAATAGAATTATCTTCACTAAACCCAGAGTGTTCCTCTACCATTACACTTGCCCTGTCTCATTACCCAACAGAAGATCAAGTTTTGTTTTTCACTTGTAGCAACATTTACATATTGATAAATAAAATTCTCTTGAACACATTTAACAAATTCTTTACCATCCAAACCTTTAATCCTATGGTAGTCCCAGTCAATGTTTTGGAAAATTGAAATTGTTGACTATTACAGCCTTATTATTCTTCAATCAGAGATCTCTCTACACGTTTGTTTCTTAGTTTTCCTCTGTCTATTGAGAAGTGTATAGTTCAATCGCATCAAGGTGATCATTCGTTTTTTATTTCTAATTTCAACCCATACATTTTCACTGAATGATTTTTCAGAAATATCTCTTCTAGTTAATCAAAAACACAACTCCTCCTCTTTTTACCTCTTTCTGTCCTTCTATAGTATCTGAAAACCAGCACACTGAGCTGCTAGTCCTGCCCATCCTTAAGCCAAGTTTCGGTAATAGCTATGACATCCCAATCCATGTTCCCAAACATGCCCTGAGTTCATCAGCCTTACCTGTAAGACCCCTTGCATTGAAATAAATGCAGTTTAATTCTTCAGAGTTACTTTGTTCTGTGACTTGCTCTTGTCTGCCTTTTCCAATTAACTTGTTCTTTTTAGATTCAAGATCATTCTTATCTGTCTTTATATTTACTGTACTACTTAGGATCCCTCCTCCACTTTTCTATAATAGTTTACAGTTTCCCTTCACAGAATTAGCAAATCTTCCCACTAGGATATTGGTCCCTTTTCAGTACGGGTGAAACCCATCATTTTGAACAGATCTTTTCTGCCCCAGAAGAGATTGCAATGATCCAAGAACCTGAATCCCTGAACATTACACCAACTCTTAAGCTATTGATTTATTTCCTTTGTCCCTTTATTCTTTCCCTCATTTCAGCTTGGCACTAGGAGGTTTACTACTTTTGAGGTTTTGTTTTTTAGTCTTCTCCCTAACCTCTTTTATATTCACTCTGAAAAGCCTTAACCTTTTACCTGACTGTTGTTCCTACCCATGTGTACAAAACTTGCGGTTTCTCTCTCCCCTTTAACATTAGGCTTTCACTTTTTGAGACCTCTTTAATCCTGGCACCAGGAAAGCAACATACCATCCTAGATTCACGCTAACCTCAGCAAAATCTCTTGTCTGTGCCCTTGACAGGAGTGTCCTGATAAGTTATTCTTTTAAATTTTGTCAAAGCCCGCCTTACATAAAGTTCATTCTTACTGCCTATGATTGAACTGTCTCTTCTGTTTTTCTCTGAGACATAGTACTCAAAAATGAGTTTCTGTGTGAGACAGGAGTGGCCACAGGAGACTTCTGAACTACCTTCTTACCTTTCTTGAAAGTCATCCATCTATCTGACCGATCCTGCTGTGTATACACTTCTGTAGATCTATTAGCCATCTAACTCTTGTCTCTCGGCAAGATGGCGGCAGGGTAAGTCACTCCATTTGGAGCGCCACTCTGCTTGCCTGTTTTCTTTCTTTTTCTCCTCTCTGCAGTAATTCTATCCCTTCCACCACCTGCCCTTTTTTAATTACCTACCTGAGGAGTTCGGTCACGACCGGGAACCGTGCGGCGGGAACTGAAAGTGCGAGCCATGTCTGTAACGACGGTGGATCGAGCATGGGCCGGAACGCTGGCGGCAGATCAAGAGTGGGCCAGTTCGGCGGTGAGACAGCGGCGGCAAGAGCGGGCCAGTGAGGCAGCAGTACTTAGCAGCGAGAATGGGCCGGTAAGGCAGCAGTGAGAACGGGCTTTTCGCATGGCGGCGGCGGCCTCCTGGGTTCCTAAAGATTGGAGCAGCACCTGCACCATGGTGGAGACTTTGAGATCTGGATTTTTCCGGCTTACCTTTTGGCTCTGTTAAAATCTTTTAATTCTGGTTTTTGTAACCAATGGCGACTTTGTGCGCTTCTTGCTGTACTTATTTATTTATCACATGTACTAAGTATAGGAATACATAAGTCTTAAATCTTGTACACTTTCAATCTCACTAAGCCCAAAGAGAAGCAGTTTACAACAGAACCGCATATATAAAAAAATTACCTTTCTTTACTCAGAGTCAATAATAAGTATGCAAAAAAATAAAAAATATAAATCTTAAATAAAATCAACCATTTAGCCGTACAATGGAAGTAAAGAAAGACTCCTGCTTAAGTGGTCCAGCAGACAGCTTTCAAAATTCTGATTTTTTTTTTTAAAAAGACTCACTCCAGAGTTGTCCAGATATAAACCTTGCCGAAAGCTCTGTAAACACGATTGATTTTTTTAATAAGAAAAGCTCTCCTCCGCGATTTAGAAACCTCTCTTTGACATTTCAAAAAAAGCCGTCTTCTACATGTATAATGTTAAAAGAACAAAAGCAGTTATCCATTTGTAGGTCTCTTTAAAAAAAGTCTCTTTAAAGTCATTTTAAAAAGCCGTCGTCTACATATTTAATGTTGAGAGAAAAATGAGCTATCCATTTGTAGGTCTCTCCAAAAGGTCCGTTAACAGAACTTCATTTGAAAAAAAAAGTTTCTTTTTTATCATTTTGGGGTTTTATTGTAAATTTGAGTATAAAAGAACTAAAAATGAATCAAGTTAAAAATCGTATACTACTGCAATGTAATAACTGTGAGAAATGTAGAAATAAGCCTGAATCTAAGGAGCAGCTGCAAGATTCACACTACTACGTCCACCTTTTTAGAATTGTTATGAAACAAACCACAAATTTAAAAGGGATTGGATAAATATTTTAAGGTGAAAAATATACAGATATAGAAGAAGTGATTGGACAGCTCTTTCAAACAGATAGCATGAATGTAACAAGCAGAGCGAATTTTATTGGGCTGTATAATTTTAGGTTTGTATCAGTACAATAAGCACTGACCTAGCTGGGGTTTGTAAGGAGGATCCAACAAAGGATACTTGATCAACACTGTCCCTATGAGGATCCAAGCCATTGTAGAGGCACCTTCAGCATATGTTCTCTATCTATGCTTCCACTCTAAACTCCAAAATATGACGCAGGTTTCCTCTCTTGAAGAAGTGTAAGGATCTTCAAGAAAAGTCTCAAAGGGCACCTAGTCGAACTTTGATATCAAGGTGTAGAGCTGGATGAACACAGCAGGCCAAGCAGCATCATAAGAGCAGGAAGGCTGACGGTTCGGGCCTAGACCCTTCATCAGAAAAGGGGGAGGGGAAGGGGGTTCTGAAATAAATAGGGGGAGGCCAATAGAAGATGGATAGAGGAGAAGATAGGTGGAGAGGAAACAGACAGGTCAAAGAGGCAGGGATGGAGCCAGTAAAGGCGAGTGTAGGTGGGGAGGTAGGGAGGAGATAGGTGAGTCCAGGGAGGACGGACAGGTCAAGGGGACGGGATGAGGTTAGTAGGTAGGAAATGGGGGTGCAGCTTGAGATGGGAGGATGGGATAGGTGGGAGGAAGAACAGGTTAGGGAAGCGGGGACGAGCTGGGCTGGTTTTGGGATGCGGTAGGGGGAGGGGAGATTTTGAAGCTTGTGAACTCCACATTGATACCATTGGGCTGCAGGGTTCCCAAGCGGAATATGAGTTGCTGTTCCTGCAACCTTCGGGTGGCATCGTTGTGGCACTGCAGGAGGCCCAGGATGGACATGTTGTCTGAGGAATGGGAGGGGGAGTTGAAATGGTATATCTTTGTTTTTTAAATTCAGACAGTGTCAGGCAGCAGTCTATGAATTTAGATTGTTGTCCCTTTAGCGAATCACTTGCACACTTCAGAAGGCCAGTATTGTTAGAACCCTTGCTAATTTGTCATTATTTTACTTTAAAATTTTGGTTTGGAGCTGTGAATTGTGAGAGAAGAGCTGAAAGGTCATTTTTGGACTGTGAGCAGATGCTAATTTATAGAGGAGAGAGAAACAAACAAGCTTGTTTGTTTGTGAGGCCAGACATGAAATGTAATTCAGGTTGGGTCTTGGCCAAAGAATTCTTCAGACTCTTCGACACCTGGGAAAGCAATATATAAAAATAGGTAGCAGATATTTGGCCATCAACAAGGTGAGTGTTTGGGAATTAGTGCCAGCAAGTCTGCAAGAGAACGTGATGGTCAAACAGTTGGCGAGCCTGGGATTGTGAACTGTTTCGACCTGGGGTTTCTGAGAGAAGGAGTTTGAAGTTTCAGCATGAAGATTTGAAAGCTCTCTGCCTAATCTCCCGGAATCAGCCATTGGAAGTTCAGAAAGTAGAAAACTGGTTATAAGTATGACTGAAACTTCCTCAGAGTGAATGTCTTCAGAAAATCAACCAAGAAACATTCATGTACACCCATGGAACAACATATCATGAAAACTGCTTAAGTAATTTGACCAATTTTGTTCCTTTTTAAAAAAATTATGTACTTTTTATGTACATTATGTACAAACTGTTTGTTTGTGTGACTGCCCTTAGTGTGAATGGGGCTGAAAACAAAGGTATTTGGGTTTAAATCATAGATATTAACTAGATTACTTTTTTTAAAAATTTTGCTCCATTACACTTACTGTATTGTTAATAAATGAAGTCTTTTGTTTCATCTCCAAACTTGGTGTGAAGATATTCACAAAGCCCTCAGTTGGTTATTCAAAAAATCTGTTAGGAACCATTGGAGTCAATTTTGAGGGTCTGAAGGTTTCACTTCTACTGTGTAGTGAATGCAGAGGTAGGGAGGCTGATAGATTCAGCTGTTTGTGCCATAGCAGTGTACACCTTTTCTAACTTGAAACCATGTCCATTTCCCTGTGAAGCCAGGCATACAGCTACTCCCAAAATGTGGACTTCCTGCCCTTGACGTTTGCCCCAGTCTCTATCTGATTCAGATGATATGGCAAAGGGTGGATGGAGATTTCACCATTTATTAGACTCCAACGAAATCTCAAAGTTGAAGCTTGGATCCTGCACACTGGAGAGTTTGTGGCTTTTCCAGAATATTTCCAGTGAAGAGATGGTGAGGTTTCACCAGATCAGCTGAGTAGTTTCTATATTGTTTAATCATGGTAATGGTGTTTAGATCTCAATGACCAAAATGTTACGGAATGTATTGAATGGATTTAATACGTGATTTTGACACAGAAATGTTGTGTTTTCCCTCTTTTTATTAAAATGTGACCGTCTTATTTTATCACGACCATGTGTTGTCTGGGAATAAATCTGGAGCAGAGACAGATGCCAATGTTTACATCAACATATTTGGGTGAAAAAGGGGCTTCAGGAAAACGGAAGCTGCACACGTAACAAAACAATCAAATAGTCTTCCAAAAAGATCAGGTAACCAAACAAAAGAACAACATTAAATGCAAAGCATTTTGTTTATTTCTTACTTCATTGCTTGATGTAATATGATGTAGTAGTAATGTCAAAAGAATAGTACAGAATAATTTGTTCAAGCATTATTATTTAATATCTTAGAAGGATAGAGACTTCCAGCATGGAAATGGGCCATTTGGTGTATAATGTCTGTTTGAGCTCTTTTTTTTTTTTAAAACATTGTGAAGGATTTTCTCCAAAAACGTGTACGTACTTCTGTCCCAAAATTTTAGCTATTGTTCGCTTTAAATATGCAGAAACTTCAGTCAGTACGATGCCATCTAATAAAGCACAGCATGCTTAAAAAAAACTTTGCTGGGATGGGCTCTTCAATATCAGTTGAGTTGTGAGTAGAGCTAAAACTGCAGAATCAACAGCAAACAACCCTTATGTTATGGAATAAAATATTATTGCTAAAGCAGAGAAGCCTGTTAGAAATGTTACTTGTGAAGTTCCTTCAATGATGTTTTGGCACTGAGAAAGTAAGTGATTGGAAGGTTTTCCTTTTTCCTGTGTTGACCTTATTTTTATGTGCTCCCTTGATGCAGTATTAAGCTGAATGTTATCTTGTTGATGGGAATTCCTCTCACCTTTCCCCTGCTATTTAATTTTTGCATCCATGGGGGTAATAATGGGAGTAATAAAATTTCAGAGGTAATAATGTCCGATGTGAACATCAAAACTGAGCGTTAATGGTTGGTCATGAAGCAGCAGCTATCATTACTGATGATCTCTTTAGTCACTTCATTCATGATTGGGAAGAGTCTTTGGCAATAAGATGATTGTTTGTTTGAACATGCAGGGTTACAGGGAAAATGAAGGCGAATGTCACCAAGTCATGTTGCTCATTTGGAGAGTAGATGCAGATGTGATGTGTGGAGTCTGATAAGCGAGATGTGTGGCAGATTCAGGTGAGATGTTCAGTGAGTCAACGTCAAGATCATCTTGCTGCATCTTTTACATTTATCTCAAGAGGTGTGGCGCATTCACAATTGAAGCTTATTATTACTTACTAAACACTTTGTTAACAGCCCAACTTGCCATGGGTTGCATACTTACAAAACCTGCCATACAAACTAGCCATCAGAAATACTCAAATGGAAATCAGAGCAGATTCTTGGTTGATTCAACTCGCTGCTTTCTGCAAAATAACTACATGTCCAACAATGGAAGTGAACATCTCAGGAAAGCTGCATGGAAACCAGCCAAAGACACCCAATGTGCCAGTCCCAAAGAACCCTCATGACATGTATATGATCCACTTATAGGCCATTTTACGCTTCAGTGTTGCCCCTCAGGCTGCACCACCAACTATCATTATAACGCTGTGACAAGGACATAAAGTGCTCAGGGAAAAGTACCCAGCTCATAGATGGGACCAGAGTTTCTGTTCACTTTTATAACACTCATTTAGTCTGAGCCTACCTGGATGCTCACAGTATTCCTACCTTGCCTTAACTTTTTGTGATGGCACATCAGCCAGAAATACTAGCGCAGACACAAGAACAGGATGCTTGTTATAGTTGTTAGCAGGCCTCAATCCAGTTTAAGGGGATAGCCTAAGGCGGAATGCTGACATAGTAAGTCAAAGGCAGCTTCTGATACCAGACTAGGCCCTGTTTGCAGGTATCAGAGAGAGGATTCTCTACTGATAAGAGGTGAGAAGCTAAATGATGGGCAGCTCTCTACCTATCTTGACTCCTCTGACCTCCTGTGGTTACTTTGTTTCTGGAATTTGAGAGGGTCAGGTATTATGGGAGATGAATGTGGGTGGCACAGCTGTTATTGTTAAACTGGGGAAATTCCCAGGCAGTGCAGAGGATGTGCAGTGTTAGTGGTGTCAGGGTTATTATGGGTGAGGGTGAGTGGGGAAGATGTGGCAGGAAATAGTGAGATTGATAGAAAATCAGCCTAGATGTGAGGTGAGTACAGTAGCAAAAGTAGCGTATATGAGGTATCAGAGAGAAGATGGGGCCATTTAGGCTGGCAAAGTTGAGAAGGTCATTGACCTCCTTCCTCCGGAGCTAGACATCCCTCCAGACAGGTGAGATTGCTTTACACTGGGTAACAACCTCAGACCAGTCTGGCGTTGTGACCATAACCGATGATCTTGGAGTAACAGGAGGTCCTGCCTCTGCACCACCTCATCCAGCAGGAACTCTAGGAATCTTGCCTGCGAAGTGCAGCGACAGTTTTCCTGTCTGTCATATCCAGGACAAATGTCAGGAACTGTGCAGGGTAGCTTCAGACTGATGGTGCTTGTCTGGGAGTAAAATGACCCTTTAAAGATGGAACCTGTGCCATTGATACAGGTGAATTCCGGGATCTCTGTTAAGTGGTGAGTAGCTCCATGAAAACTGCATGGTAAGACCGGGCACAAAATGGCTTTGGTATTCACCATTAGGGATGGGAACACATTAATGTGGCAATTTTGATAAGATGCAGGAGGAAACCTGCCTTGTGGTGAGAAACACTCACTCAAACTCAATGTGACTTGCACTTAGCCAAAAAAATTCGTAAGATTCACCCCAAAGGGTTGAATAACATTCTGCTGCACCATATTAATTCTGTATGTGATCCTAACAGGCAGTTAGGATTTGTGAATTCATCTTTTCAGTATTTCTGCCAGCTGTATTGATGTCTTGATTAGGACCCCATTCTCCAATTCCCACTACCCTGCAAAGAAAAAGAATCCTTTAAATTTTCTTAATTCCTGCGGCATATCATCCATTCATCAAATTAGTTTAAAAATATGGATTACGTGGCCTCAGATTACTTTTCTAATGAAAGAGTCTGACTTCACACTTCTCTCAAGATTGTTTTTCAAAATTTTTACCCATTTTCCCACCCAAAATTTCATTCTGAGCACCACTTACACTGTTTAACTGATTAGACCAATCTAAACAAAAAGATAGATGCAAATGCTTGACGTGTGTGATGTGTCTGAGATGCTCAACGCACACTAATTCAAGGAGTGACTATGCAAGGAGACTAGAAGCCCTTACATTAGTAATATAGCTTGAAGTTTGATCAATATTTCTGCATTTCTTCCAAAATTGTGGTGCACAAATGTTCAAGCTGTCCTCTGCCTGGTGCTCCCTAACATTCTTGGCATTTCAGAGACTAGTATCTCCTGCTGAGTACCTCCAAATACTCCAAACCCTCCTGCACCCATACAACCCATACACTGTGGCTTTTGTTCCCTGCTATGCTTTTGGCTGAACTTTATGTTGGTGGTAGTGTCTGTGCCACCTGGCCCAAAGTACATATCAGAGATAGCAAGAACTGCAGATGCTGGAGTCAGAGACAATACAGTG
>NC_063335.1:62066503-62092834 GCF_021869965.1 Rhincodon typus | reverse complement strand
CCCCTGTCTGATATGAAAGGTTTGCTTTGGGCCTTGAATGGAGGTGAGGGGCAAAGTGTAGGGGCAGGTGTAGCTCTTCCTGCGGTTGGAGGGAAAGGTGCCAGATGTGGTGGGGCTAGTGGGGAGTGTGGGGCGGACGAGGGATTTGGAGAGTGAGCAGTCCCTACGAAAGGCAGATGGGGTGGGGAGGGAAATATCTCTTTGATCATGGGGTCGGATTGTAGGTGGTGGACATGGTGGAGAATGCAGTTGGTGGGGTGATATGTGAGGACAAGGGGATTCGGTCTTTATTTTGTTGGGGGCAGGGGTTTTGAGGGCAAAAGTGTGGGAAATGCAAGAGATGCAGTTGAGGGCATTTTTGATCACTGGAGGGGGGATGTTGCGGTCCTTGAGGTCATTTGGGATGTTCGGGAGTGGAATGTCCATCATGGGAGCAAATTCGGCTGAGGCAGTGGAATTGGGAGTAGGGAGGGGATCGCATTCTTGCAGGAGGGTGAGTGAGAGGAGGTGTAGTCCAGTAGATATGGGAGTTGGTGGGCTTGAAATAGATGTCAGTTCTGAGGCAGTTACCAGAGATGGAGATGGAGATGGAGAGGTCCAGGAAGAAGAGGGAGGTATCGGAGAGGGTCCAGGTAAACTTGAGGTTGGGAGGGGGTGAAAGGTGTTAGTAAAGTTGATGAACTGTTCAAGCTCCTCATGGGAGCACGAGGCAGCACTGATATCATAAAGTAGCAGAGGAAGTGGTGGGATAGTGCCAGTGTAATAGCAGAAAAGGGACAGTTCCATGTATCCTATGAAGAGGCAGGCATAGCTTGGTCCATGCAGGTGCCCATGGCCACCCCCTTAGTCTGTAGAAAGTGGGAGGAGTTAAAGGAGAAGTTGGTTAGGATAAGGACAAGTTCTGTTAAGTGGATGAGGGTGTCAATGGAGGGGGACTGCTTGGGCCTGTGGGAGATTAAGATGCGGAGGGCTTATAGGCCATCTGTTTTTGGGATACAAGTGTACAGGAATTGGTGTCCATAGTGAAGATGAGGTGTTGGGGATCAGGGAATTGGAAGTTTTGGAGGAGGTGGAGGGCGTCGGTAGTGTCCCGTACATAGGTGGGGAGTTCCTGAACCAGGAAGGAAAAGATTGAGTCAAGGTAAGTGGAGATAAGTGCCTGCTCCTGCCCCACCGAAGAGTAAATGGGTTGGCCAGGGCAGTCAGGTTTGTGGATTTTGGGAAGGAGATTGAAACGGGCGGTGCAGGGTTGGGGAAAAATGAGGTTGGAGGTTGTGGGTGGGAGGTCACCAGAAGTGATGAGGTTATGAATGGTCTGAGAGACAATGGTTTGGTGATCAGGAGTGGAGTCATAATTGCGGGGATGGTAGGAGGAGATGTCAGAGAGTTGGTGCCTGACCTCGGCAATGTAAAGGTCAGTGCACCATACCACTACTATGCCCCCCTAATCTGTGAGTTTGATGGTGAGGTTAGGGTTGGGGCAGAAGGAATAGAGGTTCCATGGGGAAAAGTTTGGAATGAGTGAAAGGAGTGGAGAACTTGAGGCGATTGATGTTGCGATGGAAGTAGGAAATGAAGAGGTCGATGGAGGGTAGGAGGTCGTGAGTTGGTGTTCAGGAGGATGAGGTTTGTTGGAGGAGGGAGAAGAGGTCTGTAGATGGGTTAGAGAAACAGGTGTAGAGTCAGAGACGGTGGAAGAAGAGTTCAACATCCAGACGCGAACATTGATGTGTGGGCGCAGGGGAATGAAGGTGAGTCCTTTGCTGAGGACTGACCATTCAGTGAGGTGGAGGTCTGTGGGGATGGTGAAGACCTGGCAGGGCTTTGGGCTAGGGCTAGGTTTGGAGCTGGAGCTGGGAGTGGGGATTGAGACTATCAGGAGTGGAAGCAACAGCATTGGTGTTGGTGCAGAAGCAATGCCTTTGGTGGAGGCTGCAGTGGTGGAATTGGTGGCAGCAGTGATGTTGGCGGCGGGAGTGATGTCAGTGGTGGTGGCGACAGTGGTAGCAGCGGTATGCTCAGCGGCAGTGGAAGTGACGTGAATGGCGTCGGCGGAAGTGACAATGTTGGTGGCGTCAGCGGGAGAGGCCAAGGTAACCGTACAGTCATTGGTGGCAGGCACATTGAGAGGGAGGTCCTGGATAGGGTTGAGTTCTGGGGTGGTTGAAAAGGCCTGTGTTTGGTGGTAAGCACAAGTGAGTTTAGTGTACTTAGTTTTTGAGTCAGATAGGGTGGAGAAAAAGTGTTGTTTGAGTTTGTGGATCTTACGCAGAATGAAAAACAAAAGACATCCTTTGCAGATCTGGAGAAGAAGGCTCTGAGCTGGAGTAAGGTTGATTGTAGTGCCAGACGATGCCGGTGCATTGCTGAGAGCGTGTACTTGAGGATCCATAGAAAAAATCATTTTTGGAGGCTCTGGATGCTCTGTAGCTAGCAGTTTTCATGGTTGGGACCAAATTGGGATGGCCTGAATGTTGTTTTGAGCCCACTGGGGATGATCTGGCTGAGTAGGCAAGTACTGAGAAAGGAGATGTGGCTGTAGTATCAGGTTTGTTTAAGTATGTGGTTGAAGAGTTTTAGGGCAGAGGAGATTACTAGAGGGTTGCAGTGCGAGAGACATCCACTAACATCTTCCCAGAGGGAGGAGGACACTTTCTTCAAGGTGGGCATCCTTGGAAGAGGCTTCACAATTGGGTTATATTACTCAGAGATAACAATAACTGCTGATGCTGGAGTCAGAGACAATATAGTGTGGAGCTGGAAGAACACAGCTGGCCAGGCAGCATCAAAGCAGTAGGGAAGTTGATGTTTTAGGTTGGATCCTTCTTCAGAAATCGGGAGGGGGAAGGAAGCTGAGAAGTAAGTAGAGAAAGGAGGGGTGGGGCTGGGGAAGGTAGGTGGGATGGTGATAGGTGAATGCAGGTAGGGAGTGATGGGGATTGGTCAGTGGGATGGGCAGGGCAGATAGGTGGAAGAGAAGATGGACAGGTTGTGTCAGGTCAGGGAGGCTGGATAAGAGGGAGGGTTGGACATTGGATGAGGCCGGGGGTGGGGAGATTTCAAGACTGGTGAATTATATGTTTCGGCCATTGGGCCGTAGGCTCCTGAGGCAGAATATGAGGTATGGCTCCTCCAGTTTGCATGTGGTGTAATTGTTGAGGAGGCCCCAGATGGACATGTCACCCAGGGAGCAGGAGGGGTTGTTAAAATCATTGGCCACCAGAAGGTGTTGTTATTCGTTGTGCATAGAGCGCACATGCTCTACGAAATGGTCTGCAAGTCTACACTTGGTCTCACCGATGTAGAGGAGGCCACATTGAGAGCAGTGGATAACCTGCCCCCTCTAACAAACCACATCCTCCTGGACACCACCTCCTACCCTCCCTCGATCTCTTCATTTCCAACTGCCATCGCACCATTGATCGCCTCAATCTCTCCACCCCCCCCTCACCCACTCCAACCTCTTCCCCCATGGATTGCACAGCCTTCCATTCCCTCCGCTTCAACCTTAACCTCACCATCAAACCCACAGACAATGGGGACACATTAGTGGTATGGCACCGAGACAAGGTGCCACCTCTCTGACATCTCCTTCTACTGCCCCCTCGATTATGACCCCACGCCTGATCACCAAACCATCATCTCTCAGACCATTCATAATCTCATCACCTCTGGTGACCTCCCACCCACAACCTCCAACCTCATCGTTCCCCAACCCCACACCGCCCATTTCTATTTCCTTCCCAAATCCCCAGGGCAACCCATTTATTCTGCCTGCTCCTGCCCCACTGAACTCATCTCCGCTTTTCTTGACTCTGTCGGTTCCCCCCGGTCCAGGAACTCCCCACCTACGTACAGGACACTACTCACGCCCTGCACCTCCTCCAAAACTTCCAGTTCCCTGGCCCCCAACACCTCACCTTCACAATGGACATTCAATCCCTGTACACTTGTATCCCCCAAGCAGATGGCCTAAAAGCCCTCTGCTTCTTCATCTCACGCAGGCCCAAGCAGTCCCCCTCCATCAACACCCTCATCGCTTAACAGAACTTGTCCTTACCCTGACCAACTTCTCCTTTAACTCCTCCCACTTCCTTACAGACTAAGGGGGTGGCCATGGGCACCCACATGGGCCCAAGCAATGCCTGCCTCTTCGTAGGATATGCTGAACAGTGCCTTTTTCCGCTGTTAAACTGGCATTATCCCCCACCTCTTCCTCTGCTACATTGATGACTGTATCAGTGCTGCCTTGTGCTCCGGCGAGGATCTTGAACAGTTCATCAACTTTACTAACACCTTTCACCCCCAATGTCAAATTCACCTGGACCATCTCCATTACCTCCCTCTCCTTCCTGGACCTCTCCGTCTCCTTCTCTGGCAACCACCTCAGAACTGACATCTATTTCAAACCAACTGACTCCCATATCTCACCCACCCTCATGCAAGAATGTGATCTCTGTTCCCAATTCCTACGCCTCCATCGCGTCCGCTCCGAAGATGGAGCATTCCACTCCCGAACATCCCAGACGTCAACATACTTCAAGGACCGCCACCCACCCTACCCCCTCAACTCCATTGATTGAAAATGCCTTCAACCACATTTCTTGCATTTCCCACACTTCTGCCCTCAAACCTCCTCCCCCTACAAAAATAAAGACAGAATCCCCCTTGTCCTCACATATCACCCCACCAACCTTTGCATCTAGCGTGTAATTTTCCGCCACCTACAATCCAACCCCACAACCAAAGAGATATTTCCCTCCCCAACCCTACCTGCCTTTCATAGAGACCACTCACTCCACAACTCCCTTATCTGCTCCACACTCCCCACTAATCCCATCACCTTTCCCTGCAACCGCAGGAAGTGCTACACCTGCCCCTACACTTGCCTCTCACCTTCATTCAAGGCCCAAAGCAAACCTTTCATATCAGAGAGGGTTTCACCTGTACATCCGCCAACTAGGACTACCGTATCCACTGCTCCCGATGTGTTAGACCTCTGCTAGAGTACTGAGAATGCCACATTACAGGAAAGAAGTGAACACATTGGAAAACATGCAGAAGAGATCTATAAGAATAGTTCCAGGAAAAGATCTATAAGAATAGTTCCAGGAAGAGAAACTTTAGTTATGTTGATTGATTGAAGAAGTTTGGACTGTTCTCCAAAAAAAAATGCTGAAAGGAGATTTGATAGAAGTTTTCAAAATCTAGATCAGGCCGGACACAGTGCATAGAGGAAAATCTGTTCCCATATATAAAATAAAAAAGAACAAGAGGGTTTAAAGTTAAAGTAACGTACAAGCAAAGTAAGGCCAATGTGAGAGAACTTTTTCATATGGCGAATCATTAGGAAATAGAATGCACTGCCTAGAAATGTGGTAGAAGCAGTTTCAATTGAGGCATTCAAAGGGATATTGGATGATTATTTTGATAGAAATAATGTGCACGGATGTGGTAAAGGGCGAAAGTTCAGCGCTAGATAAATTATGGAGGACTAAAAAAAATTAAAAGAGAAAATAAACTGAGGTCAAACTAATGAGCAATATAAAATCTGACAGTAAGAGCTTCTTCAAGTATATGAAAGGAAAAGAGAGATCAAAGCAAACATAGACCCCTTTGAAAATGAAAATGAAGTTATGGGGGAACAAGGAAATAGCTGAGGAGTTAAACAGATATTTTGTATCGGTCAAAGATACTTTGCACAGCTCATTAATACTAATTAATATGGAGAAGGAATATAGTATCATTACCATCACTAGGTAAGTAGTAATAGACAAATGAATGGGGCAAAAGGCAGAAAGGTCCAGATAACTTTCATCTTGGGATACTAAAATAAATAGCTACAAAGGTAGTAGATGCATTTGTTGTAACTTGTCAAAAATCCTTGTGTTCTGGAGAAGTATCAGAGGATTGGAAAACTGCCAATTCCTATTCAAGAAGGGAAGGAGACAAAAAAAACAGGTAAACTTTTGGCTGATTAGCCTAACATCTACCTTTGGAAAAATGTTGGAATCATATATTAAGGAAGTAACGGTAGCACATTTGGAAAATCATAATTTAATCAAGCAGACACAACATTTTGCCTTTGGGCACAAAGCAGACACATCCCCTCCAAATATAAGAATGGTATGCCAAATCTACACTCCCATGTTTGTCTAGAAAAATAGTGAAGATTAAATAGTAAAAGAAAGCTTGTGATAGTTATGCTGCAGATATACTAGAAGAGTATAGAAAGCATAAGAATCAAGTAAAAAATGAAATGATTAAATCAAAGAGAGGGGCATAAAAAAAAACAAGCAAGATAAAGGAAAACCCAAAGATCTTTTACTAGTTTATAAACAGCAAAAGGATAGATAAGGAAAAATTGGGACCTATCAGATTAAGAAGGAAATTGTGTGAAAACACAAAAAATCTGGGAATGCATATGTTTTCCAATTTTTACTAGACACAGGTGAGGTGTTGGAAGACTGGAGGATTGCAAATATGGTTCCCTTGCTTAAAAAGGGTGCAAAGAAAATGCTAAACAATTGTGGGCCAGTTAGTCTTACTTCAGTGGTGGGCAAATTGTTAGACTGAATCCTGAGAGGTCAGATAAACTGTCACTTAGAAAGGCATGGACTAATCAGGGATAATTAGCATGGCTTTGTTCAGGGAAGGTCATGCCTTACAAATCTTTGAAGAAGTGACAAGGAGGATTGATAAGGGTTGTTGTCTGCATGGATTTTAATAAAACATTCAACAAGATCTCACGTGGCGGACTAGTCAAAAACACAAAAGCCCATGGAATTCAGGATAATGTCAAATTGGATCCAAAATTGAGTTAGTAACAGGAAACAAAAGGTAATGATCGATGGCTGCCCTATAAATGGAAAGCTGTTTCAAGTGGTGTTCTGCAGGGCTCGGTGTTGGGGTCCCGGGTGTTTGTTTTATACATTAATTATTTGGAGTTGAATGTATAGAGCACAATTAGGAAGTTTGCAGATAACACAAACATTGACCATGTAGTGGATAGTGTTGAGGATTGTTATGGGCTCCAAAATGATATAGATGGGTTGTGGCAGGAAATTAGCATATAGAGTTCAACTCAGATAAGCATGAGGTAATGCATTTAGGGAAGTCAAACAGTAAAAGGGAAATGTACAATAAACAGGAATACAGTATAGTTACAGGGATAGATGAAGTGAGAGATCTTGATGTCCAAGTGCACAGGTCCTAAAGGTAGTAATACAGGTAGATAAGGTTGTAAAAAAGGCATATGGAATAGTGTCTTTCTTTGGCTTAGTCTCAGAATACAAAAGTAGGGATATAATGATGAAACTGTATAAGACACTGGTGAGGCCACAAATGGAGTATTGTCCACAGTTCTAGTCATCACATTACAAGAAGGACATAAGTGCTCTGGAGAAAGTGCAGAGATTTACTAGAATGTTGCTAAGGCTATGAGGAGAGTTTGATGAGGTTGGAGTTGTTTGCCTTGGAACAGAGAAGGCTGAGGGGTGGCATGTGAGGTGTACAAAATTGTGAGGAGTTGAGATAGAGTAGACAGCACTCTCTTGGCACAGAGTTTAAAAATCAGGAGTCATAGATTCAGGCTAGGTGACAGAAAGATTAGAGGGAATTTGAGGAAACGCTTTTTACTCAGAGGGTGGTGGGTGTCTGGAGTTCACTGTCTGAGGTGGTGGAGGCAGAGACCCTAACCTCCTTTAAAAAGTACCTGGATCTGCACCATATGTGCTATAAGCAGTAGGGATATGGACTGTGGTAGGAATATGGAATTAAAAAGGGCACCTGGAAGTCCTTGAGTCAGCGTGGACAAGATGGGCAAAATCAAACAAGAATCATATAATGCAGAGAGAGGCCAGTCAGCCCATCAAGTCTGCACTGACCATCTGAAGAATATCCCAGCCAGATCCACCCCCAACCCTATCACCGTAATTTCACATTTGCCATGGCCAGTCTGCCTAACCTGCACATCTTTGGACTGTGAGAGGAAACTGGAGAACTCGGCGGAAACCCACACAGACATGGGAAGAATGTGCAAACTCCATGCAGTCACCAAAGGATGGAATCAAATGCAAGTCCCTGGGTGCAGTGAGTCTGCCAAGCTGCATTTGTGCCTCGTCCATCAAATTCAAGTTTGTTTTAGCTTTCAACCTCCTATAACCACCTTCTGAGCTGTTTTCTTTCTACTGTTCTGTGGTTCTATGGATTCATGAAGGGTAAATCAAGTCTGGCTAGCAGAGATTTTCAAGAAATTTTGAACCAGATTGGGTAGAGGGAAATCAGTAGATGTGTTTTATTTGGACTTCCAGAAGCCATTCCATAAAGTATCTCACAAAGGGTAACTTTTAAGAGCTCATGGTGTTGGAGATACTATATTGGTGAGAATAGAGAAGATCCTAGTGGTGAGGAAATAGCGAATGGGGATGAGGCGTTCTGTTCAGGTTGGCAACCTGTATCCATATGGTTCCATAGGGATCAGTGCTGGGACCACAGCTGTTTACAATATGTATTAATGACTCAGAGGAAAGCAGCCAATGTACTTTGCAGATGGCACAAAAATAGGTGGAAAGGCAAATTGCAACAGGGATACAAAGAGTTTAAAGATACTGGTAGTTTAAGTAAATGGGCAAGAAGTTGGCAAATGTAGTATAATGTGGGAAAATGTGAAGTTATTCATTTTGGAAGGGAGAACCAAAGAAGTGAATATTATTTAAATTGCGAAAATCTGCAGAAAGCTGAAGCACAAAGGGACTTGAGGGTGCTTGGACAAGAAGCAGAGAAAGCTAACATTCAGGTGCAGCAAATAATCAGGAAAGCTAATGGAATGTTGGCTGTTATTTCATGCGAGTTGGAGTAGAAGAGTTGGCAAATCTTACTGCAAGTGTACAAAGTACTGGTGAGACCACATCTATCGTACTACGTGCAGTTTATATAAGAAAATATATCATCTCACTGGAGACAATTAAGCAAAAGTTTACTTGGATGATCCCCACTGTGGAGGATTTGACCATGATCAGAGGTTAAACAGGTTAAACAGGGTCTCTCCTTGCTGGAGTTTAGAAGAATGAGATGTGTTCTCAGTGGTTAGCACTGATGCCTCTCAATGCCAGAGACCCAGGTTCAATTCCAGCCTTGGGTGACAGTCTGTTGGAGTTTGCACCTTCTCCCCATATCTATGTAGGTTTCTGTGGGTACTCCAGTTTCCTCACATTGTCTAAAGATATGCAGGTTATGTGAATTGGCCAAACTAAATTGTCCATCATTTCAATGGATGTGCAAGTTATGCAGATTAGTTATGGTAAAAACGTGGGGTTACAGGGATAGAGGGGGGACTGGATCTGGGTAGCATGCTCTTCGGACATTCGGTGCAGACTTGTTAAGCTGAATGGTCTCTTTTCACACTGTCGGGATTCAATCTTAAGGGGCTAGACAGGATAAATTCTGAGAGTGTGTTAACCATCATAAGCAGTTCTGGATTTGGAGATTGTAGTAAAGCAGACTTGATTAAGGAGCTTAGGGTGAAGGACCATCTCGGGGACAGGGAGCATAATATGGTAGAATTCACTCTGCAGTTTGAGAGGGAGAAGCTGGAATCAGATGTAACAATATTACAATTGAGTAAACATAACTACAAAGTCATGAGGGATGGAACTGGCAAGAGATGATTGAAAGGAGAGCCTAGCAGGGAAGTTGATAGCGCAACAATGGCAGGAGTTTCTGGGGGTAATTTGGGTGACACAGCAAAAATTCATCCCAAGAAAATGAATAATACTAAGGGAAGGATGTGGCAACTATGGCTGACAAGGGAATTCAGAGACACCGAAAAAGAAAAAAGTATACAGTGTGGTGAAAATTAGTGGGAAGCCAGAAGACTGGGAAACCCGGCAAAGAGGTCTTTAAAAAAAAGCATTGAAAGGGATGGAGAAGAAACATGAGGGTAATCTAGCTAGTAGTATTAAAGATGATTATAAGGAAGATATATAAAAGATAAGAGACTGCTGGAAAACAAGACTGGAGAAGTAGTAATGGGGAACAAAGAAATAACGGAGGAACTGAATAGGTACTTTACACCAGTCTTCACAGTGGAATATACCAGCATCACGCTAGAACTTCAAGAGAGGCAGGCGGCAGAAGTGAGTGTTAATGCTTTCACCAAGGAGAAGATGCTGGGGAATCTTGAAGGTCTGAAGGTGAATAAATCACCCGGACTAGACGGATTGCGCTCAGGATACTGAAGAAGATAGCTGAGGAGATTGTAGAGTCATTGGTGATGATATTTCAGGATTCACTGGAGTTAGGGAGGGCCTGAGAATATTGGAAAACGGTTAATGTAACACCCCTGCTTAAGAAGGGAGGTAGGCAGAAAACAGACACTATAGGCTCAGAGATGGTAGGAACTGCAGATGCTGGAGAATCCGAGACAACAAGGTACAGGGCTGGATGAACACAGCAGCCTGCTAGCTAGTCTGATCTCAGTCAATGATAAAATCATTATTATGGATGAGATTATGGAGTACTTTGAATTGCACAGTAAAATAGGGCTGAGTCAGCACAGCTTCATCAAGGGGAGGTCATGTCTGACAAATCTGTTAGAATTCTTTGAGGAGGTAATGAGCAATTTAGACAAAGGAGCTGCAGTGAATGTGATCTATTTGGATTTCCAGAAGGCCTTTATCAGGGTGCCTTACAAGAGGCTGCCAAATAAGGTCAAGAGCCAATAGTCTTAGGAGCAAGGTACTGGTATGAATAGAGGATTAGCTGTCTGGCAGAAGGCAGAGAGTGGGGATAAAGGAATCATTTTCACATTGGCAGCCAGTGATTAGTGGAGTTCTACAGGGGTCAGTATTATCATCACAACAATTCATATTATACATAAATAATCTGGACAAAGGAACTGGATGCATCATTGCTAAATTTGCATATGACACAAAGATAGATGGAGCTAGTGTTGAGGAAGCAGGGAGCTGCAGAAGAAATTGGACAGTCAAAGAAGAGGGCAAAGATGTGGTAGGTAGAATAGTGAGTTTAGGTATTTTAGTAGGAAGAATAGAGGCTTTGACTATTTTCTAAATAGTGTAAGGTTTCAGAAATGTGAAGCACAAAGTGACTTATGAGTCTTAGTTCAGGATTCTCTTAAGGTTAACATGCAGGTTCTCTTGGCAGTTAGGAAGCAATGCAATGTTCACATTTATTTCCAGAGGGCTAGAACATAAGAGGCTGCATAAGGCTTTGGTCAGCCTAAGTTTGGCCAAGCCATTGAGTGTATTTATGATAGAAAAGGATACATTATTGATTAGTAAGGGGAAGAAGTGTTATGTGGAAAAGGCAGGGGAATGGAACTGAGAAACATATCAATAATGATTGAATGGCAGAGTAAACTTAATGGACTAAATGGCCTAATTCTGTTCCTATATTTTATGGTTTTATAGTCTTAATCAATGAAGGAATCGAGGATTATGGGGAAAGCACAAGAAAGTGGACATAAAGAATGTCAGATCAGCTGTGATCCTATGGTTGGGTGAAGCAGGCATGAGGCCAAATGGCCTACACATGTTTCTTTTTCTTATGTTCTTATAGATGATAGAACAAGTGCGGGAATGTTGGACCAAATGGCCTCCTTCTGCACTGTAACAGTTCTGTGATTCTGTGGTTATTACACTTCACATTTTTGTCCTTTTGCCTCTCGTAGTACCCTGGGATGAGTATCACCCATGTCTTGTGACTTTTTTTGATGTCAAATATATTTAAATCACCTCCAATTAAAGAGACAGTGAACTAAATGAAGTTTGAATATTTTATCTTTTCTATTTTTTTCACTGAATCTGTTGAAATTTTATTTCTCCATTCTTCTATAGAACTGTTGCTGTTGCAGTATTAGAAAGTATTGCCTCTTCTGTTTAATGTCTATTTGTTTAATTTTAGGATTTTCTTGTGATGCTTTTTGGTAACTTTCTGGATATACCCAGAATATTTGTTCCACCAATTAAAAATAATCCCTTTTAATTAATAAGGGCGGTACAGTGGGTCAGTGGTTAGCACTGCTGCCTCATAGCACCAGGGACCCAGGTTCAATCCCAACCTCGGCCGACTGTCTGTGTGGAGTTTGCACGTTCTCCCTGTGTCTGCGTGGGTTTCCTCCGGGTGCTCCGGTTTCCTCCCACAGTCCAAAGATGTGCAGGCTAGGTGGATTGGTCATGATAAATTGCCCGTAGTGTTCAGGGATGTGTAGATTGGGTGGGTTATGGGGGGATGGGTCTGGGCGGGATGCTCCAAGGGTCGGTGTGGACTTGTTGGGCCAAAGGGCCTGTTTCCACACTGTAGGGATTCTATGAATTGTGATTTTTTGTTTAAATTTAATTTGCATTAATTTCATGATTCAAATGATGAATATGCCCTCAAACACCATTCAAATCTGAACCTGATCCTCTGAATATGTATACAAGGAACTAAACTCCAGAAAGATGAGTGTTACTGGCACATTATTGGTAGTCTAGGATTTTATTACTCATTAACCATTTAGAACTGATGAATACCATCATCTAAAAAATGACAACAGTCATCCTGTAGCAACAAAATACCACTTGCTGGGCAGAATCTTTGTGATCACCGAGGTATTTAATGGTTTACTGCAATCAAATAGGATTGGTTTTTAGTTTTTTCCAACTTATTTCCTCAATGATATTGAAAATAATGCAAGTTACTTTTCTATCTTGTAGGTGGATATTTTCACCATTGAGGCAGTTTCTCTGGGAATAATTAAAAAGATTATAATTGTCCACGATGGTGTGAAAGCAGATACAGTAAGATTTCTCCATAATTAAACACTTCCTTACCATTATAGGGAAATAAAACTGAAATAATAATGGTTGTTACTTCCGATAGAAACAGGCAAAAAAAATCATTTGTCAATTTTGGCAAATGATTGAAATTCACAGAATACTGAGAGGCCTGGTTAGAGTGGACATGGAAGAAGATGTTTTCATTGGTAGGAGACACTAGGACCTGAGACCACAGCCTCAGTGTGAAGGGACGAACCTTTAGAATTGGAATGATGATGGATATCTTCAGCTACAGAGTGGTGAATCTGTAGAACTCATTGCTGCAGAAGGATTTGATTTGATTTGATTGATTTGATTTGATTTATTGTTGTCTCATGTGACAAGTTTGTTTTGCGAGCAATGCAGGCAGATCATAGTAAACAAGGACATACAGATCATAGGGTGCTTAGATAGAGCAAGGCATATAAAGTTACAACTGCACAGGAGGTGCACACAAACAAGGTCAATATTAGATTTGAAATTAGAGAGGTTAGTTCAGCAGTCTAATAACAGCAGAGAAGAAGCTGTTCCTGAACCTGTTGGTGCATGTATTCAAGTTTCTGTATCTTCTGCCTGATGGAAGATGTTAGAAGAGAGTAATACTGGAGTGGGTGGGGACTTTGATGATGTTGGCAGCCTTTCAGCAGCAATGCGAAGTATAGATGGAGTCCATGGATGGGAGGGGAGGCGGGGGTTGGCTTCCGTGATGGTCTGGGCTGTGCACACAACTTTCTGTAGTTTCTTATGGTCCTGGGCAGAGCTGTTGCCCTACCAAGCCATTATGCACCCAGATGGAAAGCTTTCTATGGTGCATCTGTAAAAGTTGGTGAGGATCCTTATGGACATGCCGTATTTCCTAAGCCTCCTGAGGAAGAAGAGGCATTGTTGTGCCTCCTTGACCTCGCATCTATGTGAAAGGTCCAGGAGAGATTGTTAGTTATCATCACTCCTGTTAACTTGACGCTCTTAACCCTTTCCATGTCAGCTCTGTTGATGTAGATAGGAGCATGTCATCCTCCTTTCTCCCTAAAGTTATTTTATTTTGCTAATATTGAGAGAGACATTGTTTTCATGCAACAAAACAAACCCTCTATCTTCTTCGTATATTCTGACTCGTCATTGTTTAATATCTGGCCTACAACGGTGGTATTGTCAGCAAACTCGTAGATGGCATTTGTACTAAATTTGGCTACACAGTTGCAGATACGCGAGGAATAGAGTAGGGGACTGAGTACACATCTTTGCAGGGTGCCAGTGTTGAGGATTAACGTGGAGGAGGTGCTGTTGTCTATCTTCTTCACTGATTGCAGTATGTGAGTCAGGAAGCTAAGGATCCAGTTGCAGAGGGCGGAGCAGAGACTAGATCTCAGAGTTTTGAGATTAGTCTAGTAGGGATTATGGTGTTGAAGGCAGAGCTGTAGTCGATGAGTAGGAGTCTGATGTAAGGTTCCTTGTTATACCAATGTTCCAGGGATGGGTGTAAGGGTAGTGAAATGGTGTCCGCTGTGGACTTGTTCCACTAGTAGCTAAATTGCAGGGGATTGAGGCAGGCTGGGAGGCTAGAGTTGATGTGAGCCATGACTAAGATCCCAAAGCACTTCATGATTATGGAGATCAGAGCCACTGGGCAGTAGTTGTTGAGTCATGTTGCATGTGCTTTCTTTGGTACTGGGATGATGGCGGTCTTCTTGAAGCAAATGGGGACTTCAGATTGTAGCAAGGAGAGGTTGAAGATGTCAGCGAATTCTGCCAGCCTGGGGACTCCACCTGGGCCAGTCGCTTTTCTTGGGTTTACTTTCAAGAAGACTGATCTTACATCTGCAGCAATGACAGAGGGAATAGGTGCATCTGGGGCCATCGGGGTTGCTGGCAGCATGTCACTGGCATTTTGCTCAAATTGAGTGCATCAGGGAGGGATGTGCTTTTGTCAACTATATTCTGCTTCTTTTTGTATCCCGTTATTATTGTGTAGGCCTTGCCACAGGCAGCTTGTGTCCATGTTGTTAGTTTGGGCTCTAACTTGATCCGGTACTGTCTCTTGGCATCTCTAATGGCTTTGTGGAAGTCTTATCTGGATTTCCTGTATAGATCTGGGTCATCCAACTTGAATGCCTCATGCCTCATTTTCAGTAGGTAGTGGATTTCCCAGTTCATCCAAGGTTTTGGTTGTGGAACATACAGATTGACTTCTTTGGCACACTGTCCTCTATTCACTTGCCAATGAAGTCTGATGGTGGTGGTGTACTCATCTAGATTGTCCACTGAATTCTTGAGTATGGTCCAGTCCACTGATTCCAAGCAGTCCCAGAGAAGCTCTTCCGCTGCCTCAGACCAGCATTGTACTACTTTCTGCTTTCAACGTCTGCTTATAAGCTGGTAGAAGGAACACAGCATTGTGATCTGATTTTCCAGAACATGGAGTCCAAGTCATTGCACACATTTAAGATGGAGATAGATAGACTCTTGATTAATAAGGGGATCATAGGTTATGGGGACAAAGCAGAAGAATGGGGTTGTGAAACATATCGACTATGATCGATTGGTGGAGCAGACTTGATGGGCCAAGTGGCCTAATTCAGCTCATGTATCTTATGGTCTTTTATATATGGTCACCTTATCATATTTACACTGCTATTTATTGCAATTATTAATATGTATGTGATGTGATAATAAGTAAACTATATCTACTGATGCAAAGTGTTGTTTTAAAGTGAGTATATCATAAATATAATTCGAAAGTTGGAAATGTGGTGTGAGTGGAAATTCTCTGGTAAGTACTGGTGATTATATTTGAAATTGAAATTTAATTTAACATTTAACTTAAGTGTTTTCTTTTACATTTATATATAGAGGCATTATGGCACAATGGGTAGCAACCCCGCTTCTGAAAGAAGTTCTGTGCTCAAGTCTCAAATCAAGATTTAACAGTCATAAAAGGTGCATTCATAACAAAACCAAAATCCAATGGCAGGTGGTAAGAGCAGGAGAGCCTTCTGGACAGCTATGTGATGGACAGAATTAGTCTTTATTATTCCTGTTCTTAGGTCAAAGCTACAACATGTTTGTAAGGATTTTTCCCAAAGCAACTCCAATTCTTCAGACTGGCTGGTTGGCTCAGTTGTCAGAGCTGCTTATGTAGATCAGAAACCTGCTAATGATGTGTGGTCCATCTCAGTTCCAGTTAGGGTGGATTATGACCTGTTTCCTTGCCCTAGAGTTATGGGGAAGGTTATGGTACTGTGGGACAAACATACCAATTGGAAGAGAACTTGAGAACAAATTTTAACATTTATTTATATGAACTTCTAGGAGGCATTTCAAAACAAACCTCTTACGGGTTTGTTAGTTAAATCTAGGCTTCAGGGAATTAAAGGTAAATTCTTGCTTAGGCAGCTGGAGATAGAGAGTGGTGATAATGGGCGGGTACACTAAGTGACAGGATGTCACTTGTGGCAGCCTGCAGGGATCCATGTGGGGCCTCAACAATTTACTATATTTATCAATGATTAAGATGATGGGACAGAAAGCCACATATCCAAATTTACCAGTTACAGAAATATAGATGGAATTGTAAACAATCCAAATGGAAGCATAAAATTGCAAAGAAATATTAACAGATTAAGAGAATTGACAAACCTATGACAAATGCATTTCAACACAAGTCATTCACTTTGAACCTAACAGGAACAGAACAGAGCACTTTCTAAATTGTGGAAAGCTAAAAACAGTTGGTTCCAAAGAGATCACTAAAATGTCATGGACATTTTCACAAATTAATCAAGTAGGCTCAAGTATGTCAAATATGAATTTTGGATCAGCAACTACTGAGTCCAAACACATTGCTAAGTACATGCTGCATTGTTAGCGTCTTCTGGCATGGCATACTGGCTTCTGAAATGCGGTTGCACAGATTTCCACTGCCAGCACAAGAAGAAATTGAACTCAGGAGATCATGACGTTTCTCAGCCTTGCAGCTGGTTAGATGCCTGTTTCTTTTGAAATATTGACTATGTCAGGTCAATTGAGCATTATTTAACAAAGAATTCCACTGCAAGATCTATATCAATGCTAATTTAAGAGACCGTCGGTGTACTTCAGTTAAGATACTTTTGACTTACGTTTGCTTTAGCTTAGTTAGTGGAAGCACTACCCTTGATGCTTGAAGTCATATGTTTAGAATCACTGCTTACAGTCAATGGAAAGAGGAATACTTCATGCATAAGGCTGAGGTGACAGTACTTTTTGATTCAATTTCGCAGGAAATGGAGCTGAAGATGCAAAGAGGTAAAGTGCTGCAAGGGGAAAGAAAACAAAGGATTCTACACAGAAGTCCTTATCACCTGTGGGATTTCCAATAATACCTACAGCTCACCTGAGTGACATGCCTGAGGTGACTCATTTTAAGCACGAATGTGGTCTAAAACAGTGGCGCATCTTTTAACTTGACAGGAAGATTCACAAAAGAATAAGGATTGCACTGCCAGTGGCCATCAAAGTTATTGTAATCTTAAATTTTTACTCTTCCATGTCCTCCCAGTTGAGACAGGGAAACTTTGACACTATCCAGAAGACCATGACAGCCATATCCTCAAGATGATGAAGGGCCTGTTTCCATGCTGTAAACCTCTATGACTATGACTATGACTCTAATTTCGCAAAATGAACTGCATGGAAGTCACATCACTCCTTTTGTGGCTTCTGGGCCAATCGCGACAAGTATGACAGCATGTCACTCTTAGAATCATAGAATCACTACACTACAGATAAGGACCCATCAAGTCTGCACCGAACCTCTGAAGAGCACTCCACCCAGCCCTAAACCCCACCCTCCACTCCACCCTATCACCATAGCCTCACATTTACCATAGCTAATCCTCCTAGACTGCACATCTCTGGACTCTAGGCAAAATTTAGCGCGGCCAATCCACAAAGCCTGCACATCTTTGGACTGTGGGAGGAAACCAGAGGACTTGGTGAAAACCTACACACATAACAGGAGAATGTTCAAACTCCACAGCCACCTGAGGCTAGAACGAACCCGCACCCTTGGCACAAGAATTTCATAGAATAGAATAGAATCCCTACAGTGTGAAAACAGGCCCTTCAGCCCAACAAGTCCACGCCGACCCTTGGACCATCCCACCCAGACCCATCCCCTGATAATCCACATAATCTACAGACCCCTGAACACTACGGGCAATTTAACATAGCCAATCCAGCTAAATTGCACATCTTTGGAATGTGGGAGAAAGCTGGAGTACCCGGAGGAAACCCACGCAGACCCAGGGAGAATGTGCAAACTCCACACAGACAGTCACCCGAGGGTGGAATTGAATCCGGGTCCCTGGCACTGTGAGGCAGCAATGCTTACCGTGGAGCCACTGTGCTGCCTATATCTCTGAAAACTTATGTAATATGCAAATTACTTTCCCAAGTGTAATTGACTACCTTCATTATTTCATGATTTGAGATGTATAAAATTATGAGAGGGTAGACAGAAAGGAACTTTTCCCTTGTTGGAGAAATCAATGACGAGAGGCATAGATTTAAGCTAAGGGGCAGAAGATTTACAGAAGATATGAGGAAAAATCTTTTTCACCCAGAGGGCTCACCCCAGAGGTAGGAATTTGGAACTCACTGTCTGAGAGGGTGGTCAGGCAGAAATCCTGAGCATTTAAGTGTTTAGATGTACACAAGTGATGCGAAAAGGATTCAAGGCCAAGTACTCGAAAATGTGATTAGCATAGTTAGCTGGTGGTTTTTGACTAACAGAGTCAATGGGCCGAAGGGTCTTTTTACTGTTCTGTAGACGACTAAGTCCATAGCATGTAATGGAATACTCAACCCTCACCTATATGAATGCATCTCCAACAACATCCAAGATGCTTGACAGCACCCAAGACAAACCAACCCAATGGTTTGAGACGTCATCCACCAAGTTAAACATTCACTACCTCCACCACCATTGTACAGCGACATTAGTATGTACAATATGCAAGATGCAATCCAAGAACTTGCTACCTTCCCTTCAACAGCACATTACAAATTCAGGACCTTGACCACCTGGTAATGAAAGGTTGGCAGGTATGTGGAAAGACCACCATCTGCCGGTTCACCTTCAAGAAACACACCATCCTGACTTGGAACAAATCACCTGATGCTCCTTCACTGTTACTAGATCAAAAGATCATCGCTGATTTTAAAAAGACAACTGAGCACCATCTTCTTGAGGGTGATTAGGGAAAATTAATGGTTTTACCAGCTATGTCCACATCTCATGAAAGGAAAAACTAAACTCACAGATTCAGAAGCCAAATAGGGAGGAATCAGCATAGGGTGATCTAGATCTCTTGCAACTGGATATAGTCTGAAAGAACAAATTATTCGCTCAGATTTCAGTGAAACAAGTTTCCCATGCAAACATGGACACAGTAATGTCTCTGTTACACTCATCAGAGATGTGAATCATTGGTTTTCAATTGATCACCACCCAACAGCAAAATTATTTCTCCTATATGTTTATCCAATGACATAGCTAAAGATGCAAAAGATACAAGAAATGAACTATTCACTTTAAGTGCCTGCCTGTCCTTCAGACTGCATATTAGCATGGAACATGAATGCTTTTGTGTTGAGACGAGTCAGCAAGGTTGGACAAGTATGCCACTAACGTTCCCAGTGGGTGGCACCTTGTTGATCTAAGTAATATATTGGGAAGACAAATTGCTGAACTACAAGCCCCTTTGGTACACATCTATAATCATGATGGCAGCAATCTGAATCTGCATAGTGCTAGTTGAGCTGCATGACACAAGCACAGGGGCATATGATTTCTATTGCAGCACTCAGATGCAAGCTGCCTACCAAACCTGAAGTGTACTGGAAGTAAGGTACTACATAACAATTTGATCTATGAGTATTGTCATGGAACTGGCCATCTCATCAATAATCATAGGTTTCCCCACAGTGTGGAAGCAGGCCATTTTATCCATTGAGTCCATTCCAACCCTCTAAAAAGCATCCCACCCAGACTCACTCTCCCATCCCTGTAACCCTGAATTTCCCATGGCTAATCCACCTAAACTACACATCCCTGGGCAATTTTGTGTGACCAATCCACCTAACCTACACATCTTTGGACTATAGGAGGAAACCCACGCATTCACTGGGAGAATGCGCAAACTCCACACAGACAGGCAACCAAGGGTGGAATCGAACCCAGGTCCACTGGCACTGTGAGGCAGCAGTGCTAACCACTGAGCTACCATGCCACATCTATGCTGGAAAGAATGGACTCCAAGTTCTGCTCAAATCCCTGCGCTGTATTAGACATGGAGTTCTCCATGCTCTTTGCCAGACAGGAGACTGTATGGCAATTCTGCATTTCATTATTCATATATTTCAGTGTTGTCCTGGATGCATTGCATTAAAATCCTTATCTGAACCTCTTACATTAGAACTCCTGTGCATCCTTAGGCTCTGACAGGCTGGCACAGAGACTACTTTTTCTTTTATAATCATTCGTGTCTGGTAAAAGGTAACATCACCAGAGGACCACAATGACAGAAGACTCATTAGAAATGGAAGAATGGTGATGAGCTTAACCTGAGGATCACGGTTGAGAGGCAGACCTTCACAATAACCTCAGCTGGTGTGATTTCAGTCTGTGTTGCAAACCAGCCATCCAGCCAACTGAACTCCTGACTAGGTACTTTACAACCTTCTGGACTTAATACCTGAGTTCAACATCTTCAAATTGTGAACTTACACTCATTCCTTCCCTTTCTTTCTTTTAGCCTTACTTTTTACATTCTCTGTCACCGTATCCTCTCTCTGCTCTCTGACCCCATTGGGACTGTTTGTTCTTTCCAAGCTGACAGTTAGACACACAGTTGTTCTGCCATCCTCACATTCTGAGCAGTCAACATCTCCTTTCTCCTGCAACACTCCCCAACCCCAGCCATCAATTATAGCATAAATGCTGCTCTCTCCACACTTCACATCATGATGAAGAGTCATCTAGACTTGAAAGCTTAGCCTGCTTTTTCTCTATGGATGCTGCCCACCTCGCTGCTGCCAACTCGCTGTGATCTCTAGCATTTTTTGTTTCCAGTCCTGAACTCCTGTTGCCTGGTAATATACCATATACAGAGGAAAGCAGTAGATCCATGGTCACAACATTTTCAGCTTTCACTACATGACAGATCATTAGATGAAGGGTGAGGAGACAATTAAAATGTTGCTGGCCATTCCAAGACTTAATGAATTGGAGTGCCATCTCCTCCATTGGACTGGAAGACTAGTCATGCCTTCAAGCCCCACCTCTAGCTCCTCTGGGTTTCCCTGAAGTTACTTGACAACTTGCCCTGGAAGAGAGAAGACAGAATAAGTGATTACATGGTGCTTTGTTTGAATGATATGTCTGCCTTCGTTAATTAGCTGGAGCAAAGTACAAATTGTGAGAGGTGTGTGTAAGACTGGCATCACTAGTAAGTTTGTAAGATAGTGTATAGGAATATTAGGTATGAATTCTGAGTGCTACCAGTTGAGTAATCGGGATGTAGCTCATTGACCAGTGTAACAGACTGGTGGTCTAGTGTGTATGGGAGGTGAAGTGAAGATACATCCACTGACCTTGACACAATGTAACAGTAAAATGCAAGAATAAGATAATTACAACTGCAATATCTTTTTCATAGCAAGTGGATGGTTCCTTGACAATGTCGTCATTAACTATGAAGAAAATAATCAGGAATGTGAAGACATGTTCCTTTGCAACAGGTATGCTATGAATTTTAAAAGTGCCCTGGTCAAAGAAAAAGCACAATCGTTAAACTTTCTAAGTAGTTCAGAGCAATCTTTGACATTATTTACTGTCTATTAGTAATTCATTGAACTGAAGGTGGCTAGATGTGAATTGGGAAGATCAAACAACTGAGAGAGAATTGTTTGTAAAAAGTAAGTATAAAAATACATTTTTTGCTTCAGCATATTAGATATCACTTGATGAACCATGCTAATATAAATTTACAAATTCTAAACAGCAAGTTACTCATTCGATAAAATAAAAACCTGAAAATGTTGGAAATACTCAATAGGTCTGGTACCAACTATGGAGGGAGAAACAGTTAGCAGTTGTGACCTTTCCTTGGATCACATTAACTCTGGTGAAAAGTTATAGGCCTGAAATGTTGATCTTATTTTTCATTCGACAATCAGGGCCATAAAATGCACCTGAGCCAACATCCTGACCCCACATCATGTCAATGACTGATACCTGATGCAATTTTTTAACAAGTGTTAAGATTGCACACTAACTGCCTAACGAGGAATAGCAGGCTTGTTTACAGGAGATTCTTCAGCAGCCCCGCTGTCAGAGGGGAGTGCTGCCAAGATGGAGGCACCCCAGAAGGAGGTCCAAAAACGTCTAAATTCACATTGGTTACTACAATGGGTCAGCATATCCAATGAATATTCAGAAGCTGCACCTTTTTTTTTAGTTCTAGTGGATGCAAGGATAGAGTGCAGTCTCTCTCCCCAGTCTGCCACCAGGAAGTCAGCGCCAGTTCTTTTTCAACATCAAAAGGAGGCCTACCTCTGACTATAAAATCGTCTTACTTGACCCAATCTCTGATCCATTGCTGGTAATTAGCAGTTGCGCCTCATCCACCTTGATCAGAGCAGGATGAAAATGGCCCAGAGGCAGGATCCAATAAAATGAGACCATTTCACTACCCTGTTTCAGGAAATTGCAGATCCACCTGCCTCTAGTCCTATCTCCATAAGCAAATGAAAATTCTGCCTATTAACTCCATTTATCTCTCCACAGACGCTTCTTGATCTGCCAAGTATTTCCAGTACTTAATGTTAGTGTTTCAGGTTTCCAGAACCCCATATGTTTTGCTTTTGTACATGCATGATGGAATTGAAGGTGATATGAGAGATAGCAATACAGGTATGATCAGTGTACTGTTTGAGTGTATACATCATATCAAACTTTGCACAAGGTATAGCAGAGTCGGACCATACTTTATCATTTAGGGCAAGCATAGATAAATATGTGAAGCGGAAGAAAATTCCAAGGCTGTTGGGCAATGGAGGACAGTTAAGCTAGTATTGAATTATTTGGGCTTAAAGCTGACAGAGACAAACCGACTTCTTCTGTAATTTGAATTTTAGTAGTCACATAGAATATCATTAGTAATTGTGAACAAGGCAATCCCAGTGGTGTCAACAGGAAGAAAATCAGACAGAGATGATGTGAGTAACAATTAATCAGAAAGATTAACTTTACATTGAATGGTGATGCTATATGAATGGTAAGTTAAATGGTAAGTTAAAAATTGAGCACCTGTTGGAAAACTGGAGGATCAAGGACTTACTTCTAAAAGGACCGGCGTCACCATGACTTTGGAGGAAACAATGATGGTAAGAAGGATCAAGTTGACGATGGATTCAGGATTGGGCTGAAATGAGGTAATTAGATCAGTGTTTTCTCTTAAGTGTGCATCAGTATAGCAACCGGAAACTGCCCATTCACACTGTGCCCAAGTTGGCGCTTCTCAGTAAGTGGAACACAATGTAACTGGGAATGCTCATTTAAATAAATCACCTGTACATACCCAAAATAAAAGCAGACTACTTTAAATGAGATGATTGGATGCTCGATATAAAGAGGAGGCTGGAGGTAATAGATGTCATCTAAGAGGTGAGATCGCTATAGGTTCAGGACTAAGGTAAGAGATGCAATAGGAGACTTGAGAATAGCAATGGTCAGGGGTCAATTGAGGCAGATGAGTAATAGGTTTACTTTTGGAGGTTGAAAGCTAAAACAAACTTGAATGTGATAGAGGAGGCATGGTGGCACAGTTGGTTAGCACTGCTCCCTCACAGCGCCAGAGACCCAGGTTCAAGTCCAGCCTTGGGTAACTGGCTGTATGGAGTTTGCATGTTCTCCCTGTGTTTATGTGGGTTTCTGCTGAGAGTTCCAGTTTCCTCTCACAGTCCAAAGGTGTGCAGGTTAGATGGATTGGCCATGCTAAATTACCCTGATATGTCTAGGGATGTGCATCCTGCTGAGGGGTTTCAGAGATAGTATGGAATGCTTTTCGGAGGCTTGGTGCAGACTTAATGGGCTGAATGGTCTCAATCTGTACTGTGGGTTAGAGTAGGAAAAGATGGTTGAAGGACTTGGGTGGGAAAAGACTTTGAAATTAGAATGGCAATTTCAACAGGTGCTGTAATAATAAGATTCAACAGCTGAGAGGATAATTGTCCATGAAATATCTACTTTCTTCTGTGCAATCAAGCCTGTGATCCTCAAATCTGACATTGTAAAGTTTGTTGTAGTACTGGTAGGAGTGAAAACTCATGCAGGATAAAACAAGAATGAGAAGATGTTGAGAATGAATACAAAGTTGATATTGAAAATGAAGCAATAATGCTTTAGTAATTGAAAGACGTGAAGAAAGAGATTTGGGTAAAAACAATAGTGAGGAGAGGAGAATAACTGTCATTTTCCAAGAACAGAGGATGCAGAGTGATTAGCCACAAGCAGAATATGTAGACAGCGAGGGATTCCATGAAATGTTCAGAGATGAAATTATTCATGATCAATGCTTTGAGACCTAAACAAGTTTAAGACAAATCCTGATGAGGATTATTTAACTGAATAATTAACTCTGTTTCTCTCTCTACAGATGCTGACTTACCTTCTCAGTATTTCCAACGTTTTGTATTCTTTTGCAGATATCCAGTACCACAGTATTAAGCTTTTGCTACCTTATTAAACCATGATGAATCAATTAACTAAATCTGCAGTCTAGTCCAATGACCATGAGATAAATTGAAGGATGGAATTTTGTTTTCCTATGTACATGTTATGAACACTATTGCTGATCTCTTTACCCTATAACTTTTTTCATTGAATTGAAGAATTTAGATGTGAATTACTCAGTAATATTTTACCGAAAAAGGCCTTGTTGATTCACCGATAGCACGATGTTGTGTGCTCCGTGTTATTTTATATCCCAAAGCAGATATACAATATATCTTTAAAGGATATGGTCCTGATGTCATCACTATCATGGCATGTGATATAATGGTATAGAGGCCTCAGGCTCCATCTTATTGACCTCTTTTGGTGTGACATACTGAGCAAAGTGTGCTACAGTAGAAACAAAAACAGTAATTGCTGGAAAACCTCGGCAGGTCTGGCAGCATCTGTGGAAAGAAAACAGAGTTAACATTTTGGATCCAGTGACCCTTCTTCAGTTCTGAAGAACTGCCAGACCTGCTCAAATTTTCCAGCAATTTATGTTTTATTTCTGATTTCCAACATTCGCAGTTCTTGTTTTATTTGGTTAGTGTGCTACAATAGATCTGAGTTGTTTAGCTTGATCCCAGACGCACAAGTGCCTGTGATTGCAGTGTATGTAAAAGAATACATAGAGAATATGTGTGTGTGTGTGTATATATATTAGGTGCTGGAATAAAGTTCATTGAATTCTTCAGCACTATGTGACCGGCATTTCATATTTGCATTATGTGAGTTCATATAAATATCACAGCATGGTAATTACAAATCATCAGATATGAGGGAATATGAGCAGCGAAGGGATAAATCAAAAAGTGGAACCGAAAGCATCATAATCTCTGGATTGGAGCGGGAAAAACATGTTTGAATTCATGGGACATTGGCACCACTACTGGGGAAGAAGGTAGCTGTTCGGATGGGACTGGCTGTATCTGACTCCTGCTAGGATCAGAGTGTTGGAGAATTGCACAACTGGCGCCATAGGTAGGGCTTTAAACTAAATTGTCTATGTGTTGAGCGGGTAGGAGGCATGGTTGAGAAGGTGTTTCAGTTACTGGAAGATTAGAAAATCAAAGTTAAGGAGAAGGTAAGATTGCAATGATGGGGCTGATTGCTACCAGAAAATAAAATGAAGGGGCTGAATATGTGAACGTCATCAGGAATCATAAAAGTGTAGAGAAAGTTGATAGTAGAACAAACTAAATAGTTTGCATCTTGCTGCACAAAGCATTAAGTATAAGTTAAACAAACTGATGGTGTAAATTGAGGTAATTAGATATAATCTCACAGCCAACAAGGTGCAGGGCTGGATGAACACAGCAGGCCAAGCAGCATCATAGGAGCAGAGAGGCTGACGTTTCGGGCCTAGACCCTTCATCAGAAAAGGGGGAGGGGAAGGGGGTTTTGAAATAAATAGGGAGAGAGTGGGAGGCGGATAGAAGAGGGATAGAGGAGAGGATAGGTGGAGAGGAAACAAACAGGTCGAAGAGGCGGGGATGGAGCCAGTAAAGGTGAGTGTAGGTAGGGAGTTAGGAAGGGGATAGGTCAGTCCAGGGAGGACGGACAGGTCAAGGGGGCGGGATGAGGTTGGTCGGTAGGAGATGGAGGTGCGGCTTGAGGTGGGAGGAGGGGATAGGTGGGAGGAAGAACAGGTTAGGGAGGCAGGGACGAGCTGGACTGGTTTTGGGATGCGGT
>NC_063335.1:62030499-62061503 GCF_021869965.1 Rhincodon typus | reverse complement strand
GGGGGAGGGGAGATTTTGAAACTTGTGAAATCCACATTGATACCATTGGGCTGCAGGGTTCCCAAGCGGAATATGAGTTGCTGTTCCTGCAACCTTCGGGTGGCATCGTTGTGGCACTGCAGGAGGCCCAGGATGGACCACGTCATCTGAGGAATGGGAGGGGGAGTTGAAATGGTTCGCGACTGGGAGGTGCAGTTGTTTGTTGCGAACCGAGCGTAGGTGTTCTGCAAAGCGGTCCCCGAGTCTCCGCTTGGTTTCCCCGATGTAGAGGAAGCCACACCGGGTACAGCGGATGCAGTATACCACATTGGCAGATGTGCAGGTGAACATCTGCTTGATGTGGAAAGTCTTCTTGGGGCCTGGGATGGGGGTGAGGGAGGAGGTATGGGGGCAGGTGTAGCACTTCCTGCGGTTGCAGGGAAAAGTGCCGGGTGTGGTGGAGCTGGAGGGGAGTGTGGAGCGGACAAGGGAGTCACGGAGAGAGTTGTCCCTCCGGAAAGCAGATAAGGGTGGGGAGGGAAAGATGTCTTTGGTGGTGGGGTCGGATTGCAGATGGCGGAAGTGTCGGAGGATGATGCGTTGGATCCGGAGGTTGGTGGGGTGGTACGTGAGGACGAGGGGGATTCTTTTTTGGTTTTTATTGCGTGGACGGGGTGTGAGGGATGAGGTGCGGGAGATGTGGGAGACACGGTTGAGGGCGTTCTCGACCACCGAGGAGGGGAAGTTACGGTCCTTGAAAAACGAGGACAACTGAGATGTACGGGAGTGGAATGCCTCATCCTGGGAGCAGATGCGGCGGAGGCGAAGGAATTGGGAATAGGGGATAGCATTTTTGCAGGAAGGTGGGTGGGAGGAGGAGTATTCTAGGTAGCTGTGGGAGTCGGTGGGCTTGAAATGAATATCGGTTTCTAGGTGGTTGCCCGATATGGAGACAGAGAGGTCCAGGAAGGGGAGAGAGGTGTTAGAGATGGTCCAGGTAAACTTAAGGTTGGGGTGGAAGGTGTTAGTGAAGTGTATGAACTGTTCGAGCTCCTCGTGGGAGCACGAGGCGGCGCCGATACAGTCATCAATGTAACGGAGGAAGAGGTGGGGTTTAGGGCCGGTGTAGGTACGGAAGAGGGATTGTTCCACGTAACCTACAAAGAGGCAGGCGTAGCTTGGGCCCATGCGGGTACCATGGCTACCCCCTTTGTCTGTAGGAAGTGGGAGGAATTGAAAGAGAAGTTGTTGAGTGTGAGGACGAGTTTGGCTAAGCGGATGAGGGTATCAGTGGAGGGGGACTGGTCGGGCCTGCGGGACAGGAAGAAGCGGAGGGCCTTAAGGCCATCTGCATGGGGAATGCAGGTGTAGAGGGACTGGACGTCCATGGTAAAGATGAGGTGTTGGGGACCGGGGAATTGGAAGTTCTGGAGGAGGTGGAGGGTGTGGGTGGTGTCACGGACATAGGTAGGGAGTTCCTGGACCAAGGGGGAGAAAATGGAGTCGAGATAGTTGGAGATCAGTTCAGTGGGGCAGGAGCAGGCGGAGACAATGGGTCGACCAGGGCATTCAGGTTTGTGGATTTTGGGAAGGAGACAGAAGCGGGCAGTGCGAGGTTGGGGAACGATGAGGTTGGAGGCCGTGGGTGGGAGGTCACCTGAGGTGATGAGGATGTGGATGGTTTGCGAGATGATGGTTTGGTGCTCAGGGGTGGGGTCATGATCAAGGGGGCGGTAGGAGGAGGTGTCGGAGAGTTGGCGTCCGGCCTCGGCGATGTAGAGGTCAGTGCGCCATACTACAACTACGCCTCCCTTGTCCGCGGGTTTTATGGTGAAGTTGGGATTGGAGCGGAGGGCTGCACGTTCTGCGGGGGAGAGGTTGGAGTGGGTGAGAGGGGTGGAGAGGTTGAGACGATTGATGTCTCTACGGCAGTTGGAGATGAAGAGGTCGAGGGAGGGTAGAAGGCCTTGGGGTGGTGTCCAGGAGGAGGGGGTGTGTTGGAAGCGGGAGAAGGGGTCAGTAGAGGGAGGGTTAGGTTCACGGTTAAAGAAGTAAGCATGGAGGCGGAGGCGGCGGAAAAACTGCTCTATGTCCAAGCGTGAGCGGTATTCGTTGATCTGTGGGTGGAGGGGGACAAAGGTGAGCCCTTTACTGAGGACTGACCGTTCGTCCTCAGTAAGGGGTAGGTCTGGGGGGATGGTGAAGACTCGGCAGGGCTGGGTGCTGCTGTCTCCTCTGGAGCTGCTGGCTGTGGAGGCTGTGGGTGGAGCTGTGTCGGCGTCAGCTGTGGGCGGAGCTGTGTCGGCGTCGGCTGTGGGCGGAGTTGCGCCGGCGGTGGGCGGAGTTCCGTCCGCGTCGGTGATGGGCGGACCGGCGTCGGAGGTAGGTGGTGCGGGGTAGGCGGCGGCAGTAGCGGTGAGGGTGGTCGCGACTTCAGTGTCGGTGGCAACGGCAGCGATGGTGTTTGCTGTCCCGGAAGTGGGGAACCCGGCGGTGGCGGATGTGACGTCATCTGTGGGTTCTCCGATAGTGGGGTCTAGGCCCGAAACGTCAGCCTCTCTGCTCCTATGATGCTGCTTGGCCTGCTGTGTTCATCCAGCCCTGCACCTTGTCTCGGATTCTCCAGCATCTGCAGTTCCTACTATCTCTGATTCAATAATCTCACAGCCATTGCGGAGACATGGTTACTGGGAACTTAACATACAGGAAAGCTTGAGACACAGATGGGAAGTAAATGGTGGTGGGATAGCACTGCTATTAAGAGACGAAATGAGGATAATTGAATTTTGGATGATATGAAGTCCATTGGGGTAGAGGTAAAAAAAAGGAAAGAAGACATTGGTATGAGTAGTTCAGAGACCCCAAATAACCACTACACTTTAGAAAAGTGTGTAAACAGTATTTGACAAGTAATAGGAGCATGTAAAAATAGAGCAATAATTATTGGTGAATTTAATCTTTATGTTGATTGAGTTAATCAATCTGGAAAGGGTAAATACAGCGACAGATTCATCAAATGCATTAGGGATAGTATTGTAGATACTTTCAATATGTCATGGAGCCAACCACAGAGCAGGCTATCTTGGATCTGGTAATGGATAATGAGGTAGGTTTAATAAAAATTTTCCCAGGAAGTAGTGATTATAACATGATAGAATTTAATATTCAGCTTGAAAGTGAGAAAGTTGGATCAGAACCAACTGTGTTTAATGTGAAGGGAGTTTTAATGAAGTGAGGATAGAGCTAGAGAAAGTGAATAGGGCAGATGGATTAGCCGAAAACACAGTAAGCAAACAACAGTAGATATTTAAGAAGGTAACTCATGACTCTCAGCAACAATACATCCCAGCAAGGAGGAAAGATTCTAAAAGTGGGATAAACCAACGATGGCTAACCAAGAAAGTTAAGGGAAGTATAACATTGAAGCATAAAACATATAAGCAGGCTAAAGTCAGGGATAGCCCCAAAGACTGGAATAAATTCAGAATCCAGCAAAGGAGGACTAACAAGACAAAAAAAAGAACAAACTGCAAGGACAAACTAGTGAGGAACATAAAAAGTGATGATAAGAGCTTCTTCAAACATATAAAAGGGAAGAGAGAGGTCAAAGTGAACATTGGTCCCTTAGCAAATGAGTCCAGGGAGATCATTATGGGGAATAAAGAAATGGGACAGGAGTTAAACAGATATTTTGCATTGTGGTGGAAAATACTTTGAATATTCCATTAGTGTTAAAGAATAGGGCAGTGCAATTAAGTGCCATCACCATCACTAGAGAAGTTATATCAGACAAACTAATGGGGCTGAATGTAGATAAGTCCCCTGGATCTGATGGCTTGCATTTTAGAATCCTAAAAGAAGAAGCAACATAGATCATGGATGTATTGGTTGTAATTTTCCAAAAATCATTGGATTCTGGAGGATTACAGGAGGATTAGAAAACTGTCAATATGACAACCTCTATTCAAAAAAGGAGGGAGCCAAAAAGTGGGTAAGTATAGACTGATTAGTTTAATATCTATTCATGGAAATATGTTGGAATAAATTATTAAGGAAATAATAGAGGAACGTTTGGAAAATCATTCAAATTATGCATAGTCAGCATCACTTCCCAAAGGGGTGATTGTGCCACACAAATTTTTAGTTTTTCAAGGAAATCTCAACCAGAATGGACAGAGGAGAACTAGTTATATTTGGCCTTCCAGAAGGCAGTCAACAAGACAAAAAGATAAGTCAGCGATAAGCGCCCTGGTGTTGGAGATAGTTAATTTTCTGCCTATGCCAATATATTAATTGATAAGAAACCGTGAGTGGGGAGAAGCAGCTGCCTGTGATTCATAGGTTCCACAGGGATCAGTGCTGGGACCACAGCTGTTTGTATATTTATATATATTATGATATATATTATGTTCTATCTGTATGACTTAGAGGAAGACCATAATATATTGTAGCAGAATTAAGTCATTTGGTCTATCAAGTCTGCTTCACCATTCAATTATGGCTGATATGTTTCTCAAGCGCATTTTCCTGCTTTCTCCCCATAACCCTTGATACCCTTACTAATCAAGAACATATCTATCTTCATCTTAAATATACTCATTGACTTGGCCTCCACAGCTGTTTGTAGCAACGAGTTCCACAGATTAACTGTGCTCTGGCTGAAGATATTCTTCCTCATCTCAGTTCTAAAGGATCATCCTTTCACTTTGAGGCTGTGTCCTCTGGTCCAAATAGTTCCGACATGTGGAAAAATCATCTCCACCTCACTCTATCCAGGCGTCTCAGTATTCTGTAAGTTTCAATGAAATCCACCCTCATCCTTCTAAACTCCATCAATTACAGGCCTAGGGTTCTTAACCATTCCTCGTCTGACAAGTCCTTCATCCCTGGGATTATTCTTGTAAACATCCTCTGGAATTCCTTCAAGGCTAGCACATCCTTCCTTAGATATGGGGCCCAAAACCTCAGCCTCAGCAGTATATTCTGCTCTTTAATTCCAGCCCTCTTGAAATGATTGCTAACATTGTATTTGCCTTCCTAACTGCTAATGAACCTGTATGTTAACCTAGTTGCCCTTGAGAAGGTGGTGGTGAGTTGTCTTCTTGAACTCCTGCAGTCCGCGTTATGTAGGTTGACGCATAATGCCCTTACGGAGACCATTCCCTGAATTTGACAGTGAAGAAATGGTAATGTAATTCCAAGTAAGGATGGTGAGTGGCTTGGAGGGGAACATGAATGTGATGGTATTCCCACATATTTGCTCCCTTTGTCCTTCCAGATGGAAGTGGTCATGGGTTCAAAAAGTGCTGTGTAAAAATCTTTGGTGATTTTCTGCAGAGCATTTTGTAGATAGTACAGACTACTGCCACTAAGCGTGGGTGGTGGAGGGAGTGGATGCTATTGAATGTGGTGTCAGTCAATCAGGTACTTTGTCCTGGATGGTATCAAGCTTCTTGAGTGTTGTTGGAGCTGCATCTCTTCAGGCAAGTGGGGAGTATTCCATCACACACCTGACTTGTGCTTTGTAGAGGTGGATAGGCTTTGGGAATTTAGGAGGTGAATTGCTCGCTGCAGTTTTCATCTAATCTACTCTTGTAGTCACTGTGTTTATGCAATGAGTCCATTTGAGTTTGTGGGGAATTCAGTGATGTAAAAACCCTTAAATGTCAAGGGGAGATGATTAGAATGTCTCTTATTGGAGATGGTCATTGCCTGGCATTTGTGTGGTGCAAATGTTACTTGCTACTTGTTAGCCCAAGCCTGGATATTGTTGCATTTGAATATGGACTGATTCAGTATCGGAGGACTTGTGAATAGTGCTGAATGTTGTGCAATCACTGCCAAGCATTTGACTTCTAAGTCCACTTCTGAGTTTATGATAGAGGGAAGGTCATTGATGAAGCAGGTTAGGATAGTTTGGCCTAGGGCACCAGTCTGAGGAACTCCTGTAGAGATCACTTGGAGCTGAGATGACTGACCTCCAACAACCATGACCATCTTCCTATGTGCTAGATATGACACCAACCAGCGGTGAGTTTGCCAACAATACCCATCGATTCCAGTTTTGCCAGGGCTCCTTAATACACACTTAGTCAAATGCAGCCTTGATGTCAAGGGTTATCGCTCTCACCTCACCTTTTAGAATTCTGCTGTTTTGCTCATGGTTGAATCAAAGCTGCAATGAGCTCATTGGTCCTGGCAGAATCCAAACTGGGAATTACTTAAGCAAGTTATTGCTGAACAAGTGCTGCTTGGTAGCACTATTAATGACATCTTCTGTCACTTTACTAATGATCATTAGTAGACTCATGGGACAGTAATTGGCTGGGTTGGATTTGCCCTGCTTTTCATATACAGGACATACCCAGACAATTTTCCACATTGTCAGGTAGATGTCAGCGTTGTAACTATACTGGAACAGCTTAGCCGGTGGAGCAACCAGTTCTGGCGCACCAGTCTTTAGTACTATTACTGGGACATTGTCAAGGGCCCATAGCCTTTTCAGTACCCAGTGCCTCTAATGATTTCTTGATATCATGTGGAGTGAATCAAATTGACTGAAGACTGGTATCTGTAATGCTGGGGACCACTGGATGAGACCGAGATGGATCATCCACTTGGCATTTCTCGCTGAAGGTTGCTGCAAATGCTTTAGCCTTATCTTTTGCGTTGGGTTCTTCCATTATTGAGGATGGGGATTTTTGTGAACCTGCCTCCTCCATGAGTTGTACAATTCTTCACAACCATTCACAACTGAATGTGGCAGGATTGTGAACTTAGATTGGTTTTGGGATTGCTTAGCCCTGTCTATCACTTGCTGCGTATGCTGTTTGGCATGCGAGTAGTCCTGTTTGGTAGCTTCATCAGGTTTTTGGGTATGCCTGGTGCTGCTCCTGGCATGCCCTCCTGCATTCTCCTTTTAACAAGGGTTGATTCTTTAGCTTGAGAGTAATAGTTGATAGGAGGATATACTGGGCCATGAGATTGTGCTGGAATAAAACTTTTCTGCTGTTGATGGCCCACAGTGCCTCATGGATGTCCAGTCTTGAGTTTCTAGATCTGTCTGAAGTCTATCTCATTTAGCATGGTGATAGTGCAACATGACATGATCGCAGTTATTCTCAACGTGAAGGAAAGACTTCATCTCCACAAGGTCTGTGAGGTCACCACTCTTTCCAATACTGTCATGGACAGATGTGTCTGCAGCTGGCAGATTGGTAAGGATGAGGTCAAGTATGCTTTTCCCTCTTGTTGATTCCTTCACTGCTGCTGCAGGGACACTCCTGGTGGTGGATATTGAAATCCCCCATCCAAAGTATATTTCGCACCTTTGCCACCCTTAATACTTCTTTCAAGTGTTGTTCAACATGGGGGAGTACTGATTCATCAGTCAAGGGTGGTATGTGGTAATCAGCAGGCAAGGAAGCGTCCTATATTTAACCTGAAGCCAAGAGACTTCATGGGGTCCAGAGTCAATGTTAAGAACTCTGAGGGCAGCTCCATCCCAAATGTATACCACTGTCCTGCCACCTTTATTGGGTCTGTCCTGGGACAGGACGTATCCACAAGATGGTGATGGTGGCACTGGGACATTGTCTGTCAGGTATGATTCTGTAAGTATGACTGCCAGGCTGTTGTTTGACTAGTCAGTGAGACAACTCTTCCATTTTTGGTACTAGTCCCCAGATATTAATGAGGAAGACTTTACAGAGTTGACAGGGCTGCTTCTGCTTTTGTCTGTTCTGGTGCCTAGGTTGATGCCAGGTCATCTATCTAGTTTCATTTCTTTTTTGACACTTTGTAGCAATTGGTACAACTTAATAGCTTGCTAGGCCATTTCAGAGGGCATCTGCTGCAGTGGAATTCGAACTGGAGTCCCCAGAATATTTGTTGAGTTTCTAGAATAATAGTCTCTCAATAATACCACTAGGCCATCGCCTACCCTGTTTCTCTTGTTTCTACTTCTTATGGTGTTCTCTTGCCACCTAATATTGTGGAGGTTTCTTTTAAAAAAGTCCTGCAAACTTCAGATGAGAGGCAATACTTGTATGGCACCCATCATGACCTCAGGATGACCTCAGGATTGCTTTATAGCCAATGGAATCCTATTGAAATTTAGGGAGAACCAACAACCAGCTCGAACGAAGCAAGTGTCCTACAATGGCAATGCAATGCTGATATTGGTTAAGTATAGAATTGTCGAATGATTACTGCCCAGAAGGAGGTCATTTGGGCCATCACGAGTATGCTGGCATTTTGCAGCACAGCTCATCTGGACTCAATCTCACACCTCTTCTTCATAACCCTGTAGTTTTCCTCCTGGTGATCACAGGGATTAAGAAATATTTTGAAGTTTAATAATTTCTGCGTCCATCAGCTTGAAAAAAAAGGAACGTTTCACAATTAAGAGGATACAAGCCATTTATGTAGTTACCTATTAACTCAACAAGATTCAATGTTGCTTCCTTCATTAAAACTTTAACTGAGGCAATTCAAGGGAAATCAAGGATCTGTGATCTATACTATCAACTTCTAGACTTGCTCTCCATATCTATAAAAAGAGATTGCTACCAAATTTCTTCTTAGCTTTGAATTTGCATGGTGCTCTGTCTTCATGTCTATAACATAATACAAGATGTTTAATTGTTGCCAAAAACACACTAAGGGATTATGATGTATATTAACTTGTCCCCATTGCTTTCAATGCTGCCTATTTTTTGTATTGCTTCCTGGGTTTCATGATTATTGAGAGCTTTGTGTGAGGCTAACACCTCTTAAAATTAGCCTGCAACATGGAAAGGCAACATGCACTCTATCTGCATCACAAGCTGTAATTGTTTGTGAAAGAGAGTCTAAGTAAGTTATGGCATTACATGGGAGAAAGCACACTTTAATGTTCCCAGATACTGCACAGGATGCCTTGGAGGAGGAGATAATGAGAAGTTCCAAATTGAACTTGAAGGCCATCCTGACAGATTGCTAAAGGTAATGGGATAAGATAGCCATGGCAGTCAAAATTAGGTGACCAGCCTTGAGGACTTCATGCTCAGTACCACAATGTTCCAGAACCTTAGTTGAATGCTTAGGGACAGTAATGTGTCTTCGACTACAATACCCAATCAGCTACACCACTTGCCTCGCATGCTGCTCAGTAAACTGCAGCACGATCACTCACTTACACTCATCTGTGCCGATCATGATTTCTAACCGTTAATCTACCATCACACACATGTCACTGCTGAAAGTTTAACACTTGCTACCACTGTCAGCTTTCCAATCATAAGTCCAAGATAGTGGTAGAGTAAGACCCTCCAGTCGGAGCTCCTCTGCTTTCATTTTCTTCCTCTCTTCTTTATTTCTCCTTTCTGCATTAGGGTAATGGGGGTGCTGGTGAGCCCTGGAGGCGAATTCCAGAGCGGAGGCCAGCATGGGGAGACAGTCCCAGAGCAGCAGCCAGCGTGGGGATACAGTCCCGGGCAGAGGCCGGCATGGAGAAGTAGTCCTGGTGCTGTGGCCAGCGTGGGGAGCAAGTCCCAGGTGAGGCCGGTGAAGGGAAGGAGTCCCGGAAGAAACTTACCTTGGAGCAGCTGACAGCCAGTGTGGAGTGGACTGGAGGCTTGGAGCAGAGTGGGGACAATTGTTGGACTAGCGTCTGGCGTGGGTGGTCAAACCATGTGTGTAGCTTAGCCCCTGTGCTGAGCTACTGCAATGAAATGTTTATTTGTAACTTGTTCATCTGACTGTAATGTCAATCCTTTAACTATGTCTTATTTCTAACTTATTCTTTAAATATTGTAAAGTAATGCAAGTACTTTTTGTTTTTATTCCTCTTTTGTATCTAAGATTTGAACCTAGGTACTCTGTGATTCTACTTCTACCTAGATGACGCCATAAGAGGTGACATTGTAAAACTTTTCACTGTACTCCTGTACTTCTGTACTTGAGTATATGTGCCAATGAAGGATATTCTGAGTCTATTCTAATTCTAATTCTAAATAACTATATCATCCAAATAAATTTAGCCACTCTCATTCTCACATCCTCATCTCATGGACGACCAGGTAGCACATAACTAGACGTAGAGGAAACAAATAGTTGAAGTACAGTTGAAGGTCCTCATCGCAAAGTAGATAGGTGATCACCATGTTTGGAGTGACCATCATTGAGACTGTAGGCTTTGGCCTGGCTGAAAGGATTAAAAGATGACTGAATCCTCATGTCTACTTTTTCTCCTCACATCTCACTTCATTCTCTTTGTGCAATCCCTTCTGGTTTACCAGCTGAAGATTTTTAAAATATGTATCTCTTACATTCCAGATCCCTTCCCTCATCTTGTCTTTTCATATCCTCAAGAATTATAACCTGATGAGGCAGTGGTGGAAGATCAGGAGGTGAGAAAGTAGGAGGACAATGATGAAGAAATGCCATCATATATTCAGTACCAGCACTCACAACCCTTGGCATACATTAGGGGCTATCTTTAGAGGCAGAGACTACACATGGTATAATATTGAAACTTGAAGCATTTTTTTCTTGTTGACTACTGTACAAGTTAACTCTAACTGCTTCTTTGAGACTTTGCTTGATTTGTTTTGCTTTTATGTAATTACTGTTACACTTTCACTAACACCCCCCAACACTCCAGCTCTCCTGCAAGAGGAGCATAATGGTTATGTTTTTGGACTAACATTGAGACCCCTAAACTGACCTGAGTTCGGTCTGACCTGAGTCTCCTGCTGACTCAACGGAGAGAGCTACCCTCAGATCCGAGTCACAGCACTGAAGTATGTTAGAGCCTGGAGAATGCCGGCTCCAGTTATCAGCTTTACAGAAAGGAGAAGAGTCAATTCTCATGACCTCACAATTTACTTTATTAATGCATTAAACAAGACATATGTTGCTTATATGTTTTATTACAAATTAGACCTTATATATTTTCCCACAAACTGAACTAGAACCTACTTATACACCCACTGGCGTCCTCTAACACTTCCCACTTCACAGAATATAAAAGCTAACACTCGATCAGGATAGCTGCTGCTGCTAATGAGGGCTGACGCTGCACTCAATGTTGTCAGCACATTGCAGGATGGTTAGTCTCCAGAGTTTTTGCTGACATGTTCTTTCTCTTATCTCTCTCGAGTCGTGCTGTCTCCTTCCCATTGGCTCAGGCTAGTCTGCTTATCGCATGCCTTTACCTTATTGACCCAGGTAGCATTACCTCATTGCTCCTTGTCTGAATAAAGTTTTTGCATTACCTCATCTTTCTTACTTTTTGCAGAACTTTGTTGGTACCAAGTGGTTCCAATCGGCTCAGGTCAGCACCAGAACTTAGGCCGTTCTCAGTTCGTAAACTGTTTCTTTCCTGTGTGTGTCAAAAGTTTTACACCAAGAATTCCCAGCAGCATGTCTGCAGCTAGTAGCCCTCTGTCTCTGCAGCCTGTGGTGGCTGGTACCTCTCTTTCTCTGCAACCTCCTGGCTATCAATAGGATAGAAGGAAAAACGTTGGCAAGGAGAACATTGGAGTCGAGTCTAAAAGAGCAAAGGAATAGATGAGAATTTCAGGAGCAGATGAGCTCAGACACGATGGAAATAGCCAGTGTTATGGGAGTGAAATATGCTCATTAAAAGCAGCACTTCAGGTTGACAAGGCCATGGGAAAAGCCAATGGAATTTTAGGTTTTATGTCAGGAGATGTAAAACATAATATCCACGAGGTGATAATGACCCCATATTAATCCTTCATAAGAATCCAGTTAGTGTATTGTCTGTATTATTAGGCTCCTTGTTCTTTGAAGAATGTTGAGGGTGTGGGCAGGGTATATTTCAGTGCAGGATTTGCTGGGCAGTAACTTATAGGGTATGAGCAATTTGGGCTGTATTGAGAAATCTGGCTGAATCACACAAAAAGACAATGAGACCAAGCTGAACAGCCAGACTAATTCTTAACTAAGCTTTTGGTATTGAGGTCACATTTCCACTCAGGAGCAATGAGTTGTCTATAAAGAGGGATTGTGGGTTGTTAATGACTATATTAACTGTACATCTCTCCTCATTAAAATGCAGATTCCTATCCTACCACCTGCTGCAAGCAAACTAAATGCTGAAAATTCTTGACATGGAAGTCAGAGTGGGTACTTAGTGATTTCAGCTCACTATTGCTGCAAAGAGTCTCCACATTGGTCATAATGTAACAGCATCCCAAGGCATAATTCACGGGCATCAGTCCCACACACCCTCTCATCAGTTGGCATTGGCATCTGAAAATTGCCAATCCCTCAGAATCCAATGGCACCTCTCTAATCCACTTGCAAGACACATAGAAGCACAGATTGGCATTTCAGGGCACACCAACAACTAATATTGAAACGCTACTGCAAGAACACTCTGTGTGTCAGGATAGGCACACTGCTCATAGATTGCCCTCAGCTACATCTCAAGGTGTTTGTTTGGTCTGTTTGTACTTGCTTACTTAGTGCCTTCCTGCATGTGTCTTACCTATTAGCAAGTTCCACAACCAGGCAGCTTACAAATGGCACATGGGCTTGTTGCAGTGCTGTAGGTGGACAATTTGCCTAAGGTGCACCATATGCCTGCAGCGTATGCGGCAAACATACTACATGTGCAGCAACCAAGCAGGCATGTCTCAAAGTATTAGGAGGGGAGGCTTTATTGAAGTCCAAGGAAGTATTTATCAGTGAGTCCTGCTACGCTAAGTCAAGAACAGCCTCCAAAATCATCCCATGGTCAAGCATCCATTCCAGTTGTTCGCAGTCAGGGGGTCCATGTCCAGGGATGTGGGTCATGATTAGTCCTATGGCTCCATAGTGGCTAGTCTGGGCCGGGGGGTGGGGGGGGGGGGTTGTTGGTAGGGCACTTCTTATCTGGGGCTGTCTGGTTAGTCACTCAGATGAGTGGACGTTGATCAGTCCATTAGGTCCATCCCAAAATACCAAGGACAAATCTGAGTAATGGGACAAGGAGGGCTGTTACGACAGGAAAGAAACTTTGGAACATATTCATGGGTATTGGAAGTGAGGGTGTGAAAAGGGCTGATGACAGTTGTGAAGGTGGGCAACTCTATTTGTAAGGGAGAGGTTGGTGAAGCATGGTGGGAAGAGGGTCATGCATGAGGGGTGTTTGTCCGGAGTAAGGAAGTTAGGGGTGAGGTGGTGTAGTTGGAGATAGGCTTCAATGTCTGATCTTAACTGGCATGGTCATTTCATATGCCAGGGGCTGAGGGAGAAAAGAGGTCAAGTGCAGACTCATGTAGATATGTTGGATAGATACCTGGGCAAGTGTGAAGTCTACGGAGTTAACCATAGCTATCAGGAAGGGGATCTGGGTGTCTGAGGCTCACCAACAAATGGAGCTGGAACCTGGAAACCACTACTTGAACAGTGTTCACACTTCCATTGTGTTGAGAATCAAAATTTGACAACTACACCTGCACTGGAGCCAAACACCCCCCTCCATCACTGCCACCTGACCAGAACAGTTGTTGTGGGTAAAGACCTCACAGTTGCTGTGCATGAAGACTTGCCTCAGGATGGTTGTGAAATGGTAGTTATCTCACCACCTTGCTGACTGGGACTTGGAGGTTGTTGTGGACAGTTTGGCGGAGACGATGTATGTCCCTTTTCTTCAGAATCAGGAAAGGATGTCATGGCAGCAGATCCTGCCAACCTCATCTGAGGTCCACAGTCCAGAAGAACACCCCCCAGTGCCACAAGAAGCTTAATGACTGCTGCACTTACCATCAGCTTATCTTTGCTATCTCACATTCATTCTGTGTCTGATGCTGCACACATCTCTTATTACAGCGCATGCTTTACCACACTCACTCTTGAACATTGTATCTTCCCTCACTAGCGTGCATATACACACACACCATGCATGCATGAATACACGTGCATACACACGCACGCTCACATGGACAGGCATAGATGCACAAGCGCATGTGCATGCACACATGTACAGAAAAAAATACTGCTAATCCTGTATTCCCCTGTTCTACTTATTCATTCACTTGTGACATCTCGCCATCTTTCCTAAATCTGCATTGACACTAACAGTTTCATCTCTTTCATCTCACTCAATCCCGTTCCCATCCCCCAACTTTGTTCTATTCCATGAGAAAAAAACCCAAAATAAAGGCAGAGAAAACACTCTGAAGGGTGGTGAGGTGCCTGCCATCCATCTCCTCCTGACCACATATACCGACACTACTGTTACCCCCAACATCCCACCCATTCCACCCCCAAAGGAGAGCACCTTGCCTGAGTAGAAGACTGATGTGGTGATGCTGAGACCGCGATTTCCTGCCAGTGAAGTAAGAATCATTCTCAGGTTCAGTGCCACTCCTGTGAACGTATTAACAGGCCTGAAGTTTTACTGTTATTTCACAACTCATTCTCTCTTTTATATTCTGCAGGAACCAGTGACATTGCACAGTCTCCAGCATGAAGACCCTTTGGGCATCCCCTCCTCTTCCACTTCTGAGAAAGAAGACACAGATCCCTCAGAGGAAGCACCAGTAAGACTGCCTCCTGTACTGCCTGCCGGTTCAGATACGTTCTAGTGGGGATGTCACCACCACATCTCCGCAGCTGGTCGAGAAAGAAAGGCCCAGGTCACTGGCAATCAGAAGACTGCCAAAGACCAGCAGCTGCTTAGTGCCAGGCAGGTGAAGACCCTATGGTGCTGATCACTAATAACTTCATCCAAATGTACAAGCAGACTCTGGAGTGGCACACAGGTTTTGGACAAAATGACCTGAAGATTGAGAACTCCACCAGCGCTATCTGCATCGTCTGGCTCTCTCTCGACCCATGGTCTAACAAACTCAACTTCTGCCGAATATGCATACAGGGCTGCCCTCTATTGCTGTAGACATTGCCTTCCTGTTGGTGAGCACCAATGTGCCTTGAGGGACCTTGATTGAATTCCAAGTATCCTTCCCTCACAAGGAGACCAGGCAGTGTTAGCAGGCACCCTGCTAGAGAAGGAAATATATACACATCCCCAAGATGTTTCTTCTCAGGGTACCCCAGAGATGGCCACCCTACTTGTCACCCTTAATGTTGTGTGAGTTCAACCTGAGGTGAGGGCACCTGCCTCTGGGCAGGACATACTCAGTATGAACTGTAGACTGATGTATGTTTGGACTATAGATGGATGGTATGCTGCCTGTATTTTGGCTTTCCACTGATTGTGAGGACAGAATTCGGATCATGACCACCCTGAGTACAACCTGGGCTAGTATCAGACGCTGCCCTTGACTTACTGGACTGGGACCCGCTGAACAAAGGCTATCCCCCTTGACTTTTGGGGCTTGCATCATTACAATACTTGTCAGAGCTATCCAAAGGACAGAAGAGAAGACAATTGCAGATATGCCATGAGACTTCTTAGAGGCTGTTGCACATTTCAGTTGCCAATACCTGTGGCTGATGCTCATGGAATGTGCCTTGAGATGTTGATGCCCAGTTTCCAAGGAGGAGGTAACTTGGGGCAAGTGGTGAGGTGAATCTGCCAGGTGCATGTTTTGGTTTCCTTTTCAAGTTTTCAAGCCCATTTTCTTCAATAGTAATACAACAAATTGATCCTGAGTTAAGAGTTTTATGAAGCTTGCTCAGAAATTGAATACAGGCCTGATAGAAATATTTACAAGTATGTAAAATTATGAGGGCCATGAATAAGGTGGTCAAGGTCTCTTTACCAGAGTGGAAATGTCAAATACTAGAAGGCATGGGTTTAACGTGAGAGGGGATAAATTTAAAAGAGATGTGTGAAGAAAATTTTTACACAGAGGCCAGTTGGTGCCCCAAACATGCTGCCAGGAGAGGTGGTAGAAGTAAATACGATAGCAAAGTTCAAAAGGCATTTAGACATACTCATGAACAGGCAGAAAATGGAGCTATAAGACCATATGGAGACAGATGGGATTAGTTTAAAATAGCATCATGATTTACACAGATCTACGTAAGCATGGTGTTATTTGAAATACATTGTACTAATGATGAAATGGAGACCATCTCAAATATCAGCATGTAAGCAGTAGTCCATCTAAGTATTATAAAAATGAATTTGAGTGAGTCTGAAGAGATCACTGTGACAATGGTTCTTCCGTTCCCCTTATTAGGCAAAAAGTTTAGCATGCTATAAAAGTTAGTCTTTTCTGTGAATAACATTTGTATTGCATTGAGCTCTGCTTGTCATTTCTGCTGTTTTCTGAAAGATTCTTGCCTGTCACACTGGGTTTCTTGAATAATTTGAAGCAACCCAAGCCAATTTAATCTTTGCCTTTGACATTTATAAGTTCAGCGTTTCAGTAGCCAAACACATCTTTATATAATGGAAGCATCACTGCAGTCTTCTTGATTATGCCCCCAACTGTAGAATGCAGCTTGACTTGAATGAAGTGATTTCTATCTCCCTGCTCTTATGATCTCATTTCAACAGTACTGGAATTTTCATTTTCACTGTGATTTGTCTTGATTCTTCAGTTTAGAGCCCTATTACTGAGAATTCTGCCCTTCTGGCTCTCTTTTCTCCTCCAAATTTAAATGAGGATATCATATTGGGTAGCACAGTGGTTAGCACTGCTGCCCCATAGTGCTCGGGTTCTAAGTTCAATTCCAGCCTTGTCTGTATTGAATTTTCACATTCTGGTTTCCTCTCACAGTCCAAAGATATGTAGTTTAGGTGGATTGACCATGCTGAATTGCCCATAGTGTCCAGTGATGTGCAGGCTAGGTGGATTAGCCGTGGAAAATGTGGGGTTTCAGGGATGGGGTAGAAGAGTCGATCTGGATGGGATGCTGTTCAGAGGGGCAGTGTGGACTTGATGGGCTGAATAGCCTGTTTCCACACTCTGGGGATTCTACAATTCTATGAAAAAATCTTAGTTATTCCATGTAGTTAAAATTGTATACAGTGAGAGGGAACATTTCTTTTTCTGTACAGTGCTCTTGGCATGTTCTGTGTTAAACTAAATAAAACGCACACCCATATAATTCTTTGATATGTGTCCCAAATGAGATTTTTAAAGAAATCCCTTTACAACTTAACCACAACAGTCCTGTCAGATTTTCAATTCTCTAGACTTCAGAAAGGTATAGTTGATATAATCCAGGATTAGCTAAATAGTTTTGGTTGCTCCACTTGAGATTATGTTACCTATTATGTACGCTGACACGCTACCCTTGCCTAATCTGGTGAATCATCTATTTTGGTTCAGTGATTTGGTCACATCTTTAAGGATTGTATTCCTATATATTACATACAGCATTTATTTCTCAGGTAGAACGGGATGGGGGTGGGGGAGGGATGTGCTGTATTATAACATAGATTCCAGACCAGACAGGGCTGTAAGTTTAAGGCAACATGACAACGCAACATGTGAGATTCACATTGCCATCTCTGTACATAAGCATCGAACCTAATTTTGTAATATATTGGTAAATAAACTTCAGATTTATGACTCAATAGGATGTGGACTAACATATGTAGAATACCATAAATAGAATCAAGGTTGGGATATTCTCTCAGAATTTTATTTTTGAATTTTTGGAATTCTACATTATAGTTTCCAGCATTTGGAACAAACCCAAATGAGAGAATGTAGCTTATTATTATGATTTACAAAATATATAATCTGTAATTAACATTTGCCAAACTTAGATCATAACTCTTACTTATTGATAGAGTTTACCTTTTTCTTGATATTCATAAATTTTGTACATTTCTCTGTCCTTTGTTTTAACTCTAGTATTAACCCAGTTATTTGAAGTAGCAATACATATCAGGTGAAGGAGCAGATACAGGAACGTTATACTAAATGATTGTCCACTTGTATAGCAAACAATTCCTAGGCTTTGATCTCAAAATTAATGAATAATAAATTTTGTTCGGTGCAGTCATGGTCAGTTTTGAGTCTAGTGACTTTCTTCAGAACTCAGTTCTAGAATTGAAATGTTAACTCTGCTTTCTCTTCACAGATGCCTCTACACCTGCTGAGTTTTTCAGTTTCTATTTTTATTTCATTATGCATTATTGGCTGAATGTACTCCCTAGTATCTTCATCAATATTTATCAATCAACTAACAGCATTGAAATACATTTTTGAGTGTGGGACCTTGCTGTATGCAAAATGGCCACAGTGGTTTCCAAACTAGATGGTGACTATACTTCTAAGTTTCCTTCAAAGTGAGTTTGAGTATCCCGAGATTGTGAAAGTTGCATATAAATGGAATTTTAATCAGTTATTAAGCGACATCTAATTATTTAGTCAATGGAGGTTATTGTAACCATTTGATGAGGAAACCTTTGGAACATCAGGTGTAAAACTGGGCAAACTACCTTCTTAACCCTGTGAATAGAATTCATTTCATATTCAGCACGATTGTGTCTCATCAGTAAATCTCCCAAGCAAATTGATTGTTTCACAAGTATGGGAACATTATATTGGATAGGGACCCAATTCTGTTAGAATCATTAATCATATTGCAAGATTCTGACATCCCTTTAACTAGAGCGTAGGGGTAAACGTGCAGCATTGTGTAGGGGTAAATGTGCAGCTGTTACTTTGAGTGTGGAGAGTGCTACTGCTGGAGTGACTAAAGGAGAAATGGGGAAAGTTATCTATGTGTTACCAGCCTGTTGAGATTATTGAACTGTTTGTGACACTATTCTGTAATTTAAAATTGGCACTCAGTCTCAGTGTCACTTCCCTTCAGATGGCATGAATGATACTTCTGGCAGGAGTCCTGCCATGGACACCCAACAGTCCGTGTTTCCTGACTGATCTGAGTTTTCTTGGGTGAAGTTGTGGTAGCTTTCTCTGTGCTGATATTTCCAGTTCTTATCGCCTTGTATGGCTGATTGTGCTAGCCTCTCCTATCATGCAGATTTTCAAAACTGGCTGAAAAAAATATTCATAATACATGAAATTAAGTTAACTGACAGTCAAAGGAGTAAGCCAAGCATTGTTCCTTCATTAGCTTTTGGACCCTTTCAACTTTTGCAAATGTTCAGTCACAATTATTATTCTAAATTCTGAACTCAAAACTTGATGTATTTTTGGAGATTACATGCATTTTACATATGAATTAAGCAATTGACTATTCCATTGAATGTACAAATGAGCTGACACAGTAAACTACTGTGCATGAGAACATCTGTATGTTCACCTCTGCTGTTAAGACATTTAAGTGACATGATCTTTACTTGTTTTTTGGAATTTTCATTTGTTTCACTGTTTCCTTAAGAAACAGATATTCAGTCTTTGAAAATAACAGCAGAAGACAGTGGATCCTAGAAATATGAAATAAAAACAGTGATTGATTAAGATATTCAACCTGTCTGACAACATTTATAGAGAAAGAAACAGTGTTTTGAGTCCAACACGACTTTTCTAGCGTTCCAAAAATTCTGAAGAGTGTAATTTGACTCAAAACATTTAGGGGAGGTTTCCACTCTCTCCCTGGTATGCTTGAAATTTGGAGGGCATGTAAAATAAAATTGGTAGCCAACTTGCTGCCTTCATGGCCATCCTGAGCTGACTCCAATGATATGGGCACATAAGGCATTAGCCAGCCCCCATAGTTTAGGCTAGTGAAGGCCCTTAAGTGGCCAGTTAATACCAGTTAATACCTGATTCGGGCTAAAGCATGATGAGGGGATTCCTTCCTTGAATGTCCTGTTCCCATATGGTCCATGCCCTTCACCACCCACCCCTTGTCCCCATACCTCCCTTGTGACCTTATGAATATTTCTAGCACTTATTCTTTTTATATTGTCTAAAATGAAGAGTAAGGATTAAAAAGGTAGCTAATTATCCTTTGTATCTGACTACAAGACCCAAATCTACAAAGTGACTTTTATAAGCAGAAGATTTCATTGGAAGCCATTTTAGGATTAGCTTACAAAGTGTTTTCTTAAAATATCACTGAAGCTGACAAACAGTGTCAGTGCTCAAGAATCAAAGTGAGAGAAAGAGACAGAAGATAGAATCTACAATTCTTCATGGTTTACCAGTCAAGAATGTATTTGGGAGCTCACTCTCAGACTGAAGAGGTTGAGTTCCTGAGGCTTTAACTGAAACTGAGGATAGCTTTAGCTAAGAGAAGGAATCTTTAAGGGAATCCTAACCTGAAAAGCCAGTTTGGAGATTAGAGACCATCCTGCTAGAAAAGGGAAAGAAAATATGCAAGACATTTGGAGCTCCGATTCACTTTTGCACTAATTCTGAGCAGTGTCTACTTCAGGGACAGGCACAAACAACAATCATGACAGGAAATTTTGGTCAGATATTAATCAGGAAACCCTCCCATAGTTTAGAGTACAAATTGCCTTGAAATCACGTTTGATCAATGTTAAACTAAAACTCTTAAAATTTGTAATTTTGTCATTTATGTTGATCACTGGAAATTAACATTTAAAAAGAGTTTCTAACAGTTTCTGTGGGAATTGTAAGAAATGGCCCAAAACCTAGATGTGAATTATTTTACAAATTTGAGCTCCCAGTATGGACTAAGCCACCAGGCAGAATAGCAAAATGGAATACTTCTGTCGTATAGTTTATATTATTTACCTTGCCTGTCAAGAAAGAATAAAAAGAGCACAACTGCACCCCACTGGTGGAGAAACTTTCTCAATGAACTTTCATTGGAGATCTGGTCGGCTTGCCTTGTCTACATACCAGAGACAGGCTCCCTTCCATCTGCTTCTAGTTGATATGCCAACCCACACTATATATTTACCTCCAAAACCTCACTGAATCCTAAATGAGGCAAAGAAACAGGAATTCCAATTCTTTGGAATATCATTGAATTTTGACGATATATGCCACTTAAGTGGGTGGCAGAGGTTATGCTAAGGCACACCCATAAATTGCAGGAACAACAGACTTGTCTCAACCAGGCCTTTGAATTTCCAATAAGTTTTGCTCATCTCTTCCTGGGGTTATAACTGGTAGAACTCCTGAGAATCTTCAGTGTTTGGATTTCCTTCAATAGCGCTGTTTTGTAACTACCTTTTATTTTGCAGTGAACCATTACCTTGTTTATGTACATATTGGTGATTGTTGGGCAGCTGAAACCTATGCTAATATATTTGTAACACTGCATGGTGAAAGAGGAGACACTGGAATTAGAAATTTGGAAAAGTCATTAGTACGTAGAGAAAAGTTCCAACAAAACAAGGTACTATGCATTTGTTAAAGAATCAAATGTATTTTGTGGTTAAGATAAATGATGGAAATGAAAAAAAAAGAGGAATTTAATGGAGATTGCAAGGGTGGGAAATGTGGGTTAATAAAATTAAATACAATTTGAAACTTTGTTTTCCTGATGGAAGTTTGAGGTATAGAGATAAAGTCAGCAATGTATTTGTGACATGTTAAGCATCACCCCAGCCTGTGGTGGGTTCATACTTGCAATACTTGCATGCCATTATTAATAGTTAATGCAAAATTTGTTTGAATAAAGTACAAGCTACAATATGAAATCAGTGGTGCCTGCAAATCTTGTGATACCTGGATCACAATCATTTAAAGATGGCGTGCAAAAGTCAACTTTGCGCAGTGGTGTATAAGATTGGAGTTTTTTTTTGTATATCTCTATGGCATGGGGGATGGAGCAGGACAATAACCACTTGTGTGGAGGTGAGTCACTGCTGACTGAGTTTGTGGACCTGGAAGTTTGGAACATGAATCCAAGGGAGGCCAGAGAGGACATGGGAGAGTGAGCTGGGAAAGAGAGTTGAGGTGTGGTGGGTATTTTTGAGGAGAGTGATGCTGGATGGCTTCACTCAAAGTAAATAAATGAAGGCCCTTAAGGGTGGTGCATTTACTGTCCAAATGTGTGCTCATTTCAGACCTGGGTTGTTTGGGTTCTTCTTTACAGGCCTTTCAGTTCACTACAAAATTTGAATTAACCCCACTGAGATTGCTCTTGAACAATGTCCTTTATAATGCATGTAAGGAAGGGCCAGCTGAGCCTGCAAATTCAAAGGAGTAAGGGATTAACTTTGCCTTTGCTGTAATAGTAACTACTGAGCAAGTGCATATAGAACAATGACATTACATCAGAAAAAAAATGCAACCAGGACTTAAGTGCACACAGTCACAGACAGACCTCCTCTCAGCATCTTTTATATATAATTATGACTTCTAAAGCTTGTTAATATTCACTCACCTGAGTGTAGATCATGTCTTATGGCAAGTTCATCCATGCCCCACAGAATGATGAGTACAAAACTGGATACTGATTTAAACATACATTAGAGACAAAATGCAAAAAATCCATAGGAAGATAGTTATTACAGCAGTGTAGACTGGAGGTGTGAATTGGGACCACGCACTTAACTACATGAGAATTCCCAGGAACTTTAAGCTTCCTATGGACAACTATCTGGCATCTAGATCCATCTGAAAATGGTAAGAGTCGCAAATGTGGGAGGATTCCAACACACTTCACTGTGGCATGGTGGCTCAGTGGTTACCACCACTGCCTCACAGCACCAGGTACCCAGGTTTGATTCCACCCTCGAGTGACTTTGTGGAGTTTGCACATTCTCCCTGTGTCTGTGTGGGTTTCCTCCAACATCCAAAGATGTGCAGGTTAGGTGGGTTGTCCATGCTACATTGTCCCATAGGTGGGTTAGCCATGGGAAACACAGGGTTACAGGGAAAAGTCTGAGTGCAATGTTGTTTGGAGGGTCATTGTGGACTCAATGGGCTGAATGGCCTGTCTCCACACTGTAGGGATTTTATTGAATTGTCCCAGTAAAAGATAAAGAGATTAAAATTACTCTAACTCCTGGGACTTATAAAACTGATCTGATTTAAATTTAGATTTTTTTTACTGTCACTTGAAGTGTATAAAGTCGCCATTCTCTAGCTCAATCTTAGTATACAAAAGACAGGATTAAAAAAACAGAAAGAGAAATAAAAGAAACAGCCAAAAAAAAGGAAACATCTAGATTGCTCCCCACCTCCACCATGTGTCTTCACTGATATGATTTTGATATATTCCTGTACACATTTGTGCTGGTAATGACAGTGTAGTTAAGCAGGAAGGTTGTGGCCTTGTTGCACAGCCTTCCTGTTTAACCATGAGGCTCTTTCATTAGCTGCCTAAGGAAGCAGCATTGTCAGCCAATGGCAGGTTTTGCCAATGAAGCAGTGTGCACACACACGCACACATACATTATTCATGTATGCCAATGGTATTTAGGAAATGGAAAGAAAGTGGAATTGGCACACATTTCCAGGTATGATATTGAGAATAACATGTTGCTAATAAAACCTGGCCAAAATTCAAATTCTAAAACCCTGGAAAGTTAATCATGTAACAAATATTTTCCTTACATGATTGTCATTATAACTTACAGACTGATTCATTCTTGGTGAAAACGGTATCTTTGGCCAATTGACAAAGGTGGTGATAGGTCATGATGGAGAAGGCTACGGTCCTGGAATGTATCTGAAGATAATAGTGTGCAAATCAATGGATGCAAACAGGGAATCAGTGTTTCCATTCTGGAGTTGGCTGGATGACCAAATTGGAACTAAGCAAACTATTCTCGGATTAACTTTGTTAGGTGAGATTTATATCTATATTAATGCTTGAACTTGTGAATGCAATGACTTAACAACTGTAATCATCGCATTCCTTGCTTAATTTTGAGATATTTCACCTAACAGCAAATTCAATCCATTCGCTTGCATTTATTTATGAGACTAAATTTTAAATGACTGTAAAAAATGCATTTACTTTTCAACAAGACATCAAATTCTCTTCATTTAAAATTATTTAATTTGATTTTATTTTATTTGCAAGTAAAGATGTCTATGATTTTTTTTAACTTGGAGTACTGACTAATTTGAATTTCTTTCAAGCAAAAAATAACTTTGAATTAGCCTTAGTTTGTATTTTTGGAATCAAAATTATGTTTTTGTCCATGATCTGAAAAGGTGTTCATAGTACACAAGGAGTGAGAAATCTGGGTCTGCACCTAATTAATGTTCCCTGTGGAACAAAATCAGTGAGGTACCAGAAGATATCCCTGTGGCATCTACAATCTGAGAGTTGGAGATGTGAAGAATCATAGAATCCCTACAGTGTGGAAACAGGCCCTTCAGCCCAACAAGTCCACACTGACACTTGGAGCATCCCATCACCCTTTAACACACAAACTCCTGAGCACTACAGGCAATTTAGCACAGCCAATCCACCTAGTCTGCACATCTTTGGACTGTGGGAGGAAACCACACTGACACTTGGAGCATCCCATCACCCTTTAACACACAAACTCCTGAGCACTACAGGCAATTTAGCACAGCCAATCCACCTAGTCTGCACATCTTTGGACTGTGGGAGGAAACCAAAGCACCCAGAGGAAACCCATGCAGACACAGGGAGAATGTGCAAACTCCACACAGACAGTTGCCCAAGGCTGGAATTGAACCCAGGTCCCTGGTGCTGCGAGGCTAGAGTGCTAACCACTGAGCCACCATGCCGCCCCAAGCATGGGCTTCAAAATCATAGCAACCTCTTTATCAGCAGACTGGGTGACTCGTCAACATTACTTAATATTACATAAGTTTTAATACCTGCCCATTTCTTTCTCCGGAGATGATTCAAGGTTTTTGCTTCTGTACTTTTTTTTCTGCTTGTCCATGAATTAGAGAAGTCACCATTCTATCTTGCACATCCCAATCCCTCAGAATGGTTAGATAATTCAAAGGGAGCTGTGTGAAAATTGTTTATAAAACTATGCTGACATTTTGCATTTATTTTTCTTATTCTTATTCTGCTGTAATTTAGATGGTTAGGTGCATATGTTATAATTGATACGTAGGTGTAACCTCTTTTTTGAACCACAACATCTGCCATTTACTGTCTGTAAAAGTACATAGCACACTACTTTCATCAATATTGTTTGAGGGAATAAGAGGAGACTAAGTGATGTTGACTAGGTCAGGTCCTACCAGATATATTTTCACCTGTTCACCAGTGCTATTAACCAGAATCAAAGGTCAGAATTGCATATTCTTCTATCTTCAAATGGAACAACAGATATCAGCTTATAAGGCATTGCCAGTGCCTGCCAAAGGCACAACTTTGAATATTTCAGATCATTTTAGATTATTCCTGATTATATTAACAATATAAATTAGACAGCTATGCATTTATCATAGAAAGATGGCCGATGCCTCTTTCGTTCAACAAACAATTTCACCTAAATTTTATTGACAACTGACAGCCATTTAATAACAGATGGGCAAGTATCTGTTTCTCCAGGTGGCCTCATCATGAACTTGGCTGAGCTCTAAGACTCACTGTGCACTCAGCCAAGCTGTTTGAAGAGAGTGTTAATTTTGACATTTTTATCAACATATTAGGTTAATGTTTCTTTGTGGATTTTCAATGCCTGTATGTTTATTTGGATAAAGGAAGAGCTGTGAACAGGAGAAAAACTTTTATTATTATAAATACAATGAATGGCTCCATCTGTGGGTAATACTTACCTATTGTCCACAAAGGTTGTCTTATATATGTGTGTGTACAATATCTAACTCAGCAAGCATAAGGTAAGCTAAGGAACAAGCTTTAATGGCTGCCAACACAGACACAAGGACTTAATTTGCACCATTGGCATCATTCTGCACTGCAATATCATCAAAGACCCATCTGAATGTCATATTTCTATAAGGTACACTTCTGTAAACTGGCTGTTCCCCTTAGTTGAAGTGTAAGTAACAAGGGGGCATAATTTTAGGGTGAAAGGTGAGGTAAATATTTTCACCCAGAGGGTAGTAGAATCAGAATCATATTCCTACAGTGCAATTAGAGGCCATTCAGCTCATCAACTCTGCACTGACACCCAGAGAAATATCCCACTTCCACCTAACCACCCCATCCATGTAATCCCGCATTTACCATGAGAACCCACCTAACCTGCACACCTTTGGACTGTGGAAGGAACCCAGAGCACGCAGACACAGGAGAACACGCAAATTCCACATAGATAATCGCCCAAGATTAGAATCAAACCCGGGTTCTTGGAACTGTGAAGCAGCGGTAGGGTCTGGAATGCACTGTCTGGAAGTGTAGTTGAGGCAGGTAAATTCAAAATTTTTAAGAAGTACTTGAATGAGCTCTTGAAGTGCCATAACATTCATGGCTACAGGCCAAATGCTGAAAAAGGGGACCAGAGTAGATTTAGCGTATTTTTGATGGTACAGACTCAATGGGCTAAAATGCCTTTTCTATAGAATGTATGATTCTGAGGTTAAATGAACAATAATTTCTCTTAAAATGCTATCTGTCTATTTATTTTTAATTTTGTTTGTAATTTGGATTTGATGTTTAACTAAAAACTGCAGTTTAAATTCTGTAGCACCCAGCATTAAGTAGGCTTTTAACAAGCCTTCTGGTGGAAGAACAGTTGAGCTTAATTAAGCAGCTGGAATTGGATCCTATTAAGTGAGACAGATAAATAGAATATAGAATGCCTACAGTGCAGAAACAGGCCATTTGGCCTAACTAGTCCACACCAACCCTCCGAACAACATTCCAACCCATCCCCGACCCTATCCCTGTAACCCTGTATTTCCCATGTTTAATGCACCTAACCTACACATCTCTGAATACTATGGGCGATTTAGCATGGCCAATCCACCTAACTTGCACATCCTTGGACTGTGGGAGGAAACCAGAGCACCTGGCAGAAACCCACGCAGACACAGGCAGAACTGGCTCCCTGGCGCTGTGAGGCAGCAGTGCCAACAATTAAGCCCACCGTGCTGCCTCTAAGCTTAATGTTTTAGGAGTAGATCAATTCAGCTGTCAGGTTCTTTTGGTGCATCATACTATCACAACTTCTGGGCTAGAAGCTTTGGGTTAAAGTAATCCTATCTAGAGGTGTACTATAGCCTGTCCAAATAGGTTCATTTAAAATAATAATAAATGAATTTCGCAAATTCATTTTGACCTACGATTAAAAGCTTGGGGTTATTGGGCAAGAATGTCTAAATTTTTACTTTGTATACATCTAGTTTACTATGTAGTTGGTGTTTAACTGAAATGTACAGTTTAAATTATGGCATTCACAGACTAAATCAACTTTTTAATAAGGCCTCCAGTGGAAGAAAAGTTGGGCATAATTAAAAATTAGCTGAAAATAGATCCTGAATCAGAAAGTCTCAGCAGCACTTAAAACTAACTAAGTTAAGACAACTTAAGTATGACTTTCAATGATGAAACTTGTTAACAGAGGAAGAGTTCTCTGTGACTTTTGCTTTTTCTAAACATTTTCAGACTCAGGATTCGATTGTTCAGGGGAAGAAGTTAATTATTTGATGAGTATCTGGTGAGTAAAGTCAGAAACCACATGACACCAGGTTGTAGTCCAATAGGTTTATTTGAAAACACAAGCTTTTGGAGCTTCAGTCCTTCTTCAGCTGTTAGTGAGGTGGTATTAGATACAGAATTTATAAGTAAAAGATCAAAGGGTCACACCACTGATGAGGATGGATTAAACAAATCTAAGATACTGTTAAATCTTTAATTAGTTATAAGGTTTTAATTGATTAATATATATATTTAGATCCCCAAATTCCTTTCAAGTCACTGCCCTGAAAGAACTAAAGGTTTTCTCAGCGTAAAGAAGAGGTGACACTTTAGGTCAGACAACGCATGTTAGGTGTGAGGCCTTGTTTAGAACCTGTACGTTTTGGTTTGGAGTAAAACTTTTATTTCCAAAGTAGGAATTTATAAAACACTACATCGACTGACTATCTATAAATTGTGTGCTTTTTGAACAAAATAGAACATATCTGCAAATACAAATTCACCCCATTGATTTAAAAGTGTGTGTGTGTGTGTATATGTGCATGTATGAGTGAGTGAGTGAGGGGTGGGAGAAAGACAGTGTGTGTGAGAATGTGTGTGTGTGAGGGAGTGGAGAGAGAAAGAATGTGTGTGCATGTGAGGGAGGAGAGAGAGAAAGATTGTGTGTGTGTGTGTGTGTGTGCGCGCGCGCGCGCGCATGTGTGGAGAGAAAGTGTGTGTGAAAGAGAGAGTGTGTGTGTGCGTGTGTGCACGCGCATGTGCATGTGTCTGTCTGTGTGTGTGTGGGAGAGCGACTGAATGTGTGTGTGTGTGTGTGTGGTGGGGTCACCTATAGTGTGACATGAACCCAAGATCCTGGTTGAGGTCGTCCTCATGGGTACTGAACTTGCTCGGCAACTCTGCGTTGTTGTGTATCCATGAAGTCCACTTTGGAGAGCGTTTACCCGAAGATCTGAGGCCGAATGTCCTTGACCGCTGAAGTGCTCCCCCATGCAGATGCTATGACAACGGATGAATGGACACCCTACATCAATTGCCAAACAGGGGTGCCCCTCCCAGTGGGGGAACACTTCAGTGGTCAAAAGACATTCGGCTTCAGATCTTTGGATAAAATTCCTCCAAGGTGGACTTTGGGATGCACAACAACACAGAGTTGCCAAGCAGAGGCTGATAGCCAAATTCTGTACCCATGAGGACAGCCTCAACCGGGATCTTGGGTACATGTCGCAATACAGGTGACCCCACCACACTATACACTCTTACATACACACTTACATATGCATACATACACACACACACACACACACACACACATTCTCTCTCCTCGCACACATGCATATTCCAAACCAAAGCACAAAAAGGTTTTAAACAAGGCCTCATACCTAACATGCACTGTCTGACCTAAAATGTCACCTCTTCTTTACATTGAGAAAACCTTTAGTTCTTTCAGGGCAGTGACTTGAAAGGAACTCGGGGATTTACTTACACCTACTTATCAATTAAAACCTTCTAACTGATTAAAGATTTAGCAGCATCTTTGGTGTGTTTAATACATCCTCGTCAATGGTGTGACCCTTTGATTCTTTTACTTATAAATTCTGTGTCTGATACCACCTCACTAGCACCTGAAAATGGAATAAGGCTCCAAAAGCTTGTGTTTTCAAATAAACCTGTTGGACGATAACCTGGTGTTGTGTGATTTCTGACCTTGTCCACCCCAGTACAACACCACCTCCACATCATGTCTAGTCAGTGACTAACGTTTATTCTAATCCTAAGGTTCAGCATAGCAAGGCAACACATGGTAATGTGAATAAAATATATAAGGTAATAATAAATATATAATGGAACAAAATAATTAAGCAGTTCTTTGGCATACATTTGGAATAGTGGGAAAGATAATATGTCAGGTCTGAACAATGTAAAGATCCTGAATACGAGTTTGGCCCAGGGCAAACACATCTGGAATGGGTGTTTGACGTTTAAGCAGCTTCAACTCAGAATTTATTAGCTGGAGGCTGAAGTACAGATACTGCAATGCATCCTGTAGTGGGAAAGTTACCTAGATTCATTTTGCCAGGAAGCAATCATGCCCTTAGTGTTGGGTCATCTGATTTGGTCAGTGCGCAAGAACAAGAGGGTGTGTCTGTCAGTGAGGTAGGGACCTAGAGGGCAGAACCACAAGACCCTCAGCCTTTGAATTGTCTTACAGGTACGTGGTTCTATCAGCTTGTTTGAGTGAATGTGAGGCCTGCAGAGTGGATGAGTTAATTAACCGTGGTACTATATACGGAAAGAGAGGGCAAGTAAGAAGGAATGTCAAAGTAGTAGGGGAGGATCCAGCCATCACAGTCTATGTAGGTACCAACAATATAGGCAGGACAAAGAATAACATTGTGCAAAGTTAGTTTGAGGAGCTTAGTGCCAAATTAAGAGGCAGAATCTCCATAATCTCTGCATCATTGCTTGAGCTGCAATCAAATTGACATTGGGCAAATTGGATCAGAGAAACGAATCTTCAGCTGCTTCCATCCATCAAAAGGTCAGAAGTAGAGATACTCACTGATGATTGCACAATGCTCAGCATCATTCCCTGCTCCCCAGATTCTGAAACAGTCCATGTCTGAATTCAATTAGAACTGAACAATATATATAGGTTTTGACTGACAAGTCACAATTAACAGTAGTGCCACACAAGTATTAGGCTATGACCATCTCCAACAGGAGAGAATCTAACCATCACCCATGACATTCAACGGCAGTTACCATTGACCAGAAACTGAATTAGGCTAGTCACATAAATACGGTGGCTACAAGAGCAAGACAGAGGCTACAAATCCACCCATGAGTAATTCACCTTTTGATTTGTCAATGCCTGCCCACCTATAAGGCACAAGTCAGGACTGTGATGGAATACTCCCTAATTGCTTAGATGAGTGGAGGTCCATTGACAACTAAGAAACTTCACAGGACAAGGTAGCCCACTTGATTGACAGCGCATCCAAAAGCATTCACTTTTTGTCCACCCTAGAAACTCAGTAGAAGTGTGTACAATCTAGACGGTGCATTGCGGCAACTCTTTAGACAGCACATTCCAAACCTGCAACAAGTACCATCTAGAAGGATAAAGGTAGCAGAGTCATGGAACATCTCCAAGTTAACTGCAAGTTCATTTCCAAACCACTCAACATCCTGACTTGGAAATATATCACTGTTCGTTCAGTGTTGCTGGTTCAAAATCCTGGAACCCCCTCCTTAACAATGCGTATTATGATGTAAAGTGTGTAATTTAGAAATATTTTTAGATCATTTATTTTAGAGTTTGGATTTTTCAACTAGTGTTGTGAGTGTTTTGGTCTGTATGTATAATGGGATTAAGCAATTAACTTGTCAGTATTTCTTAAGCCACATTTGTTTAAACTCATGCATGAAAGATAGACAGAGAGAGAAAGTCCCAAGTGTGATAATGCAGATTTGGAAGAGCTTTACAAGTGAATAGAATAAATATTGAGGAACATTGTATTGCAGTTTATTTATAAATTGAAAAGTCCATAGTTTCATGGGGAAACATTGAAAAAATTGAAAAATCCATAGTTTCATTGACTGGAAAAATCAGATAAGGAGTTCATGGATAGTAGGAACTGCAGATGCTGGAGAATCCG
>NC_063335.1:62009275-62030099 GCF_021869965.1 Rhincodon typus | reverse complement strand
GGTCTAGGCCCGAAACGTCAGCCTCTCTGCTCCTATGATGCTGCTTGGCCTGCTGTGTTCATCCAGCCCTGCACCTTGTTGTCTAAGGAGTTCATGGAATTTTTTTCAAATTAATTTTTATAGCAATAGGTTCTAGAGATAAGTAGAGAGCAGGCAGTATGGGATCTGATAGTGAGCATTGAGATCAGTGAAGGCGCTTCCAGATACCAGTGACTATAATATGATTGAATTTTACATTCAGTTCGAGGGAGAGAGGAGTGGGTTTAAAACTATTTCTTAAAATTTAAATGAGTGTAATTATGAGGCCCTGAAAGCAGAAAATATCTAAAGTAAGTTGACAAATTAGATTAAAGGATAGGTCAGTAGAGATGCAGTGGCAGACATTTAAGGGGATGTTTCAGCATATTCAAAATGGATATACTCCAAAGAGTCTGAAAAATTCCAAGAATGGACTCACCATCTGTGGTTAACCAGAAATGTTAAAAATAGTATTAAAAAACACATAATTGTACAAAGACAGGCAGCATGTCAGAAGAGTAAATAAAACATACCAAACAGCAGAGATGCTTGAGTGAGCTGCCGTGTAGTGAGCAAAAGGGAACCAGTAGATGCACTGTACTGAAGTTTCTAGAAGGAATTTGATAAAAAGTCATATCAAAGGTTGTTATGGAAAATAAAACCTGTTGGTGTAGGTGAAAGCACATCAGTATCTATGGAAGATTGCTTGGTAATAGGAAACAGAGAATAATCATAAGTAGTTTTGTTTTCAGGTTAGCATGAAGGAACAAGTAGTGTGTCATAGGAATCAGTGCTGGAAACTCAACTGTTTACAATTTATGACTTGATGAAGGGATGGAAGGTATGTTGTCAAATTGTCTGATCACATAAAGATGGATATGAAAGTAAATTTTGAAGAAGACATAATGAGGCTGCAAAGGGAGATTAATTGGTTAAGTAAATTGGAAAATGTGGCAATTAGAGTATAATATAGAAAGTTGTGAAATTGTCCATTTTAAAAGCAAGAAAAGAAAGAACCATCTTTTCTAAATAGTAGAGATTGCAAAGCTTTAAGATGCAGAATAATTTGAGTGCTATGTAAATACATCTTATTTTCCTGAGTGTTTTATTACTTGACAATTAACTGCCAATCGAGGCATTTTGAATCACAGGTCATCTCTTCACTGCTATATACAACCTCCCAGAACAAAATCTCTTCTAAATGACACATGGTATTATGCATTGCCAAAGTTTTGGACGTTCAGAAGAATGGCCACTCTGGTGTTTTCACAAATAACCACTTCTGGTATCTTGTGATATTTTCTGCCTCCACAAGTATGTGATATTGAATAAGATAGTTTGCTCCTCCAAATCTTCTATGCCTTTCTTTTGTCTTGGGTCATCTAATAATTAGTGATAGAGGTACATCACCATAGAATATCTACAGAAGAGACACTTTGAAGATAACAAAAAGGTTTGTTGCATGAAAGCAATAAGTAGGACATTTGGTCAGGCATTATTGAGAACTAGGTGTCACTGTTTAAAAACCAGGGATCATGCATTTGAAACAGATGAAGTGATTTCTTCTCTCAGAGGATCACGAGACTTTGACAATGTCTTTCTGAAAAGGTTATGTGTTGTATATTTGGATTTTCAGAAGGTTTTTGATAATACCCTTTATAAGAGGTTGCAGGCAAAGTTAAAACACATGGAATAGGATAATATATTAGCATAGATTGAGAAATCATTGACAGGCAGGAAACACAGACTGAGAATAAATGGGTCCCTTTTTCTGTAACCTCATGGCCTAGCGTATCCCCCCTCAACCATTACCATCAAGCCAGGGGAATAACCCTGGTTCAATGGAGAGTGCAGGAGGGCATGCCAGGAGCAGCAGCAGGCATACCTGAAGATGAGATGTCAACCTGGTAAAGCCACCAAACAGGACTACTTGCATGCCAAGCACCATAAGGAGTGAGTGATAGACAGAGCTAAGCAATCCCACAACTAATGGATCAGATCTAAGCTCTGCAGCTCTGCTATAACCAGTCTTGAGTGGTGGTGGACAATTAAACAACTCAGTAGAGGAGGACGGTCCACAAATATCCCCATCCTCAATGGTAGAAGAGCCCAGCACATCAGTGCAAAAGATAACACTGAAGCTTTCGCAGCAGTCTTCAGCCAGAAGTGCTGAGTGGATGATCCATCTTGGCCTCCACCATTGGTCCCCACCATTACAGATACCAGTATTCAGCCAATTCAATTCACTCCACGTGATATCAAGAATTGGTTGGAGTCACTGGATACTGCAAAGGCTACAGGCCTCGACAACGTTCTGGCAATAGTACTGAAGACTTGTGCTCCAGAACTTGCCGCTCCCCTAGCCAAGGTGTTCTAGTACAGTTACAACACTGGCATTTAGCAGACAATGTGGAAAATTGCCCAAGTATGTCCTGTATGTAAAAAGCAGGACAAATCCAAACCAGCCAATTACCTCCCCATCAGTCTACTCTCAATCATCAGTAAAGTGATAGAAGATGTCATCAATAGTGCTATCAAGCAGCACCTGCTTAGCAATAACCCACTCAGTAATGTCCATTTTGAGTTCTGCCAGGGCTACTCAGCTCTTGACCTCATTACAGCCTTAGTTCAAGCATGGACAAAAGAGTTGAATTCCAAAGGTGAGTTGAGAGTGATAGCCCTTTATATCAAGGCTGCATTCGACTGAGTGTAGCATCAAGGAGCCCTAGCAAAACTGGACTCAATTGGAATCCGGGGGCAAACTCTCTGGTGGTTAGAGTCATAGCTGACACATAGGAAGATGGTCATCATTGTTGGAGGTCAGTCATGTCAGCTGCAGGACATCTCTACAGGAGTTTGTCAGGGTAGTATCCTAGGTCCAACCGTCTTCAGCTGCTTCATGAATTACTTTCCCTCATCATAAGGTCAGAAATGGGGATGTTCACCAGTAATTGCACAATATTCAGCACCATTCATGACTCCTCAGATACTGAAGCAGTCCATGTCCAATGCAACAAGATCTGGACAATCTCCAGGCTTGGGTTGACAAGTGGCAAGTAACATTCATGCCATACAAATGCCAGGCTATGACCATCACCAATAAGAAACAATCTAACCATTGCCTCTTGAAATTCAGTGGTGTTACCATCACTGAATGCCCCACTGTCAACATCCTGGGGATCATCATTGACTAGAAACTCAACTGCTCTCACCACATAAACACAATAGCTACAAAAGCAGAACAGCGGCTAGGAATACTGTGGTGAGTAACACACCTCCTGACTCCCCAAAGCCTGTACACCATCTTCAAGGCACAAGTCAAGAGTGTGATGGAATACTCACCACTTATCTGGATGAGTGCAGCCCCAACAACTCTCAAAAGCTTGACACCATCCAAGACAAAGCAGCCTGCTTGTTTGGCACTACATCCACACTCTGCACCACGGACAAACAGGAGCAGCTGTGTGCACTACCTATAAGATGCACTGTAGAAATTCACTAAAGATCCTCAGACAGCACCTTTCTAAAGCACGACCGCTTCTGTTTAGAAGGACAAGGGCAGCAGATAAATGGGAACACCACGTTCAAGTTCCCCACCAAGACACTCACCATCCTGACTTGGAAATATATCGCTGTTCCTTCACTGTCACCGAGCCCAAATTCTGGAATTCCATCCCTAATGGCATTGTGGTCAACACACAGCAGGTGAACTGCAGCGGTTCAGGAAGGCAGCTCACCACCACCTTCTGAAGGGCAACTAGGTACAGGCAATAAATACCAGTCAACCTGCGACACCCACATCACACAAATGAATAAATTAAATTAAAATAAACGAATAAGGGAACCAATTGCAACATTTCCAAGTTTGTTGATGAGACAGAAGTGGGAGGGATTGTGCATTGTTAGGAATATGCAAGGAGGCTTCAGGGTAATTTAGATATGTGGATTGAGTGGGAAGACACAGGGCAGATGCAGTACCATATGGATAAATGTGAAGTTGTAAATTTTTATGAGAAAAATAGAAAGTAACACAATTATTTAAATGGTGATACATTGTGAAGAATAGATGTACAAAGGGATCTGGGCGCTTTTGTGCACCAGTTAATGAAAGTAGACAGGCAGGTGCAGCAAGCAATTAAAAAGGCAAACAGTAAGTTGGCCTTCATTGCAAAACATGTTAGGTTCAGAAATAAGGATGTCTTACTACAATTAAACATGGACTTGGTGACACAACACTTAGAACATAGAACTGTACAGCACAGGAACAGACCCTTCGGCCCATGATGTTGTGCCAAACACGATGCCAAATTAAACTAATCTCCTCTGCCTGCCCTTGGTCCATATCCCTCCACCTTGTATATTCATGTGCTTGTCTAAAAGTGTCTTAAACACACCTATCGTATCTGCCTCCACCACCAGCCTGGTAATGCGTTCCACATTCCTACCACACTGTATAAAAAACTTGCTCCTCACATTTCTTTTGAACTTTCCCCCTATCACCTTTTAAGTACATGCCTCCTAGTTTTAGACATTTCAACTTTGAGGAAAAGATTCTGACCGTCAACCCTATCTATGGATCTTATCATTTTAAGGACTTCTATCAAGCCTTCCCCTTGGTCTCCGCTACTCCAGTGAAAACAACCAGAGTTTTTCTAGCCTCACTTATAGTTCATACCCTCTAATCCATGCAGCATCCTCTCCTGCACCCTCTCCAAAGCCTTCACTTCCTTCCTGTAATGTGGCAATCAGAATTGAACACAGTACTCTAAGTGTGGCCTGACCAAAGTCTTCTAAAGCGGCAACATGCCATCCTGACTCTTATGCTCAATTTCCCAACCAATAAAGGCAAGCAAGCCAAGTGGCTACTTTACCACCCTGTCTACTTGTGTGGCCACTTTCAGGGAGCAATAGACTTGATCCCAAGATCCCTGTGTACATCAATGCTGTTCAGGGTCCTTCCATTAACTGTACACTTTTCCTTAACATTTGATCTCCCAAAGTGCAGCATCTCAAACTTACATGAATTAAGCTCCATCTGCCATTTCTCCACCCATATCTGTAACCGATCTATTTCCTGCTGTATCCATTGACAACCTTCTACACTATCCACAACACCACCAATCTTTGTATCATCTGCAAACTTACTAACTCATCCATCTACATTTTCATCCAAGTCATTTATATATTCACAAACAGCAGAGGTCCTAGTACAGATCCCTGGGGAACACTACTTGTCACAGACCTTCAACCTGAAAACAAACCTTCCACCATTATCCTCTGCCTTCTATAGGCAAGCCATTTCTGAATCCTTGCGGTCAAGTCATTTGGATTCCATGCATCTTAATCTTCTGGATGAACTTGCCATGAGTGCCCTTGTCAAAAACCTTACTAAAATCCAAGTATACAACATTCACTGCTCTACCATCATTGATCACTTTTGTCACCTCCTTGAAACATTCAATCAAGTTAGTAAGACATGACCTGTCCTGCACAAAGCCATGCTGATTGTTCCTATTTAGGCCATGTACCTAGACTTTCACATGCAGTTTGCCTCCCTCTCTCAGAAATGATACACTTACTATAGAAGGATTGCCAGGTCAAGTCACCATAGTCTTACCAGACCATAGGGCTGCTGTCTCATTAGAGAAAGATGACTTAACCTAAGGATCACCGCACTTCAGATGAGGGGAGAGGTTAAGAAGGAAAGTCCTTCATGGTAATCTTAAGCAGTGCGAGTATGCAGCCCATCTGTTGGTACCACACTGCTTTGCAAACCAACCATCCAGCCAACGAGCAACAGAAATTCACTAGGCTGATGTAAGGACAGCAGGAGAGTTGAATGAGGTAAGTTTGGTTTGACTATATTCACTCATGTTTAGAAGAATGAAAGATGATCTGCAGGACTGGATAGACCAAATGCAGGGAAGGATGTCTTCCCTGGTAGGGAAATCCAAAACTAGGGGACATAATCTCAAAGATATGGGTTAGACCATTTAGTATTGACATGAGGAAAAAATTCTTCACCGATGGGGTAATAAACCTGTAGAATTCTCTACCACAGAAGGCTGTGGAGACCAAGTCATTGAACCTATTCAACTAATAGAGTGAGAAATTTCTAGATATTTAAAGCCATCAAGAGGAATGGGGAGAAAGTGGGAATATGACATTGAGGTCGAGGATCAACTATGATCCGATTGAATGGTGGATCAGGCTTGAAGGGCTGAATGACCTACTCCAGCTCCTAGTTTCTGTGTTTCTATAATTACAAGAACCTTTGGGAGCTTCATCCAGATTTAGTATAGGTACACCTGCCACAACTGAAAACTAGAGTAAAATTCCTTATTTGCGCCTGTAGATGTGTGACATCAGTAGAATGGGTGGAGTCATTACAAGATGAACATTAACAATTTTGAAACCTTCATTTTGTATAATAGTCACAGACTTAGGATATCTCCAGAGATGTTGCAAGATCTGCTGAGTGTTTCCAGCATTTTCCATTTTTATTTTCTTAGATCTGTGTGCCCTTGTCCTTGTACTGTCAACAATCTTTCTTCATCTGCCTTACTTTAAACCTGTAATAATCCTTTGCACCTCTGTCAAATTAACCCTCAATGTCCTTTGCTCCAAAGTAAACAATGCCAGCTTTTCCAACCTAATTTTGCAGCTGAAATCCCACATGTTGAAACTATTTTGGCAAATGTCACCTCAACTCTCTCAAGAAGCCTCTCAAACGTCATAAACGTGAGTGCCCAAACAGAATATTATAAAAGTTCAGCATAACCTTCTTACTTTGCACACTATAGCTCTATTTACAAAGCTCAATCCATATGCTTTGCTGGCTACATTCAAAATATATCCTCCCACCTTCAAAGTTCTGTAAATATGAACCCTCAGATCACACTACCCCTGCAAACTCTTCAGAATTGTGTAACTTATTCTATATTATTACCCTGTATTCCTTAAGATAAAGTACATCATCTCACACTTGTGGTTAAGCCATATGAGAGTCCTTCTGCTTCAAATAATACCTTACTTTCTTGGGTTCCAGACATTTTTGTTTTTGTCCTCCTCCTTCAAGTATAACATGTAAATAGAATTCCTGTTGCGCTAAGGAAATTTATAGAAACTGAGAAATAACTAGCTTTCCTTGAAACTTCTAGTTAGAGTTCCCTAAGCAGTCCTGAAAACTTTACCATCTTTCTCACTTTCCTGATCAAAATTGTCATTTTTCATGCAGCTACTATCCATCTCTTTTAATCATCAAGCATTTGGAATGCAGTATTTCAAGCCAGAATAGCCTATACATATGGTATGTGACAAGTGGAACTGAAGGAAATAGATGTGCAGACCTGAGGGATGTCATCTCTAAGCTTTACGTTTTAATTACATTTATATGGTAATGCCTGTTTATGGTTCAATGTCTCAGTTTCAAACCAACCTGAAATCAGAAATGTGGGTGATGTATAACTGGGTTGAAGACCTTATATGAAAGATCTACACAACGTTACCTGTGTTAAAAGTTGGAATTAGGCGCACATTGTGTGAAATGTAAGGGAAAATTCATTATTAGACATTACAATTAAAACAATTCCAAAGAAACGATCACATTGGTATCTGCTCATGCAGTAGTTTTTTTTTTAAAACCAGAATTTGCATATTCTTTGGAAATTACACAACTAATACAAAACATTCAATGCAGTCGTTCTATCCTGTTGTCAGCACATCAGTAACTGAGTCTCTTGTGGTGACTGTATATTCTTTTATTCCATTATAGTAAAACCATATCATCTTTTTATTTTAAGAAAAGACCTGATCATAATTGATAAAAGATTTGTGATTTTTCTCATTGTTCCTGGCATAGGAATGTGGCTGTCAACACCTGTTCCACATTGCCCTTGAGAAGGTGTTGTGAGCCTCTTCAAATTACTACAGTCCATGTAATATAGATACACTCATGGTTTTGTTAAGGGGGGCATTCCATGTTCATGACTCAGTGATGGTGAAGGAATATTGACGTAGCTCCAAAACAGGATGATATGTAACATGGAGGTTATCTGACAAAGGGCCATGTTCCCATGCTTCTGTGGTCCTAATTTGTTTGGGCAGTGGAAGTTGTGGGTTTGAACAGTACAGTTGAAGAAATGGTGCTAAATTGCTGCAGTGCATCTTGTAGAATGTTATCTGCTGCTATTGTGTCCCAGTGGTGGAAGAAGTGATTAACTAACATAGTGTATGTTATTTCAGGCAGTAAGGTTGAAAGAGTGAATTGATACTATGCAATAAGCTCTGCCTATCAGGATGCAAAGGACTACACTATGGAGGAGCTAACCAGTCTGTTTTTTACCAGACATAACAAGGTGTAGAGCTGGATGAACACAGCAGGCCAAGCAGCATCAGAGGAGCAGGAAAGCTGACGTTCGGGCCTAGACCCTTCTTCAGAAAATTTTTTTTTTTACGAGTTTAGTTGTTTGAATGCTGAGTCCTATGTGGTATGAATACAACATACAGCAGGATAGCAGCATGTGGGCAGTACTGTCTCATACAACATACATTCATGGTCTTCTGAAGAAATTCTCACCTCTATAAAACCTCCAGCCATCTAAGGAGAAAAAAAAAGAAACAAATTACAGTCAGGAATGCTTGACTGAAATCCTGAAAATATCAGCAGCTTTAAAGCACACACAGGCATTCAACTTCTTTGAAAGCAACAGCCTGTAGGTAAAATGACTGTAGTAGTTGTACTAAGCCTGCCTATAGAAGCTCAAAGCAGCTCAAAGTAGTGAAAATTCTGAAAAAAATCTGAAAATCCCTGAGTATCTTGTTAAAACTACCAGAGGATCTACTTATCAACAAAACAACACAATCAATATTGGATACTCGAAGTCGCTTGGAAGAAAGGTGAAAATTCTTACATTAAAGAAAAATTATAGGCTGAGAAGACAAGAAATTGTTTAAGATGCTATATTTAATAAACGAGCATTGTAATACTCCCTTAAAGTTGCTGGAAAAACTTCAAAAGATTATTTTTCAAAAAGGGCACTCATCAAGAAATTGATAAACATTTCTTCAATTCAACAAAATAGAATGGAAACGTCAAAGGCAGAACAAGAGTTTATTTAATATTGATTCGAATTAAAAGCGATATTTTTGTGCAATCAAAAATGGCTTTAAACTAGTTGTACAGTGCAATGCCATTTTTTCAAATTTAAAACAATACAAATCTCTTGGAGAACAAGCAGGAAAGATGTCATGCATTCATATTGTTAAAAAGGGTGTAGTACACACTGAAAAAGGGGGGAAAATGGCACAAATTATCTATCTTTTCCTTGATCTCAGGGGGGAGAAAAAGTGAAAAAGAATATCTTCAATTTACAGCATTTAAATGATCCTAAACACTTGATAGAAAATATCAGTCGAAATAGAAGGATAATACCGGAATATTTAGAAAATTTTCACCTTTTAGTTATCAGATATTTAAGACATTTCTGAAAGGAAAATAAGAAAATAGAAGTAAAAATTTTCATTAAAACAATAAAGCATCTTAATTATAAAGCTTTATTATCAATTCATCTTCAGTATCCGGTACTTTTTAAAAAATTAATAAAGATTTAAAATAATTGCTGAAGGAGACTCCACATTTAAAGCAATTAGAGTGATTATGCAATTTAATTGATTCTATGATAAAAAACATCAACAGCTCTTAAATAAATCATTTTAGTAAGAGAAGTAGCAGTTAAATACAGCAACAACGAAGCCAGATCTTCAAGCAGATTTAAAATCACAAATACTTCAGAGAGGGAAGCAAACTGGACTGGATGGAAGAGGCAATTCATCAGATACATGATTGCTTTCAGGACTATAGAGGATGCCCAGAGAAGACCAGGCAAACACACTTCTTCAGGCCCAGTAGCAGATAAAGTTTTAAAATAACAAAATGTCAGGGAAGAGTCAAACCTGTTTTGTATACTGTAGAAGCATTTATTAAATAAATTAAGAGCCAATCCTATAATAGGGAGAGCAAGATTTAATTGAAGAATGCAGTTTCCAGGAGAACCTGTTGATAACTATATTAATGATATTTATACATTGTTAGAAGGTTGTAGTGATGTTGAGTTACAACAGGAAGTATTTCATTACAGAACTATCGTCGAATTTCTGAACCATTTCTTTCAGATGTGTTAAAATTAAGAGGATCTATCTTAATGCTAAATCTGAAAACAGCACAAGAAAATATGGAAACTGGCTCAAGAAGACCATCAGACTTTGTCAGCTTTCTAAGGTACAAAAGCATTATGTGATAAATCAAAATGAAAAAAAAATTCAAATCCTTTGCTGCTAGAATACATTGTTTCAGACTGTGGAGTTTGAAAAAAAAGCACACAAATAGAAAACGAATATCCAGCTGTATAACATCAGTGCAGTGGGACATTTTCACTTGCAAAAGTCAAATACAATCTTTGAACCGAAGAACTAATAATGCTTACTTGCACAGAGGTTAACACCTGTGCTAATATCATTAGAAGAAATCCCAGACTACGAAGACATATCTTCAGTAAACATGTGGTGGTATATTACCTTTTGAAAGATGCACCTCAACCATTCAGAGGAGCAATAGGTGACTCAACTGAACCAGATGTGACACAGATCATGCAAGTTAACAATCATCCAAATAATGTCAAACTTGGCATGGAGGTGCAAGTTACTGCATTTTCTGAAATCAGTCCTTGGTTGAAGAGAATTAAGTGTGGCATGATGGCTCAGTGGTTAGCACTGCTGCCTCACAGCACCAGGGACCCAGGTTCAATTCCACCCTTGGACGAGTTTGCACATTCTCCCCGTGTCTGCGTAGGTTTCCTCCAGGTACTCTGGTTTCCTCCCACAGTCCAAAGATGTGCAGGTTAGGTGGATTGGCTATGCTAAATTGCCTGTAGTGTTCAGGGATGTGTAGCCAAAGTCGGTTATAGGAGGATGGGTCTGGGTGGGATGCACCAAGGGTCAGTGTGGACTTGTTGGGCCAAAGGGCCTGTTTCCACACTGTAGGGATTCAATGATTCTAAGTTCTAACTTGCTGAAAGAATACCCCATGGCGTACGTAGAACTCCATTCAAAATCAAAGTAATGCTGAGAGTACTCTTAAAATAAGAGACCAATACAGTATGGCACAGATATACATTGTCAGAAACTATCACTTCTATGCAGAAAAGCATGCTTCACTCCTAAAGTTCTAGAGTATGGTTGAAGAACCTGAACCAGCTTAGAAGGCAAATACCAGAGATCTATGTAACTTTACTTAACAAGGGGAAGACTTCACAGGTCTCAGAAGAATGTTCACTGAAGCCAGGAAGAAATATGCACCATTTACAATAATAACGTTGATGTCCAACAACTCTTCCTGACTAAGAGATCAGAAAATAGTGTGATTTCACAGGTTTGGAAGAATTATTCAATTTCCCTCCAATTGCAATTGAATCTTCAATATTTGAACATTGGATATAATTGACATCACCATCAGGAGTTAGTGGTAGACTCTTGATTCAGTCAATTCAGCTGTTTAAAAAGAGCAATACCAATACAGGTTAGCCAGCATTACTCTCTGTGATTGACTCTGATAAAATGTTAATGTTATCCGAATGAATATATGAAAGATTGAAGCAATCATATGAAAACTCACCCCAGAGAGCATCAAAAATAGAAGATTACTAATTTCAACAACATTGTCATCTTCTCTGATATGGTTTGAGGAAATTAAATATCCTCCAATGGAGAGAAATATCTAATTTCATCATGAACTAGAACATGAACTCTACAATGAACATTTGGGGAATCAGCGATGCGCCAGACTTTCAGTGTAGCAATAAACTGAGCCAATCTTTGTATTCATTCACTCATGGGACATGGGCATCGCTGGCAGTCCAGCATTTATTTCCTGTCTCTAGTTTCCTTTGAGATGGTGTTGGTGAGCTACCTTCTTGAACTGATGCAGTGCAAGTGCATAGGTTGACCCACAATGCCCTTAAGGAAGGAATTCCAGGATGTTTACCAGCAACAGTGAAGGAATATTTCTGAGTCAGAATGGTGAGTGGCTTGGAGGGAAACTCTCTGACCTGCCCTTGTAGCCACTGTTTTTAGGTGGTGAGTCCAGTTAAGTTCCTGGTCAATAGCAAACCCAAGATGTTGATAGTGGGGGATTCAGAGATGGTAACCCACCATTGGATGTAAGGTGCAATGTTTAAATAGTCTCTTATTGGTGATAGTGATTGTCTGGCGTTTTTGTGGTGCAACATTACTTGCCACTTGTCATTCCATACCTGAATATTGTCCAGATCTTGTTGCATTCGAACAGGGACTGCTTCAGTATCTGAGGACTCACAAATGATGCTGAACATTATGCAGTCATTATGATGCAGAGAAAGTCATCGACGAAGCAGCTAAATATAGAATCATAGAATTCCTACAGCGTGGAAGAAGGCCATTTAGCCCATTGAATCCACATTGAACCTCCAAAGAATATCCCATCCAGACCCACCCCCTCTCACCCTATCCCTGTAACCCTGTATTCCCCATGGTGATTCCATCTACCTTGCATGTCCCACTATGGGAAATTTAGCACAATTCACCTAACCTGTACATCTTTGGACTGTGGGAGGAAACCAGAACACCCAGAGAAAACCCATGTCGACAAAGAGAGAACGCACAAACATCACACAGACAGTCACCCAAGGGTGGAATTGAAACTGGTCGCTGGCACTGTGTGGCAGTAGTGCTAACCACTGAGCCACTGTGTTGCCTACGGTGATTTAGCCTATGATACTACCCTGAAGAACTACTGCAAAGATGTCCTGGAGCTGAGATGGCTGACTTCCAACAGACACAACATTTTCCTATGTGCCAGGTATGACTCCAACCAGCAGAGAGTCTGCCCCTTGATACCTTTTGATTCCAGTTTTGCTAGGGCTTCTTGATGCCACACTTGTTCAAATGCAACCTTGATGTCAAGGTCTGTCACTCTCACCTCACCTCTGAAATCCAGCTGTTCTGTCCATGTTTGAACCAAAGCTGTACTGAGGTCAGGAGCTGAGTTGCCCTGGTGGAACCCAAACTGGGCATCACTGAGCACATTATTGCTGGGCAGGTGTTGCTTGATAGCATTGTTGATGAATCTTTCTTCTTCCAGCAGCAGAAGAAACAGGCTGATATGCTCGAATAGGTTGATGTTAGGACGGAGGATGTGCGAGAAATTCTAAAAAACATAATGATAGATAAGTCCCCTGGGCTGGATGGGATATATCCAAGATTACTACAGAAAGCGAGGGAAGAGATTGCTGCACCTTTGGCGATGATCTTTGTGTCCTCACTGTCCACTGGCCTAGTACCAGATGACTGAAGGGTGGCAACTGTTATTCTCTTGTTCAAGAAAGGGAATAGGGATAATCCTTGGAATTACAGACCAGTCAGTCTTACTTCTGTGGTGGGCAAATAATTGGAGAGGATTCTGAGAGATAGTATTTATGATTATTTGGAAAAGCATAGTTTGATTAGAAATAGTCAGCATGGTTTTGTGAGGGGCAGGTCATGCCTCACAAGCCTTACTGAATTCTTCGAGGATGTGATAAAGCACATTGATGAAGGTAGAGCAGTGTACGTGGCATATATGGATTATAGAAAGGCATTTGATAATGTTCCCCATGGTAGGCTCATTCAGAAAGTAGGGAGGCATGGGAGTCAGGGAAATTTGGCTGTCTGGGTACAGAATTGGCTGTCCAATAGAAGACAGAGGGTGGTAGTAGATGGAAAGTATTTAGTCTAGAGCTTAGTGACCAGCGGTGTTCCACAGGGATCTGTTCGGGGACCTCTGCTCTTTGTGATCTTTATAAATGACTTGGATGAGGATTTGGAAGGGTAGGTTAGTAAGTTTGCTGATGACATGAAGGTTGGTAGAGTTGTTGATAGTGTGGAGAGCTGTTGTCTGTTGCAATGGGATAGCAACAGAATGCAGAGCTGGGCAAAGAAGTGGCAGCTGGAATTCAACCCGGAAAAGTGTGAAGCTGTTCATTTTGGAAGGTTGAATTTGAATGCAGGATACAGGGTTAATGGCAGGATTCTTGGCAGTGTGGAGGAACAGCGGGATCTTGGGGTCCATGTCCATAGATCCCTCATAGTTGCCACCCAAGTTGATAGGGTCGTTAAGAAGGCATATGGTGTGTTGGCTTTAATTGGCAGGGAGATTGAATTTAAGAGCCATGAGGTTATGCTGCAGCTCTATAAAACCCTGGTTAGACCATACTTGGAATATTGTGTTCAGTTCTGGTCGCCTCATTATAGGAAGGATGTGGAAGCTTTAGAGGGGGTGCGGAGCACATTTACAAGGATGCTGCCTGGAATGGAGTGCAGGTCTTATGAGGAAAGGTTGAGGGAGCTAGGGCTTTTCTCATTGGAGCGAAGAAGGATGAGAGGTGACTTGATAGAGGTGTACAAGGTGATGAGAGACAGAGATAGAGTGGATAGCCAGAGACTTTTTCCCAGGGCAGAAATGACTATTACAAGGGGGCATAATTTTAAGGTGATTGGAGGAAGTAGTACGGGAGATGTCAGAGGTAGATTCTTTACACAGAGAGTGGTGGGTGCATTGAATGCACTGCCAGCAGTGGTAGTAGAGTCAGATACATTAGAGACCTTTAAGTGACTCTTGTATCGGCACATGGATGATAGTAAAATGAAAGGTGTGCAGTTTAGTTTTGACCTTAGAGTAGAATAATAAGTCGGCATAACATCGTTGCCTGAAGGGCTTGTACTGTGCTGTACTGTTCTATGTTCTATGTGTGTTCTACTGCTCAAGGCCCTACTTTTTATTGTATAAGTCCTGCCCTTTTCTGTTTTACCAAGTGCAAAGTATTTATCAAAATTAGACTGTAGGCTCTTGAGGTGGAATATGAGGTGCTGTTCCTCCAGTTTGTGGATGGCGTCATTGTCTCACCGATGTGGTCTCCAAGCGGAGACTCAGACACAGTTTTTTAGAGCATCTGCACTCTTCTACACGACAAACAGCATCTTCTGGTCACAAAACATTTTAACTCTCCCTCCTATTCCCTGGGTGACATGTCCACCCTGGGCCTCCTCCAGTGTCACACGCCACCTGCAAACTGGAGGAGCAGCACCTCATATTCTGCCTCAGGAGCCTACAGCCCGATGGCCTAAACGTGGATTTTACCAGTTTCAAAATCTCCCCACCCCGGCCTTATCCCATGACCAACCTTCCCTCTCATCCCCGCCTCCTTGACCTGACTCAACCTGTCCATCTTCTCTCCTACCTATCCGCCGCTCCTACATCACTGACCAATCCCTATCACTACTACATGCCCTCACCTATCACCTTCCCACCTATCTTCCCCAGCCCCACCCCTCCTCTCTATTTATTTCTGAGCTCCCCTCCCCATTTCTGAAGAAGGGTCCCGACCTAAAACGTAAGCTTTCCTGTTCCTCTGATTCTGCCTGGCCTGCTGTGTTTCTCCAGCTCCACACTTCATGATCTCTGAATCCAGCATCTGCAGTTCTTGCTATCCCACTTATCAGACATTCCTTTATCTGCAAGCAGTCTCCTCCAATCAACTTTTGAAAGTTCTTGTTTCATACCACTAAAATTTGCCTGACTTCAATTAAAAACTACAATTTTTAATGGAAAGCTTGTCCTTTTTCATAACTACTTTAAAACAAATAGAATATGATCACTTGACACAAAGTTTTATTTGCTCCTATCACGTCAGTAACTTGCTCTGTCTTATTACCCAAGAGAAGGTCAAGTTTTGCTCCTTCTCAAGCAGGAACATTTGCATATTGATAAAGAAAATTTTCTTGAACACATTTAACAAATTCTCCACCATCCACACATTTAACACCATGGTAGCCCCAGTCAACTTCTGCAAAATTAAAATCAAAATTAAAATTATAATCACCTCTATGGAACTAATTTCCACAGAAGGCTATGGAGGCCAAGTCATTGACTGTTTTTAAGACAGATGGACAGATCCTTGTTTATTAGGGGATCAAAGGTTATGGGGAGTAGGCAGGAAAATCTGTCTTTCAACGTCAGCAAAACTAAAGAAATGATCATTGACTTCAGAAATAAATGAGGAGAGCACACTTCCGTCTACATCAACAAAATTAAGGTTGAGAGAGTGAAGACCATCAAGTTCCTCGGACTGATGATAACCGATGAACTGTCCTGAACTTCCCACGTAAATGGGACAGTCAAGAAGGCACAATAACTGCTCTTCTTCCTCAGACAACTCAGGAAATTTGGCATGTCCAGAAGGTCCCTCACCAACTTCTACAGGTGCACCATTGAAAGCATACTGTCCTGGTGTATAATGGTCTGGTATGGCAACTGCTCTGCCCAGGACGGTAAGAAACTACAGAAGATGGTGTGCACAGCCCAGACCTTCACAGAAACCAACCTTCCATCCATGGACTCTATTTACACGCTTGCTGCCGCAGAAAGGTGGCCAACATCATCAAAGACCCATGGCACCTTCTATAACGTCTTCCGTCAGGCAGAAGATACAGAAGCCTGAACACATGCACAAGCAGGTTCAGGAACAGCTTCTTTCCGGCCGTTATCAGATTGTCGAATGGACTCCAAACTCAAATAATGTAACCTGTCATGTAACCTGTATGCCTCTAAGTCTTTTTGATCTGTATTTTGCTTGCAGTGATCTGCCTGTACTGCTCATAAACAAAGCTTTTCACCGTATTTTGTACATGTAACAATAAATCAATCAATCAATCTAGAATTGGGTTGAGAAACACATCAACCATGATCGAATGACAGTATAGATTTGATGGGCCAAATAGCTTCATATTACTCCTATATCTTTTGTTCTTATGGTCTTTTATTACCTTCATTTATACCTGGTATACATTGCTAATCCTCCTTTACTACCATTATCAATTCCCTTGTCTTTTGCTCTGGGTGCTCTAATACTCTGTTTCACTTGCTCATCCTCTGCCTCTGCCAACAGCATAAAAACTATTTTCCAGTCTTTTTCAGTTATGAAAAAGTGTCATACAGGACTCAAACATCAACTCTGTTTCTTCACAATGCTGCCAGAACTGCTGAGTTTCTCCAACGTTCTGATTTTATTACAAATTTCCTGGAAATATTATAAATTTCCAGCATCCACAGTATTTTGCTTATATTTTATTGAACCTTAGTGTTAGTCATCAGTCACTTCCACAAACTATAAAGTCACGGTTTCAGCAAACATCTTAACTAAATAAGCGTAACTGGAAAACGTAGAATGTAAAACTGTGCAGCACAGGAACAGGCCCTTTGACCCACAATGTTGTGCCAAATATGATGCCAAATTAAACTGATCTCTTCTACCTGGCCTTGGTCCATATCCCTTGTTGCATATTCATGTGCTTATCTAAATGTCCCTTAAATGCCCCTATCGTATCTTCCTCCACCACCACCCCTGGCAGCAAATTACATACTCCTAGCACTCTCTGTGTAAAAGAAAAATGCCCCCATACCTCCTTTGTACTTTCTCCCTCCCACCTGAAATGCATGGCCCCTAGTTTTAGACATTTCAACTCGGAAAATGATTCTGACCGTCAACCAGATCTATGCATCTCATAATTTTATAGACTTCTATCAGGTCTCATCTCAGCCTCAGGCACTCCAGAGAAAACAATCGGAGTTTTTCTAGACTCTCCTTATAATTCATACACTCTAATCCAGGCAGTATCCTGATAAACCTCATTTGCACGCTCTCCAAAGCTTCCACAAGCTTTGTGTAACATAGTGACTGGAACTGAATGCAGTACTCTGATTGTGGCCTAACCAAAGCCTTCTAAAGCTGCAAATTGACATCCTGACTCTTGTACTCAATTTCCCAACCAATGATGGCAAGCATGCCATATGCCTTCTTCACTGTCCTATCTGCTTGCTTTGTCACTTTCAGGGAGCTATGGACTTGAACCCCCAAGATCCCTCTGTGCAGCAATACTGTTCAGGGTCCTTTCATAACTGCATACATTTCCTTAACATTTGATTTCCCAAAGTGCAGCACCTCATACTTAGATTAAACTCCATCTGCCATTTCTCTGCCCATATCTACAACTGACTGATATGCTGTATCCTTTGACAACCTTCTACACTACCCACAACTCCACCGATCTTTGTATTGTCAGCAAACTTACTACCCCACCCATCTATATTTTCATCCAAGTCATTTATATATATCATAAACAACAGAGGTCCCAGCACAGATCCCTGCAGAACACCAGTAGTCGCAGACCTCCAGACTGAAAAGCGACCTTCCACCAGTACTCTCTGCCTTCTATGGGCAAGCTAATTCTGAATCCACGCAGCCAAATCACCATGGATCCCATGTATTTTAATCTTCTGGATGAGCCTACCATGAGGGACCTTGTCTAGACCCTTACTAAAATCTATGTATGCAACACCCACTGCTCTACCCTCATAAATCACCTTTGTCATCTCCTCAAAAAATTTAATCAAGTTAGTAAGACATGACCTGCCCTGCACAAAGCCATGCTGACTGTCCCTAATTAGGCCGTGCTTTTCATAACATGTGTAAATCCTATCCCTAAGAATTCTCCCCTATAGATTCCCAACCACCGATGTGAGACTCACCAATGTAAGAATCTCACACAATTTGTACTCTGACTATTTGTTCTAAGTATCTAGCAGTTGCTCTCCCACTATTGCAAGAGGCCTCATCTGTCCATGAATCCTTTTTCAGACAAGCCTCTCTACCTGATACTAATTATCCTACTAGCTGTTTTACCTCAGAAATGAAATCTTAAGTAATTTCCAATAAATGGACTTATAACACCAAGCTATTCATTCATTGTCTTTGAATTTGATGATTATGCATTTATGTTAGGTATGTAACTAATTTTTACCAGACTGCTTATTCTCCTGTTCTCACACAAGATTAGCACATGACAGATATTGACTGGTTTTGGAGCATATGAAGACCACTTCAAAAACTGCCCTGCTTGCATTATGTAGGGATAGACTTGCTTATGAGGCAGAATGCAGCATGTCAGAAGGGATGAAGGCAAGGGCCATGACCTATGGAAGCTTTCAGCAGAACCCCCACTGCCGTCATCTCTGTTAGGGCCCGAAACCTACTCAGTAGCCAAGAATGAGAGTGCTTGGCATTCCACATTGAGCTCTCCCTCCAGTCTATTAGATTCTGTTTCAGTAGAGGAGGGCATGAGCAAAGGCCTTGAGAAATCATGGCACTCTTGCTAAATATAGACTTCTGCTTATTCTTAGCAAAAGTGGACACCACCTCTGGAAATTGACAGATGCCCACAAATATTCCACTGCCATATCATTGAGGCTAGCTGACCCCTTCCTACTGCCTTCTAGAAAGATGACATCTCTGCATGTCCTTACTGCTTTCAGGAGTACCTATAGGAATAGGTCTGTGAACTGAGTGCAGACATCTCATGCCTTCCCAACGTTCTTCCTCTTTGTTTCTGGCTCTCACTAATTTTATAGTGTTGACTTTTTTTGTGCTGCTGGCATCCCTTTAACTAAAGATCCTTCATTGCTGTTTCAGTATTATCCCATCACTTCACCTAATTGGGCGGGAAACCAAGAGTCAATTTCTCAATATGTTAGGTCTGACAAAGTGTTCTTGGAAGCAATTGGAAGCTGTTCAAGAGGTTGTGTTCACTATCCAGAAATAAATCTGTCATTCCTCCAGGGACTAAGATGGTAAGATTCTGCCCAAAATGTCAAGTAATTGTGAAGTAATTTACATTCTTAGGTATTCTTAAGATAATGAATTGATTCTTTGACAAATAAGGATATTTATAAGAGTGACACCAATGTGGAAAGGAAAGTCCTAAATATAACTGCCATACCCAGCCCAGACAGATTTGTGTTTAGGTTGGATGCTTACTTTACTCCTGTCTGTTTTTGGATTACATCGAAATCAACAGTGTAGAATTCAGCAGCATGGCATCTGGCCAGAGTATGCATATTCTTTTGGTCACTAAGTTAAAATTTGAGTCACATTAATGACATAAAAAATTCTGGAGATTTATTTTTCCTCAATTGATAAAAGTCACTATGAGTAAGCATTCGCCACAATTAGAGAAGAGGAAATCTTAGTTGAGATGAAAAGAAACACATTATTCAAATAATTAGAAGTTAAAAAGAAAATTCAATGAAGTAAAAGCTGAGTGCAATTAACATTTTTGGCAGAGGGCTTATTTGATGATAAGAACATTAGAAACAGGAACAAGTGTAGGCCGTTCAGCTCCTCAAGCCTGCTCTGCCATTTAGTAGGCTCATGCTGAGCTGACATTCCTCATGTCCACTTTGCTGCCCATAACCTTTGAATTTATTTATTTCAGTCTTAAATATACACAAGGACTCTACCTCCACAGATCTCTGTGACAAGACGTTCAAAAGACTCAACCTCTGAGAGAAGAAATTCCCCCTCATCTCAGTCTTAAATTGTTACACCTTTATTCTGAGACTATCCTGCCTGGTTCTAGATTCCACCGTGAAACATCCACTCACCATTAACCCTGGCAAGGTCCCTTATGAATTGTATGTTTCAATGAGATCATCTCTCATTCTTCTCAACTCCAATGGTTAGAGTCCCAACTTATTCAACCTTTGCAAGATAATCCCTCCATACGAAGGATTATCCTACAGGAACTTCTCTGAACTGTCTCCAATGAAATAATATCTATCCTTAAATATGACCAAAACTGCTCACTGTACGCTAGATGTGGTCTCACCAGCACCTTGTACAGT
>NC_063335.1:61985154-62009265 GCF_021869965.1 Rhincodon typus | reverse complement strand
CCTTCCTCCAAGTCATTAATATATGCTTGTTAAATCAGATGACGTTATATTAAATTAAATTGAGCCTTGTTTCAAGAAATTGTTATTGGAAAAAAATGTTTGCTAATTTAAATTTAATTTGCCTATAGGTGAAAGACTTACTGTCAGCCCCATGGGTGCATTGCAACAGTCATCAGATACATGGATGATGGACATCTCAACTTCAAATGTGAAAACTTATGCTAGTCTGCAAATAATAATAAATGTTTATGGGAAAGATGGCCAGAGGATGTTCACAGTTGGAATTGCAGATGAACTGACACAAGTAAAGGTGAAATACGTATTTTGCACTCTCATGTTCCCTTCATTGTTTCTATCCTAAAGCTGTTGAATTGTAACTGGAATATCTATCTACAGTCACATGTTAGTCATTCAGCAACGCAAGCAACAAGTAGCTGACATATATGTCTGAACTTCAGGAGTGAGTTCTGGCAGGCTAAACAGCTATAAGAGCTACATGCATCTGTGCAACAGTCAATTTCTGCATCCAAGCAGGGAATATACGATATAACAATCAAGATTAAGGGTTTGAGTTCACCCTCTCTCTCACTCATTCAGAGACACAACATCAAATTTAGAACCCTTACCACCATCTAAATTGAGGTCAGTTCATTCGTCATGAGCCAGACATCAAACCTGGGATCATTCTGGTCTCTGTGCATGAGTACAGATGCTAAACTTGCTGAGCCAAAGGGAGAACACATTCTCCCTAATTGTAAGGTATTTACATGTTCCTAAAGCTTAATAGCAATTCTCATTGATATTTTTTAAAGATTTGAATTAATTCCTCTTTACCTTGTAGGCTGAATTGGGAGGTGTGGGATTAGTTTATAAGCTTTGTGTTACTCCCAAACCCAATGGCCTGAGGCAGCCGTGGAAATTAGATTCCATCGACATGAAGTGCACTGCCACAAAAGAGGAGCTATTGTTTACATTTAATTGTTGTGTTAAACCCACTGACATTCAAGGCAAGAAACTACCAACACTGAATCCTCTGGAAGATCCTCTTCCTGGTAAACAAATATCAATCTAACTTTGTGTTATTTTATTATTAGCCATCTATAATATAATAGTTTTTTAGTAATTTATTGTAATCTAGTAACAGCATTATTTCACACATAAAGCAATATTCTATTTTTCACAATCCCTGTTCTCTGCACATCCTGTACAGCCACTGTCACTGAATGAACTTACAGTCACTAGCCAACCGTAAGCTGTATTCTTTTTTTCTAGCAGTCGAGCTAATTGTCTGTCTGTCACAAATGTTAACTGTTAGATCAGAGAGACCTGGATGTTTATTTAGGTTTCATATACATGTCGTGAAACAACCAAAATAATGTCAGTTTTTCCCTCCAATGTGGTGATTTGCATGGAAAACAGTTTCAGTTCAACTTCTCCATATATATTTTGGAGTCCAAAAACATTTTATGCATTGTTCTTTGTTCAGCCGATCTGTATGATACATGTTTACATGTTTTAAACACTGTCTTTCTTGCTAAAACACATCTAACTATTGTTTGGACCTCATTATGAAATCATCAAACCTACATTCTTCTCAAAGATAGTAGGAACTGCAGATGCTGGAGAATCCGAGACAACAAGGTGCAGGGCTGGATGAACACAGCAGGCCAAGCAGCATCATAGGAGCAGAGAGGCTGACGTTTCGGGCCTAGACCCTTCATCAGAAAAGGGGGAGGGGAAGGGGGTTTTGAAATAAATAGGGAGAGAGTGGGAGGCGAATAGAAGAGGGATAGAGGAGAGGATAGGTGGAGAAGAAACAAACAGGTCGAAGAGGCGGGGATGGGGCCAGGAAAGGTGAGTGTTGGTAGGGAGTTAGGAAGGGGATAGGTCAGTCCAGGGAGGACGGACAGGTCAAGGGGGCGGGATGAGGTTGGTCGGTAGGAGATGGAGGTGCGGCTTGAGGTGGGAGGAGGGGATAGGTGGGAGGAAGAACAGGTTAGGGAGGCAGGGACGAGCTGGACTGGTTTTGGGATGCGGTGGGGGGAGGGGAGATTTTGAAACTTGTGAAATCCACATTGATACCATTGGGCTGCAGGGTTCCCAAGCGGAATATGAGTTGCTGTTCCTGCAACCTTCGGGTGGCATCGTTGTGGCACTGCAGGAGGCCCAGGATGGACATGTCGTCTGAGGAATGGGAGGGGGAGTCTATCCCTCTTCTATTCGCCTCCCACTCTCTCCCTATTTATTTCAAAACCCCCTTCCCCTCCCCCTTTTCTGATGAAGGGTCTAGGCCCGAAACGTCAGCCTCTCTGCTCCTATGATGCTGCTTGGCCTGCTGTGTTCATCCAGCCCTGCACCTTGTTGTCTCTACATTCTTCTGGTCATTCTACCTTTGGATCACAGACTTCACACCACCTTTTATGAGATAAAAATTGAAAATACTGGAAATACGCAGCAGAGATTGAACCATCTGTGGAGAGAAAAATACAATTAATGTTTCAAGGTGATGATCTTTTTTCAGAACTGAGAGATATTAGACATGTAACAGATTTTTAACTCAGCACAGGAGCAGGCAAGGGGAAGAGGGGACAGTGAAGAAAATTATCCCAGATTGCAACGGGAATTTGATCAGATGGGCCAATGGGCCGAGGAGCGGCAGATAGTGTTTAATTTTGAGCTAAATTAGAGGTATTGCATTTTGGTAAGGCAAACCAGGGCAGGACTTATTTAATGGTAGGGCCCTGGGGAATGTCACCGAACAAAGAAATGTAAGGATGCAGGTACAGGTTCCAGAAAGTGAAACTGTAGGTAGACAGGGTGGCAAAGAAGGCAGTTGACACACTTGCCTTCATTGGTCAGAACACTGAGTATAGGAGTTGGGATATCATGTTGTGGCTATACAGGACATTGGTGAAGCTGCTTTTAGAATACTACACAAAATTAAACTTGAGAGGTCCAGAAAATATTTACAAGGATGTTGCCAGGACTGGAGGCTTTGAGTTATATGGGTAGGCTGCATAGGCTGGGGCTTTTCTCCCTGGAGCATTGGAGGGTGAGGGGAAAGATTTAAAAAGGACCTGAGGAGCAATGTTTTGACGCAGAGGGTGGTGCTTGTATGGAACAAGCTACCAGAGGAAGTGATGGAGACAGGTATAATTACGACATTTGAAAGGAATCTGGATAGATATATGAATAGGAAGGGTTTAGAGGGGTACGGGCCAAATGCTGGCAAATGGGAATGGTCAGATTGGAATGTCTGGGCAGCATGGAGGAGTTGGACAGAAGGGTTTATTTCCATGCTGTATGTCTCCATGACTCTATAACTCTATAAAAGAACATTTAAGCCTCCAATGGAGTAAAGTTTATTGTATAAGATAATGATGTTGAAAGGGGTTAATGGTGGAGACCGCATTAGCTCCCCTCAACCTGTTGATATCATAGGGGTGGGGAAAAAGGCAGAACCCCATAGAGTCTTTTAAGATGAAGATGTATATCCATAGGCTTCCATTATTCTTAGTAACAATGTAATTCAATAAACAAAATCTTGTTGAAGAAATAAAGCTTCTTGTCATGAGTCAATAAATGTGGAGCTGGAAAAGCACAGCAGGTCAGGCAGCATCCAAGGAGCAGGGAAGTCAACGTTTCAGGCTGAAACCCTTCGTCAGGACTCTTGTCATGAGTCTGAGTAGTGGTTTTCCGATAGCACTATAAACCAAGGAAAGGGAATGGTGGCACCAAACTACCTGAATCAAAGCTGGCAGTCATTGGCATCGCAACATGCTTTTTAGAGTGAGAATCTTGCTAGTGAAATTTCCAAATTTAACAAGAATGACACATCATGCTTCTCTATACTACTAGAAATCTTCTCTACTGATGATGCTTCCTAAACTGAATGTTTCCAGACATGGTTGAGTGAAGCTATCACTTACTCATATGAGCCTATCATTAAGCTACTGATCGGTTTCTCCGTCCTAAATTTTGCTATGCTGGATAGCTTTGAAGCAATCTATGCATATATTCCCTCCTTCTTTGTCAGTTCTTCAGCAGTGGGCATGACTTGCTTCCAATTCAGAAAGGGTGGGAGTGGGCTCTGCATGAGGGATCCATGTGGCTGAATAGTCCAATCCTGGACCACAGACTCTGCCACAGATGAGACAAGTTGTTTGATGAGACAGTTTAGTGGGACACTGATTCTGCACACTCTTTCCACTACTTGCACTCAGCTTCCACGTGTTCCTCTCGGTGATGCTCAATGGATTGGTGCCTTGACAGAAGCTTCTTCTCCAGCTTATTCATTCTAGGGTGAGCGATTTCCACATGTTGTTAGTGATGTTGTATTTGTTTAGGGAAGCTTTCAGAGTTTTCGTAGCATTTCTTATGCCCTCCTGGTGATCACTTACCATTGCAGAGCTGGGATAGAGCAGTTGTTGAGAGAGTCTTGTGTTGGGCATGTGTACAATGTGGCATGCTAATTGTAGCTGATCATGCATGACCAGTGCCTCGATACTGGGGATATTGGTCTGGACTCACATGAGTACACTCACACTGATACACCTGTCCTACTAACTAATTTTCAGAATTTTGCAATGGCAGTGCTGGTGATTTCTATCCAGATATTGAGGTGTCTGCTGTACATGATCAATTTGTCTGATTCATCCAGGAGGGCAGGGACCAGGGCTGTGCTGTAGAACATGAGCTTGGTTTGAGTTCCTGGGCTTCAGAGACTCTGCTCCTCAGGCATCTGAAGGCTGCGCTGGCACTTTGGAGTTGATGTTAGATTTCATCATCAATGTCTGCATGCAACAGAAGGATCCTGGGGTGTGGGAAATGATCCACATTATCCAGGGACTCACCATGGATTTTGATGATCAGGGACAATGTTGTATGGCAGGAGTAGGTGGGTAGAGAACCTTTGTTTTCCAAATGTTTTGTCTGATGCCTATCCTCTCATATGCTTTGGTGAATGTATTGATGGTTTGTAGCTTGACCTCTGAATGTGAACACGTGGGCACTGTCTACATTCTGCAGCTCAATCACTGAAGTTGGGGTAATCTTGGTTCTGGCCTGGAGTCACCAAAGCTTGAACAGTTTCCTGCTCATTCTGTTGGTTTGCTGCATTTCAATGGGGACTTACTGCTGCTGGAGGGAAGTTCATTACTGGTGCAGCATTCACAAAGTAAGTACGGTTTTTTGAAAAATGGGGAGTGAGAAATGTCTCTGACTGCTACAGTCTAGGGAATCAGCAGCAGAAAGGGTTCCAAATTCTCAGATGCATTTTTTGAAGTATTATTGTAAAGGCAGTGACACTATCTAAGCCCAAAGACATCTTGGGTCTATAAGACATGGGGGATAGTTTCCAGCCATGTACTGCTCAACCTCTTTGCACTCAGACATTATCCCATGGAACTATTAGACTACCAGCTAGAGTAAGCAATGTTTCTGGGACAAACTGTAGAAACAATGCAGACAGGATGAATCAGTTTTTAAGAATATTTTGATAATTATTTTGCAAAATAAACATGGCCTGCAATTGTTATGGGTGATTTTAATCTGCATATTTACTGAACAAATCAGAAATATAAGGTTATCATGGAAAATGAATTTGTAGAGTCCATCAGGGATTGTTTCTGAGAGCAGTATGTTGCAGGCCCCACCCAGAAGATCTATTTTAGATCTAGTAATGTGCAATGGGGTCAGGTTAGTAAAAGTACTCATAGCTAAGTATCCTCTAGGAGGTTGCACTTACAATGTGGTAGCATTTCAAATTCAGTTTGAGACAGAGTAATTTAGGTCTCAAACCAATGTCCTCAACTTGGTCAATTACAGAGGCATGAATAAAGAGTTGACTAAAATGGCCTAGGAAAGTAGAGTAAGGGAAATAGCAGTGTCTGACATTTAATCAGATATTTCATAACACTGAACAAAAACTTGGTCCAGTCAAAAAGAATGGTTTGATGGGAATGATGAACCAGTCATGACTAATAAAAGCAATCAAGGAACATAGCCAGTCAAAAACTAAGGCTTACAAGTAGTGAAAATTGGTGGTAGTCCAGAGGATTAGAAGATGTTTTTAGCTAAGTACAAGTTGTGTAAGGAAGACTTATTACCATGAAGCCTAGCAAGGTCTCTCGGCATATCTTAAAAAAAAACTCACTTTATTAATTAACTACCCAGCCCCTGTGACACCATCACATCTGATTCCAGCCACACCTCGCATGCATCTTTGCTGAAACAACTTGCCACTCAGCTGATATCTGCGGAAAGACCGGCATCCCTTGTGTTCACACCATCTTTAAAAGACTACTGTGCACCTGGACAACAATGCTATTCTGAAGCCTGCTTTTAATTTATTCATGAGATGTGAAATGCTTAGGCCAACATTTATCATCCAACCCTAATTGGTCAGAGGACAGTTAAGAGTCAAGTGTATTGCTGTTGGCCAGGGTCACAGTTTCCTTCCCTAAAGGGGAACCAGTGTTATATTCTAGGGGATCAGCAGCAAAAAGGTTTCTAAATAGTGAGCCAGATAGAACTTTCCTGACAATAAGCAATAGTTTCATGATCATCATTTGACTCTTAATTCCAGATATTTATTGAATTCAAATTCCACCATCTGTCATGGTGGGAATTTCAACACAGTACCCAGAACAGTACCTGCTGGATTAATACCACTAGGCTAAGTCCAAATTGCATAGGTTTTTTAGAGGGTTTGTCATCATGAGGACTAGCGAATTCTCTTGCCATATCTTAACAAACTCAATTAATTATTTATCTACTTAGTCCCTATGGCTTCCACAATGGCATCATGATTTCCCAACAGAGACCTAGAGATTCTGATGGACAGGGTTAACAAAAGGTGAGGAGTTCTCTTCCCAGAGGACTGACAGAAGAGGCCTCTGCACCACACCTTCTCAGTCTGGTCTGAGGTCGCCATCTGGTCAGTGCCATGTGCAGGGTGTCGAAAGAAGGTCATTGATGTTCCCTGCAGTACTCGGATAAGTTCCCCACACTTGCCTCAGCTACCTCACACTCAGTCTGTCTCTACTTCTGTTTCTACCTTCCACAAAGACACATGCTCTACCACTCACTAGTCTGTTCAGTGCATGCAATACCTTACCTAATTTGCTCTTACTTTTGCCACACTTCCCACCCTCCAATCTCTTACTCTGTCACTCTCTCCCTCTCTCTCTCACACACACACCTCACCATCACTAACAGCCATGCCAGCTATGTTCATCTTACTCAATGCATCCCTTTCTCTCAGTTTGGTGATGTGGGGTGGTCTCCGACATTCAGCTGTTCACCCCCTATGAGGACAGAATCTTGGACCTTGCAGGAAAAGACTGGGATCGCACTTGTGGGGTTGTGAAAATATCCATGTCCCATCAACTGAGTAAGTACTACTCTACATGCCACTGCATCTCTCACAGGAACCCTGCTGTTGGTCACATTCCTTGCACACTATGTGCAAACACTGGATGCAATGTCTTCTCTCTTTCTTTTGTGTCTTCCTGGTAGAACCAGCATCTCCACAACCTCAGCAGAGGAAATGTGCAGCTCCCCCAGAGGCTGCCTGTTGCACCTCTGAAGATGAAAGTACCAAGGCCTTAGAGGAAGCATCAGTAATGCTGGCTGTTGCACCCTCTACAACTCAGATTTCCGAGATAGTAAGAACTCAGATACTGTTACCTTTGTGGGAGTGGCCAGGGCAGAGAGTGAGGGGTTGCAATCTGGTGTGCACCTCACTATGACTGTTCTAGCTGGTTGATGAAGAAATGCCCCAGTTTGCTGGCAGTTGAAGGATTGCCAGAGACTAAACACTTACGCATCCCCAGGCAGGATAGGCCCTTGAGGAGTCAGCATTCTGGGACTTCATTAACGTGCATAGGGAGGAGCCTTGGAGGTCAAAGCCAAGGACAGTTAACTTGCCTTTGACAAGAGGACCCTCACCATGTCTGGTTGTTCAGGCACAACCTGCCCACACCCCAGAATCACCGTGACCAATCTTTCCTGGCCAATGGGCTTCACTGCTGAGCAGCTGCAAAGGTAGAGAGTGCAGGAAGACATAGTGGAGGGAGACAATTAGAAAACAAGTTAAGGGAAGGTGCACTGACCTCTACATTGCCGAGGCCAGGCGCCAACACTCCGACACCTCCTCCTACTGACCCCTTGATCATGACCCCACCCCCGACCACCAAACCATCATCTCCCAAACCATTCACAACCTCTTCACCTCAGGTGACCTCCCACCCACAGCCTCCAATCTCATCGTTCCCCAACCCTGCACCGCCCACTTCTATCTCCTTCCCAAAATCCACAAACCTGAGTGTCCTGGTCGACCCATTGTCTCCGCCTGCTCCTGCCCCACCGAACTTATCTCCACCTATCTTGACTCCATTTCCTCCCCCTTGGTCCAGGAACTCCCTACCTACATCCATGACACCACCCACACCCTCCACCTCCTCCAGAACTTCCAATTCTCCGGTCCCCAACACCTCATCTTTACCAGGGATGTCCAGTCCCTATACACCTGCATTTCCCATACAGATGGCCTAAAGGATCTCCGCTTCTTCCTGTCCCACAGGCCTGACCAGTCCCCCTCCACTGACACCCTCATCCGCTTAGCCGAACTTGTCCTCACCCTCAACAACTTCTCTTTCAATTCCTCCCACTTCCTACAGACAAAAGGGGTGGCCATGGGTACCCGCATGGGCCCAAGCTATGCCTGCCTCTTTATAGGTTACGTGGAACAATCCCTCTTCCATACCTACACTGGCCCTAAACCCCACCTCTTCCTCCGTTACATTGATGACTGTATTGGTGCCGCCTCGTGCTCCCATGAGGAGCTTGAACAGTTCATCCACTTCACCAACACCTTCCTCCCCAACCTTAAGTTCACCTGGATCATCTCTAATACCTCTCTCTCCTTCCTGGACCTCTCTGTCTCCATCTCTGGCAACCACCTAGAACCCGATATCCATTTCAAGCCCACCGACTCCCACAGCTACCTAACATACACCTACTTCCTCCCACCCACCTTCCTGCAAAAATTTCATCCCCTATTCCCATTCCTTCGCCTCCGCCGCATCTGCTCCCAGGATGAGGCATTCCACTCCCGTACATCTCAGATGTCCTCGTTTGTCAAGGACTGCAAATTCCCCCCCTCAGTGGTCGAGAACGCCCTCCACCGTGTCTCCTGCATTTCCCGCAACTCATCCCTCACACCCCCTCCCCACAATAACAACCAAAACAGAAACCCCCTCGTCCTCACGTACCACCCAACCAACCTCCGGATCCAACGCATTATCCTCCGACACTTACGCCACCTGCAATCTGACCCCACCACCAAAGACATTTTTCCCTCCCCCTCCTTATCTGCTTTCAGGAGGGACCACTGTCTCCGTGACTCCCTTGTCCACTCCACACTCCCTCCAGCCCCACCACACCCGGCACTTTCCCTGCAACCACAGGAAGTGCTACACCTGCCCCTACACCTCCCCCCTCAACCCCATCCCAGGCCCCAAGAATTCTTTCCACATCAAGCAGATGTTCACCTGAACATCTGCTAATGTGGTATACTGCATCCGCTGTCCCGTTGTGGCCTCCTCTACATCGGGGAAACCAAGCGGAGGCTTGGGGACCGCTTTGCAGAACACCTACGCTCGGTTCGCACTGAACAACTGCACCTCCCAGTCGCAAACCATTTCAACTCCCCCTCCCATTCCTCAGACGACATGTCCATCCTGGGCCTCCTGCAGTGCCACAACGATGCTACCTGAAGGTTGCAGGAACAGCAACTCATATTCCGCTTGGGAACACTGCAGCCCAATGGTATCAATGTGGACTTCACAAACTTCAAAATCTCCCCTCCCCCTACTGCATCCCAAAACCAGCCCAGCTCGTCCCCGCCTCCCAAACCTGTCCTTCCTCCCACCTATCCCCTCCTCCCACCCCAAGCCCCACCCCCATCTCCTACCTACTAAACTCATCCCGCCCCCTTTGCCTGTCCGCCCTCCCTGGACTGACCTATTTCCTCCCTACCTCCCCAACTACACTCATCTTTACTGGCTCCATCCCCGCCTCTTTGACCTGTCTGTCTCCTCTCCACCTATCTTCTCCTCTATCCATCTTCTATCCACCTCCCCCTCTCTCCCTATTTATTTCAGAACCCCCTTCCCCTCCCCCATTTCTGAAGAAGGGTCTAGGCCCGAAATGTCAGCCTTCCTGCTCCTCTGATGCTGCGTGGCCTGCTGTGTTCATCCAGCTCTACACCTTGTTATCACAAGTTAAGTGAACTTTGGTGGCACTGGTGACAATGGCTTATAAATGATTGTGAACTTTTATGTAAGTTTCTGTATTTTAATTAGACATAAAGATTGTTAATTTCTTTGGGAAGGCCCAAATGGAATGGCCTCGTGGTGTTATCGCTGGACTGTTGATCCAAAGACCCAGATAATGTTCTGGTGACCTGGGTTCGAATCCTGCCACAGCAGATGGTGGATTTGAATTCAATAAATATCTGGAATTAAGAGTCTAATGATGACTGTGAATCCATTGTCAATTGTTGGAAAAACCCATCTGGTTTACTAATGTCCTTTAGGGAAGGAAACTGCCATCCTTACCTGGTCTGGCCTAAATGTGACTCCAGGCCCACCGCAATGTCATTGACTCTTAACTGCCCTCTGAGCAATTGGGGATGGGCAATAAATGCTGCCTAGCCAGTGACGCCCTCATCCCATAAACAAATAAAGAAAAAAAAAAATCACCATCATGCCCACAGTTGATAGAGGATTGTGCTGAGAGCCTACTGCATGATGAAGAAGCAAAAGGAACAAGGTAAGAGTGTGGCATTGGGTCATGCTGACATCTTCCGCCATCCTCGTACAACATCCCTATTGTATGGCTGTCACTGACCCCGAAAGTGTAACTGTCAATCAGTTTTCCAGCAGAATCAATAGCAGAATTTTGCATTACACTCAGGAGAATAATGCTTTGTGATGGCCAGGAATTAAGGATCCCACAGATCTGTGTCATATACTGTGCATAGATCTGTGCGCAATGTTCTTTCCCTTTTAAAAACCCTGTCATTAGTGGGCGCTGCAGCCCCCTCTCTCACAGGTTGAATCACTAACCTAGTCCGGTCCGAATGTGGTTGTAGAATTTTCTTCCCCATCACGTACTTTCAGTTTCCAACACAACGGAAGGTGACAGTGAATGCTGCTTGGCCAATGGCTTCTAACCTCCACCTGAATGTACCAATAGCCCCCAAATATCTACAAACCCTCTCTAGTAGCTTATCCTGTGAACCACACAGGCATCACAGCTCCCCAAATCTCCACCCAGTCTTCATGTGCCTGCACCTGTCCATCTTTCTCACCTTGTCTCTGGTACGTGAAGTGATCATGCCAGGTGAGGTCAATACACTGACCCACCAAGCCTCCCTCCCACATTGCCCTGTTTCCAGTCATGCTTTACTGTATCTCCCCTTGCAGATATTATTATGGTCCTTTGCAATTGTAATCCCCCCTTCTACAGAACCTGCAGCCCCTGTCCAGAAGACTAACTTAGCAAGTTTCATTCCTGTGGCAATGGCTATATTTGTCCACTGCCCCCTTAGTTTCTGAAGATGTGCCTAAGAAACACGTCCATGGCCCATGCTTTTGACTGACCTATCAGTCTTGAATGAGGTGTTTGGATGCCTGACTAGTGTTTGTATATCTCCCCGACCAGTTTACTCCTACACGCTGGATTTGCTGCTATGGAGCCTCCCTGACTAGAATCACTCCAACAGGATCCCTGACCGTGGCCATACTTCTGGACTGATCTAGAAAGCTGCCCTGACTTACCATGCCAGAACACCCTGACTGAAGAGTGCCTCAGTATATTTCAGTAAGGACCACTCCCCTAAGACTTTGAGACATGGCTGCTTGCTTGCTGCATCTCAGTGTGTCTGCAAAACGTCCGCCCCTTGAATGAAGACTGCTGATTAGGAAGGCAAGCTGCCTGGCTGTGTGACCGGGTGAATTGACACAGCAAGGCATGGATAGTACAAGCATACAAATAGGCAAATGCTAAGAAAGCAATTGAGCAGCTCTAAGTTGTAGTCTGGTACAGTCTGTGTGCTGGGTGCCTGTTACTGTGTGAAATGTGTCCGCTTTGCACCCTTTCAATACTAGCTGCTGGTGTGCTCTGCAATGCAATGCTTCCAGAATGCCCTGCCAGTGTATTGGAGAGGTGGCATGATTGCTGCTGAAGGGTTGGTAGATGCATTATGCTAATATTTGTGGATGCGGAGTGCATGTGGCTGGTGTCCATGGGTCATGCCCTAGCCTGCAGTTTGATCATAGGAGCAAGTGATGAACTGAGTCCTCCAGGTACTCGATCTAGTTTCCATGCCAGATTTTCTCAACGAGTAACTTGTTGGATGAATTCAATTAGCTAGAAAGCTGGACATTAATGAGGTGAGCTGTCAACAAGGTGTTTAACAAGCAATAAACCCCCTTAATCAGGACCTTGCTCACCGCTACCTAGCGAGAAACTTGCCTCACCTCAAGTGGTAAGCATAAAAGATGTCGTGAGTTGCTCCTGATGTCAAGTTAGGCTTTGTTGGACTTTTTTTGCCGGATTCTGACACACACCTCACCATATTATCTGAATTAAGATTGAATGGGAAATGGGAAGTGCTTTGTAACCTGGGCGTCCTCGTACACCAGTCGCTGAAAGTAAGAATGCAGGTGCAATAAATGGTGAAGAATGCAAATGGTATGTTAGATTTCGCAGTGAGAGGATTCAAGTACAGGAGCAGGTATTTCTTGGTGTGATTGTTCAAGGCTACACCTGGAATATTGTGTACAATTTTTCCTTACTTGAGGAAGAATGTTCTAGCGAAGGAAGCCAAGGAAAATTTACAAGACTAATTCCTGAGATGACAAGACTGATATATGAAAAGAGACTGGATCAGTTAGGACTTCATTCACTGCAATTTAGAAGAATGAGAGTTCTCACAGAAATCTATGAAATTCTAATAGGGGCAGACAGGATAAAAATAGGGAGGATGTTCCCGATGAATGGGGGGTCAACAAAGAACAATAGCACAGGAACAGGCCTCCAAGCCTGCACTGACATATTTTGCCCTTCCATACTAAAACTGTCACTTACAGGGTCTGTATCCCTCTATTCCCTTCCTATTCATGTATTCATCTAGGTGCTTCTTGAATGCTGCTGTCACCACCCCTCCAGCAGCATGTTCCAGGCAGTCACTACCCTTCGTGTAAAAATATGCCTCACACATCTCTTTTAAACTGCATCCGCCGCCCCCACACACATTGAACCTGCGTCTCTTAGTAATTGACCCCTCCATCTTGGGAAAAAGACTCATACTTTCCACTCTATCCATGCCATTCATAATCTTATAAACTTCTATCAGGTCACCCCTCAACTGACTGCGTTCCAGTGGAAACAAACCCATTCTATCCAACTTTTCTTCATAGCTAAAATCCCCTATACCAGGCAACATCCTGGTAAACCTTTTCTGTACCCTCTCCAAAGCATCCACATCCTTCTGGTAGGGTGGTGACCAGAACTGTATGCAATATTCCAAGTGTGGCCTAACTAACGTTCGATAAAGCTGCAGCGTAACTTGCCTATCCTTATTCTTCATGCCCCTTCCAATGAAGGGAAGCATACTAAAAGCTTTATTTACTACTTTATCTACCTGTGCTGCCACCTTCAGTGATCTGTTGACCTACACACTCAGATCCCTCTGCATATCCATACACCTAAGTGTTTTGTCATTCACTATAATTTCCACCTGTACTTGACTTTCCAAAACGCTTCACCTCACATTTGTCCGAATTAGTCCACAACCAAGGGTCACAGTCTAAGGATATGGGATAGGTTATCTAGGCCTGAGTTGTGGAGGAAATTCTTCATCCAGAGAGTGATGAACCTGTGGAATTCTCTGCCATAGTAGATTTTCAGGCCAAAACACTGACTGTTTTCAAAAAGGAGGTAGGTATAGTTCTTATGGCTAAAGGAATTGGAGGGTATGAGGAAAATGTAGGAATAGTATATTGAGTTGGGAGATCAGTCATGATTATATTGATTAGCTGTACATGCTCGATGGGCTGAATAATCTATTCTTGTTTTTATTTTCTGTTTCTACATTTATGCTACATCGCTGTGACCTCTATGTTTCTGCCCAATGATTCAACTGGCAGTAATGTGTTTGAACTCTTGGACAAAACACATTTCAGCTCAGTAAAGATAACAGAATAACAACCATCTAATTGCTTTCCAAAATTTGATGGAAGTAACACATCAATCATTGTACATATTATTGTCATTGGACAGTTTGGATTCAGAAGATGAAATGCTACCTTTTGAATACTTATATATGCCACATTGGGTTCTAAGTGGCTCTTCACTCTGACGATGAATCAATGGGTTTAGATTTAGCAGAAACCTGTGAAAAATTGTAGAAAAAATTTGAATCTGAATTAGTTTCATACTCTATTGAAAATGGTTTAATTCAAATACTTCATGGAATGTGTTTTGATTTGATTTACTATTATGTAATAATAATAGGTACAGTGAAAAGTTTTACGTACAGTACAGGAAGATCATACCTTACAAAATGCATAAGGGTAATAGAACAGAGTGAGGTATACAATGTTATGGGTGCAGAGAAAGTGTACAAAGAGTGAAGTCAACATTAAATTTAAAATTTGAACTGTCCATTCAGAATCTCATAACAGCAGGGAAGAAGATGTTCTTGGATCTATTGGTCTGTATGTCAAACTTTTGTGTCTTCTGCCCAATGGAAGAGGTTGGAAGAGATTACAACCAGGGTGGGAGGGGTCTTTGATTATGTTTAAGCATAAATGTTGTCAAAAGATGGAACATTGGCTTGCATGTTGGACTGGGCTGGGTTTACAACTCGCTGTAGTGTCTTATGGTCCAGGACAGAGCAATTGCCATATCAAGCCATGATGTATCCAGATAGAATGCTTTCTATCTTGAATCTATAAAAATTGGTAAGAGTCTTTAAGGACATGCTGAATTTCCTTAGCCTCCTGAGGAAGAAGACCTCAGAGTTTGGAGATTACTTTGGTTGGAATTATAATGTTGAAGCTAGAGCTGTAGTCAATGAGTAGTAGCCTGACGTAGATATCCTTGTTATCCAAATGTTCCAGGGATGAGTATAGGGCCAGGGAAATGGCCCCAGTGGTGAGAAGGAAAAAAGAGAATCAGAGCTTTGTAACATTGCTGTGGCTGATGTTGGTTATTTATGTTCCATATGATACACTGGCCTAGTATTGGATCACAATGCCGATTTTTTTTTCCATACCACACTAAATAGCCAGCTAAGCTTTCATTGGACCAGATATCCTGGTCTCTGAAAAGACCAGACATATGACCTAAGATGTAGGTCAGGACTCCATCAAAGCCTCAGAGTGCTGACCCCATGGGAATTGCTCAGCAATTGCCCTGTTTCCTGGGACTCTGAATATGGTGGAGATTTTGGACAGTACCAACTGACTAACCTAGATTGTTACCCAGGAAATGGGAGACATGAAAATCCTTGTATAACACCTGAGTAATTATACAGATGAACACCTGATTATTCATCAATAGCCCCAGAACAGAGATCTAGCCAGAAGAGCAGAGGTCCGTTGCTATGGAAAAAATTGGCATGCAGCAGTAATCGGATGGTGATTGCCACTCTTTGTAATATTCAAGCAGATGATTTTAAAGAGACTTCGAGTTCTAAATTACATTGAATTTGTATAAAACTAAAGCTGTAAAGCCAGACAAGAGGTTTGAAGAAGCTAAGATTCAAAGGGATAAAAATAGTCATGAGGGTTTCAGCAGTGATGGGAACAGCAGTAGATGAGAAGATTATATAGGGTTTCTTGAAGGACTGCAGTGCATGGAATGGAGGTACTTTACATTGCTGTTAAACAAGGAGTTTTCCAACTTAGTGACAACAAAGGAACAGTGTGGAGTTTAGGGGAAATGATGGCCTAGTAGTATTATCACTAGACTACGAATCTGAAGACCCATTAATTTGCTAGGGACCTGGGCTTTGAATCCTACCATGGTAGATGGTGGAATTTTAATTTAATAAAAATCTGGATTTAAGTCTAATGGTGACCGTGAAATCATTGTCAATGTTTAGGGAAGGAAATCGCCTTCCTTACTTGGTGTGGTCCGCATGTGACTCCAGACCCACAGCAATACAGTGACTCTCAACTGTCCTATGAGCAAATAGGGATGAGTAATGAATGCTGGCCTAACCAGTGATGCCCACATCCTTTGAATAAAAATAACGGTTGCGGTCAAAATGGTGTGCGATACGAAATGGGAATGTGGAATTGATGGTTCCCCGATGCAATATTTGCACCTTTTTTTAAGGTAGGGGAAGGTAATGGGTTTGCAAGATTCTGCTGAAGAAACTTTGACAATTTCTTGCTTTGTATCTTCTACATTAGAGTTGTCCAAACTTTTTGTGTGAGGGGCCTCATTTCTATCTTTTTCTCACTTATTGCAAATTGAACGAATTTCAGAGAGATGACATTTGGCACCATATTTTAATGTGAATTACAAAATAAATTCTGAACGGTGAAGAAAAGATGCAATATTCTGAGTAAAAGTGTGCCCAAGCAATAAATGAATAATGCTTAAATAAGTAATTATAATGGAACAATAAAAAGTACCAGATAGCAACTAAACTGTAAGAACTTTTTGTCTTTTTGTTTAAGAAATTGAACCAGAGGTGGATAGAGTGTGAGTGACAGACTAGGCCCCAAATCCTGTTCATCAGTGAGAAAGAGGGACCATGATCTCAGCTGTGTTTAGTTACCATAACCGACGTATTTACCCCTGGCAGTTCACTCTCAATCCAGCCTTGTCAAAATCCAAGAAGAGTGGTGTACAGAAACAGATTACCTTCCAGCCTACATTTTCCTGCTCTCTTAGATAGATATGTAGATAGGTTTTGGAGAGGCTTGGCTCACTCCCAATCTGAGTGTTCACACTTACTTACTCTCACTTACTCCTCTCACTATCTCTCACTCTCTCCAACACCTTCCCCATCTCTGTCTCTCTAATTTCCTCTCACATACTATGACTTTCTCTCCCTCCATCTTACTCTCCATTTCACCATCTCATGCTATCAGTCTCACCTTACCCCCACCTTGTCCACCCCCATTATCTTGTCCACAATTCTTTAGGGGGCCAGTGCCATCATGGACATTTGAGAGCATTCTCTTTCACCTCCTCCCCACAAGGTACACCAGGAATATGGAGCCTCTTCCCTACACCTCAGCAGACTCAGCACAGTGACTCCACTGTCCAGGCATGCTGTGAATGAAGTCACTCAAGTTTGCATTTTTCATGGTTCCTAAAATCACAGAATGTTTCTCTTCTGCAGACATGAGTGAGAAATAGCTTGTGATCGCCTGAGTGATTCCTGGTGGATCTGTGACTTCCATTTAGCTGTATTTTGAGTACCAGCTCAGTTGGCTGCATAGGGCGGCATGGCAGGCCAGATCCTGGCCCCTGAACTGGTTGTTTAACAAGCCAGTTCTAAACAGTATATTCAGAGCACTGAGAGAGGGAATGAGTATTCAAGTCAGTAAATTGAATGCTATTCAAGGCAACATTTGACTTGAATGTGGCAGCAAGGAATTCTTACAAATCTGAAACCATTAGAAATCAAGGATGGAGTGGGAAAGGCCAAGTAGGCACTAAAGGACTTTGGTGGAATATCGTGCAGTTGGATATTGGTACTATTCTATAATCAGTTAAGAAATTCAGTACTGTCCAATGCAGAGCAGCCATTTCACTATTTGCATCCATGTTTAAACTTAAGTTATAATCAGCTTTGGAATTAATTAGTTTTAGCATCTTTAACATCAATGAGCAGATTATTCATTGCACTGTTGATGTTTCCTGAAATTTCTTTGTTGATGATTAGGTGTACATGGATGATGCAGTAATTGATTAACTTAAATTTGTCTATGTTTCTTGGGTTGGACCTACATGAACTATTTTCCAAATTGTCAGGTAGATGGCATTGTTGCAGCTAAGCCAAATGGACAGCTGGTTCTGGAGTGCCGGTCTTCAGCATTACAGCTAACATAACATTAGTAATTCAGCTCATTGTCAGTATTTTATCAAGATTTACTTACATGAACAGCTGAACAGAATCTAACATTGGTTATAAATCACCTGTTCTTTCTATTCTAGTGCAAGCCATGAGAGTACCTCTTGAGAGGAATTGTAACTGTCATCAAAAATGCAAACATACCCTATCCAAAAACTTCAATATTCATAAACACATTTTTACAAAACTTAATTACACAATACCTTAAATCTAAAAGAAAATCAATGTACTGTGAATCATAGAAATCTGAAAAAGTAAAGAAAATTTCTGGAATGACTGAACAAATCAGGCAGCATCTGTTCAGAGAGAATGGAGTTGAGGGTTATCAGATCAGCCATGATCTTGTTGAAAGGCAGAGCAGACTTTATGGGCTGAATGGCCTACTTGTGCTCCTACATCTTAGGGTTTTATTGTCTTATGAATAAGATTTTACTGCGATTTGACTGGTGGATGAGCAGGTATGGGCTAGTAAAATGCTGGAGAGCCACATTGGGTGAACTTCCTAATGCAGTCCTGCCACCAGGCAATTTTTCCACTGATGTGATTAGCTGTGACTTGGCTATCACCAAAAGGGACCACTAGTTTGGGCTGCTGTTACTGTTGGCAGAACAGACCCTTTTAAATGGAAAGTAATCTCAGTGCAAGTAAGTAATGTCGCCACAGACTCAGAGGACCAAAAGAGAGACAACTGGTTTAGTTTGAGTGTCACCCATCTCAGACAAAGTGTGAGGTGAGGTTAAGATTGTTAAGGTGGGATCTTCATGGTAGCCTCAGCTGGTGTGGGAATTCAACCTGCACTGTTGGCATCACTCTGTGTCACAAGACAGGCATCCAGCCAACTGAACCAAGTAAACTCCTGAACCATCAGTAGCTTCCTGGTAGTGGGAATTACATTCTGTAACATGACATTTGGAAACATAGTTTGACCAAAGATCAGTAAACACGGATTATTCATTCCACTTGCATCAGATCATTACAAGCATGAAGGGAATTTAAGGTTAAACAAGAAAACAATATTTACTTAGACCTAAGCCTGTGGTTGACATCTGGTTGAGGAAATCCATTGCTTATCTCATCCTTCCCAAATGAGGCTTCCTTTTCACAAAGATACCCTTTCCTCCAGACAGCATCTGTTTGATTGCTCTGGCTGCCCTGGTCGGTGCCTTCCTCACCATTGTCACCCGCTGCTGAAAGGTCTGGCACATCGGCTCGAGCTGCCCTCTCTCACTAAGCCACCAGTTGCTGGAAGTTCTATTTACAATTTGTATGCTCAGGAAGAGGGTCTAGTTGCAAAGCCCACCCAGATGGCCCCATGTTGCCATTCTTTACTGTTCTGATTGTTAGGGCCTGCTTGCCTGTTGGTCCCTGGCAAAGAAAAAATTAAAACTCCTGTGTGGGTACTTTAAAATGCAAGTGTCCTCTTGTTCTTGCAGCTTCAGCAGCTGTCCTGCTAATGGTGAAAAGTGTAAGCTCTCTGTTTGCGCTGGCAATGAGGAGAACTGCCCACCATTGTGGATTGTACAATGGTCCTGATGGGAGCGAATTAAGAGGTTGCACTAAATAGATGCCACTACAGTCTCACTGCCTGCCTGCATGTGTTTGAGCTCAGCATTGGTTCTCAATGTCAGGGTCCTTCATTCATCAGTCAGATCCTGATCAACATTTTCTGTGACCTCCTTTCAGGTAAGTTCTGACTTGCTTAGTATTTTCAGCGTTTTTAAAAGTTTGATTTCCAGCATCCAAAATATTTTGCTTTTTGCTTGAGGGAAAGGGTTTTTTAAATTTCCATTCAGCAGGAGAGTGCTGGGCTCCCTATAAGATGGCTCAGCAGCTATTCTGCCACTTCCTTGTCAGAGTGATAGTCTCTGTGTCACAGCAGGTGGTCCCGGTAAAATACTCATGGAACTTACCTTGTCATTCCTCTACTATGTGCATAATAGCCCATAATCCAGTGGAATGGATATAACAGTAAACTTCAGGTAAAACTCCCCCATATATCCAACAGCTCCCAAAAGAATCTCTGCTTTATAGCTTCAGTAATACAGTTCTCATGTGCAAATGTTCTTATTTTATACATTTTAAGAGCTATCGAAAAGGTTACTCAATTGTTACATTTTTACTCAATTTATTTGTGGAATACAGTGTTCACATATACACTGGAGATGAAACAAATGAAAGTGCTATTGGAACAGTTTTCGTTACTGTCCATGGAAACATGGGAGACTTGAAAACAGTGGCTAACAAAATCTAATTTGGAACTTGTGACTTTTCAAAAAGGGAAGGTAAGTTTGAGTAGATGAAGTACTCAAAATTCTGTTCCTTACCATTTCCTTTTTGCAAATTTTTGCAATTTCTGCTAATCCAACCAATTTTCCTCACTATTGTAACAACAATGTAGTTGTCTTTTTCTTCTGATTGTATTGTAACAAATGTATGAGAGTTGATTTAGCTACACTCTCACAATTGATTGAAGTTAATTAAGTAGTTTATATTCAGTATTTTTAAGTATGCAGAGTTATAAATAGAGAAGATATTTAGCCTCACACTTTATACTTCTGACTAATGTTAGTCTGTTGGGTAACTGAGCCAATTTTCTTTCCCATATGCTTTCTCCTAAGTTAATTAAAATGTTAAAGCATAGTTTTTACCTTTGCCCCTTTGCTGAAAATTTTCTGCCAGCCAACTTTGATTCCTATTTTCCACTTGCCATTGTATCCCATGATTTTTTATCTTTATTACCAGAATGCCATTTTAGAACGTTGTCAAAAGCTTTGTAAAAGATCTATCCAGATGACATCAAATACACCCTCATCAGTATTCCTCAAAATTTTTAATTTTTTTTTAGACACAAGCTTCTCTTAAACAGCCTGTGTTAGTTGTCATTTATCAATTCACGGCCAGTTGAACAACAAATTATATTGCATTTTTTTTCCTGTAGTTTATCCAGCATTGTAGTTAGGCTGACTGGCCTATAGATACGCAGGCTATTCCTTTCTCTCTTTGTAAGCACTAGTAAGACATCAGTAGTCCTCCAGTCCTCCATCACCATTCCTGAAGCTAGAGTGTATTGAATAATGATGGACGAGCCTATGCTATCCCTTGCCATGCTAAGCTGCTCTCCATTTAAATCCCTTTCAGCTTGACTAGTTCCCTAAAATTATGTCCAGAACTGCCAGTTCTCTTTCTTGGCTTGCCATGTACTTCCTTAGTAAAGGTCCTCTTGAGTGTGTTTAATGAATGTTGTACCTCTGTGCCTTTTAAACAGAAATTATCCCATTTAATATTAGGGTAGATGAAATGTTCTCCTTTAGCTGTCATTTTATTTCACGCTACTTAGTCATTTGTCTATGTTACGAAGGAGTGGTCAACACTTCTCTGATAATTAAAACTGAAATCCCCAGAGAAGCTTGCCTCACCTCGTAATCTGTTAAAGGAAATTTGAAAAATGGTATACCTGTCTCTCACCTCGCAATCTGTTATGAAGAAGAGGTGAAATAAAATGAACTCCTGGCAGTCACTCTACAATCAACAAGTAACAAATTATTTATCTAACTCTAAGAGTCAACAAATTAACAGAACTACTAATAAACTGAATAATTCCCCTTTAATTTCTAACTATTCTCAAATAAAACAAAATTCTAATGGTATGCTGTTCCAATAGATAGAAATCCTAAATTAGGATACAAGTCCTAAAAATTAAAGATTAATCTCTCGAAATTACAGCCAGGATGAGTCTTCTGGTATATTTTTTGCTTTCTTCACTGTCCTCCAGTCAGGAACGCCTTCCTCTGTCCAATGTTTGTGTCAGGAATTTTATCTAAGAGCGCCATAGTACCTTTATTTAATGGTGCTTACTCTGAGATCTTAGAGATTTCTGACAGAGCCAGTGATTTTCTTTTTCTTTAGAGCTGATGGCTTTTGAGAGCTGTACTCTCAACAGATGGCAGTTTGCTCTCACACCAATTTTCAAATGTCCTCTTCTTTTGTACCCTTGATAACCTATTAATTTCTTACAATATGATCGGTCTGAGGTCGTCAAAGTCATCAGATATAAATATAATTGAGCTTTGGTATCGAGGACCTAGCTTAAATTAATTGGTTAAATTTGAAAACCTGTTGTCTTGGTAAAAATGCTACTTTGCCTGCTAACAGAGTAGTCATTTGATACAATATTTCAATTCGAAGAACTCTGTGCATCTGCTGCTGCATGCAAACAATTTTTTGATCTCCAAGCCTAAAAAAATCATCCCTTTTAAAGGCACCATGCACTCTTTCTCCCCTATCATTTTACAAACAAATTCTAATGTCCTGCCTTCCAATCCACAATTACTATACCAACTTTACAACATCTACATATTTAGTACATGTTATGGACAAAAGAATCTTCCCTTATCATTTACAAATAGATTGTGCAACAACATGATGTGAAAAAAGTAGTCAGTAGAAGTATATTCAACTTTTAGTTATGCAACATTTTAGAAAAATCACTTGGAGACCATGCTGGTTAATAGAACCACTCTTCAGTGAAGAACCTTGCAGGGAGAAATGTATTCTCTACGCATTTAAATGAGTACTGATGGTGTTTGTATAATAGCAGCCATCAAAAACTTGGGGCTGAATTTTGCCAATGTTTAGCAAATTGTTTTAATCTGAGAGATTCATGACAGACAGTCCATGGTGATCTCTGTTGACTTTTCTCATGCAATCCTGTGATCTTTAGTTTATTACTTATGGAACTGGCCTCTTTGGCATTCATCTCATGCAATTGTACAGAAGAAGTAGCAGAAATACTTACTTTTGCTGGCACTTTGTGACATTCACAGCACTGGTGCCATATTCAAACACCAGCTTCACACTACTTCAGTTGTTCCAAGTCAGGAACTGACCCTCACATTGTGATCCTACACTATTGGAACCCAACAAGTGGTACAGAAATAGAAGCTGGCACCTCATTTCACTGCAGGCTGCTGGTGACCAGGATGGTTGAGGGTGCTTGAACAGGATCGCAACTAACTGAGTGAACTTTAACTTTCCCATTAACACTAATGCTAATTCATTTTATCCTAAAGAAATTTCTCTTCATTTACTATATCCAATTCCTTATACAAGTGTTAGTGATTTCCAGTGAAGTGTAATGAGCGGTAAGCCAGTACAATCAACACTAAGCTCAACCTCCATCTCTGAGGAGGAAGCCCCTCTATCCTCAGAAGATGGACCAGCAAATATTTAACCTACATCCTTTACCAGTTCAGATTTTCACCTCAGTTTGTTTTCTTTCTAAATTAGATTCAGGAACATAATCTGCTGAGCGCAACATTGATACGTCTCTGCAGTTGGTCAAGGAAAAAATACCACATGTCTCTGACATTGACAACTGCCAAAGACCAGGTATCTGTTCACGGCCAGGCAGAGGATGATCCCATCACCTCGGACATTAGTGCTTTCATCAAAATGCACGGAGAGGTTCATTAAGAGCCAGCAAATTTGTCAGAGGCAATAGTAAACTGGATTGAAGGATGGAGGAGCCTATCATTAATGTGAGTATTGTGCTAGCACCGGAGTGCATGCATCTGATAACTTCCATGGACAAATTGGAGTCATGGAGATCTATCTGCAACAAACTCTGTCTTTTTTTAGTTCACTTATGGGATATTGGCATCACTGGCTGGGCCAGCATTTACTCCCCTTCCCTTATTGCCCTTGAGAAGGTGATGAGCTGCTCTCTTGAACCAATACACTTCAAGGAATCACCTCGAGACTGGAAGTCCATGCTGAGGCCATGCCAGGCCAAGAGACTGCAATGTACTGCTGAAAGATCACCATTCCGGACCAAGAGACCATCACTGGCCACTGAGAAATTGCCACAGTGGGCCAAAAGTCCGCAATACCGGGCTAAGAGTCCGCCCCGCTAGGCTGTCCTGCCAGGTCTGCACTGTGTCCAG
>NC_063335.1:61937640-61980154 GCF_021869965.1 Rhincodon typus | reverse complement strand
GGCCCAAATCCCTCCCTAATGGCATTTTGTGGGTCAACCCACAGCAGGTGGACTGCAGTGGTTCAAGAAAGTAGCTCACCAACACATCTCAAGGACAACTAGGGACAGGCAATAAATGATGGCCAGTCAGTGACGCCCACATCCCACAAAAAATGAATTTAAAAAATGTCTGCACTTTCAGGTGGACATATTCAAATTTAATGCAATGTACCTTGCAAAACTCTATGATATTGTTATTGTACACAGTAGCCAGAGAAAAGGTATTTTTAATCACAATAATTCACTTTAACATTATGTAAGCAGCATTGATTTGATGTAGATATCAAACAATTATATTTTGTTCCACATTTCTGCAAGGTTCAATGTACTATTTATTGCTGAATTGTAAATATGAAGCTACCAAGTCTTAGGGTGTCTCTACTTGGGAGTCAATTCACCATTTGTCAGTTTCAATGTTTATCAATGAGTCAATATCGCAGAAACAATCTTGTCATTATCACATTACTGTCTGTGGGACCTTGTTGTGCACTAATTAACTGACATATTTCCAACATAAAAATAATGCCACAGGAGTACTTCATTGCTTATAATGTGTTTTGGTACATCATGAAGAAGTAGAAATTTTTTGTGCATCTTTTATGTAAAATCAATGCTTTTCTCCCCCACTATTACTCTAATCACAATGCTACTAATTCATATTGAAGTGCAATTGCATGATATATGGCAACACTCCAGAGTTTGTTTCCAACTAGCTAATTTTCATTGCGTGAATGAAGAGATTATTGAGATAATGCTAGAAGATAATAATTTCCAATATGACATTTTGGGCTGGATGTCCTATTTCTCCATTATAGTTTCTGTGCAGCTGCAAAGGATTATTGATGATAACAGTAACTTAAGATATAATAGCTGCATTTTGGCAACATTCTCCTGATTCTCCAATTTATATAGTTGTAAAGCGGGTCAAGCTGTGATCTGACTGACTTTTCTCCCAACCTTATTTAAAGGCTTGGGCCTTGGTCCTCCATTTGTTTGGTCCATTTCTGTTGGTGAAGTACTGCAAGAAACATTGCTAAAGCAGTTTAAATTACAAGCTTTAGGCATTTACGCCACAATCTCTGTAATTCCGCCAATCAGCTCTGTAGAAGTTCCAGAAAATTTATTTGAAAATATGCCAGTAGTTAATAAGTATACATTTGCAGTAAAGGTACACTTGACAGTTTCGTTACTTTGAAAAATATCTGCCTAAATTTTCCAGTGAGCCATGGTAAACATACTTGGATGCTTCCCTTTCAATAGTTCAGTGATATAAACAAGACATCTAAATGTCTAACTTAAAATAAAATTGCTCCAATATATTAGTTTAACGAATTGAAGTAAACTACTAATGTGTAGTTAACAGTAATGGGGTTATTTCCACTAATGGTGAACACCTGCAAATGACAGATGAAACACAAGACGCCCATAAGCCAAATGTTTTGCAGAGCACCTCCGCTCTGCCCACAAGAATGAACCTGACCTTTCAGTTGCTTGCCATTTCAATAAACAATCTTGTTTCTATGCTAACATTTCCATGCTGTGGGCCTGGCATAGGTTTGCAAAGAAGCTCAACACAAACACGTTTAGACAAAAATAAATGATCCTATGTACAACCGATTAGATCAAGGCCCTGCAGTTCTGCCACATCAGTTGTGAATGGTGGTGGACAGTTAAAGGCCAACAGGAAAAGCAGGATGACTACAAATATTTCTATTCTCTGATGAGGGAGACCATCACCTCAGTGTAAAAGACAAGACTGAAGCACTTGCAACCATTTTCAGCCAGAAATTCCAAGCAGATTATCCACCTAGATCTCCTCTGAAGGCCCCCAGTATCACAGATGCAAATCTTAATCTAATTTGATTTACTACACATAATATCAAAAAAAAAGTTGAAGGCACTACATACTTACTGCAAAGGCTCTAACAACTTTCCAGCAATAGTACAAGGTATTTGTGCTACAAAGAAGGCTGATAGGGTAAAATTGGCCCAAAACGTCAGCGTTCCTGCTCCTCTGATGCTGCTTGGCCTGCTGTGTTCATCCAGCTCTACACCTTGTTATCTTGGATTGGATTTGTCCTACTTTTTGTGAACAGGACACATTTCACAATCTTTCATACTGTCAGTAGATGCCAGCTGTGCTAGAACAACTTGACTGGCGTGCAGCTAGTTTGTAATAGAAATACTTAATTATTATGTAGGGAGTTGTCAGGGCTTATATCCAATGTAGTCTGAGGCAGTTTTGCCTTTCTTTGTTTTTTTATATTTGTTCATTGAATGTGGGTATCATGGTTAGGTGAACATTTATTGGTTATCCCTAATTGCCTTTGAATTGAAAGACTTGGTATCTTTCAGTTAAGCAGCAACCATATTACTGGTCACATGTTGGTCAGACGAGGTAAGAATTGCAGTTCTCTTTCCTTTAAAGGAAATTGGTGAACTAAGTGGGTTTTTACAACAATTGACAATAGTCACCATTAGATTAGCTTTTAATTCTTGATCTAGGATTTTTTTAATTGAATTCAAATTTCAGTGTTTGTCATGGTGGGATTCAAACCCATGTCCCCAGAACATTAGTCTGCGATTCTGGATTACTAATGCAGTGATTTTACATTATACCATCACCTCTCCATATGAGATAAGCGTACAGTGAATAAATTGGCAAAGATTTGGCATCTGCAGAGTAACAGACATTTACAGCACAGAAGGAGGCCATCAGCCCATCAGATCTGCACCAGTCAAAAAAGATCTGAATATAGCAAACCCCCTTTCCAGCTTTTGGCCTACAGCACTGGATGCTATGACAATGCATGAATATTTAAATACTACTTAAATGTTACAAGAGTTTCTGACTCAACTTCCCTTTCAGGCCATGAGTTCCAGTCTCCCACCATTCCATGAGTCAGAAAAATTCTCTGAAACTCTCCTCTTAGTCTTACCTCTTACCTTAAATCCAAGCCTACTGGTTATTGACAACATCTATAAATGGAAAAGTTGCCTTTGTATCTATCCAATCTTTTTCTGTCAATCTTATGCACCTCCAACAGCTTCCCTGTCAGCCTTCACTGCTCCAAGGTTAACAGCCCCAGACTATCCAATCTTTCCTCATTGGTTAGACCTTCCATCCAGACAGCATTTTGGTGAATCTTTTCTGTACCCTCTCTAGTGAAATCACATCCTTCCGATAATGTAGTGACCAGAACTACATGCAGTACTCCAGTTGTGGCCTGACTGATGATTAATACAGTTTCACCATAAACTTTTTGCTGTTGTATTCAATGCCTCAGCTGATAAAAGCAAGTATCCCATATTCCTCCTTAACTATTATCTGCTCTGCTGCTTTCAGAGATCTGTGGATATGCACTCCAAGGTCCTTCTATCTTCAGTATTTTCCAGGGTCTTGCCATTCATAGTATATTCCCCAGCTTTGTTAGCCCTTCGCAAGTAAATTACTTCATACTTTTCCAGGTTTAATACTATTTTTACTTCTCTGCCTACCTGACCAGTCTGTCCATAGTCCATAGAATTCCCTACAGTGTGGAAACAGGCCCTTCAGCCCAACAAATCCACAGAGCATCCCACCTGGACTCACCCCCAATATAAACGCGCCTAATCTACACATCCCTGAACACTATAGGCAATTTAGCATGGCCAATCCACCTAGCCTGCACACCTTTGGACAGCAGGAGGAAACCGGAGCACCCAGAGGAAACCCACACAGACACAGGGAGAATGTGCAAACTCCACAGATACAGTCACCCGAGGGGGAATTGAACCCAAGCCCCTGGTGCTGTGAGGCAGCAGTGCTAACCACTGAGCCACCATGCCATCTGAGAGATTGTCCTGCAGTTTGAGCTATCCTCCCCAGTACTTTTTGTGTCACCTTGATCATACCCCCCTCATTTAAGTCCAACTGATAAAAACCTTTAATCATTGCTCATTAATTGTCACAATTTGCAAAGGCCCCTGGACCGAGCCCTGTAGAACTTCTCTGAAACGTCCCCATACCATCAGCCTCTTCTTCCTGCCAGTTTGCCTTATATCCCTTGGACTCTTCCTTTTTGACCAATCTGTGGTGAGAGGACTTATCAAAAGTCTTGCTAAAGACCACATGAAACGTAAAATGCCTGAAATTTTCTGCTGTATAATTTCATGTATTTTCTTAATTATGGGGCAACATTAACAATCTCTGGTCTTTAGGTAACTCCCCTGTGGTCACAGAGAATTTGAAAATTACAATAGGACCTCTGAAAGCTTCTCCCTTGTCTCCCTCCGCAGTCTGGGGTACATGTCATTCAGGCCTGCAGATTAATGCAGATTTAAGACTTTTAAGGCCACATTGAATCCACTTAAATCCTTTAAAAACTCCTGCCACACCATGATTCAATGCTGCCATCATTCTATGGTTGACAGACAGCTTCCAGTGAAAACCCTCAGGTCATCTTGGTTCACAATGAGGGGAGGAAAAACCAAGGCCCAGCCCCATGGCCTGCAGCCAGCCACGAGGTGCAGCAACGGCCAAAAATGGGGTCTGGAAATGGCAGCTGGCAAGAAGGAAAGCTACAGAGACTCAAAAAAGATAGCAACAGGCAGTGTCCATGGTGTGGCTGCTTCATTCAGCAGCTCAGAGCCCGGAGACCACTGGCTCCTCTGGTACAGAGCCTGTGACTATGCTGTGGCTGTATACTCTGTCAATCACAGGAGTTCACCTTTTGTTCCTTACTGCAGCTGCATTGGAGGAAGGCAGTTGTGAGGGGCTGCTGCTGTGACAGCAACAGCATGATGGATCCAGATGTCCATTCCTCGTGGCCATTGTGGCCACGGCTTTATCAAAAGTTTCATTGTCGGTGGGGCTGGTCCATTCCTCTTCGTTGTGGTGCGGCAGTTTCACTGGTGGCTATAGCGGCAGCAGCATGGCAATTCTGGTTTGTTCCCTGTGGTTTTAGCAGTAATGTGGTGGCTTCAGTTGTCAACTGAAGTGGCGACGACTTGAGTGATGGCTTCAGCATAGATGACGTTGTGGAAAATCAGTGGCTTTGATGTTGGCTTCGGCAGTGGCAACATGATGGGTCCGGTCCAGAAATCCTTGCTTTGGTGACCTCAGGGGCAGCTTCAGTGGCACTGTCCCATAGTAGATGGAACAAATGTTGAACTTTTTCCAACATTGTCTCAATTATTTCTTTTTATAATTCTTTAATTAAAATGATGCTGAAATGTGGCAACTTATACACATATCACTGTATTTTCATAAATACAAGTGAGAATAAATTGCCATTTTATTCTATTCTTAAAATATTTCACAGTCCTCCACCCTAATATCTAAACAGTACTTCTCCTATAACATGATAGTTATGTTCTTGTGTGACCTCGCCCTATAGAAAATCACCTCATAGGGAAAGTGCTACAGAAAATCACTATACCTATACAGCAGAAAGTTTGCATTATCCAAACAGCGTCCGCTATTCATTAATTGCATTACAGCCAGTTTGCATTAATGAAGCATGCATTATAGCAGAACTACCAATACATGCATAGTCATTTTCTGTTGTAAAAACTGATGCAGTGTTTTCATTGAGGACTGTGCCCACATCATCCGGGATGTACACACATTGCTTCTTTGGTTCCTAATGTGTTGTAACATTTCATGAATTATTCTCTTGCTCTTTAAATATCAAAAAACGCCCTTTTGGGTTTGCCTTAATACTACCCACCAATGTTTTCTCATGCACTTGCTTTGAATTGATATGACTTGTTATTGTTGCCTGCACTGACACACAGTGAAAAGTACCTTATTGTGTACTATCCAGACAAATCATACCTTACATAAGTACATCAGTGTAATAGAACAGAATACAAAATATAATGTTACAGACAATTGAGCATTAAAAGAATAGAACAATTAGAAAAGATGTGAGGACAGCTTGCAGAAAGTCGCCATGCTCTGGTACCATCTTGAATGTCCTAATTTCTATTTTAAGTTCCTACCCTGCACTTTCTGTGTTTCTCTAAAGACTCCTAGATATTCTGAACTCTCAGCGTTTTCCCTTGATCCTAACCTTTACGTCCCTTGACATTCAGGTTCTGCAGTTTTGGTCGCACCCTTTGTCTTTACAGAACATATTTTCTCTGTCCTCTCGCTGTTTCCTTCTTGAATGCCTTCACTATTCTGGCACAATTTTATCTACATGTAGTTGCTGTTTCCAGTCCACTTGGGTCAAATCATATCTTAGTAGTGATTACTTCTCCTAAGTTCAGAACTTTTATTTCCAGCCCTTCTTCATCATTTTCCACTACTGACCTAAAATCTAACTGAGTTATGATCACTGTGTCCAAAATGCTTCCCCGGTAATATGCTTTCCACCTGTTCAGGCTCAATTTATGAATAGTAACCCTTTGCCAATTTGTTGTAAATGTAACCCAACAGCATTAGTAAATGTTTGTCTGAGACTATTTGTTCCATTCCTGCTCAGGTGTAACCCACATAACTTGTGCAGATCCCACACAACCTAAAAATGGTCCCAATGTCACAGGAATCTAAAGTCCTCCCTCCTAACAATCTCTCCAACCATGCATTCATCTGGTCTATCCTTCTTTCATAAGATCACTCCTGTGTAACACTTGGAGGACTCCACAGATTATTTTTGAAATCCCAGTGTTCAATTTTCTACATAATTCCCGAAAGTCTGCTTGCTAGACCTTGTTACTCTTTACTCATCTGTTGACCCACTTTGTTCAGAATGCCCTGCAACTGTTAGGGGACATTGTTGTCCCTTGTACCATCTTGGAGTCATATTTACAGCCACAAAAGCAACTGTCTACTTTCCACAGTAATGAATTCCTACTACTATTGCCCTTCCACACCTCCTCAATTCTCAACAAACCCCCACCTGCAGCACTACCCCTCACCCTCAACCCCTCACCAAGCAGTTGGACCACCTGGTGTTATGGCTTTAGCCCTGACTGGCTTCCACAAACAAATTGTCATTCTCAATGTTTTCCAAAACAAATGATGTTTTGCAGGTGAGGTGCACTCAGGAGAGTCCCTGGCTACCCACCTGATTCCTTTCTTCAGTCTGGTCACCGATTCCTTCTCTACTTGCAATTTCTTAAGCTATGAGGTCACCATATTCTAAAATATGTTCTCCACAAAACTCTCAGCTTTATGAAAGCACCATAATGCCTCCAGCTGCTGGTCAAGCTTAAACATCCAGAGCTCAAGTTGCTCCAGCTGGATGCACCCCAAGCCCAAATGGTAATCCAGATTACCAGGAGCATCTGGGATCTCCTACATAGTGCAAGATGTGTAATTCACAGGCCTGAGCTTCCTAGACATTCCTCAAAAAAAAAGGATATGGACCTTTATTTTTATTTGATTCTTACTCCGACTAAGTATAGAGTTAAAAAAAATCACCACTATCTTAATGTCCTGAGACCCACTCAGGTACACAGCCAGTCATCCTGTTTCTCAGCAAGCATCATCACCTTGCCCTCTCCTCTTCATGATGCTGACTGCTTGTCAAAGCATCCTCACCTACGATCCCAGGAATACCAAAAAAGAGGCCAAGATGGATCATACATTCAGAGGAAACCTAGCAAACACCTGCAAAACATTTGCAACACCTACACATCAGCTGTATGTAGTGGAAACCCCTTCTTGATTGTTGATACAGCAGGCTGTTCCTCAAGAGCTTTGATGGCCACACAGGTGCAGGCAATCACTCTACTTCTTGAAGCCTAAACTTCTCTTTGTGACCACCCACCCCAAGGATAGTGCACAGGTTAGTAACCACAGCTGTGCTGTTGAGGGATGTCCACAAATCATGTATTTCCTAGTATAGCCTATCATGAAGGGTGGCACGGTTGCTCAGTAGGATGGCACGGTGGCTCAGTGGTAAGCACTGCTGCCTCACAGTGCCAGGGACCCAGGTTCAATTCCATCCTCGGGTGACTGTCTGTGTGGAGTTTGCACATTCTTCCCGTGTCTGCGTGGGTTTCCTCCTACTGGCTAGCTGGATTGGCCATGCTAAATTGAACATAGTGTTCAGGGATGTGTAGATTAGGCAGATGAGTCTGGCTGAGATGCTCTGAGGGTCAGTGTAGACTTTTTGGGCCAAAGGGCCTGTTTCCATTGTAGGGATTCTATGATCTATGAAGGTAGTGCCTTCATGCACCCCTGTCCCTTGGCCAATGCTTCTGTAGCCCGCTGTGCCAAAAGATGGACTATGTTATTGAAGTTTTTGCTCCTCACCACAGTTGAAGTAGATGGAAACCCATAGCCGGAGAAGGCCTTACTTGAAACCAACTCAGTTGCTGGTTTTCTGACCTCTTATAGGGATGCAACTGATCCCGACACTTCCATTCTCACTTTCATCAATACTAGTTTGAGAGCTTTGTTTCTCTACTGGCATCTCTATGCCAACATAGGACCTCCTCTCTAGTGGTTCCCACACTTAAGAAGTGAATGAATGATTTTGATTTGAATACTTGCTGACCCACCTTAAAGCCCATGTGATACTGTCGAAATTGTACCCAGTCTCAGAATGGCTGCTAATTGATTGATTGATTGCCTTACTTGACCAGTGGTTGCTTCTATGTGGGCACCCAACCTCCTCAAAAGCCTATAGAAAAGTTGTTAGGAAGTGATAACACATCAAATAATTGGTGACCCACCTCTGCTGCAAAATTGCAGGCACACAAGCCTCCAAAATCACTTCCAGAGCTCTGAAACATTTCAACTCATGGAATTAGTTATCACTATCAAACCAGAAAGGAGGGTCTTTAAATTCTACCCAAAGCCCTGTGCCAATTTGCAACTGGCCTCCTCCATGCTGGGCAGCACAGTGGCACAGTTGTTAGCACTGCTGCCTCATAGTGCCAGGGACCCCAGTTTGAGTCCAGCCATGGTCGACTGTGTGGAGTTTGCATGTTCTCCCTTGCCTGCGTGAGCTTCCACCAGGTGTTTTAGTTTCCTCCTACATTCCAAAGATGTGCAGGTTAGATGGATTGGTCATGCTAAATAGCCCCATAGTGTGCAGTTGAGGTGAGTTAACTATGATAAATCTGGGATTACAGGTATTGGCTGGGGTGCTCTTCACAAGTCAATGAGACTCGATGGGCCGAATGAGCTCTATCTGAGCTGTAGGGATTCTATCATTCTATGGTCATTGAGAGAGAGAATGAGATTTCTAGCAGACCTGACAGTGCAGTAAATATTTCTGTGTGCATTTCTAATGCAATGCCAGTAACCCTGTCCTGTACGTTGCCCCAGCAAAGTCCTCACCTTAGTTCTCTGCAGCATAATTCAGAGGAGTTAACATCTGAACTATAATGTTTCCCTGCTCTAGCCACAAGCCATTCTTGTCTGGTGACTCACTTCATGGCAATTGCTCCTCTTTGCTCCCTTCCAAAATGCCAATGTTTGGATGGTGTCTCTGAGAACGAGATAGAGTTAAGAGGTATATTCTTCATCAGTCTCATGCTCTTAGTGGATTTCAGACTCCCATCTCATTGCCCAGTTCACCAGTAGTTCTGGTATCTGGAAGGAGAAGTTCTGAAGTGTAGAATTGGATGGGAAAAGTGGAAAGGTAAATACTCCATGTGACGCTATCTATGGCTTATGAATCAGAACAATTTGTGGGCTGAGGTAGAAATGGGATGTGAGAATGGAGTTTGGGTAGGACACTGGGGTCACCCTCAATAGTTTCAGCTCTGCCACTGGCCATAGGCTAGGTTCTAGCTGTGCCAGTGTCTCCAGTACTATATTTTCCATAAGGACATGTAGCCCAGCCTCCAATTATGGACTACTTTAGGTTTTTTAGTGAGGGGTAAATATGGAAGCGAGTGTAGTGAAGTAGTTTGGGTTGTGTATCTGCCATAGTTGAGTAGTTATAAGTACATGCCATCTAAATGATTTGAGTTTATGACCTGCAGCCATGCCAAGTTGATACTATGGTTTTAACCTATGGTGTGATGTATGAATAATGGTCGAGGGATAATATTGACAAACATGCAAAGGTATTATTGTGAATCAAGCAAATGAAGCCAATAGTATAGTTTGAAGGATGTGACTTGTGAGGATGCTTTAATTGCTATTATCACTTGTGTGAGGTCATGAAAGCCTAGAAAAATTACCAGTTTAAAGATTTGAATATTGATATATTTGTATGAATATAGTATATATATATATGTTTCCAATTATCTTGACACATGTATGAAAAGCTGTCTCAGCATTCTTAGAATCTGCCTGCATAGTTTCACATGGCCTGTTAAGAGAAGAGGATTTCTCTGCTCCAGAGCACTTCCCAGCAAAGGCATCTAGTGCTACACTAGAGATAACAAGATGTAGAGCTGGATGAACACAGCAGGCCAAGCAGCATCAGAGGAGCAGGAAAGCTGACGTTTCGGGCCTAGACCCTTCTTCAGAAATGGGGGAGGGGAAGGGGTATCTGAAATAAATAGGGAGAGAGGGGGAGGCGGATAGAAGATGGATAGAGGAGAAGATAGGTGGAGAGGAGACAGATAGGTCAAAGAGGCGGGGATGGAGCCAGTAAAGGTGAGTGTAGGGGGAGAGTAGGGAGGAGATAGGTCTGTCCAGGGAGGACGAACAGGTCAAGGGGGTGGGATGAGGTTAGTAGGTAGGAGATGGGGGTGGGGCTTGAGGTGGGAGGAGGGGATAGGTGGGAGGAAGGACAGGTTAGGGAGTCGGGGACGAGCTGGGCTGGTTTTGGGATGCGGTAGGGGACATTTTGAAGCTTGTGAAGTCAACATTGATACCATTGGGCTGCAGTGTTCCCAAGCGGAATATGAGTTGCTGTTCCTGCAACTTTCGGATAGCATTGTTGTGGCACTGCAGGAGGCCCAGGATGGACATGTCATCTGAGGAATGGGAGGGGGAGTTGAAATGGTTCGCGATTGAGAGGTGCAGTTGTTTAGTGCGAACCGAGCGTAGGTGTTCTGCAAAGCGGTCCCCAAGCCTCCGCTTGGTTTCCCCGATGTAGAGGAGGCCACAACGCGAACAGCGGATGCAAAATACCACATTAGTAGATGTGCAGGTGAACATCTGCTTGATGTGGAAAGAATTCTTGGGGCCTGGGATGGGGTTGAGGGGGGAGGTGTAGGGGCAGGTGTAGCACTTCCTGCGGTTGCAGGGAAAAGTGCCGGGTGTGATGGGGCTGGAGGGGAGTGTGGAGCGGATAAGGGAGTCCCGGAGAGAGTGGTCCCTCCTGAAAGCAGATAAGGGTGGGGACGGAAAAATGTCTTTGGTGGTGGGGTCGGATTGCAGATGGCTAAAGTGTCGGAGGATGATGCGTTGGATCCAGAGGTTGGTGGGGTGGTACGTGAGGACGAGGGGGATTCTGTTTTGGTTGTTATTGCAGGGAGGGGGTGTGAGGAATGAGTTCCGGGAAATGCGGGAGACACGGTCGAGGGCGTTCTCAACCACTGAGGGGGGGGGAAGTTGCGGTCCTTGAAAAACGAGGACATCTGAGATGTACGAGAGTGGAATGCCTCATCCTGGGAGCAGATGCGGCGGAGGCGAAGGAATTGGGAATAGGGGATGGCATTTTTGCAGGAAGGTGGGTGAGAGGAGGTGTATTCTAGGTAGCTGTGGGAGTCGATGGGCTTGAAATGGATATCAGTTTCCAAGTGGTTGCCAGAGATGGAAACAGAAAGGTCCATGAAGGAGAGAGAGGTATCGGAGATGGTCCCGGTGAACTTAAGGTTGGGGTGGAAGGTGTTGGTGAAGTGGATGAACTGTTTGAGCTCCTCGTGGGAGCACGAGGAGGCGCCGATACAGTCATCAATGTAACGGAGGAAGAGGTGGGGTTTAGGGCCAGTGTAGGTATGGAAGAGGGATTGTTCCATGTAACCTACAAAGAGGCAGGCATAGCTTGGGCCCGTGCGGGTATCCATGGCCATCCCCTTTGTCTGTAGGAAGTGGGAGGAATTGAAAGAGAAGTTGTTGAGGGTGAGGACGAGTTCGGCTAAGCAGATGAGGGTGTCACTGGTTGGGCCTGTGGGACAGGAAGAAGCGGAGAGCCTTTAGGCCATCTGTATGGGGAATGCAGGTGTATAGGGACTGGACGTCCATGGTAAAGATGAGGTGTTGGGGACCGGGGAATTGGAAGTTCTGGAGGAGGTGGAGGGCGTGGGTGTTGTCACGGACGTAGGTAGGGAGTTCCTGGACCAAGGGGGAGAAAATGGAGCCAAGATAGGTGGAGATAAGTTCGGTGGGGCAGGAACAGGTGGATCCAATGGGTCGACCAGGGCAGTCAGGATTGTGGATTTTGGGAAGGAGATAGAAGCGGGCGGTGTGGGGTTGGGGAATGATGAGGTTGGAGGCTGTGGGTGGGAGGTCACCTGAGGTGATGAGGTTGTGAATGGTTTGGGAGATGATGTTTTGGTGGTCGGGAGTGGGGTCATGATCAAGGGGGCGGTAGGAGGAGGTGTCAGAGAGTTGGCGCCTGGCCTCGGCAATGTAGAGGTCAGTGTGCCATACTACAACTGCGCCTCCCTTGTCCGCGGGTTTTATGGTGAGGTTGGTTTGATGCACTGTCTCTGACCAACCGTACCATTTTTCAGAGTTTTCTTGGTCTCTAACTTCTCTTTTACAGATTCCAGTTTCTGCTGCCACCAAAATATACCTCACCTTTAAGACATTAAGTACTGTTAACCTCACATGAATTTAGGGCTCCTGCTGAAGATGCAACTAATCAATAGCATGTTCAGCATAAAATCATACAGTACAGAAGATACCCTTTGGATCATCTAGTCTGTAACACAAAAATATACTGCTACTAGTTCCTCTGTCCTGCACTAGGCCAATAGCCTTCAATATTATGACACTTCAAGTGCTCGTCCAAGTACTTTTTAAAGTTTGTGAGATTTCCTACCTCAACTACCCTCCTGGATAATGCATTCCAGACCCCACATTCCTCTGGATGTTTTAACCCCTCTGAATCTTCCCCGTTTCACTTTAAAATTATGCCCTCTTGTTAATGACCCTTGATCAAGGAGAACAGCTGCCTTGTATTCACCCTGTCCACGCTCATCATAATGTTCATAGTTCATAGAATCCCTACAGTGTGGAAACAGGCCCTTCGGCCCAACCAGTCCACATCAACCCTCATAGCATCCCACCCAGACCCAACCTCCTATAACCCACCTTATCTACACATCCCTGAACACTACGGGCAATTTAGCATGGCCAATCCACCTAGCCTGCACATCTTTGGACTGTGGGAGGAAACCGGAGCACCCGGAGGAAACCCACGCAGACACGGGTAGAATGTGCAAACTCCACACAGACAGTTGCCTAAGGGTGAAATCGAACCCGGGTCCCTGGCGCTGTGAGGTAGCAGTGCTAGCCATTGAGCCATACGCACCTCTGTCAGGTTGCCCCTCTACCTTCTCTGCTCCAAAGAAAACAAACTGACTTTATCCAACCTCTCTTCATGGATGAAATTTTCCATACCAGTCAACATCCTCGTGCTCTTCTTCACACCCACGGCAATCCAATCACATCCTTCCGATAGTGTTGTGACCAGAACTGTACACCATACTCCAGTTGTGGTGAACCAGTTCTGCTCAGCCCCAATTTAACCTATCTGTTCTTATAATCTATGCCATGGCTGATAAAGGCAAATATTCCATGGGCTTTCTTAATGATCCTACTAACTTGCCATCTTCAGGGATCCATTCCTCTGAATTTCCTAGTGTCTTGCCATTCATTGAGTATTCTCTTGTCTTATTCCTTCTTTCAAAGTGCATCAACTCACATTTATCAGGGTTAAATTCTATCTGTCACTGATCTATCTACCTGACTAATCCTTTTATATTCCATTGTAACATAACACCTCCCTCATTACTGTCAGCCATCCAGCCTTATGCCATCCGCAAACTTACTTATCACCAGCTCCCTGCAATCCATACTCACTCCTACGTTCTTAACTATGTCATTTATGAATATCTAAAACAATAATGGATCTAGCACTGATTCTTATGGTATGGAACTGCACACCAGGCTCCAGCCACACGAACAGCTTTCTGCCACCACCTTCTGTCAGTAAACCAATGTTAGATCCAACTTGCCAAGTTACCCTGCATCCCATAAGCTTTTACCTTCTTTATCAGTTTCCCATGTGGGACCTTGTCAAAGGCTTTGCTGAAGTCCATACAAACGACATCAACTGCTCTGCCCTACCCTCATCCAAATGCTTGGTCACCTCCTTGTAAAATTCTACTGGATTTATTAGGCATCACCTCCCTATGACAAAGCCATGCTGACTACTCCTGTCAAAACCTTGTCTCTCTAAATGGAGATTCATTTTTTGCTTCACTATTTTCTCACGTTGTTACCCACCAATGGGTCTATCTCTACCACACTTCTTGTAAAGTGGAACCATATTAGCTGTCCTCCAGGCCTCTGCCATCCCCTATGGTCAGAGACAATTTAATTTTTGGGTCAAGGCCTCTGTAATTTACTTTCTTGTCTCTTGACAGCAGCTTGGGACACACCTCACTTGGACCTTAGGATTTGTGCCCTTTACAATCCGTCAAAATTTCCAAAACCTCCTTTACTTCTGATATCAATCTGCTCAAGAATTTCACAGTCCATTTTCTCAAATTCTGGACTTGCATTCTCCTTCTCCCAGGTAAAGACTGATGCGAAGTATAATTTTAACACTTTACCAATGTCCTCTAGCTTCACACACAGATTCACTCTTGGTCCCTAATAGGCCCTATTCTTCTCATGGATATTCTCTTCCTCTTGACAAATTTGCAGAATATCTTTCCACTCCCCTTAATCTTGCCTTTCAGCATTTTCTCCCTTCTCTCCCTAACCCTTCCCCCACACACTTTCTATACTTGTCTGGTGTGTCTGTTGTTTTCTCCCTTTTGCGCCTCTTGTAGTCTCTCTTTTCCTTTTTCTCCAATCCTGGATATGCTTAGACATCCATAGTTCTCTGGGCAACATTTCACCCTGAAGGGAACATATTCAGCCTGTACTCTCCCCAGTAGCTTTTTGAATACCTCCCACTGTTCTGTTGTAGATTTACCCTCGAGTAGCTATTCCTATTCTATTATGGCCAAATCCTGCCTTCCTTTAATAAAATCTGTTTTACCCCAGTCCAAAACCCTTTTTCACACACCGCCTTTCTCCTTTTAATAAAATTTGAAACGTATGGTTTTGTGGTCACTATCAATAAAATGCTCCCCCGCTGTCCCCTTGAACACCTGCCTAGCTTCATTTCCCAGAATTAGGTCCAGCACTGCACAGTGCTTGTAGGCCCATCTGCATGTTGACATAAAAAGCTCTCCTGTATACATTTCAAGAAATATGCCTCCTCTAAACCCTTTACACTATGATTATTCCAATTAATATTGAGGTAGCTGAAATCTCCTAATTATTATTTTCACATTCCTTGGTGAATTGACTACATATATGCTCCTCAATTGTCTGCTGACTATTTGGGGTCCTATATTACACTCCGAACAGTGTGACTGCCTCCTTTTTATTCCTAAGTTCTATTCAAAAATTCTCATTTGACAAGATTTCCAAGAAATCATCCTTCTTTACTGCAGTAACTGACTCCCTAACTAATAATGCATCACTTTTGCACCCTCCCCTGTCCTGCCTGAAGATCCTATATCGTGGAATGTTAAGTTGCCACTCTTATCCGTCCCTCAATCACATCTCTGTGATGGCAACAACATTGTAGTTCATTTGTCAATTCACGCCCTTAACTCATTTGTCTTACCTCTAATACTCCTGGTATTAAAGTAGAGAGCATCCAGCCTCGCCTTACTCCCTTGAGACACCACATGGCTGAACGTACTCTGCCTTGGTTCCTTTCTAAGGTGAGCTGACACATTGTGTGCCCTGCCCCTGTTGAACTAATTTAAACTCCTCCTGACTCCTAGAGTACAGAATGAGTGAATTAATCCTTGTCTGTAAATTTATATCCCTCTATACCACAGGCTGCAACACTGTCCTGGTTCTCCAGTAAGTGAGCCCAAATCCTTGGCTGTAAATTTATGTATTCACTGCTCTGTGCACCTCCTCTACAAGCTCCAAAGTTGTCCCAGCTCCCAGTAAATGGGCCCGAATTTTCATCTGTAAATTTACATTGGCCACCGGGCCTACGGCCCATGGCAGAGCACTTAACAAGAAGGACTGTAAAGTTGGATACTTTTTCTTTATTGCTTTATTGTTCTGCCTTTATATTCTATGATTTGGTTTATTTTTCTGTAAGATGGTACTGGAGATTGGCAACAAAATACACGTGATAAAAAACAAATCAAATCAAATATATCAAATTAAATCAAACGTATTCGCCACTTTGTGATGTGATGTTTGTCTTTTTAACTTTGTTTCTTGTGTTTTTCTGATCTATGGATCATACTGTGCATAGCAGTAATGTAGCTTTTTTTCTTCATTTTTCTATTCTGTAACTACGGACTATACCTAGGTGCATTTGTGTCTAAGATAGCGTTGTAAGTGGCGATTTATAAACTTTTCACTGTACTCGTTTGAGTGCATATGATAAAAAAGCTAATTCAATTCAATTCAATTCACTCCATGCACCTTCCCCAAAGCCTCCAACACTCTCCCAGTTCCCCGATAAGCAATTATAATTATCTTTAGCAGGCAGAATTAAGTTAGCATGCTGTCTTCATCAATTAAACATACAAAGATTAATTGCCCGTAGTGATCCTGGTGCCCAATGCTGAAAGACTATCCAAATTAGTCCCCAAGAAATTCCCTAAGCAATTGTCCTTGTTCCTGAAAGCATGACATTCAGCACTGTTTTGGAGAATGAGAGGCCTTGCCATTCCATTCTTCCACAACAGCTATTTATTTTCTATTTTCCAGCGTGGCTTCAATTCCCTCTTCCACACCCCCGCCCTCACCAATTTTGTTACTTATATTGCTTTTGACCCTTGGAATTGCAGCAATCTTTCACATGCTGTCATGAGTTTCCATGACCATCCCTGCCTCTAGCACAGACATGGTCTGCTTAAATTAGAAAAGGGAAATATGGTCATCGCCACCAATAGATTCATTTAAAAGGCAGAATTCCTGAGTTACCTTCTGTTACCTGCACAGCAGCTTGCCAGGTGTCCCCTGCATCTGTTGAACTAGTCTAAACTCCTCCTGATAGTACTAGCAAGCTCTCCTGCAAGGATATTAGTCCCATTGTGGATCAGGTACACACTATCTTGCTGTAGAGGTTTGACCTTCCCCAGAAATGGTTCAGGTGATCCAGAAATCTAAAACCTGGCACCAACTGGAAACAGGTGGTCATCTTTGGAAATTAAACCCTGTTAGTTCAAAATGGTGAAATCAATGTTTGGAGCCTGCTGGGGTGATAGCGGAGATTGCAGGGACTGGTCATGATTATGACATTGAGGTTTCAGCAATAGGAATTTGGATGCGTGAAATGGGGCAGTGTCACATACAGAAGAGAGAAATTGTAGCATGAAGCATTTTTGAACCCAAGGAAAAGAGTTTAATAAAGGATATGATATGAGCCCCTGAAAATTTGTGGCCTGAACACATTCAGAAGTCTGGGTTGTATTTGATGTGATGGATAGCTCATCATCCCTTATGAACAGAAGGTCCTGACTCTTTCCACTCACACAGACGTATCAGAGGCTACCCTTGAGTTGCTGTTTCAGGATCCCCTGAGTGAAAGTTGTCCCCTTTGACCAAAGTGAGGCCATGACAGGTTTCTGGCTTTGTATCCGCACTAACTGCCACAGCACTACAGTGGTAATATGAGATTAGTGTCTTTGGCTGAGGGCAAAACACAAAAAAGACTAGGCAAGACAATGTGAGGAAGGGATGCTGTGAGGATCCAAATAGGCTCAAAGTGAATTAATACTATAAAAGCAAATAAAGAGCCTGGAGATGGAACCTGGTCCAGTACATGAACTGAGTAAATGTCCCTGGGTGTACAGTGCCCTTGCTGCAACATTACAATGACCATTTCTGTAGTGGCATGAGATGAAGTTTAGAAGGGCTGAAGAATCCTGTAAGTGATCAGAGATGTGCCATGACGATTCAAAGAAGCTGATACATGGTCAGATGCCAACATCCATAGAATCATAGAATCTCTACAGTTTGGAAACAGGCCATTTGGCCTATCGAGTCCACACCAACCCTCCAAAGAGTATCACACACAGACCCACGCCATCCCTGTAACCCTACTTTTCCCATGGCTAATCCACTTAAACTGCACACTCTGGACATTATGGGCAATTTAGCATGGCCAATCCACCTGACTTGCACACCTTTGGACTGTGGGAGAAAATCAGAGCACCCAGCGGAAACCCACGTAAATGTGGGGAGAATGTGCAAACTCCACATGGACAGTTGGCTGAAGGTGAATTGAACCATAGCAATTGTGAGGCAGCAGTACTAACCACTGAGCCATCATGCTGCCCATGGATGTAGATTGCATGTGGTCCATGGACATGGAGCGTGACCAAGGTATCAGTGTCCAAGTTAGAGTCACAGATGTCTACTACACAGAGAAATGCTCTTCAGCCCATCGTGTCCACACCAGTTAAAAACAACCAAATAACTGTTCTAATCCCATTTTCAGCACTTTGCTAATAGCGCTGTGTACCTTGACATGACGAGTGCAAATCTAAATACTTCTTAAATGTTATGAGGGTTTCTGACTCTAATCATCCTTACAGGCAATAAGTTCCAGATTCCCACCACCTCTTAGTGAAAATGGTTTCCTCATATCTCCTCTAAACCTCTGCCCCTTACATTAAATCTATGACCCCTGATCAATGATCCCTTCATCAAGGGAAAAGTTTCTTCCTTTCTATCCTATCTATGCTCCTCATACGTTTCAACCATGTACCCTCTCAATCTCCTCTGTTCAAAGGAAAACAACCCTTGTCTGTCCAATCTCTCTTTATAACAAAAACTCTCCAACCCAGTTAACACACTGGTAAATTTCCTCTGCATCATGTCCATTGCTATTAAATGCCTCTTATACTGTAGATTCCAGAAAGCAGCAAGTTGAATTCTCCACGACCCCGCTCTGATTTCTATGTCAAGTTTTCCAGATGGCTGGTTTGTATGTTAAGATTGGTAAAATTGCAACCCGTGGTGAATTGGGCTATTAGCAAAGCTTTTAATAGGCAATAGTCGGCATCAATCGGGAATTTGTTGCTGTTGAGATCTCGCTATGCCATGTGTGAAAAATAGACAAGATATAGTGCAATGAACTCTATGTCAAAATGGGCCTCACAAAACATCTTGACCAAATCTGCCACATAACTTGCTGTAGCCACATCACTTATCCTGATAAGGTTCCGGCCAATGATATGAAAGGACTGATTCAACATGAAATTATTGAAAGGAAATCACATTTGATAAACTTGTTAGAGTTTTTTGAGGATATTGCTTATAGAGATAAAAAAGAACCAATTGATGTGGTATATTTTGGCCTTTTCAGAAGACTATTGATGAGGTCCTGCATAGGAGGTTAGTAATCAAAATTGTAGCACATATCATTGGAGGTAATAGACAAATGTGAATTGAGAATTAGTCAATAGACAGAAAGCAGGAACAAATAAGCCATTTTCAGACTGGTAAACTGTTACTATTTGGGTACTAAAGGATCAGTGCATGGGCTACAGCTATTCACATATAAATGATTCAGATGTGGGACTTTGTGCAATATTGTCCAATTTGCTGATGATGCAAAACTAGGTTGGAATGTAAGTTGTGAGGAGCATGCAAGATGGCTAAAAGGAGATTTGGTCAGGCTAAATTAATTAACAAGAACATAGCAAATGGAATATAATCTGAATAAATGTCAAGCTATCTTCTTCGTTAGGGAAAAGTAAATGGAAAGAGTATTTCATAAATTATGAAAGATTGGGAAGTGTTGTTGTACAAATGGACCTGGATATCTTTGTTCATGAATCAACAAAAAGCTAGAATTGCAGTAAGCAATAGGTAATGCGAATGGTATGTTGGCTGTCAATGCAAAAGATTTGAGCACAAAGAAAACAGATGAGGCCTTGATATGACATCATATCCAGAAATCGCACTTCCAAAAGTGCAGTACACTCTCGCTACTCATCTCAGGAACCACTTCAAGATTACTCTCCATCAGTGCTGATTTATCCGAGTAGTAAATTCCCAGGGTTCAGCAGAAAATCTAAGCAACCTTTAACCACTTGAGCACCGTTAAGGGAAAATGAGCCTACTTGCTCCACATGTATGACGTGAGGAACAGTCTAAGTTGTGACAGTGGCCATCCAAGTCAGAACACTGTACATGTATTGAATAGCTGTTTTGAAAGATCCTTTCCCACTATATATCAATGAATTTGACCTTGGGGTACAGAGTAAAATTTCAACATTTATGGATGGTTGGATCTTATAGTTCACTGAGGTTAAAGGCATGGAGTGATACAAGGAGGTATGATATTGTTGCCATCACAGAGGGAAGGGCTAAACAAGCATATCGGCATTCCAGAATATCGGATCTTGAGGTGAGACAGAGGAGGGTGTAAAAAGGGTAGCGATATTGCACTATTAATTAAGGAATCAATTACTGCAATAAGGAGAGATGATACGTTGGAAGGGTCCTTTGTGGATAGAATCTAGGAATGTAAAGGAGGCAGCTACTTTACTGAGAGTGTATTACAGGCCCTCAAAGAGTCAACAGGAAGTAGAGGAGTAATTATGTAGACAGTTCGCAAAGGTGTGTATGAGTAATAATCAGGGAATTATATTCAGGGTTTTCAAGTTTCCCAACATAAATTGGGAGAATCACAGTATTAAGGGTATCGAGGTGGCAGATCTCTTGAAATGTATCCAGGGGATTTTTCTGTATCAATTCATAGAAGGTCCAAAAGGGAAGTTGCAGTGCTGGATCTGGGTCTGGGGAGCAAAGCTGAACAAGTGCTCAGTGTGGCAGTGGGAGAACATTTAGTCGATAGTGACCACAACATGATACAATTCAAATTTGTTCTGAACGAGGAAAACGATAGTCTGCAAAAGATGTCTTTTGATTGGAGGAAGGCAAACTTTATTAAAATAAAGCAGCATATGACCACAGGAGACTGGGAACAACTCCTTGCTGGTATGTCTACAGCACAGCGAGGATGGGGTGGGGGGTGTGCTAGTATTCAAAATGGATCTGGGGAGAGTACAGGTCCAACATGTACCCTTTAGAGGGAAAGGTAGGAGCAATACGTTCAGAGAAACCTGCATATAGAAGACAATTCAGGACTGGATAAAGAAGAAGAATAGGGCTTTTAGCAAGTCCAAGGAGAGCACAGAACATAGAAAATAGAACAGTACAGCACAGTACAGGCCCTTCAACCCACGATGATATGCTGACCTATTATCCTACTCTAAGATCAAACTACCCCGCATACCCCTCATTTTACTATCATCCAAGTGCCTATCCAAGAGTTGCTTGAATGTCGCTAATGTATCTGACTCCACTACCACCACCGGCAGTGCATTCCACGCACCCACCACTCTCTGTGTAAAGAACCTACCTCTGAAATCTCTCCTATACCTTCCTCCAATCACCTTAAAATTATGCGCCCTTATAATAGTCATTTTCGCCCTGGGGAAAAGTCTCTGGCTATCCATTCTATCTATACCTCTCATCATCTTGTACGCATCTATCAAGTCACCTCTCATCCTCCTTCCCTCCAATGAAAAAAGCCCTAGCTCTCTCAATTTTTCCTCATAAGACCTGCCCTCCAGTCCAGGCAGCATCCTGGTAAATCTCCTCTGCACCCTCTCTAAAACTTCCACATCTTTCCTGTAATGAGGTGACCAGAACTGAACGCAATATTCCAAGTGTGGTCTAATCAGAGTTTTATAGAGCTGCAGCATAACCTCACAGCTCTTAAACTCAATTCCCCTGCCGATGAAAGCCAAACAAAGTTCCTTCATGGCTACTTCGTAACCCTCCGGAGCCCTGCCCCATCCTTGCTTTCTCAACCTTAATTAAGCTTCCTTCTTCCTCTTGACTAGATGTTCCACATGTCTTGTCATCCAAGGTTCCTTCACCTTACCATCCCTTCCCTGCCTCAGTGGGACAACACTATCCAAAACTTGTAGCAAGCGGTCCCTAAACAACCTCCACATATCTGTCGTGCATTTCCCCGAGAATGTGTTCCCAATTTATGCTCCGCAGTTCTTGCCTAATAGCATTGTAATTCCCCCTCCCCCAATTAAATACTTTCCCATACTGTCTCCTCCTGTCCCTCGCCATGACTATTGTAAAGGTCAGGGAGTTGTGATCACTATCACCAAAATGCTCTCCCACTGAGAGATCTGACACCTGGCCTGGTTTGTTACCCAGCACTAAATCCAATATGGCCTCCCCTCTAGTCAGCCTGTCTACATATTGAGTCAGAAATCCTTCCTGGATAAACCTGACAAAATCAGGGGTCCCAGTCGATATTAGGGAAGTTGAAGTCACCCATGACAACAATCCTATTACTTCTGCACCTTTCCAAAATCTGCCTCCCAATCTCTTCCTCAGTGTTGTGATTGGGGGGTCTATAGAAAACTCCCAATAAAGTGACTGCTCCTTTCCTGTTTTTGACTTCCACCCATACTGACTCAGTAGACAAACCCTCCTAGATGACCTCCGTTTCTGCAGCTGTGTTACCATCCCTCATTAACAATGCCACTCCTCCACCTCTTTTGCCACCCTCCTTATTTCTGTTGAAACATCTAATCTCCGGAACATCCAACAATCATTCCTGCCCCTGTGTTATCCACGTCTCCATAATGGGCACAACATCGTAGCTCCAAGTATTGTTCCGTGCTCTAAATTCGTCACCCTTATTCCTGACACTTCATGTATTAAAATAGATACACTTCAACCCATGGCATTGACTGCAACTTTGCCCTATCAACTGTCTATCCTTCCTCACAAACTCTCTGCATGCTGTATCTGCCTGTACACCAGCTCCTACACATAGCTACATGTTCAGTTGCACTCGCTGTCTATTCCTAGCCTTACTAACCTGTGGCACCAGTAGTAATCCTGAGATTACTAATCTGCTCATCCTGCCTTTTAGCTTCCAACCTTACTCCCTGTATTCGCTTTTCAGGACCTCATCCCTTTTCCTAGCTATGTCATTGGTACCGATGTGTACCACAACTTCTGACTGCTCACCCTCCCCCTTAAGAATCCTGTAGACTCGATCCGAGACATCCCTGACCCTGGCACCCAGGAGGCAACATACCATCCAGGAGTCTTGCTCAGGACCATGGAATCTCCTGTCTGTTCCCCTAACCATTGAACCTCCTATCACTATCACTCTCCTATTCTCCCCCATTCCCTTCTGAGCCACAGAGCCAGACTCAGTGCCAGAGGCCTGGCCGCTATGGCTTTCCCCTGGTAGGTCGCTCCCCCCCTCCAACAGTATCCAAAGCGATATACTTATTATAGAGGGGAACAGCCACAGGGGATCCCTGTACTATCTGCCTATTCCCTTTCCCTCTCCTGACAGTCACCCAGCTACCTTTATCCTGTAACTTAGGTGTGCCAACCTCCCTATAACTCCTATCTATCACTCCCTCTGCCTCCCGATTGATCGGGAGATCATCAGGCTCCAGCTCCAGTTCCCTAACGTGGTCTGTGAGGAGCTGGAGTTGGGTGCACTTCTCGCAGGTGAAGTCAGAAGGGACACTATTAGTGACCCTTACCTCCCACATCCTTCAAGAGGAGCATACAACTGCCCTAGCTTCCAACCCCTCTACTCTAGATTGCCAAAGAGATAAAAAGAAAAAAAAAGAAAAGGATTCGGGTTTAGCCACTGCCCGAATATATTCGTTCACTTATCCTGCTGTCCCCTTGGCTCGTGCTCTCACCACTCCCGCCGCTGAATTCGAGCAATTCACCTGCAGTCCTAGAAGAATGCAGTAAGTGCAGGAGAGAACTTACGAAAGCAAGTAGAGGAACAAAAAGGGTGCATGAAAATGGACTTGCAAACAAAAAAATCCTAAGATATTTTTGAGTATATTAAAGGAAAGAGGTTAACCAGGGAAACTGTGTGTTCAGCTGCAGGATAATGGAAAGGTATTGAATGAATACTTCTCTTTGGTCTGCTGGTAGGTACAGAATTTCTGGAAAAAGGGACTGTGAGAAACTTGTACAGTTTAATGGGGAAGTAGCCTCTGTTGGGCTTAAAAACAGACAAATCTCCTGGTCTGGATGCATTGCATCCCAGGCTACTGTGGGAGGTGAGGTAGGAGATAGCAGAGGCTCTGACACAAATTTTTAATTCCTTTCTGGGGAAGTGCCAGAGAACTGGAGGATGGCCAATGTGATTCCACTTTTTAAGAGGTGTGATAGAAATGAACCAGGGAATTACAGATCAGTCAGTCTCACATCAGTAGCAGGGAAACTATTGGAGAAAGTTCTGAAGTGAATTAATACCCACTTGGAATGGAATGGATTAATTAGGGATAGTGAGCATGGCTTTGTCAGAGGAGGTCATGCCTAACAAATTTGTTAGAATTTTTGAAAATGTGATCAAGTGCATCGATGAAGGAAGTTCAGTTGATGTAGTTTTCCTGAATTTTAGCAAAGCTTTTAACAAGGGTGCGCATGAGAGATTGATTGAGAAAGTTAAAGCACATGGAATTGAGGGAAACTTGGTGAGTTAGTCAGAAGCCAGCTTTGTAATAGGACACAAAAGACAGTGATAGAAGGCTGTTTGAGTGACTGGAGGCTGGTGTCCAGTGGTGTACTACAAGGTTCAGTGCTGGAATCAATCAATCTTATTGATTATTAAATGCTTAAATGATATAGATGAAAATGTAGGGGGAATGCTAAGCAAATTTGCAGATGACACCAAGATTGGTAGAGTGGTTAATAGCAAAGAAGGTGGTTGTATGTTACAGGAAGATGTAGGTGGATTGGTCAGATGGGCAGACCAGTGGCAGATGGTATTTAACTCTGATCTGTGCTAGGCAATGCACTTTTGAAGAAGAAACAAGATGAGGGAGTATTTAATGAATGGCAGGACAGTGGGTAGCTCAGAGGAACAGAGGGATCTTAGGGTAATTATTCACAGATCCTTGGAGTTGGCAGAGCACATGAATACGATCATTAAGAAGGAATAAGGGACACTTAGAACATAGAACATAGAACATTACAGCGCAGTACAGGCCCTTCGGCCCTCAATGTTGCGCCAACCTGTGAAACCAATCTGAAGCCCATCTAACCTACACTATTCTATTATCATCCATATGTTTATCCAATGACCATTTAAATGGCCTTAAAGTTGGCGAGTCAACTATTTTTGCAGGCAAGGCATTCCACGCCCTTACTACTCTCTGAGTAAAGAACCTACCTCTGACATTTGTCCTATATCTATCACCCCTCAATTTAAAGCTATGTCCCTTGTGCTAGCCATCACCATCTGAGGAAAAAGGCTTCCACTGTCCACCCTATCTAATCCTCTGATCATCTTGTATGTCTCCATCAAGTCACCTCTTAACCTTCTTCTCTCTGACGAAAACAGCCTCAAGACCCTCAGCCTTTCCTCATAAGACTTTCCCTCCATACCAGGCAACATCCTGGTAAATCTCCTCTGCACCCTTTCCAATGCTTCCACATCCTTCCTATAATGCGGTGACCAGAACTATACGCAATACTCCAAGTGCGGCCACACCAGAGCTGCAACATGACCTCATGGCTCCGAAACTCAATCCCTCTACCAATAAAACCTAACATACTGTACGCCTTCTTAACAACGCTATCAACCTGGGTGGCAACTTTCAGTGATCTATGCACATGGACACCGAGATCTTTCTGCGCATCCACACTACCAAGAATCTTACCATTAGCCCAGTACTCTGTATTCCTGTTACTCCTTCCAAAGTGAATCACCTCACACTTTTCCGCATTAAACTCCATTTGCCACCTCTCAGCCCAGCTCTGCAGCTCATCTATGTCCCTCTGTAACCTGCAACATCCTTCCGCACTATCCACAACTCCACCAACTTTGGTGTCATCCGCAAATTTACTAACCCATCCTTTAACGCCCTCATCCAGGTCATTTATAAAAATGACAAATAGCAGTGGCCCCAAAACAGATCCTTGAGGTACACCACTAGTAACTGAACTCCAGGATGAACATTTCCCATCAACCACCACCTCTGTCTTCTTACAGCTAGCCAATTTCTGGTCCAAACTGCTAAATCACCCTCAATCCCATGCCTCCGTATTTTCTGCAATAGCCTACCATGGGGAACCTTATCAAACGCTTTACTGAAATCCACATACACCACATCAGCCGCTTTACCCTCATCCACCTGTTTGGTCACCTTCTCAAAGAACTCAATAAGGTTTGTGAGGCACGACCTACCCTTCACAAAACCGTGTTGACTATCCCTAATCAAATTATTCCTTTCTAGATGATTATAAATCCTATCTCTTATAATCCTTTCCAACACTTTACCCACAACCGAAGTAAGGCTCACTGGTCTATAATTACCAGGGTTGTCTCTACTCCCCTTCTTGAACAAGGGGACAACATTTGCTAGTCTCCAGTCTTCTGGCACTATTCCTGAAGACAATGACGACATAAAGATCAAAGCCAAAGGCTCTGCAATCTCCTCTCTAGCTTCCCAGAGAATCCTAGGATAAATCCCATCCGGCCCAGGGGACTTATCTATTTTCACACCTTCCAGAATTGCTAACACCTCCTCCTTATGAACCTCGATCCCGTCTTTCATCAGTTATACTTTTAGAGTATAAGAGCAAGAAGGTAATGTTGGATCAGATTGGATCATAATGTTGGAACATTAGTCAGATCACAACTGGAGTACAATGTGCAATCTGGTCATCTCACTACAGGAAGGATGTGATAGCATTAGCAGGGTTACAGAGGAAGTTCACCAGAATGTTGCCTGGAATGGAGAAATTGAGATATGAGAAGAGACTAAATAGGCTTGGATTGTTTTCTTTAGAGCAGAGAAGACTAAGGCCGTACATGATAAGGTGCATAAGATTATGAGGTGTATGGACAGGGTGAATAGAGAGCATCTGTTACCATTAATTGAGGGGTCAATTCCAATAAGGCATTGTTTTAGGTAAGGGGGAGGAGATTCAGAGAGGATTTTGGGAAAAAAATCCTTTTCACTCAGTGGGTAGTGGGAATCTGGACTGCACTGCCTGGGAAGGTAGTGGAAGCTAGAAGCCTAGCAACCTTTAAAAATACTTGAGGCAAGTGCAGGAAATTGGGATTAGTGCACTTTTAGTCGTAGTTATGTCAGTGCAGACTTGATGGACCAAAGGACCTTTTCTGCGTTGTATGAATCTATTAATCTACAGGTATTGTGAACCATGAGGAAGATACTGTAGAACTTATAAAAGACTGTTTGGTGGAATGGGTAGAGAAATGGCAGATGAAAGTTAATGGTCAAACTGGGTGGAATGGTTCATTTTGGTATGAAAAATACAAAGGGACATTATAAAATAATGGCACAATTCTAAAGATGTGCAGGTGCAGAGGGACCGAAATGTTTATGTGCATAAATCTTTGAAGATGGCAGGACAGATTAGGAGAGTGGTGAATAAAGCATACAATATCCTGAGCTTTGTGAATAGCAACATAGAGTATAAAGTCAAAAAAGTTATGTTTAAACAGCATAAAACACTGGTGTGGCCTCAACTGAACTATTGTTTCCAGTTCTAGGCACCACACTGTAATGCTTTCACATTGTTCCTAGAGAAAGTGCAGAAAAGATTCAAGAGAATTGTTCCAAGGATGAAGAATTTCAGTTACATAGAAAGATTGGAGAAGTTATGACTTTTCTTCTTGGCAAACAGATGGCTCATCTGAGATTTCATGGATGTATTCAAAATCATGAGGGTCTGGTCAGTTTAAAAAAAGAATTTGTGGAATTATCAAAAAACAGAGGGCAACATCTAAGTTAATAAGCAAACAAAAAGCAATGGCGACATGAGGAAAATCTTTTACAATGCAGCAAACGGTTTGAATTTGAAATGCACTGCTGAGAATGTAATGGAAGCAGTGCCGAGCAAGACTTCTGAAGGGAATTAGAACATTACCTGAAAAGGAATAGTTAGCCACATAGAAAGAGATAGGAGTGATATTTGGTGAATTGCTCCTTCAGAGGACACCGGCATGGACAGCATAAGCTGGAAAATTTCCTGCTAGTCAGGAAGCATTCTATAATAGCATAATACCATAATGTTATAATACTATAATACTAATTCTACCTGTCAGTTCTCTTTAAGCTCATTAACCAATTTGTCGTGGTATACAATAACTTGAGGAAGGGTCACCGGACTATTTTTCTTCGTAGGTGCTGCCAGACCTGTTGAGCTTTTCCAGCAACTTCAGTTTTTGTCCCTGATTTACAGATCCGCAGTTCTTTTGGTAAATTGCCCATAACATTCAGGGATGTGTAGATTAGGTGAGTTACAGGGGAATGGGTCAGGGTGGGATGCTCTGAGAGTCGGTGTGGACTTGTTGGGCCGAAGGGCCTGTTTCCACACTGAAGGAATTCTATGTCTATGTCTATGACTCAGGTGTTAGTGGGGGAGCACTTTGTGACCAGTGTTTTACAATAATTATGGAAAAGTATAGGCCTGGTCCACAAGTTAAAGTTATAAATTAGGACAAGGCCAGTTTTGATGCTATTAGACAGGAACTTTTGAAAGTTTCCTGGAAGAGGCTGCTCACAGGCAAAGGGGCATCTGGCAAGTGGGAGGCTTTCAAAAGCGAGAATATGAGAGTTCAGGACCAGCATGTTCAATGTGAAGGGCAAAGCCAGCAGTAGGGAATATTGGATGATGAGAGAAATTGAGGCTCTGATCAAGAAAAAGAAGGAGGCATATGTCAGGCATAGACAGCTGGGATCAAGTAAATCCGTTGAGGAGTATAGGGCGTTTAGGAGTACACTTGAGAAGGAAATCAGGAGGGCAAAAGGGAGCTTGAGATAGATTTAGCAGTGAGGGTAAAGGAGAAGCCAAAGAGATTCTATGAGTAAATTAAGGGCAAATGAGTATCTTGGGAGAGAATAGGACCCCTTAAAAATCAACGATGCCATCTATGTCTGGAAACACTGGCGATGAGTAAGATCTCAAATGAATATTTCTCATCAGCATTTACTGTGAAGAAAGACATGGAAGCTAGGGAACTTGGGGAAATAAATAATGATGTCTTGAAAAGAGTTCACATTACAGAAGAGGAGGTGCTGGAGGTCTTAAACGCATAAAGGTAGATAAATACCTGGGACTTGATCAAGTGTCTCCCAGGACATTGCAAAAAAATTGCAGGGCCCCTAGCAGAGATATTGTTATCATCAACAGTCATACGTAAGGTGCTGGAAGACCGGAGGTGGCTAATGTTGTGCCAATATTTAAGAAAGGCTGCAAGGAAAAGCCAGGGAACTACAGACTGGTGACCCTAACATCAGCGGTGGGTAAGTTGGAGAGGATTCTGAGAGACAGGATCTATATGCATTTGGAAAGGTAAAGGCTGATTAGGGATAGTCAGCATGGCTTTGTGCATAGGAAATTGTGTCTCACAAAATTGATTGAGCTTTTTGAAGAGGTGACCAAGAAGATAGGTAAAGGCAGAGTGGTAAACGTTGTCTACATGGACTTTTGAGAAGGTTTCATATGGTAGACTGGTTAGTAAGATTAGATCATATGGGATCCAGGGAGAGTTAGCCAAATGGATTCAAAAATGGCTTGACAGTAGGAGACAGAGGGTGGTGGTAGAGGGTTACTGTTCAGACTGGAGACCTATGACCAGCGGTGTGCCGCAGGGATTGGTGTTGAATCCAGTGTTCATTATCATTAAATCAATGATTCGGATGAGAATATGAGAGGATGGTTAGTAAGATTGCGGATGACACTAAAGTTGGTGATATAGTAGACAGTGAAGAAGGATATAGAGTCAGAATCATAGAGATGTACAGTATGGAAACAGACCCTTCAGTCCAACTCATCCATGCTGACCAGATATCCTAGATAAATCTAGTCCATTTGCTGGCATTCGGCCCATATCCCTCTAAACCCTTCCTTTTCATATACCCATCCAGATGCCTTTTAAATGTTGTAATTGTACCAGCCTCCACCACTTCCACTGGCAGCTCATTGCCTACATGTAACCACTCTCTCCGTGCAAAAGTTGCCCTTAGGTCCCTTTTTAATCTTTCCCCTCTCACCTTAAACTTATGTCCTCTAGTTTTGGACTCACCCACCCCGGTGAAAAAACCTTGTCTATTTACCCTATTCATTCACCTCATGATTTTATAAACCTCTATAAGGTCACCCCTCAGCCTCCGACTCTCCAGGGAAAATAGTCCCAGCCTATTCAGCTTCTCCCCATACATCAAACCCTCCAACACTGGTAACATCTTTGTGAATGTTTTATGAACACTTTCAAGTTTCACAACATTCTTCTTATAGCAGGGAGACCAGAATTGCACACAGTACTCCAAAGGTGTATCTTTGAGTACAACAGGATCTTGATCAAGTGGGCCAGTGGGCTGAGGAATGATAGATGAAGTTGAATTCAGATAAATGCGAGATGGTAAGACAAACCAGGGTAGGGCTGGCACAGTTAGTGGTAGAGCCCTGGGGCCTGTTGTCAAACAGAGATATCTAGGGTTGCAGGCACATAGCTCCTTGAAAGTGGCATCACAGGTAGACAGGGTGGTGAATAAGGCACAAAAGCAGAAGTTGCTGGAAGCTCAGCAGGTCTGGCAGCATCTGTGAGGAAAAAACAGAATTAACGTTTCAGGTCCAGTGACTCTTTCTCAGAACACCCTTCCTCAGAACAGTGGTGAAGAAGGCATTTGGTATGATTTCCTTCATCGATCTGAGCACTGAGTACAGAAGTTGGGACGTCATGTCAGAGCTGAAAAAGATTAAGGCCACATTTGGAGTGAGTACTGCGTGCAATTCTGGTCACTCTGCTATAGGAACGATGTTATTAAACTGGAAAGTGTGAAACAAACACTTGAAAGGATGTTACTGAAACTGGAGAGCTTGAGTTATAAGGAGAGTCTGGATAGGCTGGGATTTTTTTCCCTGGAGTGTAGGAGGCATGGAGATGACCTTGTAGAGGTTTATAAAATCATGTGGGGCATAGAAAAGGTGAATAGCCAAGGTCTTTTCCCCAGGGTAAGGGAGTCCAAAACTAGGGGCATCAGTTTAAGATGAGAGGAGAAAGACTTAAAAGGGACCTGAGGGACAACTTTTTCATACAAGAGGGTGGTGCGTATGTGGAACAAGCTGCCAGAGGATGTAGAGAAAATGGGCATAATTACAACTTTTAAAAAACATTTTGATAGGTACATTGATAGGAAAGGTTTAAAGAGATATGAGCCAAAAGCATGCAAATGGTACTAGTTCAGTTTCACAGATTTGATCATCATTGATGAGTTGGACTGAAGGGCCTGTTTCCATGCTGCATGACTCTCTGACATGAGGAGAGAGAGATTGGACCTGGAATATAGAAGAATGATAGGTGACCTTATGGAAACATACAAAATTTTTAGAGGACTTGTCAGTATAAATTTGGAATGGATTCTCCCCCTTGTGGAAGAGATTAAGACCAGAGGGTATAATGCCAGAATAAGCATTCACACATTTGAGACGGAGATGATGTAGGAGCAAGACGCCTGACTGAGGACAAAGACTCAGGAGGCAGAGAGGACCCAGGCACGTAGGGGACATTTATTCAAGCAAAAACAGGTTAAGACAGGGAGAGGGCCAAAGGATCTTCACCGAATCTGGCCTTGCTGTGAGAACACAATTGTTCCTTTAATCTGCATCTCAGATCGGAAGAGAGATCAATGACACGCTCTGATTTTTACAGTATAAAACAGTATTTTTATGCATTTTGTGTATCAATGATTATACACAACATGGTTACTGTGTCTTCCCCTTCTCCTCTATGGGGCCAATCCTATAAAATACCTGATCAATGATGGGCATTCCTATAGACAACCCAGGTTCCCTTTGTCCTTTAACAATTATTGTAATCTCTAGGCCTTGAGATCTTTCTATGTTGCATTCCAGAGTTCTCTTTTGGTCATGTTCCTGGTTTGCTTATATCTGAGGACTGCTTGAATTCTATTGTTCGTTGTACTTGCTATTTCTATGAAATTTCATTACTTCTTTTAATGTAAAACACAGTTGATTCTGTTGTAAAATTAGTAATATTAACATTTTGTAATTACTCCTCCTGTTGATACACTTTAGTTAATGAGAAAAGATATACCAGGCATCTCTTTAATGTTTTCCCTTAGTGCTTTCATTATGAAGTATTATAATTACTTTGAAATCTATCTCTGTGATTATTTAAAGAATCTTTAGCAAGAACCTATTAATGTTGTAAATAATTTCAAAGAAATAGCTAAGGTCTGGGAGATAACTTTAGCTGTTTTTATGGCTGAACACATCGTTTCCTTAGTGAGACTGGAATTAATTATTTAGAGTAGTTTAGCGATCTTTCAAAGTTTCTTATGAGTTACAACTCCATTACTTCTTCTATGTTTGTTACAGGTCTTTGAATTATTCATCCTCCTCATCGCTGTCTTTGCATTCTTTGGAATCTTGCCATCCAGAAAATGCTCTCTTTTGCCTTGAAATAAGCCCCTTCTCAAAGGCACTATCGTTTTTTTTTTACTTAAATGCTCAAGTAGGCTTTTTAAATTTCAGCCATTTTGTGTCTCTTAAAAATTGGGGCAGCTCCAACAGTTTCCCCCTTTTGCCTTAGGTCAGATTATTAACGAAGGGTCCATAACAAAATCCCCAAAAGTTCATTACAATAGCCTTTATGCCCATAAGTAGTCTTCTCTCATTTCTCCAATCTATCCTTTCTGCTGCAGAATTATCAGCACCAAACATTAATTTATTCAAATGTCCATTAAGTCAATATTCTGTTGCTTGATTATTTCTTACATTTCTTTGATAGGTTTGATCCAGTCTTCTCTCGTAACAATGGTGTGTTCAGTGTATTCTTGTTGTTTGTCCTCCATCAAGTGTCGGGATGTGGAGGTGGTTTTTGAGCTTCTGCAAACAATACTTGAACAAGTTTACAGTATTACTCAAATTATTACATTTCCCTGGACCAAAGATGTCTCCAGGTATCCCAGCTACCCCATGGCCAACCCTCATTAGGTTCGAGACTGGGGTTTGTTTGCACCCCTCTTTTTCTGTTAGTAGCTAATCTCAGTAATCCCTCCAGAAGGGATGAAATATGGCACATGAATGGCACCACATAACTTAGGTAGTCAGAATGCCAAATGTGATTAAAGGTTCTGGCTGACGTGAAGTTAGTAAAATTAAGTTTACATTTAGACAAAGTGAAATTAAAATATTGAGTGCAGTTAGTCTGCTGACCATCCCTTTTTCTCAGATCTAACAGATAGAGGCAATGGGTTTCCCTGCCCTTGATGTGTTGATAAGGGTAACAAATGGTGGTATATGGGAGGTATCAAATTGGGGTTGGTACCAGACTTTAAAAGCAGAAAATCTGTACCCTGCTGATTCCCACTTACCTCAGGTACTACTAATGTCCACCCAATATACCCTGTTATTTTCAGAAGATTTGCCAGCTATGCGAAGCCCAGTTGTCAGGGATTTATTCTGGCGAGTGATCCATTCTGCCACGTTATATATATTGAAAGGAATAGGTCTCACAGGAATACTGCTCTTTGAATGTATAGGATTATATGAACAAACCCAGCAGTGGAAGATCTTAACATTTGGCATAAGTATATGACATGTGTATAAAAGTATTGATGTTAAATTCCTGTCCGATGTGCTTGTCAGCCTCTCATGGGATCAATATTGAGATCAGCCCACAGAGGATTAGCATTTTCTTGCTTATGCTAATATCAACAATATACTTAATTACAGTCACTGCGCAGCTGTGTAACATGTTTACACCCATCTTAATCTATTCCAGCTGCAGTCCTGGGGTTGATAATTCAGTTCCTATTGCTTGTGGGTGCTATTCATTGAGGGCTCCTTTAAACCTTCAAGAGGAAGAGAGAGAGAGAGAGAGAGAGAGAGCATACCAGACTAGCAGGCAAGACTGTTGTACTATTAACCCCTACATACCCTTAACTCAGTAGGATGTCTCCATTTACAAATTCGATTTTCATTAATAAGTGCATTCCTGTTACTTGTTAATACTACCTCATGAGGTCTGTCCATCGAGGGGACAAGGGTCTCTTGCTTGGGATATTTTCACCAGGACCTTTGATCCTGGCGCTGGCATTTGCCTTGGATGTTGCTCAGATTCCCAGTCCTTGACAAGCTGCTGGTCTTGTACCTGTCCATGAAGTATGTGTAAATGCTTACAGAGGGATTTCATGTAATCCAGACTAGTCCCTTGCTGTTAGCCAGTTCTGCTCCTCCCATGATTAGGTCCTGGGAGTGTCATTGCTCGCACCGTCATAAGCTCAAAGGGTGTTAGTTCTGTGCCCTCGAGAGCGTTGCCTTCTGGGACATCAGACTGGCTGTTAGGGAAAGGGTCTATTTAACCCCTTCTCCTATCATTGCCTTGATCAGAACATTTTTCAGCGTTCTATTCATTCTTTCTACCATACCCGAGCTCTGTGGATGGTAGGGGATATGATACTTCTGTGTTCCCAAGAGCTTACATGCTTCCTCCAGGCACTTAGCTGGGTCCCTTGGTCTGACTCTAATTGTAAGGAACCCCCCAACTGGCTATTATTTCCGTTGCCAATGTTTTGGCCATCGAGGTTGCTGTACACTCTTTTGTGGGGAAAGCTTCTACTCATCCGGTAAACTGATTGACCATGACCAGACAGAATTTCTTAGTTTGACTTTGTGGGAGTGGACCTATAAAGTCCATTTGGATGTGTTCCCATGATCCCTGGGGATGGGACTAATGGCTCATTTTGATTTTAATTCCCTGTCCTGGTTTTTTCTGTGCACATCCATCTCTGGCAAAATTTAGCTATGTCTCTTCCCATTCCTTTCCACCAGCAGCAATTAGATGTCAGTTGAATCATTTTATCTATTCCTATATGTGCTAACCCAATGTAAATATTGCATTGGATCTGTAGGCAGAATATGGGGGCTACTACCTTACCTTCCTTCCTCTAAATGTCATCTGCTCCTAACGCTGCCCTGCCTTTAATCCATTCTGCTTTTTCCTCTGAGATAGCTGCTGCTTGTAAAGTGAAAATATACCATTCATCATCTTTGGCTTCTTGCTGTCTCACAACTGCTATCATTATGACTTCCTGTTCTAACATTGCTTTTATTGCACTGTCTACATTATTGTTCCCTCTCTACTCTGGTGTCTGAATCTTTCTTTGTGCTTTTATTTCAATTACTGTTGCTTATTTTGGCTTAATTGCTGCAACTACTACGGCCTGGATCAGGGTCTCATATTGAAGTACACTACCATTCGAGGTAACATAACCTCATCTTGCCCATGCCATCATGTAGTCATGGACTACACCAAAGGCACATCTATTGTCTGTGTATATGTTAACCCTTTGTTCTCTACCTAACTGCAGGGAGGCAGTAAGTGCTTTTAGTTCAGCTACCTGTGTGGAGTGATATCCTTCCATTCTTTCTCCTACCAAAAGCCTCCCTTTCAAATTAACCATGGCCCACCCTGTCCGGGCCTCGCCATCATAATACTTCTATGCTCCATCTACAAACATAAATTTCATATCTAGCCCCTCTAATGGCTCTTCCGTAACTTGATCCTGTCTCTCTTCTTGCTGCTCCGTTAGGGAGATACAATCATGTATCTCTCCTTCCTGATTCACAGAAATGGGTTCTCTCTATTATCTTTAACAACTTCCACATGCTTGTCTCCTGGCAACACTGCAGCTTCCCATTTGGCTCGCGGGCTGTCTGTAACACCACTCAGTTGCCAGATACTATGTGGGGAGTGTAAAATCACCTTCCCTAGTTGTGCCAAGGAGGAGGATGTCATTAGGACATTGGATTGCTCGAACATAAGTATTGTCCCATCATGACCGTATCCATTTTACCTGAGCAGTATCCCACATCCAGAGCTTGCCTCTGTGTCCCTGTAACACTACTACAGATTGATTACCATTGCTTTTACTGCAAAAGAGGTGAAATGGAGTCCTAGTGATGAGCTAGCCCGCCCTCCTTTGGTAAGGTTTTATAAAGGCCTGGCTAGTTCACTATAATTTTCTACAAAGGTCCTGTAGTAATTAAATAGCCCTAAGACTTGTCTTACCCCTTTAACCGTAACTGTTCTTTTAATTTCCAATATTGCAGTTTTCCTTTCCAATGAAATGCTATGGCTGCCTTTTGTTACTATCTGTTGCCATTGGCAACTGGCTGGAGATCATTCTGCATCTGTTTAAATCCTTGTTCCTGCTTTCTCCACGTCGGAACCAACAATTTTTACATTCCTTATTGGGGCAGTACTTGGTGAAGTGCCCGGCCTTGTTTCACACAAAACACACTCCGTCCTTTAGCTGTTTCGGACAGGCTTCCTGTCTGTGTGTTCCCTGTAACAACTGCTGCTGGTTCCTTACTATTCTCTTGGTTATTTTCTGCCTTCATAGATTTAGTGTTTGTATTTTATCCTCCTGTTCTCTATCCACAGATTACTTTACCCAGTAGCAGTAAAATAACATCAAAACTTCTAAGAAAGTATCCATCCATTCCACATCAAACAGAATGAGTTAAATTAGTATTTTACTACAGAGAAAGGGGAGAGGGGGATAAACTCTTGCACATAACTATGTCATTTGTCACTCCTCATTCTGCAAAATAAATGTTATACTTCAGGGAAAAAGCCCACCACCTTTGTTAAATTTGCCTTGCCTGATTCCTTTAACAGCTTTCTCAGATTTTAGAACATACTATGAGAGTTTTGTTCAAGTAGAATTGCATTTCCAAGATTCCAAATTTCCTATTTTTTTTGCATTCTCTCATACCAAACTACCTTTACAATAAGCAAATCTTATGGTGTGGAATTAAAGATTTACTCAAGTGTGAGAACAGTATTCGGAAGTTCACTCTGGCCAGAAAGTGAAATTCCAACCATGGTAATTTTGGATTTAAAATTTTACCCAGTTCCAAACAAAACATGGGGCCAATTCTAAAAGGTAAACTTTTACCATGCTTTACAAACCCAATAGTACATAAGATCATTAACTCTTTGTTCCCTTTCTCTTTCTTTGACCCAGCCACCAAGCTTTCTGTTCTGATTCAGTTCCCTCACTATTCCGTCAGTCCTCTGTCATATCTTTAACGAAGGTTTTATTTTTCTCAAACACAGTCTGCAGAATATATTGGTCTAGACCCCTTTCTTTTTCAGTTATTTCCTGCCATTGTCCCAGAATCCGTCCAGCTGTGTCTGCTTCTATTTATTGTTATGTTTTGCCAAGGATTTTCAACCTCCTATTAAGCTCTTTCTCACATGCCTTTTGCGCCCAAGGATCTCCCTCGCCCACTCTTTTTTCTCGTGCTCGAGACTCTAGATTCACCCTAATCTTCTCAGCCAAAGCTATCTCGTACCCCCTTTTCGCCCTCCTGATTTCCTTCTTCAGTCAACTCCTCTGTCCCCTATATACCTCCAGGGATTTCTTTGATCCCAGCTGTCTGTTCCTGAGCCATGCCTCCGTCTATTTTCTGGTCAAAGCCTCAATATCTCTTGTCATCCAGGGTTCCCTACTCCTGCCAACCTTCCCTTCACCCTCACAGGAACATAAAGATCTTGAACTCTAGCTATCACACTTGTAAAGGCCTCCCACTTGCTAGAGGTCCCTTTGCCTGCAAACAAAATACTCCAATCAACCCCTGCAAGCTCCTGTAGGACTTGAACCTGTGGACCAGATTTTTTCCTTCTCCATAACTATTTTAAAATTAATAGAATTGTGGTCACTGGTCCCAAAGTGCTCCCCAACTGTCACCTCAGTCACCTGTCCTGCCCTGTTTCTCAAGTGTAGGTTGCATTTTGCCCCTTCCTGAGTAGGACCCTCTGTATACAGCTTGAGGAAACTTTCCCGAACATATTTAACAGATTCCACCACATCTAAGCCCTTAGCACTATGGCAGTCCCAGACTATGTTCAGAAAATTAAACTCCCCCACTATGACAACCCTATTTCTCCTGCAAGTCTACGCAAGCTCCCTGCATATTTGTTCCTGTAATTCCCAGTGACTATTTGGGGGCATATAGTACAACCCCAATAACTTCACCATCCCTTTCTTATTTCTTAGCTCCACTCATTGAGCCTCATTGGAAGACCCCTCAGTTATTTCATCTCTGACTACTGCTATGATACTCCCCTTAATCAAAAATGCAACTCCCCTTCCCTTTTTCCTCCGCCTCTGTCCTGCCTAAAGCACCTGTACACTAGACATTAAGCTGCCACTTCTGTTCCTCCCTTAGCCATGTTTCTGTTATGGCTATAATATCCCAGCCCCACACACCCATCTATGCCCTCAGTTCATCGGCTTTAGCTGTCAGCCCTCTTGCATTCAAATAGATGCACTTTAATCCAACAGGCATATCTCACTCCCTGTCCAGTTCCAGCCTGACCTATTTCTTCAGCTTGCTATTTCTGATTGCTCTATCTCCTTCCAGCCTCCCTGCTGTTGAGGAACCCCCTGCCAATCTAGTTTAAACCTTCCCTTGCAGCATTAGCAAATCTGCCCACCAGGATATTGATAGCCTTCCAGTTCAGGTGCAGCCTGTCCCCCTTGAACAGATCAACTCTGCCCCAGAAAAGATCCCAATGATTCAGGAATCTGAATCCCTGCTCCCTGCACCAATTCTTTGGCCACATATTCATCTGAGCCTTATACTCCTGTTCTTACCCTCACTAGCACATCGCACTGGAAGCAAAAACCGATTAATGCAGGGAGAGGACCAAAGGATCGTCCCTGAATCTGGCCTCAACGTGAGAACACAATTGTTCCCTTGATCTGCAGCTCAGATTGGAAGAGAGGTCATTGGCGCACTTGTGATTTTTACTGTATAATACAGTATTTTTATACATTTTGTGTTACAGTGATCATACACATTATGGTTACTGTGCCCTCCCCTACCCTTCTATGGGACCCATCCTATAAAATACCTGATCATTGATGGACATTCTTATAGACAACCCAGGTTCCTTTTGTCCTTTAACAATTACTGTCATCTCTAGGTTTTGGGATCTTTCTATGTTGCATTCCAAAGTTAATGGCTGTTCTCTTTTGGTCATGTTCCTGGTTTGCTTATCTCCGAGGATTGTTTAAATTCTATTGTTCATTGTACTTGCTAACTCTATGAAATTTCATTACTTCTTTTTATATAAAAGTTGATTCTGTTGTAAAATTCAGATATACTAGGCATCTCTTTAATGTTTTCCCTTTGTGCTTTCATTATAAAGTTTTATAATTACATTGAAATCTATCTCTGTGATTATTTAAAGAATCTTTAACTAGAAATTATTAATGTTGTAAATAATTTCAAAGAAATAGCTAATGTCTGCGAGATAACTTTAGCTGTTGTTTTTATGGCTAAACACATCCTTTCATTAATGAGATTGTAATTAATTATTTATTGTAGTTGAATGATCTTTCAAAGTTTTTTATGAATTACAATTCCATTATTTTTTCTATGTTTGTTACAAATCTTCGAATTATTCATCCTTGAATCTCCTTATGTCTATCGTTGCACTCCTTGGAATCTTTCCCTTCAGATAATGCTGTCTTTTGCCTTGGAATAACCCCCTTCTCAAAGGCACTTTCGTTTTTTTCACTTAAGTGCTCAAGTAGGCTTTTTAAATTTTGTTCATTTTGTGTCTCTGAGAAAAAGGCAGTTCAAGCAGACTTTTCTTTAAATTCAGGCTGTTTTGTATCCCTTAAAAGTAGGGGCAGCTCCAACTGATGAGGAGGAATAAACTCGCGCAGAGGGTTGTGAATCTGTGGAATTCTTTACCACAAAGAACTGTTCAAGTTGGTGTCATTAAGTATATTCAAGACTGAGACAGACAGCTTTTTTAATCAATAAGGGAATTAAAGGCTGTGGGGAAAATTACAGAAAAGTGGAGGTGCAGATTATCAGATCAGCAATGATCTCATTGAATGGTTATGCAGACTCGAAAGGCTGAATGGTCTACTGCTTCTTGTATAACTTCTGATCTTATGCTGTTCGCGCCCCGGTGTCGGTATGGTCAGCCCAGTATCTCCTCAATGATAACCACGTGGACATTGGCAGTGTTCAGTAATGGTCAAGCCATTGAAAGTCATTATTACATTCAAAATGGTCAGTTTTTCGCTTGTTGGATATGGCCATTGCCTGGTACTTATGTGACATGAATTTTTTTTTCAGTAACCAATTTCCAAAGCAGAGACATGCTTGCACTATTCTCTCTCCTGCTCCTTTGAAAGAGATTTCCAATTAGTCTCATTTTCCTGAGATATAGAGAATCATATAATTCCTACAGTGTGGAAGGAGGCCTTTTACCCACACCGCCTGTCAGAAGACTATCCCACCCAGACTTACCCCTTATCGTATACCTGTAACCTGCATTTCTCCTGGCTAATTCGCCGAGTCTGTGCATCTTTGGACTGTCGGAAGAAAACAGAGCACCTGAAGAAAGCCTTCACAGACAGTCACCAGAGGCTGAAATCAAACCCACTGTGAGGCATAAAGGGTAACCACTGAGCCACGTGGTGCCCCAAGGATTATTTTCATAATCCAGAAGCCAGCTGTATACACCTTGCTGGTATTTGTTATTTCCTGGTCTTTGCCACTTTCTCCAGTGGGATTATTATGTCCCTCAGAAGGTCTTCTGACCATTCTCCTTCAGTGTATACCTTCTTGAACAAGTTAAGTTACAAGGTCTTTTGGCCTTCTCTTCAAGTCCTGTTATTTTTTTTCTGCAGAGACTCTATCCATTAATCTCCTTTATAGACATTATATATAACTTTAAGTATTTCACACTCCTTAAGCACTAGTTATAAATCATCTCGGTAAATGTCAGTTTTGATTCAATGGTTCTAGTTCTTCAGCCTTGCTATCTTTATTAAATAGATGTTTAATGTACTCTTTACACTTATTCTTTACTTCCACAGGCTCTCTGAATAGAATGCCATCTTTCCGTTTTGCACTCAGATCCCTAAAAGACCAAACATCTGTCAGTCTCACAGATACTCAGCAATGGAGCATCTACAATCCTGTGGAATAGAGAATTCCAAAGATTCACAATTCTTTGACTGAAGCTATTTCTCTTCACTTCAATGATAGAGTCATAGAGGAATACAGCATGGAAACAGGCCCTTTGGCCCAAACTGGTCCATGCTGACTCATGTTGCCCACTCAGCTAGTTCCAATTGCACACATTTGATCATATCCCCCTAAACCCTTCTCATCCATGTACCTATCCAAATGTTTTTTAAATGTTGTTATTGTACCTGCCTCAACCACTTTCTCTGGCAGCCCATTCCATATATGCACCACTCTCTGCATGAAGAAGTTGCCCCTCAGGTCCTTCTTAAATTTATCCCCTCTCACCCTAAACCTATGCCGTCTACTTTTCAATTTCCCATCCCTGGGATAAAGACTATATGCATTCATCCTATCTATACCCATCATGATTTTATACACCTCAATAATGTCACCGCTCATTCTCCTACGTTCCAAGGAATAAAATCCAATCCTGGCTAACCTCTCCCTATAACTCTGGCCTATTATTCCTGGCAACATCCTTGTAAACCTTCTTCACACACTTTTTTAACTATGTCTTTCCTATAACAGGGTGACCTAAACTGTACACAATATTCCAAGTGCAGCCTCACCAACGACTTATACAACAGTAGCATAATGTTCAACTCCTATACTCAATGCCAGCATGCTAAATGCCTTTTTCACCACCCCGTCCACCTGTAACGCTGCTTTCAATGAACTATGTACTTGTACTCCTAGGTCCCTCTGTTCCACAACACTCCTCGGGATCTTACCATTTACTGTGTAAGTCCTACCTTGTTTTGACTTTCCATCGTGTAACACCTCACACTTATCTGTATTGAATTGCATTTGCCAATCCTCAACCCACTTCCCCATCTGACTAAGATCCTCTGTAATTTTTGATAACCTTCCTCGCTATCAATGTTACCTCCTAATTTTGTATCATCCGCAAACTTACTAATCATGCCTTGTACATTCATATCCGGATTATTTATGTAAATAACAAATAACAAAGGTTCCAGCACTGACCCCTGTGGCACACCACTAGTCACAGGCCTCCAGTCTGAGAAACAACCTTCAACCATCACCCAGAGATAGTAGGAACTGCAGATGCTGGAGAATCCGAGACAACAAGGTGCAGGGCTGGATGAACACAGCAGGCCAAGCAGCATCATAGGAGCAGAGAGGCTGACGTTTCGGGCCGAGACCCTTCATCAGAAAAGGGGGAGGGGAAGGGGGTTTTGAAATAAA
>NC_063335.1:61923741-61937240 GCF_021869965.1 Rhincodon typus | reverse complement strand
TTTATTTCAAAACCCCCTTCCCCTCCCCCTTTTCTGATGAAGGGTCTAGGCCCGAAACGTCAGCCTCTCTGCTCCTATGATGCTGCTTGGCCTGCTGTGTTCATCCAGCCCTGCACCTTGTTGTCTTCAACCATCACCCACTGCTTCCAAAAATTGAGCCAGTTTTGAATCCAATTAGCTAGCTCTCCTTGGAACCCATGCAACCTAACCTTCATGACTAAGCTGCTGTGTGGAGCCTTGTCAATGGCATAACTGAAATTTATATGGACAATATCCACTGCCCTACCCTTATCTATCCTCTTAGTTACCTCTTCGAAAAACTCGAAAAGATTTGTCAGACATGACTTCCTGCGTGCAAATCCATGCTGACTATCCCTTATCAGACCTTGACTATCTCAAGGTTGGTTGATCCTATCCCTCAGTATCCTCTCCAATACAAAAACAAAGTTGCTGGAAAAGCTCAGCAGGTCTGGCAGCATCTGTGAAGGAGAAAACAGAGTTAACATTTCGGGTCTGGTGTTCCTTCCTCAGAACTCAATATCCTCTCCAATAACTTGCCTACCACTGATATCAGGCTCACTGGCCTGTAGTTCCCTGGCTTGTCTTTACTCCTTTTCTTAAACAATGGAACAACATAAACCACCCTCCAGTTTTCTGGAACTTCACAGTGGCTAAAGATAAAACAAAAATCTTTGCAAGGGTCTCTGCAAGGGCTTTTGCAATTTCTTCCCTAGCCTCCCACAAGGTCCGAGGATGGTCAGGCCCAGGGGATTTAGCCACCTTAATGCACTTTAAGGCTGCAGACACCTCCTCTCTGGTAATGTGTATTTGGTCTAAAACATCCCCACTTGTTTCCCTTATTTCCTTAGCATCCATGATTCACTCCTCAATGTTTACTGAGGAAAAATATTCATTAAAAATCTCCCCCATCTCCTGTGGCTCCACACATAGACAGCCGCGTTAATCTTTAAGAGGACCTATTCTCTCCCTAGCCACCCTTTTACACTTAATATAGCTACAGACCCTCTAGGGATTATCTTTAACCTTACCTGTCAGATTCATCGCATACCCTCTTTTTGCTCTTCTGATTTCCCTCATAAGTGTACTACCACACTTTTTATAGTCATCGAGGGATTAACTTCAGCCTGATAGCTTAAACCCGGTGCATGCCTTCTTCCTTTTCCTGACCAGAGCCTCAATATCCCCATCAGCCAGGGATCCCTAAACCTGCCAACTTTTCCCTTCATCCTAACAGGGACATAGTGTCCCTGGACTCTTGATATCACACTTTTAAAAGCCTCTCATTTGCCAGCCATTCCTTTTCCTTCAAACAAACTCACCCAATTGACCGCTGTTAGATCCTGCCTAATGGCCCCAAAATTGGCCCTGGTCCAGTTTAGCACCTTAACCTGTGGACCTATCCTATCTCTTTCCATAACAATGTTAACACTAAGAGAGTTATGGCCACTGGACCCAAAGTGCTCTCCGACTGACACTTCAGTCACGTGCCCAACCTCATTTCTTAAGAGGAGGTCCAGTATTGCATCCTCCCAAGTAGAATCCTCCACCTCTTGATATAGCAAATTTTCTTGGACACTTTTGGCAAATTCCACCCCATCCAGGCCTTTTACACTTTGGGTGGCCCAGTCAATACAGGGAAATTAACATCTCCAACCAATACTCCTCTCTTATTCCTACAAGTGTCTGCAATCTCTCCACACATCTGCTCCTCGAGCACCTGCTGGCTATTTGGGGGTGTACAATACAGTCCCAGCAGAGTGACGATCCCATTCTTGTTTCTAAGTTCTAACCATATGGCCTCATTTGGTGACCCCTTAAGAATATCCCCTCTAAGCACTGTTGTTGTATCCTCCCTTGTCAAAAAGGCAACTCCCTGTCCTTACTTACTTGTACTTCAGTCACACCTGTAGCTTCTGTAATCTGGAACATTGAGCTGCCAGCCCTTGCCATGTTTCTGTTATGGCTATAATATCCCAGTCCTCTGAGCTCATCTGGCTTACCAGCCAGGCCTCGTGCATCGAAATAAATGCACTTTAAACCAGAAGTCTTTTCCTTTACTGTGCCCTTGGCTATCCTGAATAGTAAACTTGCTCTCGATGACTAATGTATTTTCCCCTGATTTGTCAATGGCTTCTCTCTTATTTAGAGTCCCACCCCGTGCCAAACTAGTTTACATCCTCCCGGGTAACACGAGCTAATCTCCCCACAAGGATATTGGACCCCCTCTGGTTCAAGTGCAACCCATTCCTTTTGTACAGGTCAACTCTACCCCTGAAGACATTCCACTGATCCAAGAACTGAAAACCCTGCCCCCTACACCAGCTCCTTAGCCACGCATTCATCTGGCCTATTGTTCTATTTCTATCCTCACTGGTGCATGGCAGTGGGAGTAATCTGGAGATCACTACCCTTGAGGTCTTGCTTTTTAACTTCTTACCTAATTCCCTGTACTCATTTCACAGGACCCCATCTCTTTGTCTACCTATGTCATTTCTACCAATGTGTACAATGACATCTGGCTGTTCACCCTCCCCTTTCAGAATGTTCTGCAATGGCTCAGAGACACCTTGACCCTGGCAGCCGGGAGGCAGCACATCATCCTGGTGTCTCTTCTGCGGCCACAAAATCTCCTGTCTGTCCCCCTCACAATTAAGTCTCCTATCAGTATCGCTCTGTCTGTCTGCACCCTTTTCCCTCTGAGCCTCAGCCACTGACTTGACTGCTGCTGCCAGCCCCTGAAAGGACTATCTGCCCTCTCCCTTTACCTCTTCTGTTGGTCACCCAGCTACCTGCAGTCTGCACCTTAGGAATGACCACTAAACTATAGCTCCTGATTCTAAACCTTTTGAAAAACATCAGGTTGGTATCACGTTTACAATAATCCTGTAAGTAAAGCTTCAGTTAGCTAATAGTTTTAATATGTGTACTAAATAAGTTAATAATCTATCGTGAAGCATGTAACTGGTTTTATTACTGGACTTCCCTGTTACACATATAGTAATACAGATAACCAATTTGATAAACATCAGTATTTCATAAGTGATCATAGACTGGACATTGCTCACAATTATCTAAGCATGAATTAACATTATATTCTTTAAAAAGTTGGGTTTTGTTATGAACTGCAACAAAATTCTTGAGGTCTGATATCTGTATATGTTATATTTGCAATGTTGTTGAATTTTGGTGCTCAGAATGTTTATAATGTTAGGTGCTATAATTACAGGATGGAGTACATTTCTGAAAGAAAGACAGCTCGCAAGTGTAATACTAAAAACAAAACAAAACATTCCAGCTGTGGGCAGTGCAGCAACTGGGAAGTCACAAATTTTCCACAGCCTAATGCTTCAGAAAGCCCTTTACAGCAGATGGTGGTTAACACTTCATTTTAAATCTTGGATAGAGAGGTCAAAATTCCAGACAAACGTCAGAAATAGCTGTCAAAATATGAGTGGTTTGACATTGTTGAAACCCACCTGAACTGTCCACATATGTATAGAATTTATGCTGAAGTTCTGCTTTAAGGAATGTCAGAAGTGAGGCATGAAGTAAAATATTGAGAGATGATTTTATTATTTCCAAAGGTAATAGTATAAACCTGAGAATCCATCACTCTAATCTATGCTACAATGAGGCCATGATGAATTATCAACGTTAGATGCTGAAATGTTAAAGGTGAATTGCTGCCATTCAATTTGTTGTCATTTTAAAAACTATTTTTTAAAAAATTGGTCTTACGTCAATAGTTTTTGTTCTTTATTTCTTCTAACTTCATTTTTTTGGACATTGTGAGGACTTCTTTGGGAATCTGAAAGGAAGGAGGTTACATTATAACTTTTTCAACTTGCTCATCCAGCATCTACTAAATAAAAGTGTGGGCTGTTCCTGAATCTGGATTATCTCGTGATAGTGTTTGCCTTGGGATCCTCATGAAGCCCAGTGCTCGCAAATACCTTTGTCAGCTTCCATGAGGAATGTGTCTTTTATGAAATGGCTGTTTCCAATTATGGTGAAGAAACGTTTGCTATGTTTGAATCAGCATGTCAGAATTTCCTTACATGTCTTAATGGGTGCCATCTCTGGTTTGAAATTGAACAGTTTCATCAATGTCCTCGTTGAGAAATGGCCAGGGGTTCTTTACTGCAAAACTGCTTTTACTGATCAGATTTAAGAACAGCTTCCTCTCTGCTGTTAAAAGACCTATGAACAGAACTCTCATACATTAGAGTTGATATTTCTCTGTAACACTACATTCTCAGTTCTGTTCTATTACCCTGGTGTATTCATATAAGGCATGATTTGGTGGGTTAGCATGCAAAAGAATACTTTTCACTGTATCTCAGTATATGTGACAATAATAATCAAATCAAATAGGGCCTTGATGCTGTGAAAGGGCACATTGGAGCCATTCTGCAGAATAATGGCTATCTTGATTGGATCACTTGTTGCTGTATATTATGCAAATTTATGGAAGACTTTCAGGTAGTTACTCCTGGTGTTAAAGTACCCCGTATACCTCAGAATAATGTCTCAATTGTTTGAGCAAAAGTTGAAGCTAGGTATTTCGGGCTGCTACTAAGCAATAGCAAGATGAGTGGTTTTGATACTAACAGGATGTTGTCTTCTGCATATCATATAAATGATTAGTATTGCACATGAATTTCAAGTCTGGTGTGATATGAGGCATGTAGGCCATGTGTCCCAAAGACTGGAGGATAGTATCAAACAGAATATCTCTTTATCTGTTCACAACAAGCAAGATACTGATAGAACATAGCTAGACATGTTTGAAAACTTGCGGCATATTGTCGAACATTAAATATCATTCTACAATTGGACAGCATTTTTTGGATAATCCCAAATGTGTGAGGAATTAAGCTGATGACTAATTTAGGATGTTCAAGTACGCTTGCATTGTGGCACACTTGCATGAACTTGATTTCCATATATTAATAGGCAGCACCCTTTGCAGTGATGTACATGCACTGTGTCTGTTACAAATCAACAAAATAGGTGACAGCCATTCACTGGTTTGTGACTCAGGGCAACACCTTGACCAATTAGAGTGAACAGTTGAAAATTTAACAAAGCTTGGCAGTTAACTCTCAATCAGCATTTAATGGGTGCATTCTCCATAACAATGCCTCTACTAATCAGAGTCCATTTGCAAACCAGTCAGCACTGTTCTCTCATACAGTTAGTTTTCCCCTTGGATTTGTATTCTTGTGAAATGCCTTGATGAGTGCAAGACAAAAAACTTGGACAATATCTGTCTTTCATCAGCAATGCTAAAGTATTAAGTACTAGGCACACATGTTTCATTAACTAATGGTCAACAGCATAAGATTCATAAAGTGGGATACATGGCTAGGACTGAAATTAATGGAGATTGAAAATTATTTTTAGTACAGTAGGGGATGGTCATTTTTGCTCCATAAAATGTTTTATGCTTCACAGATGGTAAAAATCATCTGACTGCAAGATTCTTCTATCTATCACCTGACAATTTTGCCATAGCCAGATCCTTCCCTTTTCTAATCAAGTCATAGGTTCTTTCTCAAGTCTAGTTTAAGAGCAGGTTTTGTTTGAAAGTTTCACTGTTTTAGTTACTGTGGTGAATAATTCAATCAATTTATACATAATTGTGGCTGTCAGGTGCCTGGAAGACAGAAATGTTGCCCCATAAGAAGAAGAAAACATAATAACCTCATTTGTACTATCACTAAGGGGTTAAAAAAGCAGTAACAATGTCAAATAGTATACTTGAAATAATTCCACAAAGGCCAGAATCGCATCACCAAGTCACACTTTATTTACACATGCATAGTACTTGACACTAGTCTGGCTTCCTCAGAGCCAGCTCTGAGTGAATAGAACCTCTAACACTGTTTATCTCTGTCAGCCAGGGATCCCTGATTGGGTCTCTTAACCTGGTCCAGTCAGGATGAGGTCTATCTGGCTGACCTTGTTACAATCACTGCAGAAGCTATGCTGAATGATGGAAATGCCACAGTTCAAGGTCCTGACATCCATTAAAATTTCCATTTTGAAACTCTGGGAATGGGACACAGCAAATATAAATCTATACCTAGGGGCAGTATGATGGCACAGTGGTTAGCACTGCTGTCTTACAATGTCAGGAACCCGGGTTTGATTCCAGCCCTGTGTGAATGCTTGCATGTTCTCCCCATATCTGTATGGCTTTCCTCCAGGTGCTCTGGTTTCCTCCTACAGTCCAACGATGTGCAGGTTGGGTGGATTGGCCATGATAAATTGTCCTATAGTCTTCAAGGATGTGCAGGCCAGGTAGGTTAACTATGGTAAATGTTGGGTTATGGAGATAGGGTGAAATTCTGTTTGATGGGTCGGTGCAAAACTGAATGGCTTCTGTATGCACTGTAAGGATTCAATGAAAAACATTAGTAAAGAAAAGGGCCTGACGAGAGGTGGTGTCATATGTTTGGGCTTGTTTTATGAATTTTAAGAATGTAGGTATTATGTTGCACATATTATTTTGGAGCTAAAGGGCAGAACCTGAACTCCAAAAAACAAGCCAGTAAGATTGCAAAAATTCTTGAAAAGAAACTTGTTTGCCTCAAACTCACCCACTTCTGGCTTTAAAAAAGGAAAGTCATGATATTATCAAACCTGCTGGCAAAAAAATTGATTGGTTAGTTAATATTAATAAGTTATTAGTTAGTCTTATGATGGGAGTGCTTTTGTTTTTACAGTCAACCCATTTTAACTTCATCAAGATATGCTTCATGGGCCTTGGGATATACAGCAGCTTAAAGTAGGTGCTGAAACTACAAAGTGTCATTACAGTGCTGTTTGTGGAAGTATTCCCTCCATGGCCCAACAAGCAGTCCGTGTTCCATCTCTCTGCCATCCAACCATTTGACCAATGTTTTGAGATAGGTGAAGTAAAGTAGACATTAATGTGTTACAACACTTCGTAAAATTATAATGAAGAAAATATACATTCACAGATGCTGCACTTGCAGTCAAAGAACATGGTCAAAGACATGGTTGATGAATTTTGGTTGATGAATTTATAGCTATGCAACAATTGACATTTTCATTGGGAATTAACCTATTCCCAATCAGCTGCTTTAACTTCCAGCTGATTATAAGAAACTGGTATAAACCACATGACCAATGAAATTCTCATTGCAAACATTTCTTATTCATATCAGTGTTTGTAGCTATTCATATAGAACAGCGCAATTACTGCAGTAAAGCTGCTGTAGAATTTGAATTATAAGAAGTTTCTGCTTCAATGTAATTCATTTTAATTCTTTTTCTTGTATTTTCTTGATTCCTTTTGTTGCTAGCTTAGCAACTTTTATATACAATCTATAGACCTGGGAATTGCAACAGAAGTCCATGTTGGACACAATGGTACTGGATATGGGGCTGGCTGGTATCTAGATGCAATCACAGTGGTAGAACCAACAGAGAATAAAGGAACCAAGGAATATGTGTCTCCATGTGAAAAATTGCTAGATAGTGAAGTTGCTGATAGACAAACAAAATGGAAGTTAAAGCTCCTTGGAAAAGTCAGCAACAAAAGTAAAATGCTGACAGAAAGTCTTCAGGGTACAATGTCAGTTAAGTTTCCGACTCTAAAAGTATTCTTCAATAACTAAATGTATAGGGAAGGAATAAGAAAGCAGGATTTGTCTTATTTCTCCTGTACAACATGACAAGTTTTGTGTTGTTAACAAAATATGTCTTGATCAAAGTTGATTTGGTTCTGAATGCAATTTCCTTTCATCTCTCAAATAATATCAGTTTTCCTGTTCACAAATGATATTGGATAGTTCTGGTTTATAATTACGCCTATTTATATTTTTATAGTTCTCCAGTTATCTTTGTAGTAAACACTATTGCCTTGGCAGTGACAGTAAGTAGATAACCCTGTTTGAAAGCCTTTGAGTATGGTGCTAATGAATTGAATCAGATACGTGAATGTGCAAGAACGGGCTGCATTCCCTCCCTGTCCATTTACTCTCCCTGCAGGAAACTTCATTGCCAGTGGTAAAGCATTCTCTTTTTATCACCAAATTGAAATCAAGAAAGACTTGATTATTGAGAATAGGCCAGTATACAAATATGAAAATATTGTTAGATAAATACAGCAGCTCGGATGTAACATATTCAGAATTAACCTTAAAAAAAAATTGCATTTTAATTTATAGAGATATAAATCAATAATGTTTATTATTCTTTCTGCATCAAATTATTTTATTGTTTTTATAATCCATAATTAAAATTATTCACTTATTTTTCATATGTCTAACAAACAGCATATGTGTTGTACGTAGGAAACAAACTTAGATAACACAGTGTGGAGTTGGAGGAACACAGCAGGCCAGGAAACATCAGAGGAGAAAGAAGTTGATGTTACGGGTCAGGACCCTTCTTCAGAAATCTGGCCTGCTGTGTTCCTCCAGCTCCACACTATGTTATCTCTGACTCCAACATCGGCAGTTCTCACTATCTCGAGGAAACAAACTTAGTTTTTTTTCTGCTTGTTGTGGTAAAATAATTTTAGGGTCATAAATATCTAAGCACAAGAAAAGGCCCTTCAACCCATCATATCCTTGCAATTTAGAAACAACCACCTAGCTATTCTAACCCTGCTTTCCAACACTCGGCCCATAGATTTGTCTGCTTTGGCATTGCACGTGCCCAACTAAATTCTTCTTAAACATTAAGAGGTTGTTTATCTTTACCACCCTTAAAGGCAGTGAGTTCCAGATTCCCATTTTCACCTGGTGAAAATCTTTCTGCTAACATCTCCTCTAAATCTTTTGCTGCTTACCTTCAATCCATGGTGCCTACAGAATAATCTTCCCTTTGTATCAAATATGTGCAGTGTTTTTCTCTCAGAAGACTGCAGTTGGCTGATGATATATCAAAGTTCTTAGCTCATGTTAGTTATGATCGGTTTTACTTCTGTGGGACATGACAAAAGTGGTTTTAATTGTGTAGTGTATTGGAGCAGCAATTCATATTGCACCGTCAGTGCAGTTACTGCTTCCCAGAAGGTGGACTTCACTCCATGTTTAAGTGAAGGCGAGTACCCAGAAGAGGGCTACAGAGTGGTGATGCTGATTGGCTGACGTGGGGAAGATCTGCATCAGTGCAGTCACTGCTTCTAGAAGGTAGTTTGTGGAGGGGCTGTTGTCAAAAGCTGCACTTGTGAGATGTGGGAGACCTGCAATGCTTCTGGTGTCTCAGACGACTACATCAGCAGGAAGTGCGCCCAATTGTTGCTCCTCACAAATCGCATGGATAGGTTGGAGCAACAAATGGATGCATTTAGGAGCATGAGGATGGTGGAAAGCATTGTGGACAGTAGTTTTAAAGATGTGGTGATACCCAAGGTGCAGACAGATAGATGGGTGACCGCTTGAATGGGCATGCAGCTAGTGCAGGAATACCCTGTGGTTGTCCCCCTCTCTAACAAGTATACTATTTTGGATACTGTTGGGGGTTGGATGACCTATCGGGGGTAACAGCAGCAGCAGCCAGACTGGAGGAACCACGGATGGCTCTGTTCTTAAGAAATGAAGGACAAAAAGCACTAGAGCTGTGGTTATAGGGGACTCCATAGTTAGGGGTACAGATAGACGTAAAAAGACTTCAGGATGGTATAACAAGGTGTAGAGCTGGATGAACACAGCAGGCCAAACAGCATCAGAGGAGCAGGAGAGCTGACCTTTCGGGCCTAGACCCTTCTTCAGAAATGGGGGAGGGGAAGGGGATTCTGAAATAAATAGAGAGAGAGGGGGAGGCGATGATAGAAGATGGATAAAGGAGCAGATAGGTGGAGAGGAGACGGACAGGTCAAGGAGGTGGGGATGAGACTGGTAGGTAGGAGGTGGGGGTGGGGGTTGAGGTGGGAGGAGTGGATGGTGGGAGAAAGGACGGACAGGTTAGGGAGGTGGGGACGAGCTGGGCTGGTTTTGGGATGCGGTCAGGGGCAGGAAGATTTTGAAGCTTGTGAAGTCCACATTGATATCATTGGGCTGTAGGGTTCCCAAGCAAAATATGAGGTGCTGTTCCTGCAATCTTCGGGTGGCATCGTTGTGGCACTGGAGGAGGCCCAGGATGGACATGTCATCCAAGGAGTGGGAGGGGGAGTTGAAGTGGTTCGCGACTGGGAGGCGCAGTCGTTTGTCGTGCTTCATTCACCGAGCGTAGGTGTTCCACAAAGCGGTCTCCAAGCCTCCGCTTGGTTTCCCCGATGTAGAGGAGGCCACATCGGGAACAGCGGATACAGTATACCACATTTGCAGATGTGCAGGTGAACATCTGTTTGATGTGGAAGCTTTTCTTGGGGCCTGGGATGGGGATGAGGGGGGAGGTGTAGGGGCAGGTGTAGCACTTCCTGCGGTTGCAGGGAAAGGTGCCGGGGGTAATGGGGCTGGTGGGGAGTGTGGAGCGTACAAGGGAGTCACGGAGAAAGTGGTCCCTCCAGAAGGCAGATAAAGGTGGGGAGGAAAAAATGTCCTTGGTAGTGGGGTCAGATTGCAGGTGGTGGAAGTGGCAGAGGATGATGCATTGGATCCGGAGGTTGGTGGGGTGGTACGTGAGGACGAGGGGGATTCTGTTTTTGTTGTTATTGCGCAGAGTGGGTGTGAGAGATGAGTTGCAGGAAACGTGAGAGATGCAGTCGAGGGCGTTTTTGACCACTGTGGAGGAGAAGTTACGGTCCTTGAAAAACAAGGACATATGGGATGTCCGGGAATGGAATGCCTCATCTCGGGAGCAGATGCGGCGGAGGCGAAGGAATTGGGAATAGGGGATGGCATTTTTGCAGGAAGGTGGGTGAGAGGAGGTGTATTCTAGGTAGCTGTGATGTTCGGTAGGCTTGAAATGGATATCGGTTTCCAGGTGGTTGCCAGAGATGGAAACAGAGAGGTCCAGGAAGGAGAGAGAGGTATCGGAGATGGTCCAGGTGAACTTAAGGTTGGGGTGGAAGGTGTTAGTGAAGTGGATGAACTGTTCAAGCTCCTCGTGGGAGCACGAGGCGATGCCGACACAGTCATCGATATAACGGGGGAAGAGATGGGGGATAGGGCCAGTGTAGCTTTGGAAGAAGGATTGTTCCACGTATCCTACAAAGAGGCAGGCATAGCTTGGGCCCATGTGGGTACCCATGGCCACCCCCTTTGTCTGTAGGAAGTGGGAGGAATTGAAGGAGAAGTTGTTAAGGGTGAGGATGAGTTCAACTAAGCGGACAAGAGTGTCAGTGGAGGGGGACTGGTCGAGCCTGCGGGACAGGAAGAAGCGGAGGGCCTTTTGGCCATCTGCATGGGGAATACAAGTATATAGGGGCTGGACGTCCATGGTGAGGATGAGGTGTTGGGGACCAGGGAATCGGAAGTTTTGGAGGAGGTGGAGGGTGTGGGTGGGGTCACAGACATAGGTGGGGAGTACCTGGACCAGGGGGGAGAAAATGGAGTCGAGATATGTGGAGATAAGTTCAGTGGGGCAGGAGCAGGCGGAGACAATGGGTCGACCAGGGCAGTCAAGTTTGTGGATTTTGGGAAGGAGATAGAAACGGGCGGTGTGGGTTTGGGGAACGATGAGGTTGGAGGCTGTGGGTGGGAGGTCACCTGAAGTGATGAGCTTGTGGATGGTCTAGGAGATGATGTTTTGGTCGTTGTGGGTGGGGTCATGATCAATAGAGCGTTAGGAGGAGGTGTCGGAAAGCTGGCGCCTGGCCTCGGCGATGTAGAGGTCAGTGCAACATTCTACAACTGCGCCTCCCTTGTCCACAGGTTTTATAGTGAGGTTGGGGTTGGAGCTGGAGCAGAGGGAACGGAGGGCTGCCCGTTCTGTGGGGGAAAGGTTGGAGTGGGTGAGAGGGGTAGAGAGGTTGAGGCGATTGATGTCTCAACGGCAGTTGGAGATGAAGAGGTCAAGGGAGGGTAGGAGGCCTTGGAGTGGTGTCCAGGAGGAGGGGGTGTGTTGGAGGTGGGAGAAGGGGTCAGTGGAGGGAGGGTTAGGCTTGCAATTAAAGAAGTAAGCACGGAGGCGGCAGAAAAACTGTTCAACGTCCAAGCGTGAGCAGTATTCGTTGATGTTAGGGTGGAGGGGGATAAAGGTGACTCCTTTACTGAGGACTGACTGTTCGTCCTCAGTGAGGGGGAGGTCTGGAGGGAATGGTGAAGACCCGGCAGGGCTGGGTGCTACTGTATAGTCTGGAGCTGCTGGCTGTGGAAGCGATGGGTGGAGCGACGTCGGTGTCGGAGGTGGGCGGAGCGGCGTTGGTGGTGGGCAGAGCGGCGTCGGTGCTGGTGGTGGGTGGAGAGGAGTCGGCGGTGGGTGGAGTGGAGTCAGCATAGGCGGTGGGCGGAGCGGTGTCGGCAGGTAAATTGTCGATTTTTGTGGCAGCAGTGTCGGCAGGTGCGTCTTCGATGTCGGTGGTTTTGGTCTTGGTAACAGAGGCGGCGGCATCAGCAGTGGTGTCGATGGTATTCACTGTACCGGAAGTGGTGTACCCAGCGGCAGCGGATGTGATGTCATCCGTGGGTGCCCCGAAAGTGGCCACATGGCCAATGGCGGCGGGCACATTATGGGGAAGGTCCTGGGTAGGGTTTGGATTTGGGGGGTGGAAGAGGCCTGTGTTGGGTGGCAGGCACCAGTAAGTTTAGTATACTTATGGTTTTTAGTGTCCAATACAGCAGAGTAGAATCATGAGTTGAGGTTGTGGATCCTGCGAAGAATGAAAAACAGGAGAGGTCCTTTGCAGGCCTGGGAGAGGGAGGCTATGAGCTGGGGTAGGCTTGATTGTGGTGCCAGGAGATGCCGGTGCATTGCTGCGAGTGTGTGTTTGAGGAGTCGCAGAGAAAAACGTTTTTGAAGAATCTGGATGTTCTGTATGTAGCAGTCGCCACAGTTGTGGCCAGATTGGGAAGGCCTGAATGTAGACTATAGTCCATTGGGGATGATCAGGTTCTGTAGGCAGGTACTGAGAAAGGCAATGTGGCTGTAGAACCAGGACATGGTCGAGCAGTTTTAGGGCCGAAGAGATTACAAGAGGGTTGCAGTGGGAGAGAGATCCACTGAGGTCTTTACGGAGGGAGGAGGAAACTTCTTCAAGGTAGGCATCCTTAGAAGTGGCTTCGCAGTGGGGTTAAAATTGATTCAGAGATAGTAGGAACTGCCGATGCTGGAGAATCTGAGATAACAAGGTATAGAGCTATATGAACACAGATATCTGAAACCCTCCCTCCTACACCATCTGCTTAGCCATGTGTTGAGCTGTACTATCTTCCTATTTCTAGCCTCACTGGCACGTGGCACAGGGAGTAATCCCAAGATTACAACATTGGAAATCCTGGCTAACTGCCTTTCTACCTAACTCCCTGAACTGCTGCTGCAAGACGTCGTCACTGATCCTACCTATGTTGTTAGTACCAATATGTACCATGACCTCTGGCTGTTCACCCTCTCCCTTC
>NC_063335.1:61822956-61913741 GCF_021869965.1 Rhincodon typus | reverse complement strand
CAGCACATTACTGCTCTTGTATCCTAGTCCTCTCAAAATGAATGGTAACATTGTACTTGCCTTTCTAACTGCCAACTGAAGCTGTATGTCCCTTTGTGCTTCAGATTTATGAAGCCATTCCCTATTTAGAAATTAGTCTATACGTCCTCTTCCTACCAAAGTTCATACCCTCACGCTTTCCCACAATGTATTCCATCTACCACTTTGCCCATTCTCCTAATATGTCCAAATCCTCCTGTAGCCTCCCACTTCCTCAACACTACCTGTCCCTCTGCCTAATTTTGTGTCATCAATGATGCCCTCAGTTCCTTCATCCAGGTCATTAGTGTGTAACATGAGTCGTTGTGGTCCTCATTTTGAGAGGGCTAGAATATAAGAGCAGTGATGTACTGCTGAGGCTGTATAACAGTCTGGGTCAGATTGCATTGAAATATAACGCTAATTCCCTAGCCCCTGCAGAACTCCCCTGGTGACCGGCTACCTACCTTCAGACTTTTCAGCTTCCCAGTACCTTCTCCTTAGTGATGGCCCCTTCACTCACCTCTGCCTCTGACTCTCTTGAAGTTTTGGTATCCTGTTAGTGTCTTTCACTGTGAATATTGATGCAAAGAACCCTTTCAATTCTTCTGCCATTTCTTTGCTGCCCACTATATGACGATATTGTCACTTTAAAACGTTATTTTGTCCTGGGTTCTTTTGAAGAGAGGCTGTAAAGGCGGAGAAGCTGGACTGGCTATTGAAGACAGTTTAAGTAAACAATGTGTGAGGTCTTTAGGATTTTTTTTAAGTTGGTACAATGGAAACAGCTTGAATAGGTGTGGCCAACTCTCACAGATCAGGCTTTCAATTTTTTTAGCTGTAGCAGTCAGAAGCTGTTTGGGGTCTCAGAAGAGTTGGAGCTCCAGTGAATAATTACTAGCTGCTAATTTCACTAAAATCTCTCTTGATATCGTTTCCTCCTGGATTGGAGAACTACATATAAGAATCTGTGTCTGAATTTGCCTGTTTGCCAAGGGGTGTGTCTATGGGATGTACTATATTTGAACGTTAATAATAGGTACTATACCTATTATTCAGTTAAGTTTTCCAATAATTATTTTAAATTCCTCTTTCTTTTATTTGTATTTTAACTGTCGTGTTTAAATAATTTGTGTTTTGCTTAACATTGAGTAGTTTAACCAGTCACATCACATCTACCTTTAAAATAAGAAAATGTTAGAGCCTAGGCTACCTTCTTAAAATATCTTGAGGGGCCTGATCTGTTGCATAACAATTAATACTTTTCCAGCCTCAGTTTCCAATGTCCGTTCTTGTCTCTGCCTTAAGTTCCTACCTTTAAAAGGTTTTCTTAAAACTTTCTCTTTTGTTTTTTTGTCTCATATTTTTGTGTTTATGAATTATATTTTCAAACCCAGGCCTGCAGGGCCTTGAAAATAGAGGAACGTCATTAATTTGGTTGACCTTCCTATAAAGGAAAGGCAGACATTGGAGATGCAGAAAATGCTCTTGCAGTGTTTTGTTTTGCAGGTCCAAGAAGTGACCATCACCTTAGAAAAAAAAAACTTTATTTGCTGAAGTTGTGCTATAAGGTAATTTTTAATGTAACTGATGGGGGCAGTGCACCATACATTCATAGATGATGCTTGCTCTCTTAAAGCAGACACTTTACCCAAATTTCTTGGTCTGGGTGATGAAGATACACTAGTGTATACATCCATTAGCCCTTTGCAATTCAGTTTCCAGTCGCTGATCCCATACACACTGACAATGATCATACCAGCAGGTACTAGTATTTTTAAAATAAGTTCAACTGTCAGGATTACAAGTTGTATATCTTTTGGTCCAAGACTTTTTTCGTATTTTGAAATATTTGCTATATATGAACAATCAGAATCTTTTCAGGAATCTTTTTAGCTATCTAATAGCGGCAGTAGAAGCATTTCTATTAGGGGAGACATGCAGCTAGTTTTCACTGCTGTCATTAATGTAATATTTTGATGAAATATTCCTACGAATTCAGTGTTTCATTTCTCAATGAATATTGAGGTTAACATGTTGATAACTGAGGCAGTTGATGTTGGGAACCTTGAAGTACTAACAATCCAAATGGAAAGAGATTCTGATTTGTGCCTGGAGAAAATTATTGTTCAGGAAGGAAAACATGCAATGATAGAGCATGTTTTCATGGTGCTTGACTGGTCATATAATCCAAAAAATGCAAACAATGTGTCAACATTAACTCTACCAATTACAGGTTAGCAAAATTGCAGGAACAGAATTCATGAAAGTTCAAAGATTTGCTATTTGATTTTAAATGTTGACAAACCTGCAAGCTTAAAAACCATTGACCGAGAAATTGGTCACAATTGTTAGAATTTGTTTCTCATCATTATATAGCCTCTTAAACCATCAGTACTTTGGACTGAAAGTGTATGTTTTTCATGAACTTGAAATGTAATAGTAAACATCAAAAATTTACATGCCTGAAATAGATCTTTTGCTCTTTGAATATGTAAACAAGGGACAACCATCTGTTTGATGCCCTCAGTACAATTTTGCATAGTGCCAAAATTCTAGAAAACCAGATTAATATGTGGTATAATATGGTCCACAAAGATATTAGGATACTTTTATCCACGAATGTTTTTAATAAATGAATTCAAAGTATATGAATATTATATGGGAAGGCCAGCTCACTATGCTGAATATTGTTGCCATGATCCTTGTGCAGCAAAACTATGTATGTAACTTGTCATGGATGTAGATTTTCTGCCACCATCCTCTTTAAGAAGAGGGAAATATAGCGCCTGCTTAGTATAGTGTGGTATAACTAGAAGAAACGCTTGTATTGAACAAGAGGTAGTTTATTGTATGTTAGCAAAGAACTACATGTGACATTGATATGCTAGACATAATTAAAGTGACCAGAGATAACAAGGTGTAGAGCTGGATGAACACAGCAGGCCAAGCAGCATCCGAGGAGCAGGAAAGCTGACGTTTCGGGTCTAGACCCTTCTTCAGAAATGGGGGAGGGGAAGGGGTTTCTGAAATAAATAGGGAGAGGGGGGAGGCGGAAATAAGATGGATAAAGGAGAAGATCGGTGGAGCGAAGACAGACAGGTCAAAGAGGCGGGGGTGGATCCAGTAGAGGTGAGTATAGGTGGGGAGTTAGGGAGGGGATAGGTCAGCCCAGGGAGGATGGTCAAGGAGGCGGGATGAGGCTGGTAGGTAGATGGGGGTAGGTCTTGAGGTGGGAAGAGGGGATAGGTGGGAGGAAGGACAGGTTAGGAAGGCAGAGAAGAGCTGGGCTGGTTTTGAGATGTGGTCGGGGGAGGGGAGATTTTGAAGCTTGTGAAGACCACATTGAAAGCATTGGGCTGCAGGGTTCCCAAGCAAAATATGAGGTGCTGTTCCTGCAACCTTCGGGTGGCATCATTGTGGCACTGTAGGAGGCCCAGGATGGACACGTCATCCAAGGAGTGGGAGGGGGAGTGGAAATGGTTCACGACTGGGTGGTGCAGTCATTTGTCGCGAACCGAGCATAGGTGTTCCATAAAGCGGTCCCCAAACCTCCACTTGCTTTCCCCAATGTAGAGGAGGCCACATCAGGAACAGCGGATACAGTACACCACATTGGCAGATGTGCAGATGAACATCTGTTTGATGTGGAAGGTCTTCTTGGGGCCTGGGATGGGGGTGAGGGGGGAGGTGTAGGGGCAGGTGTAGCACTTCCTGCAGTTTCAGGGAAAAGTGCCGGGGATGGTGGGGCTGGTGGGGAGTGTGGAGCGGACAAGGGAGTCACGGGTATAACCTGTCCTTCTTCCCACCTATCCCCTCCTCCCACCTCAAGCCCCACCCCCATCTCCTACCTACTAACCTCATCCCGCCCCCTTGACCAGTCGTCCTCCCTGGAGTGACCTATCTCCCCGCTAAATCCCCACCTACACTCACCTTTACTGGCTCCATCCCTGCCTCTTTGACCTGTCTGTCTCTTCTCCACCTATCTTCTTCTGTATTCATTTTCTATCTGCCTCCCCCTCTCTTCCTATTTATTTCAGAACCCCCTTCCCCTCCCCCATTTCTGAAGAAGGGTCTAGGCCCGAAACGTCAGCCTTCCTGCTCCTCTAGTGCTGCTTTGCTAGCAGTGTTCATCCAGCTCTACACTTTGTTATCTCATACTTCCCCAAGGCTGACTTATGCTTTTATATTAGATGAGTAAGTGAGACTTTCTATATGCATTAGAATAATACAGCACTCAAGAAGAAAATAAAGCCCATCATTTTGTAAAATTTACCCAAGCAGTCCCACTCATCTGTTCTCCTCCACAGAGCTGTAATTCTTTATTTTTCCAGGTATTAATGCAATTCTCCCTTACAATTGAGATTTTTTTTCCCGATTATCCTTTCAGACGATACATCCAGATCACCATAATTCGCAGCACAACAAGCTTCTTGTCATGTCCCTCCACCTCCCCATCTTTTCCATCTGCTAATTATCTTGAACTGTATCTTCTGCCATCACTGGAAACAAATTTCTTCTTATGTGCTGTAATAAAACCCTTCATTATTTTGAGCCAATCTTTAAAGCTCATCTTACTGTTCACTGTTCTAAGCAGAATAACCTTTTACAGACTCTCCACTTACTAAGGTATTTCATCCCTAGTACTATTTTAGTAAATCTCCTCTGCATTCTTCCAAGCCATGATATGGAGGTGCCAGTGTTGGACTAAGGTGGGCAAGTTCAAAAATCACACGACGTCAGGTTAAAGTCCAACAATTTTATTGAAAGACACAAGCTTTCGGAGTCTCGCTCTTTCTTCAGGTGTCTGTGAGAGAGGTGGCATCAGACACAGAATTTATAAGCAAAAGATCAAAGGTTCATAGAACTGATGTGAATGTGTTGAACAAACCTAAGTTGGCTGTTAAATCTTTAATCAGTTAGAAAGGATTAATATGTAAATCCTAGAATTTCTTTCAAGTCACTGCCCCAAGATAACTGAAGGATTTATCGGTATAACAGAGGTGACATCTCAGGTCAGATAATGCCTTTTAGGTGTGAGGCCTTGTTTAGAATCTGGCTGTGTATCAACTTGGAGTCAAACTGGTTTTATTTCAAAAGTAGGAATTTATAAAATGCCACATTGACTGTCTACAAATTGTGTGCTTTTTGAACAAAATAGAATGTATCCACACTTAAAAATCTGCAAATGCAAATTCACCCCACAGATTTGTGTGTGTGTGTGTGTGTGGAGGGGTGGGGCGGGGAGAGTATACTAATGATTTATAAAGGTTTAGCACAGTATCCTCAATTTTATATCATGTGCCTCTATTTTTAATCCAAGGATTACATCCAGTTTCCTTATAACATCCATATCAATTTATCCTGAAATCTTCAAAGATTTGTGTGTATCAATCCCATTAAAATTGTACGATTTGTTTCATATTGCCTCTTCTCATTCTTCCTTTCAAAATGTATCACTTCACAGTTCACAGAATAATAAATCCCTACAGTATGGAAAGAGGCCATTATTCTGATAAGTTTGCACCAACCCTCCAAAGAGCATCCCACTCAGACCCAGACCCTCCCCACCCTATCCTGTAGCCCTGCATTTACTATAACCAATCCATCTAGTCTGCACATCTTTAGGCTTCTTTGCATTAAATTTTGTCTTTCATCACACTACCTATGTCATTCATGAAGACAGTTGTTGTCCTCCATACTGTTCATTACACCTATAAATTTTCAAACTTTGAAATTATCCCACTTCTACAGCAAATGCAGGCATCAAAAAGAGCATTAGTCCTAATAACAATCCCTGGAAACGTTGTTCCGTAATTCCTTGTAGTATTAAAATAATTGCTCACCATTACTCTTTGCTTTATGTTTCTTAACCACTTTTGTACCCATACTGTAATTGGTTCATTATTCCTGTGCATTCCGAGTTTGTTAATAAACTAAATGGCACAATATCAGTAACCTTTTGAAAGTACATATATATGAGATCTAATGCACTAAGTTATAATCATAGAACAGTGCAGCACAAAAGTAGGGCATTTAGCCATCAAGTCAGTGCCAGCAATTTCGAAGAGGCATCTAGTTAATCCCTCTCACTGTATCCTTTGTCCATCCTTGCTATTTTTTCACCACCTAGTATTTATCTAATTCACCACAGAAAGCTATTATTGAATTCTGCGTAGATTGGCAGTCTATTCTAACTAACTAATTATTCCATGTCATTTCTGATCTTCCTTTGTCAATCACCTTAAATTATTATCTTCTGCTAATTGACCCTTCAGCTATTTGAAACTGTTTTCTTTACTGCTTTATCTAAATCCTTTATGATTTTAAATAGCTCCATCAAATCTCTTCTTAGCTTTCTTTGGTGTAAAAAGAACAGCACTAAATTCTCCAGTCTATCCAGCTAGCCAACACTATTCTGGCTTTCACATCCATCTTTCCTAAAGTGGGAGTTTCAAAATTGGACACAATGCTCTTGTTGAAGCTGAACTCATGTTTATATTTGGAGATAGTAGGAACTGCAGATAGTAGGAACTGCAGATGCTGGAGAATCTGAGATAACAAGGTGTAGAGCTGGATGAACACAGCAGACCAAGCAGCATCAGAGGGGCAGGAAGGCTGATGTTTCGGGCCTAGACCCTTTTTCAGAAATGACCCTTCTGAAGAAGGGTCTAGGCCCGAACCGTCAGCCTTCCTGCTCCTCTGATGCTGCTTGGCCTGCTGTGTTAATCCAGCTCTACACCTTGTTATCTCATGTTGTATATTTATGGCTTTTGCACTATCAGTCTCTCTTTATTAAGCCCAGGATCCCATATATTCTATCAGCTACCATGTTAACCTGTCCTTCCACCACCACAGCTTTGTGTACAATTAATCCATGTATCTGTGTACTTACACCTCACTTAAAATTGAGCAGTTCAGTTCATATTACCCATCTAACTCTTCCTACCAAAATATATAATTTCACTCTTTCCTGAACTTCATCTACCACAAGTCAGCCTATTCCACCAGCTTTTATATTTCCTCTTCAAGTCTAATACTACTTTCCTCACTGTTTACTGCACTTTCAGGTTTGCTGTCATCTGCAAATTTTAAAGTTATGTTTTGTACCATTAGATCTTTAATGTATTGCAAAAACATATTAAACCTGGTGCTCTGGTTTTCTCCCACAGTCCAAAGATGTGTTGGTTAGGTGGAATAGCCATGAGAAATGCGGTGTTACGGAGATAGGGTAGGGGTGTGGGTCTGGACGGGTTGCTCTTCAGAAGGTTGGTGTGGACTCAATGCACCAAATGGCCTGCTTCCATGCTGTAGGGATTCTATGATTCTATTAATAGTCAACCTAGCACTGAATTTCGGGATTGCATACTCCCTCCGTTCTGAAAAATATACATTCACCACAATTCTGTTTTCTATCCCTTAGCCAAATTTTGATCCATGCTGCTGGATTAACTTCACAGACACCAGTACCCTATCACAAAGTTGCCCTTTAGTTACACATGGCGAGTCCTTGACACTGATCCAGCTCCCTCAGAACCAGATGACTCACATTTCTCTTATCTGTCAGCCAGAGCTTGATTAGGGTCGTTAATCTGGTCCAATCAGGGAACTCATACACTATGAGGTCCACCTGGCTGACCTCATTGCAATCACTACATCCTTCTGCCTGAGTCTTTTCTTTTTATCCCCTTCTTGTTCTTTTCTTGTAGCCCCACCTGGGCCGTTTTAGGATCGGGTCAGGTTCCTCCAGTTCTGGCTCTGCCTCTGATACGGCTGACATGTAATGCATAATAACTCGCCTTTTGCACCTGCAACATCTCAGAAGAAATTCATTCTCTCCTTCAGGAGGCAAAGGTGATGATATTCGCTATGTCTATCTCAGTTTCTGAGGTATCTTCAGTACTTGGGACTTCTTTGCTTCGGTCCACTGGGACTTGTTAGCTGTCATGAGTCTGCATACCATTACATGATTGACGGAAGAGCTGGATTGGCAATTCAACATTCCGGTCTATAGGATCTTCAGGCAAATCAGAGGAGGGTGTAAAAGAAGGTGGTGGTGTAGCACTATTAATTAAGGAATGAATTGCTGTAATAAAAGGGGATGATATCTTTAAAGGGACTTCAAATGAGGCTTTGTGAGTAGAATGTAGGATTGTTAAGAGCAAAGAAAAGAATAGCACAGGAACAGGCCCTTTGATCCTCCAAGCCTGCTCCAACATGCTGCCTGTCACAACTAAAACTCCCCACCCTTCTGGGGACTGTATCCCTCTATTCCATCCTATTCACATATTTGTCAAGACGCCCTTTAAAAATCAATGTAGTATCTGCTTCCACTACCTCTCCCGGCAGTGAGTTCCAGGCATCCACCCCGCTCTGTGTAAAAAACTTGCCTCACACATCACCTTTAAACCTTGCCGCTCTCACCTTAAACTTATTCCCCCTAGTAACTGACTCTTTCACCCTGGGAAAAAGCTTCTGACTGTCACACACTGCCCTTCATAATCTTGTAGACATCTATCAGGTAGCCTCTCAACCTCCGCCATTCCAGTGAGAACAATCCAAGATTCTCCAACCTCTCCTCATAGCTAATGTCATCCATACCAGGCAACATCCTGGTAAATCTTTTCTGTACCCTCTCCAAAGCCATCACGTCCTTCTGGTAGTGTGGCGACCAGAATTGAACACAATATACAATATTCCTACTGCGGCCTAACTAAGGTTCTGCAAAGCTTCAACATTACCTGCCAATTTTTAAAATCAATGTCCCAGCCGATGAAGGCAAGCATGCCATATGTCTTGTTGATAATCTTCTCCACCTGTGTTGCCGCTTTCAGCGTTATTTGTGTACTGTACACCCAGATCCCTCTGCCTGTCAGTACTCTTAAGAGTTCTGCCATTTACTGTATATTTTCCATCTGGATTAGCCCTTCCAAAATGCATTACCTCACATTTTTCCAGATTAAAATCCATCTGCCATCTTTCTTCCCAAGTCACCAACCAATCTATATCCTGCTGTATCCTCTCACGATCCTCATTTCTATGCACAATTCTACCAACCTTTGTGTCATGTGCAAACTTTCTAATCAAACCAGTTACATTTTTCTCCAAATCATTTATATATATTACAAATAGCAAAGGTCCTGACACTGATCCCTGAGGAATGCTGCTAGTCACAGCCCTCCATTCACAAACGAATCCTTCCACTGCTACCCTCTGTCTTCTGTGACTGAGTCAGTTTTTTATCCATCTTGTGAGCTCACCTCTGACTTTACTTCTGTATCAGTCTGCCAAGAGGGACCTTGTCAAAGGCCTTACTGAAGTCCATGCAACAACATCCACTGTCCTACCTTCATCGATCATCTTCGTCATTTCCTCAAAAAACTCAACCAAGTTAGTGAGACATGACTTCCCCTTCACAAAACTATGTTGCCTCTCGCTAATATGTCCACTTATTTCCAAGTGGGAGTAAATCCTGTCTCGAAGACTCCTCTCCAACAATTTCCCTATCACTAACTGTAATTAGTTGGATTATCCCTGCCACCTTCCTTAAACAAAGGAACAACATTGGCTATTCTCCAATCCTCTGGGACCTCCCCTGTAGCCAGTAAGGATATAAAAATTTCTCTTAAGGCCCCAGCAATTTCCTCCCTTGCCTCGCTCAATATTATTTCCTCCCTCAGTATTAGTTAAGGGGACAGCTTTTAATAGGAGTGTATTCTAGGCCTCCAAACAGTAAGCAGAAAATAGAGGAGCAAATGTAGACAGTTCACAGAGGTTTGTAGGAGTAATGGTTAATTAACTAGGGGATGTCAACTTTTCCAACATAAATTGAGATAGTCATACTGTTAAGGGGCAGATTTCTTGCAATATATTCAGGGAAGTTTTTTTTTGTTTCAATACATGGACCCCAACAAGGGATGATACAGTGCTGGATCTGGTTCTGGGGAAAGAATCCGGACAGGTTTTCAATGTGGCAGTGGGGAAACATTTAGGCGTTAGAGACCACAATATGGTACGGTTCAAATTTGTTCTGGACATGGAAAAAGATGGCCTGCAAAAGATGGCTTTGGATTGGGGGAAGGCAGACCTTATTGAAATAAAGCAGGATCTGGCCCCAGTAGATGAGGAACAGCTCCTTGTGGGTAAGTCTACTGCAGAGCAATGGCGGGAGTTCAAAAAGGAGCTGGGAGAGTCATCATTAAGAAGGCATTTGGGGCACACACTCTATGCCACCACTGATTAGTAAAACAGCGAAGAGGAAATGTTGGAGTTGTGGAGTGTTGGTCAGGCCGTAACTGGAGTACACTGTGTATTTCTGGTCATCTCACTGCTGGAAAGGGTACTACAGGGATGCAGAGGAGGTTCACCAGGATGTTGCCTGGGATAGAGAAATTGAGCTATAAGGAGAGACTAGATAGGCTTGGGTTGTTTTCTTCAGAGCAGAGAAGACTGAGGGGCAGATTGAGGTCTATAAGATTATGAAGGGTATGGACAGGATGAATAGAGAACAGCTGTTCCCCTTGGTTGAGGGTTCAATCATGAGAGGGCATAGTTTTAGGGTAAGGGACAGGTGATTCAGAGAGATATTGTAAAAAGAACTTCTCCACTCAGTGGTGTTGGAAGCCTGGAATGCTTGGCCTGGGAAGGTAGTAGATGCTGGAAACAACCTTTAAAAAAATATTTGGAATGAGTGCTTCAAATATCAAAATGTTCGAGGGTATGGAAGAAGTCCAGGAAATTGGCTTCAGCGCACTTTTAGTGGTAGTTGTAGCGATGCAGACTCAATAGGCCAAAGGGCCTTTACTGCGCAGCATGAGTATATCTGACAGCAACTGCAATGGCTTGCCAGTCCAGATCCTGAAGAGAATTTTAAATGTTTGGTTGAGGCTTGGCTTTGTTTTTGGGTTTTGCTGCGGGCTGACCTAGAGTACCTCTGTTCAGGATATGTCCTGAGTGAAGTTATGCAATTGCCTCACTCAAGGGGTGTTCCCCAAGTTCAGTCGGACTGGTGAGGGTGTCCACTTCTATTGAAATACCCTGCAACTCATATGCTCCACTTGCTGAATTTTCCAATGATAAAGCCAGCTGTAGTGTCTCTTTGAAGTCCAGTTGGGTTTCAGCTATTAAGTGCTTTTGCATGGTTACATCATTAATCCCACATACTAATATGTCTTTCTGCATCTTATTAGGGATTAAACCAAAGTCACAGATCTCTGCTTCGTCTTAACCTTGTCAAAAATCCTGATATGGATTCCCCTGGTTCTCAAATTTTCAAGTAAAATGAATAGCATCTCTGAATTAGAGGACTTGTAGTCATAATATTCCTTAATTAAATCCATCAACTCTTGAAATGTTTTAGTCTCTGGTGCTTAAGAGAAAATTAGGCTTTTTACAACCTGAAAAGCTGCGGGTCCAATGGCTGAGGCGATTTACTCATTGCTTTTCATCAGCCCCAATGTCATTTGCCTGGAAAAAATAATGCATTCTTTCAACATACTGGGCCTAGTCTTCAACGACAGGATTGAACGATTCAAGTTTCCCAAATAATGGCATGATGCCAGAAAGGCTTATACAACTCAAAGGTGATTGTTGCAAGTGAAGTTCTTCAGAAGCATGCTTTTCTCTTGTCCCCATTGAAATTATTCCACAGAGGGCAGTATTCTATACCAATTCACCCTTTATTTACACATGGAGCGTCCTTGACACTGTTCCAGCTCCCTCAGAGCCAGCTGTCAGAGTGAACAGGATGTCAGACAAACCTGTATTTTTTTTTTCTTTTTTTTACAATAATCATTGCTCTCTGCTTTCCAGTCACTTTGTTTTATCCATGTTGCCATTTCCTGTTTATTCCATTGGCTATTACATTGATTACTAGTCTGTTGTGTGGCACTGTATCAAACGCCTTCTGGAAATCCATGTCAATCACATTAGCAGCACTGCCACCACCAACCCTTTCTATTATCTCATTAATATCTTTACTTGATGAAGGAGCAGTGCTTTGAAAGCTTGTGATTTCAAATAAACCTTTTGAAATCCCTTCTAAAATCCAGGCTGATTCTTGTTAATTCAACAGCATTTACCTAAGTGTCTGTTCATTTTGACACAAATTATTGCTTCCTGGCAGCACAGCAGCTCAGTGGTTAACACTACTGCCTCACAGCGCCAGGGACCCGGGTTCAATTCCACCCTTGGGCGACTGTCTATGTGGAGTTTGCATGTTCTCCCTGTGTCTGCTTGGGTTTCCTCCGGTACTCCGGTTTCCTCCCAAAGATTTGCAGGCTAGGTGGATTGGTCATGCTAAAATTGTCCGTAGTGTTCAGGGATGTGTAGATTAAGTGGGTTTAATGGGTTGGGTCTGGGTGGGATGCTCTGAGGCTTGGTGTGGACTTGTTGGATCAAAGGGCTTGTTTCCACACTGTAGGGATTCTATGATTTTAATTTTATATAGAATCCCTACAGTGTGGAAACAGGGCCTTCAGCCCAACAAGTCCACACTGACCCTCAGAACATTCCACCCAGACCCAACCCCTTAAACCCACCTAATCTACACATCCCTGAACACTGCAGCAATTTAGCATGGCCAATCCACCTAGCCTGCACATCTTTGGATTGTGTTAATGACGTGTTAAATATAGCTCATTGTAGACTAATACATACACATGGCTTTTCTGACAAATTGTGTGTGTTGTGTCTGTATCTGTGTATGTATACATTTGTGTACATGTGTGTGTACATTTATTCATGTTTTCTTGTGTAAGTGTGCCTTTCTCACCAAAAATAATAAAAGTTGATGCATAATTATGCTCATCATGTAAAAAAACACAATAATCATTTTGCATGTCGCAGAGTTCCTGAAATAATTGCACAGAGGCCAGTATCCCATACCAAGTCACCCTTTATTTCCACGTGGAAAGTACTTAACACTGATCCAGCTCCTCAGGAGTGAACAGGATATCTGATACTCCTGTCCTTTATTCTTGTTTTTCACTTATTTTTTCTTTTTTTTTGTTCTTACTTTACCTCCGCAGCACCTGTGTTGTGTATGTGTAAGTGCAGGAACTGAATGAAGACACCACAGTGCAAATAATTTTATTCCATATTTCCACCACCAGGAAAAACATCCATGTGGCCTGGCAAGCAATAACAAGCAAAGCCCGATAAGGGCAATGCTTACGTGAAAAAACGTGAAGGGGATTAAGTCAAAATGGAGTTGGAGGGGAAAACAAAGCACTCCATCTCCCCTGTTATCCCTTCAGGATAAGTTTTACCAGTAGGTCTATTATGTGATACTCCATCAAGTCTACATACAGATTAACTGCCCTCAACCATACTTTCCATTACCTGATCTAAAGCCTCAATCAAATTAAGTCAACCAAGATGTACCTTTAAAATCCATGCTGGGTCTCTTTTATAAGTCTCTGCTTGTCCAAGCACCTGTTAATTTTCTCCCAAATTATTGTCCGTAAAAGCTTCCCTATCACTTACTGACTAGGCTATAGTTGCCAGTTTTACATATTCTTTATGTACAATGATGTAACATTTGCAATCCTACTGCCCTCTGATTCCACTCTATTTTTACGGAGGAATGAGAAAGAAAAGGCCATGAGCTCCAAAATTTCTACTTGCCTGAGTAACCTAGGATGCATTCTATCTAGTATTGATGATGTATCCACTTATATCATTAAATAATCTAGCACCCTCCTCATTTACATTAGCTTTGACAAAATATTCCTCTTTGGTGAATCCTAGCACAAAATATTTGTTCAATAGATTTCAATTAGTCCAATGATAATCCCTTTATCGTAAATATGCTTATAGAAGAGCTTTGGACTCCCTTTCATGTTAACTGCCAATCTATGTCTGTATTGTCTCTATCTCACACTTATTTCCTTAATCACTTTTTCCCCGAACTTTTATATTGCACCCAGTTCTACCTTGTATCATCAAATTCATATCAGTTAGAAGCCTAATTTTGTTCTTAATATCTTCATTATTCCAGAATCTCTACTTTTGTTTCCTTTTCCTTTTCTTTCCTTTTGTGAATGTACCAGGACTATACCTTGAACCATTTTCTCTTTTATCGCCAACCATTGCTCCATTAATTCCTACCAACTAGTCCGTGAATGAAATCTTACAGAAACAATAAGGGTCACGGCAATGGCTGGAAAGCCAGTGAAAGCTCTTCATCATCCCTTTTCAGGAAAGCTTAAAACATAAGAGTCCATGGTTTTGGAAATAGTACAAAATGATCAGAGGTATAGATAGAGTGGACAGCCAGAGACATTTCCCTAGGATGGAGGTAGCTATTACGAGGGGGCATAGTTTTAAAGTGAGTGGAGGTAGATATAGGGGAGACATCAGAAGTAGGTTCTTTACTCAGAGAGTGGTAGGGGCGTGGAATGCATTGCCGGAGAGGATAGTGGAGTCGGCCTCATTAGGGGCATTTAAGCGGCTATTAGATAGGCATATGGATGATAGTATAAGGTAGTGGTGGAGGTTAGATAGACCTTATGTTTAGGGTAAAATTTCGGCACAACATCGTGGGCACGGATTGAGGATTGGTTAACTTCTAGAAGACATGGATTTGGGATAAAGAGGGTATTTTCAGGATGGTAACCTGGAACTGATGGAGTGCCACTGGTATCAGTGTATATACATTTACAATTAATTACTTGGATGACGGAAGTGAATAAACAATCACCAAGTTAGTGAATGACAACAAGATGAGATGGAAGGCAAGTAGTGAGAATGACAGTCTATAGAGAGATATAGGCAAATTAAGTGAGTGGGCAAAAACTTGGCAGATGGAATATAATGTTGGGAGAATTGACAGGAAGAATAGAGGAGCTGAACATGATTCAAATAAGGAAATACTACAGAAAGCTGCAGCTCAGAGAAATGTTACAGTTCTAATACATCACAAAATGCTAGCAATCAATTGGTAATACGGAAGGCAAGTGGAATGTTGTTATTTTAAAGGGAATGGAGTATAAAAATAGGGAGGTCTTGCCAAAAGTATATAAGGCACTGGTCAGACCACAGCTGAAATATTATGAACAGATCTAGTTTCCTTATCTAAGGAATGATGCACTAACATTAGAGACAGTCCAGAGAAGAATCAAAGACTGGCCGATCTTCTATGCTCACCAATGCCACCACTGAAGCAGTAGCTGCTGCTAATTCTGCATTCACCTGTGGCTTCCAATCAAGGAGCCACCCAGGCACTAGTCTTTGTGGATGAGGGAGAATTCAAGGGAGATGCAGGAGGGGTGAGGGCAAAGTGTTGCCTTTCAACAATTCCCACCTCCTTGAAGCTGGGTTTTTCAATTAGGCCCTGAGTACCTTTGAATGCCCGGGAGCATTCAAACAAACACACCAAAAGTTGCATACTGTAGCCCCTGCCTGCCACTGTGTTAATGCATGTAATGGGAACATGAGGCCCTTAAGTGGACATTATTTGCCTTTTAACATCTGCTTGAAAGGCATTAGCATTACAAAATTCATCACCACTAACATCCATGGGATTAGTATTGATTTGAATTTAACTGGATGGCACAGTGGCTCAGTGGTTAGCACTGCTACCTCATAGTGCCAGGGACTCAGGTTTGATTCCAGCCTTGGGTGACTGCCTGTGTGGAGTTTGCACATTCTGCCCATGCCTGCGTGGGTTTCCTCCGGGTGCTCTGGTTTCCTCCCATAGTCCAAAGATGTGCAGGGTAGGTGGATTGGCCATGCTAAATTGCTCATAGTGCCCAAGGATATTTAGGTTCGGTGGGTTAGACTTGGGAAATGCAGGGGTAGGGGAATGGGTCTGGGTGGGATGCTCTTTGGAGGGGCGGTGTGGACTTGTTGGGCTAAATGGCCTTCTTCCACACTGCAGGGATTCTATAAGATTCCATGGACCAGAAGAGCAATAAATATTATAGCTATAAGAACAAGTAAGGGCCTGGGAATTCTGCAGTGAGTAGTTCATCTACAAAGTACAAGTCAGAAGTCTGACTGGATACTATCCACTTGCGTGGTATGAGTGTAACTCCAACAACACTCAGAAAGTTCAAGACATCCAGGACAAAACAACCCATTTAATTGCTATCCTATCCTTCAACTTAAACAGTCACATCCTCCACCACTGACATGCAGTAACAGCAATCTGTACTATCTACAAGAGACACTGCAACAACTCATCTTTCAACAACAATTTCCAGACACATGACCTCCACTACTGACAAAGACAAGGGTTACAGATGGATAGGAACGATATCTTGTGCAAGTTACCCTCCAAGCCACACATCGTCCTAACTTCAAACTATTTCATCATTCCTGTGCTGTCACTGATCCTGAAACTTGGAATGTCCTTCCAAACTGTGGGTGTAATTGTATTAGATGGATTGCAGTGGTTCAACGAGACAACTCATCATCAAGCTGCACTGCCATTCAATAGAATCAGGACTGATCCAATGTTCCTCACATCCACTTTCCTTCCCTTTCCTCATAACCCTTGATTCCCCTACTAGTCAAGAATCTATCCATCTCAGCCTTAAATATACACAAAGACTCTGTCCCCACAACTTTCTATGGCAAAGAACTTCCAAAATCTCTCGACCCTCAGAGAAGAAATTCCTCCCCATCTTAGTTTTACATTGGCATCTCTTAATTATGGGACTATGCCTTCATTTTCTAGACTCTCCCATGAGGGGAAATTGCATCAATATCTAATAAAAAAAGAACCTTACACACTTCCACTACAAGAACCAAAACTTACTCTCTTCATAGGAACAACCTACAATGATAGTAAAGTAAAATGTAGAATTATGTAAAATTGTCTACATGCACTTTAGGTAACTAACTGCTTTTGAAGTTTGATCATCATTGACGATTTTGTTTGCCAAATACACAATCTCCGTGCACTTTCCGTTTAATTTGTTATTTATTTGTCCATTGTGTTTTCTAGGTATATACTATTCATTCCAAAAGACCTCCCATTGTAAAGAAAGTTCCATTATCTGGTGTGCTTAACAATAAATACAGGAACTCATACTCTGTTCTCTCAGAGAAGGACTCAGATAGCATTGAAGCCCCAAATGAAGGAGATGACTACTTGGTCCAAGTCTATACTGGAGATAGTTTTGGAGACATGACAAATGCTAATGTTTGTATTGTTTTGTTTGGTGACAAAGAAAATTCAGACAATATTCTTTTAACGGAAACACATGATCACAAGGATCCATTTAGAAAACAACAAGTAAGTAAAATCCCAGACTGGTCAATGAAGAAGCATGTACTATTTCTACTTTGTCCTATATTTAACCTCACTCTCATTTTTATTCTGATTTTTTTTAGATTGACACATTCAAATTCAAAACAGATCTTTTAATCTTTTATAGATCTTTTACAAAATTGGAATTGGTCATGGAGGAAAACCTGGTGAGTATAGTAGAGAAGAAAAACATAATCCTGTTCGGTGTGCTTTAACTATTGAGCGATTATAATTGAAATATATTTGATGGTATTGATATGCATGTTAAAGTTTCTGAATATAAAAATTTCTTCACAGGAAGTGGATGATTCAAATGAACAAATGAAAAAGTACAGCACAGGAACAGGCCCTTCGACTCTCCAAGCCTGTACCGACTATCATGCTCTAATTAATCTAAAAATAAACCTGCCATTTTTCGTTCCATGTTCTTCTATTCCCTCCCTATTCATGTGCCCATCTAGGTGCCTCTTAAATGTCTCCATGTGCCCTCTGCCATCACCTCTTCTGGTAGCAGTCACTCTATGTGTGAAAAACTTCCCTCGCACATCTCCCTTAAACTTTCCCCCTCTAACCTTGAATCTGTGCCTCCTTGTAATTGAAAATTCAACCCTGGGAAAAAGCCTCTGACTATCCACCCCATCTCTGCCTCTATCAGGTCTCCTGTCAGTCACCGTCTTTCTAGTGAAAACAATCCTAGACTTTTTAGCCTTTCCTCATAGTCAATGCTCTGGAGACCAGGCAACATTCTGGTGAACCTTCTCTGTACTCACTCCAAAGCTTCCACATCCTTCTGGTAGTGTGGTGACCAAAACTGCACACAATACTCCAAATGCGGCCTAACAAGGGTTATATATAGCTGCAATATGTTTTGCCAACTCTTCTACTCCACGCCCCAGGTGATGAAGGCAAGCATGCCATATACCTTCTTAATCACCTTGGCTACCTGTGTTGCCACTTTCAGGGAACTGTGGACCTGCATGCCTAGATCCATCTGAATGTTAGTGGCCATTTGCAATATAATTCACACCTAAATTTGATCCTCCAAAATGCATCACCTCACATTTGTCTGGATTAAACTCCATCTACCATTTCTGTGCCCAAGTCGCCAATCTATCTATATCCTGTGGTATACTTTCAAAATTGTTGGCACTATCAGCAACTCCACCAATCTTCATGTCATCAGCAAACTTGCTTATCAGATCACCCACATTTTCCTCCAGATCATTTATATATACTACAAACAACAAAGGACCTCGGACTGACCCCTGTGGAACACCACTCGTTATCGGCCTCCATTCTGGAAAACATCCTTCCACCCCTGCCCTCTGTGTTTTATGACCAAACTGGTTTTCTATCCATCTAGCCAGGCCACCACCAATCCCTTGAATACATTGAGACAACTAAGTAAATTACCAACATAAACCTTGTCTTTCCATGTAACAGGTGTGTCATTAACATTATATGCATCCAGATTACTTTATTTTTTGTGTTAAACTTTTTTTAAGACTTTTGGCTACAATGGAAATTGAACTTACTTTTAACAAGCAGAAAGTTTGCTACTGTAAAGTTTTGCATTTGTGCATGGCATTAAATCTGAGAAGTTTGTACATTAAAATTTAAACTTTTTCCATAGAAGATGCTGACACACTATCTGATACTGCAAACAGAACAATAATATATTTGAGTACAGTATCCAAATAAATAAGTTAATGAGATGACCATTTCACTGCAGTAAAACTTTATTGTGTAATGCACAATTTGGGATCAACCAAACACAGCATTCCAATGAGTATAGTTTAGCAGGCGTGATGCGATACAGTTGTAAGATGTTTTGCTAAAGCAATGTAAACTAACCTTAGAACTGTCCAAATTCCTATCGTAAGATTCCCTACTTCCTACTGCTACTGTTGGAAGGAATTGACCATCTCTACACACTGGATGGGAATTCTTGTGTGATTAGAAACTCCCTGTCACAAAGTACAGTTCAACCACAGAAGGTAAAAGTTTAAATCTTACTTTGCAGCCTATTTTCACTGTGTGTAGTTCACTGCCATTAGCTGTCAAGATTACCATTACCTGGAAGTACTATGATGTGATGCAATTTTGTATACCTCTGGAGACATCAGCAGCATCATACAATTAGCTCTCTACAGTTGAACCAAGGGACTTAGCGGTGATTTTTTTTTTGCTAGAGCATTGCAATTCCCCAAAGATAAGAGATAGCTGTCTGACAGGACACTACAATCTTGCAGGTGGAAGTCTAGTACTTCAGCGACACTGCAATCTTACAGACTGTAGTGTTACTCAAAGTACTAGACTTCCATCATTGAACACACATCAGCATGAAAGAGCCCCCTCGTACAATGTCCAGTTTGTTTAAGACCAGCAGCATCACTTCCTCCAAGGTTTCCTGGCACTGCTGCCACACTTTTTTATTTTAATTACAAAACTGTGCTACTACTGTTTCAACGAGAAAGGCAACTGAATCAGGACAGACTAATGTGATCATCTGGAGACTGAGTTGACCTGTTCAATTCTCATCATACAAGCTGAGGAGTATGCACTGTATTCCATTCCTCCACCAAATCCATTTTAAAACAAGGAATTAGAATTTTAGAAGTATGTCTCAGGAGTCTGATTTTAAAAATATGTCTGAGATCTCCGAATGCACCCAAAAGTGGCATTGAAATCAGGCAGCAGCAACATAGACTATGTAAAGAGGATATATGATACATGCATGCCCTTTTATTGCAAAAGACAGGAACACCTTCCTACCACATAACGAGCCATGTCTACATTTCATGTTGCCCTTCAATATGTGCTTGTTAAGATTTAAATGACTTTCATCTTGTGACATGTAAATCTTGAGGTGTACCTGTTTTAGGCTGCATTGTTCATCTTGCTACAAGGGAAAAGATATTTGTAACTGATGATTTCAGTTGGGTTGGTGACAGCATATTGAGATTAATAAGGTGAAAGTTTTGATGTTTTAATAGTCATAAAAGTGCATAAAACCCTATCTGCTTAGGGTTTAATATCAGAGATATTTTATACTTCGCCAGACACTGTGAAAGTGCCAAATGACTGGAGAATAGCTAATGTGTTTCTTTGTTCAAGAAGGGCAGCAGTGATAGGCCAGATAATTACTGACCTGTTTGTTTGACCTCAGCAGTAGGGAAATTATTGGAAAGTATTCCAAAGTACGGGGTTAATCAATGCTTGGAAAGGCAGGGATTGATCAGGGTTACAGGTATTTCTGCATTACTGTAATGCATTACTGTATTGGCTGTAATGCAGTTGATGAATAGTGGACACTGTTTGGATAATGCAAAATTTCTATAGTACAGTACAGCGATTTTCTATAGTGATTTCCCTATAATGTGACTATCTATGGTGATTTTGTATAGCGTGATTTTCTATAGTGCGAGCTCACACAAGAATGCAACAATCACATTATAGGAGAAATATCTATAGTTAACACAGATTTGTTAGAGGGAGATCCTGTCTGATGAATTTTTTGAGCTTTTTTTCTAAAGATGAATAAATATATTGACAAGGGTTTCACAGTTGATATGGTTTACAATCAATGGAAGATCACTGGAGAGTACTGAGGAATAAAGGGACCATGGTGTAAAAATCCATAAGTCCCTGAAAGTGTCAACACAGGCAAACATGCTGGTGAAGAAGTCTTAGGGAATACATCCCTTCTTTAGCCAGGTTGTTGAATATAGGAGCAAGGAAGTCTTTTTACAACTTTATAAAACATTGGTTAGGCCACAGGTGGAATACTGTATTTAGTTCTGGTTGGCATGCTATTGGAAGGACGTGATTGCAATGGAGAGAATACAGAGGAGGTTCTCCAGGATGTTGCCTAAGATGGAAAGTCTCAGTTATGAGCACAGACTGGATAGGTTAGGTTTGTTTTTCTCCAGAGCAGAAGAGGCTAAGGAGATATCTGATTGAGGTATACAGAATTACACGAGGCATAAATCGGGTAGATTGTGAGAATCTCTTCCCATTGCGGATGTGTCAAAGACCAGAGGGCATAAATTGAAAGTGAGGCATAAGTGGTTTAGAGGGGATCGTCCAGAGGGTGGTAGAAAAATGGAACGTGCTGCCGGAAAGGCTGATGGAAGCAGGTACTCTCACAACATTTAAGAAGCATCTGGATGCGTACTTAATATGGCAGGGAATAGTAGACTATGAACCAAGTGCAGATAAATGGCATTTGTGTAGTTTGGTGTTTGCTGGTCTGCATAGACATGGTGTGCTGAAGGGCTACTTCTGTACTTTATGACTCTATGATCTTTACCTTTACCTTCTTTAATGTCAGGCTGCTGACACAAGCTGCTATACTGGAGAAAAAAACATGTAACTGCCTCTCTTCAGTGCCACTGGTCAAAGGACTGAGAGTGGGGCAGTTAGCTAAATTATGTTTCTAAAGGCCAAGTTTGTACTTTGGGCTTAGTAATTTGGAGTCGAGAATAACATCTTGATTTTATATCCCAGCCTTTACCCCAGTAATCTGAACATCCATGGAGCATAGGAAATACTTAGGACATCTGCAGTGGGAGGTCCACCATGAATGGTCATATTCTTCGAAAAATGTTGGAATCAACTATTAAGGAAGAAATAGCAACATATTTGGAAAATCATGATGTAATCAAGCAGAGTCAGTGGGGCTTCATGAAAGGGAAATGGTGTCTGACTAATTTTTTTGAGGAAGCTTCAAACAGATAGATAGAGGAGAACCAGTAGATGTGTTGTATTTGAATTTCCAAAAAAAACATTTGAAAAGGTACCTCAAAAAAGGTTATGTCATAAGATAAGAACCCATGGTGTTGGAAGTAATATATTGGCATGGATAGAGAATTGCTTAATGGGCAGGAGATAGCAAGTGGGGATAAAGGGTTCTTTTTTAGTTTGGCAACCTGTAACTGGTTGAGTTCTACTGGGATCAGTGCTGGGATCCCAGCTGTTTAAAATACATGTTAGGGACTTGAAGGAAGGAATTCTATGTATGTAGCAAAACTTGCAGACAACACAAAAATAGGTGGAAAAGTAAATTGCAAAAAAGATACAAACAGTTTACAGAAAGCTATTGTTAGGGTAAGTAAATGGAAGAAAAATTCTTTCCTGGATGGAAAAGTTAAACAAATGTGTATAGCCTGATGCTTCTGCTGTATCTTTTTTTTGTGATGTTTAATTTTATTAAAACTAGATCCATGAATGTTTTGTTGGTATTATAAACAAAATGTGTTCAGATATCTACAGGAAGCATAGTGATGATGTTTGAGATTTGAACGACTATTTTATTTTGTCACATTCGAGGCGAGTTAGGTTTGTGGAGTTTTTCAATTTGTTGGTTTAGATAGTAGGCAAAATGGATATGATTTAACTTAAATTCAGCAATTCCATTTAGAGTGTGTTATTTCCCATCCCATTTTATTACACTAAGTTATTGTAGAAAGGTTATGTTGTTTTTAAAAAGCTTTTTGAAGCTTAAAGGGTCAATTGAACTAATATTCTAAACAGACTGGATGAACTTCAATTAAACACCCCAAAATAGAACTGGTTTTAAAGACAAATAAAACATCACGAAGTTAACTGAAGGTGTAACACTTACCCATGCATCTCTTCTCTCCTCACTGTCCAAAGCCCCAGACTCAGCTTCCAGGTGAAACAGCATTTTACTTGTAGTTCTTTTAATCTAGTCTACTGTATTTGATGCTTACAATGCAAGTCCACATGTAGAATGGGTGACTGCTTTGCGGAATACACCTCTCTGTCAATGAGAAGGACCCAACTTCCAGTTGCTTGCCATTTCAATAAACCATCTTGGTCCCATAATAATGTTTGAGTCCTGGGCCTGCTGCAGTATTCCAAGGAATCACAATGGCACTTCAGAGTGAGGTTGTTGACTTGCTCGCCAAGCTGGCTGGTTAGAGTTCAGATATTTCATCACCATGCTAGCTAACATCATCAGTGCTGCCTCAGATGTCACGCTGTTGTTCTAACTGCGCTTAGTATTTATATGATCCGTCTGTTGAGGTGTTTTGTGTCATATCTGGTTCTTTTTTTGCAAGGATTTGTATATGGGGTTTAATTTCACATGTTTATTGATTGCATTATGGGTGGAGAACCAGGCCTCTAGGAATTCTGGTGTGTGTCTATGGTTGGCTTGAGCTAGGATGGTCACGTCGTCCCATTTAAATTGATGGCCTTCGTTGTCCGAATGTACTGAATTGAAGGAAAGTTCATTGTGTTGTTTTGCTGCTAGCTGGTGTTTTTGTATCCTGATGGCTGGTTTCCTTCCTGTCTGGCCAATGTAATGTTTATGGCAGTCCTTGCATAGTATTTTGTTCACTACCTTGGTGCTGCATGTTGTGGGTATGGGGTCTTTGGTCCTTCTGAGTGTTTGTCATAATGTGGCTGTGGGTTTGTGTGCTATCCTGATTCCTAGTGGTCATAGGAATCTCGTTGTCAGTTCCGATATGTTCTTGACATACTGTAGTGTGGCCAGTGTATTAGGGCATATTGTGTCCTGTTGGTGTTGTCTATCTAGTCGGCATCTGCGGATGAAGTTGGTGGGGTATCCATTGATAGCGAAGAGCTTGGAAAGGTGCTCTTCCTCCTTCTTGTGAAGTTTGGATGTGTTGCTATGGGTTCCTACCCATTTGAATAGTATCCTTACATAGCTTTGTTTGTGGACGTTGGGGTTGATTGCTGTGGAAATTGAGGATTTGGTCAATGCTGTGGTTTGGAATTCCCCGTTCATCATTCGTTTTACCCTGACGTCTAGGAATGGAAGTTGATTGTTGTTTTCCTCTTCTCTTGTGAATTTGATCCCAGTGAATACATTGTCGATGAGATGGTATGTCTTTTCTAACTTAGTCGTTTAATGATGACAAATGTGTCATTCATGTATCGTATCCACAGTTTTGGCTGTATGCGAGAATTCCTAGAGGCCTGGTTCTCCACCCATAATGCAATCAACAAACATGTGGAATGAGACCCCATGTGCAAACCCTTGCAAAAAAAGAACTGGAAATGACACAAAACACATCAACAGACTGGATCATATAAATACTAAGCGGAGTAGAACAATATTTCTTCATCGGAGGTCACCCTGATAATATCAACTGGCATGGTGACAAACATCTGAACTATAATCAACCAGCTCGGCAAGCAAGTCAACAGCCTCACTCACAACCTGAGCTACAAATCTTCACAAGAACCATAAACACCAACGGACATAACATGCTCAAAATAGCCCTACAATGGGAAACCTTCGCCAACCGACTGAGCGCAACCCACAAACAACTTCATTTTCTCCACAAATTCCACAGGAACCAGGTACTGCCCCGCAGCATGAAATACAAACCTCCACTCAACAACCCACAGGTGTACATAACAGCCAAATAAAATGGCTGCAGAATTCTACTGGTAATAATTAAAGATGCCCATAGCCGGCTCCACAAGTTCAACCGAGAAATTTTGCACCAAAAATCACTATACCAAAATGCTACCGACCAGCAATGGAATACAACCCTAGAACAGGCCAACACCATCAAACAACACAGGACCAGAACTAGGAAGAGAGAGAAATTACAGAAGAAGCTGACCAAACTGATCTGCCACAAAGATAAGGACAACAACATACCAGACTCATGGGTAAGAAACCTATCCAACATACCACTTACAAAAACTGGGAAAGCTGCCCTAATATGTGGACTAAACTATAACTACAGAGATGCAGATAGAACAGACTTCATAGCTGCTCTGGAAGGTACACAAAAAACAATAGACTCACGGATGAAACTCAACAGGCCATCCGACAGACTATAATCCCCACATTGAACTGAAGGAATGATTGGGACACCCTAAACACATCAGAGAGAAAAATACTCGAAGGACTCAAGAAAGACAGGAACATCATAATTCTACCAGCGGACAAAGGGCACATGACTGTCATTGTGAACAAACCAGATTACATTGAAAAAGCACAGGCACTGCTTGCAGATACAGACACTTATCAACAGGTGGAGATAAATCCAACACCACAACTGGAAAATAGAATCACTGAGAGACTAAATAATTCAGGACAAATAACCAAGACAGACTACATAAAAATGAACTCAGAAGGCTTGAACACCCCGTGCTTCTATGGACTTCCCAAAGTACACAAACCAGACATCCCCCTCAGAACCATTGTCTCCCTACTGGGCACACCTACATACAAGCTAGCCCCGGACCTACAGCAAAGACAGAAACACCTGGTCGACGGATTACCCCACTTCAACCACTCAACACAGGAATTGCTTAATAACCTCAGGAACATAAAATTCAACAATGATGAGATTATAGTATCCTTTGACAATACAGTGCTATTCACATCCATGGACATCCCCCTAGCCAAAGACACAATGGCCACGTTACCAGAAACAGGAACGCTGACCGACAACTGCATCAGCAAGGACAACATTCTCAGACTACTGGGCCTATGCCTCACCGCACATTTCATCCTTAATGGTCAAGTATACAATTTAATCTTTAACGGTCAAGTATACAAACAGATTAATGGCACACCTATGGCGTCACCCATCTCAGGGCTTATTGCACAGGCAGCCATGCAAAGATTGGAATGCACGACCCTCCCCGGCATACAGCCAAAACTGTGGATTCGATACGTGGACGATACATTTGTCATCATTAAACACACTAAGTTAGAAGACACACACCACCTCATCAACAATGTGTTCACTGGGATCAAATTCACAAGAGAAGAGGAAAACAACAATCAACTTCCATTCCTAGATATCAGGATAAAATGAATGACGAACAGGGAATTACAATCTACCGTATATAGGAAGGCAACCCGCCCTGACAAAATCCTCAATTTCCACAGCAATCATCCCAATGTCCACAAACAAAGCTGTGATAAGAACAGTTTTTAAATGGGCTCCATCCTACTGCCGCACACCCAAACTTCACTAGAAGAAGGGAGAGCATCTATACAAGCTCTTTGCTATCAACTTCATCACCTTCATCCGCAGATGCCTACTAGATAGACAACACCAAGAGGACACTATATGCCCTAATACACTGACCACATTACGGTATGTCAAGAACATATCAGAACTGACAACGAGACTCCTACGACCACTTGGAATCAGGATAGCACACAAACCCACAGCCACACTACAGCAAATACTACAGCAACACTCAGAAAGACCAAAGACCCCATACCCACGACATGCAGGACCAAGCTAATGTACAAAATACTATGCAAGGACTGCCAAAAACATTATATTGGCCAGATAGGAAGGAAACCAGCCATCAGGATACACGAACACCAGCTAGCAGCAAATCAACACAATGAACTTTCCCTCATATCAGTACATTCGGACAACGAAGGCCATCAAGTTAACTGGGACGACGTGACCATCCTAGCTCAAGCCAACCATAGACACACACCAGAATTCCTAGAGGCCTGGTTCTCCACCCATAAGGCAATCAATAAACATGTGAAATTAGACCCCATATACAAATCCTTGTAACAAAAGAACCGGATATGACACAAAACACCTCAACAGACCGGATCATATAAATACCAACATCGCTTCATCGGAAGCCACAGTCTGATGTTACCTAGCATGGTAACAAAATGTCTGAACTATAGCCAGCCAGCTCGGTGAGCAAGTCAACAACCTCACCCACAACCCGAGCTACGAATCTTCACAAGAACCCTAAGCACTTCGGAATATGGCATCTGTCCTTCATTTTTACATCCTCCCACCCTTCCCCATCTGAAGTTTAACCATCTTCATCAACGACCTTTGCTCTGTTATGTTATCAGAAATGAGGATGTTTCCTGGTGATTGCACAATTTTGAGCACTATTCAAGGTACTAAAGCAGAATGTGTCCATATGCGGTGAGATCTGGACAGCATTCAGGCTTGGGCTGATATGTGGCAAATAACATCAATGCCACACAAGTGCCAGGCAGTGATCTATCTGTAAAAAGAAAGTGGCAATTACCCCTTAATATTCAATGGCATTACTATTGCTGAATCCTTCACTATTGACATTCTGGGGGTTACCACCATCCAGAAACTTAACTAGACCAACAACATAAATACTGTGACTATGACAACAAGTTATTGGCTGAGAGTTCCATGGTATGTTAAGCACCTCCTGTCTCCTCAATGCCTGACTACCATCTAGAGGGCACAAATCAGGAATATTATGGAATACTCTCCACTTGCCAGTTTGGGAGCAGCTCCAACAACACTCAAGCATTTTGGTTTAGCCACAACTGGAGTATAGTGTGCAGCTCTGGTCACCACATTATGGGAAGAATGTGATTACACTGGAGAGAGTGAAAAGGAGATTCACTTAGGATGCTGCCTGGGCTGGAAGGTCTCAGCTGGGAGGAACGATTAGCTTGACAGGGATTGTTTTTCTTGGAGCAGCTAAAGTTGAGAAGGGACCTGATAAAGTTGCATAAGAGTTTGAGGGACACACAAAGGGTGGATAGGAAGGCATTTTTCACATTTGTGGAGGAGTCAATAACCAGGGGTATAGGTTTAAGGTAAGAGGTAGAAGGCTAAAGGGAGAGTTGAGGAGAAATCTTTTGACTTGGAAAGTGGTAAAAGTCTGGCACTCACTTCCTGAAACGTGGTTGAATCATAAAATCTCATAAAATGCATTAACATAGCTTCTAGAACTATGAGCCAAGAGCTGCAAAATGGTATTTGTATGGTCAAATCTTTGTGGACTGGTGCAGACATGATGGGCTGAATTGCCTCCTTCTGCACCGTAATATCTATGAATCCATAAGCTCAACACCCATACAGGATACCCATGATGCTGGATTGGCACTCCCTTTACCATTTTCAACATTCACTCTCTTCATCACTGATGCACAGTGGCAGCAGCGTGCACCATCTATCAGTTGATCATTGACTTCAGGAAGAAAGGAGGAGGGTACATCCCATCAATATCAACGGAGCTGAGGTGGAGACGGTCGAGAGTGTCAAGCTCCTAGGACTGACGATAACCAACAATCTGTCCTAGACCTCCCACGTAGATGTAACAATCAAGAAGGCACAATCCCTCTTCTTCCTCAGGCGGCTTAGGAAATTCAACATGTCTGTAAGGACCCTCACCAACTTTATAGATGCACCATAGAAAACATTCTATCTGGGTGTATAATGGCCTGGTACAGCAACTGCTGTGCCCAGGACCATAAGAAACTATAGAAAGTTGTGTGCATAGCCCAGACCATCAGGGAAGCCAACCACCCATCCATGGACTCCATTTACACTTCTTGTTGCCGAGGAAAGGCTGCCAACATCATCAAAGACCCCTCCAACCCCAATAATGCTGTATTCCAAACACACCCATCAGGCAGAAGATACAGAAGTGTGTACATATTCACCAACAGGTTCAAGAATAGCTTCTTCCCTGCTATAGTTAGCCTCCTGAATGGACCTGTCTAAATTCAATTAATGTTGATCTTGCTAATGTTGATCGTGCTTTGTGCACCTCCTGTGCAGCCATAACTTTGTGTGCCTCACTCTGTCTAAGCACTCTATGATCTGTATGTTCGTGTTTGCTATGATCTGCCTGTACTGCGAGCTTTTCACTGTACTTAGGTACATGCGACTATAATAAATCAAATCAAATCAGCTGCACTGTAGTAACTGATAAAGGTTTTTCAACACCACCTAGAAAGACAAAAGTGGCAAATGTGTGGGAATATAATTACGTACAAGCTTTCCTCAAAGCCAAACCATCCTGGTATACCGTTCCTTCACTGTCGCTGGTTCAAAATTGTAAAATTTCCTTCCCAACAGCATTATGTATTCCACTCTCAAGGACTATAGCAGATCAGGGAACAACTCATCATCACCTTCTCCAAGGCAATTAGAGATGGGCAATAAATGTTAGCCTAGTCAGAGACACCCAAATCTCATGAACAAATATAATTTTAAAAAAAAGCTTATGCCAGAGCTGGTGACTGCAATTGTCAATTAAAATTGTCAAATGGAATTGTCATACCTGGAACTCAGGAAGATGGTTGTGGTTGTTGATGATCAGTCATCTCAGCTCCAGGACATATCTGCATGAGTTCCATGGGGTAGTGTCCTGGGCCCAACCATTTTCAACTGCTTCATCAATGACCTTCCTTCCATCATAAGTTCAGAAGTGGAGACGTTCACCAATGATTGCATAATGTTCAATACCATTTGTGACTCCTCAGGTACTGAAGCGGTGCATGTCCAAATACAATAATATCAAGACAATATCCAAGCTTGGGCTGACAAGTGGCAAGTAACATTTGCCGCAAACAAATGCCAAGCTATGGCCATCACCAATAAGAGACAATCTAACCACCACCCCTTGACATTCAATGGTGTTACCATCACTGAATCCCCCACTGTCAACATCCTGAGGGTTAGCATTGACCAGAAACTTAACTGGACTCATCACATAAACACTGTGGCTTCAGGGAGGCACAGTGGTTAGCACTGCTGCCTCACAATGCCAGGGACCCGGGTTCAATTCCGCCCTCGGGTGACTGTCTGTGTGGAGTTTGCACATTCTTCCCATGTCTGCGTGGGTTTCCTCCAGGTGCTCTGGTTTCCTCCCACAGTCCAAAGATGTGCAGGCTAGGTGGATTGGCCATGCTAAATTGCCCATAGTGTTCAGGGATTTGTACATTAGGTGGGTTATAGGGGTTTGGGTGGGTGCTCTGAGGGTCGATGTGGACTTGTTGGGCCGAAGGGCCTGTTTCCACACTGTAGGAATTCTATGAATTCTAAAAAAAGAGCAGGTCAGAGGCCAGGAATACTGTGGTGAGTAAGACACCTCCTGACTCCCTTGTTGACTATCTACAAGGCAGAAATCATAAGTGTGATGGAATACTCCCCACTTGCCCGGATGAGTGCAGCCCCAACAACACCCAAGAAGCTTGACAGCATCCAGGACAAAGCATACACTCCCTCCACCACCGATGCTTAGCAGCAGCAGTGAGCACTATCTACAAGACGGACTGCAGAAATTTACCTAAGATTCTCAGACAGCACCTTCCAAATCCACGACCACTTATACCTAGACGGACAAGGGCACCAGATATATGGGAACACCACCACTTTCATGTCCCCCTCCAAGCCACTCACCATCCTGACTTGGAAATGTACGTTCCTTCACTGTTGCTGAGTCAAAATCCTGGAATTACCTCCCTGATAGCATTGTGGGTCAAACCATAGCAGGCAGGCTGCAACAGTTCAAGAAGGCAGCTTACCACAATCTTCTCAAGGGCAACTAGGTATTGGCAATAAAACTGGCCAGCCAGTGATGCCTAAATTCCACAAATGAATAAAAAAAAGTGATGCTCCTTCCTTAATGTTCTGCTATGTCTAATGCGTTTTACCTCCTAAATGAAAAACCGAAAGCACTGCAGGTGCTGTAAATTAGGAACAAAAACAAAATTGCTGGAAAAGCTCAGCAGGTCTGGCAGCATCTGTGAAGGAAAAATCAGAGTTAATGTTTTGGGTCCGATGACACTTCCTCAGAAGGGTCGTTCTGAGGAAGGGTCACCGGACCCAAAACGTTAACTCTGTTTTTTTCCTTCACAGATGCTGCCAGACCTGCTGAGCTTTTCCAGCAACTTTGTTTTTGTTCTTTTTACCTCCGATACCACTGGCTTGCTAGGTGACAGTTCTTATGTATTTATGTTTTCAGATACACAAGGACAGGCATGTGTGAGGGCAGTGGGGATGGGAATGAAAACAAAAAATACATGTTTATGTTATCTTCAGCATGTACATTGTAACAGATTACAGGAGAACGATTTGGAAAGGTGCTAATGTAGGAACATACTGTCTTCAAAATGTTTAGTGTCACTGCTTCACTACAGTCTTGTGACTATGGTCCAATTGCTGTAAGCACCATTATCCTCCATTAGGTTCAGCATATGCAGTCATTTCTGCTCCCCTGTTTGTTGATGTATCTGCCATGTTCCCTGCCTCTCTGTACCATCATGGCACTTCTTCAACCCAATTTAATGCTGTACTTTGAATAGTTGCACCAGCAACTATCATGAAAATTTTGCTGAAAGGACACTTTGTATGCAAGGGATAGGTCTTCAACTGAGAAAGTGGATCAGCCTGCATCTTGAGGCTGATCACTTGCTGTCTTAATATTCACTAACTTAGAATCTATCTGGTTGCTGACAGTATCTTATCTTTTAGAGATTTGCCTGTTCAGCCAGAGCTATTAAGCACATGCTACTTCTGTCTTGACTTGCCTTTTAGCATAAACACAAGGCCAGGAAGCTTGGCATAGCAGTCAGCAGTCATCAGTCAAGAAGTGGGACTTGTTGTATGCCTTCATGCTGTCTCAATCTCTAACCATGGGCCATCAACCTATGTGGTTTACACACTGTATGTGTTTCAACCTGTTGTAGTGATTGGAATGACGTCAGCCAGGTGGATCTCGTAGAATATGAGTTCCGTGATTGGGGCTGTTAATCTGGTCCAATCAGGGAGTCCTGGCTGACAGATATAAACAGGAATGTCAAGGATTCTGTTCACTCTAGGAACCAGCTGTGAGCTGTCTGGGTCTGTGTCATATACTATACACGTGTAAATATAGGGCAACTCTCTGATGGGACATAGGCCTTCGTGGAGTTGTTTCAGTGGTGACAAGAGAAAAAAAAATCCCTGAAGAGTTTCACCCACAACAGTCGACTTTGAGTTGCAGTAAGCATTTGTGACATCATGTCTTTCTTTGGGAAGCTTGACTCATTCGATCCTGCTGTCGAAAATTGGGCCCAATATGAGGAAAGGATGTGCTATTTTTTCCAGGCAAATGACATTGGGGCAGACAAAACATAATGAATAATTCTCCTCACAGCTTGTGGACCCACAGCTTTTCAGTTATTCAAAGCCTAACTTTCCCTGAGGCATCAGATACTAAAACCTTTCAAGAGTTGACAGAATTAGTTACGGAATATTATGACTCTAAGCCTGCTCTAATTCTGAGAAGCTGTCAGTTTTACTCAGCAGTTCAAGAACCAAGGGAATCTGTATCAGGATTTTTGATGAGTTTAAGGCAACTGGCAGAGGCATGTGATTTTGGTTTAACTCCAAGTGAGATGATGAGAGACCATTTGGTATGTGGAATTAATGACGTAATCATGCAAAAGCACCTACTAGCTGAAGCCCAATTGGCTTTATCATTGGAAAATGGGGTGTGGAGCACATGAGTTACAGGGTATTCTCATAGAAGTGGACACCCTTGCCAGGCTGACTGAGCTTGGGAGTACCACTTGAGTGAAGGCAATTGCATAGCCTCACTCAGGAGGGATTCTAGGTCAGCCCACAGCAAAACCCCAAAACAAAGCCAAGCCTCAGCCAAAATTTTCTCAAGGATCTGGGCCAGCAGGCCATTGTAGTTGCTGCCAGTATGCAGACTTGAGACGGCAAAAGAGCCCCACTAGACGTGAATTGAGTAAGAGAACTTATAGGAATGTCAAGGGTTCAGGAGAGCGCACACTCTGGAAAGTCCACCTATAGCTGATTTGGAACAGTTAAATTGCTTAGCAACATCCAAATCAGAACCAATCAAAATAAACATCTGGTTAAGTGGTCACCCAGTTCTAGTGCAGGTTGATATTGGCACAGCTGTATCAGTGACTGCTGAACACGTATTTACCAAAATTCACTTTGGACTCCAGCTCTTTAGTCTGCATAAGACCTCGGCCAGGCTGAGAATCTGTGCTGGGGAACTCCAGCAAGATTAAGAATACAACTTCAATTCCAGCCTGTTATAAGAAACAACTGGTTCAGTTAACACTGATTGCAGTAAAATGCTCAGGTTCAACCTTAATGGGGTGAACTTAATGGGGTGAGAAAGATTCAACTTGATTGGTTCAGAATTTTTCAATTAGAAAATGGCTGCCTGAGTGAAGTCCTAATTAAACACCCAGAGGTTTTTTAGGAAGTTCTAGGGACTATCAAAGGGGTCAAGACCACCTTACATTTTGACCTAGAAGCAATTGTACAATTCTGCAATGCCCGCTCAGTCCATTTGCCTTACGTGCAAGAATGGAGGCAGAAACCAAGTAGCTGGAAAGTGAAGGAATCATCAAACCAGTCCAGCTTGCGGAATGGTCTGTACCGGTCATACTTATTGTGAAGCCTGATGGTTTGGTTTGCCTTTGTGGGGATTTCAAAAAACTGTAAACTGCTTTTTGCAGCTGGATGAATACCCAATCCCTCGCAGAGAGGCCAGATATGCAAAACTGGCGAGGGGGGCTGTCCTTCACGATTATAGACATGAGCCATGCATATCTGAATTGCAATTAGATGAGATTCTCAGAGGTATGCTACAATTAATACCCATTAGGGTTTGTACCAATATGCAAGACTTTTGAGGTGTCATCAGCTGATGCCATTTTCCAACAAACGATGGAACACATTTTACATGTCTACCCCAGGTCGCCATTTATCTGTATGACATGCTGATAAATGCAAAGACCAATAAAGACCAATTTAGAGAACTTGGACATGGTGCTTAAATGTATCTCCAAGGCATATGTACGCCTTAGGAGGGAAAAATGTTTCTTCCAGGCACCCTGAGTGACCAACTTGTCGACAAAACGGGTTACTCCTGCTGGAAGATAAAGTGAGGGTGATCAAATGTGCTCTGGCTCCCACATCCGTACCAGAGCTTAGGGTTTTCCTTGGGTTGATGAATTATTAAGGAAATTCATACGTAACTTGGCCTCCATCTTGGCACCCTTACATCTGCTATTGAAAAAGGGCCAGCCTTGGATGTGGTCTCACAGCAAAGGTGTAGCCTGAAGGGAAGTGAAAAAGCAGCTATCATTGTCTAAGGAGTTGCCATACTTCTTTCCCAAGCAAGATGTGGTGCTGACATGCAATACATCCCCATGTGGTATTGGGATAGTGTTGGCTCACCAGTAGTCCAGCAGAGAGAAACGCCTGATAGCGTATGCTTTCTGGAATTTGACTGATGCCAAATGAAGATACACCCACATAGAGAAGGAAGGTTTGGCGGTTACCTTTGATGTGAAAAAGTTCCACCAATACCTTTATGGACGTAAATTTGTAATAGTAACGGACCACTAACCCCTGCTAGATCTACTCAAAGAGGACAGGACAGATCCATGCCGCCCATAGGACGAATTCAGCAGTGGGCTCTTATTCTGAGTGTGTACAATTTCAAGTTGGAACACTGTCTGGGTGGCTAAGAGGCAAATGTGGATGCCTTGAGCCTTCTCCCACCGGCAGATACACCACCAGTGGTGCTGCCACTAGAACAGTCTGCTCTGGTTTTAAATTTTCTGGACACCCTTCTGGTCACCACTGACAATATCAGACTGCGGACACAAAAATTTCCCATCTCAGGGAAGCTAAAACTGTTGGTGGTGATGGGGGAATCAAAAGGGCTAACACAACTAGAAATGAAATCTTTCTGGACTTGGCGAGACCAAATCACAGAAAAGGACAGCATACTATTATGGGGAGCATGGGTGATTGTCCTGAGCAAAGGTCACCGCCAGTTAATGGCTGGACTCCATCAGGGTCATCCAGGGGTTACCAAAATGAAGGTGTTGGTGAAAAGTTATGTCTGGTGGCCAGGAGTGGATGCCAACATTCCCATGTTGGTGGGGCAGTGCCCAGAGCGCAAATAAGAACAAAAATTCCTGGGAATGGCTGGCTAAACTCTGGACTTGATTAAACGTTCACTATGTCAGTCCTTTCATGGACTCTATGTTTTTAGTCATCGTGGACATCCATTAAAAGTGGTTGGATGTGCATAGAGTTCATTTGCTAAACGGGATCTATGATTGAAACATTGTTGGCATCTTTTGCAATACACAGACTCCCAGAGGTGTTGGTCACAGACTATGGACCATCATTTACCAGCTGGGAACTTAAGTATTTCCTAAAGTTGAATGGATTTGCCATGTAAGGACAGCTCCATACCATCCATTGTCAAATGGTCTGGCATAAAGAGCAGTCCAAACTTTGAAGACAGGCTTAAAGAAACAGCCTCTAGCCTCCTTCAGTCAATACCAAACTGTCCCAGTTCCTGTTTGATTATAGGACCATCCCTCAACAACCACAGGGACTGCTCCAGCAGAGTTGCTAATGGGGAGAAGACTCCTCACCAGGTTAAACCTGATCTTTCCAGACTTAGGGGGAAGGTGACATGGCATCAGAAACGCCAATATCAGGCACAAGACTTCTCTAAGTGAGAGATTCAGTTTACGTCAAAAATCATAGATCATAGAATCTTTACAGTGTGGAAACAGACCCTTCGGCCCAACAAGTCCGCACCAACCCATCCCCCTATAACCCACCTAAGCTCCACACACCTGAACACAACAGGCAATTTAGCATGGCCAATCCACCCAGCCTGCACATCTTTGGACTGTGGGAGGAAAGTGGAGGACCCGGAGGAAACTCACACAGACACGGGGAGAAAGTGCAAACTCCACACAGCCCGAGAGTGGAATTGAACCTGGGTCCCTGGCGCTGTGAGACAGCAGTGCTAACCACTGAGCTACAGTGCCGCCCATCAAAGGCTGAAGTTTGGTGTCGAAACCATGGGAATGGCCTGCATGGGTAAGAGACATGGTTGACTTGAGGTCAGGTCCCATAACATACAAAATTCAGGTAGGAGTCACGATCCTGAGTGAGCAAGTGGACCTCATGAAAGTGGCAACCTCGCAAATGGGGCAGGAGCAAAACATACCCGGCCCCTCAGAACATCCAGCAAGGCTATCGGAGCCCATGGGTTCTCCCCCTCTGCCTAGTGTCCAAGAAACCTCTGAGGATGAGGACATGGCAGATTTCATGGCCCCAACACTGTTAGCCCTGAATAAGGAGTTAAATTTCAGCTTTAGGCGCAAGAGGTGGGCTATGGTCCAGTACCTGCTGCCAGTATCCTAAGTGGAGTCAGAGGAACAGGACCTCATGAGAAAAGACCCCAGGAGAAGCTGTAGGAAAAAGAATGGGCCTACATCCCAGGACCTAGAGGGGGAAGGATATTGTGATTGGAATGAGGTCAGCCAGGGAGGACTGGCTGACAGATTTAAGCAAGAATGTTAGGGGTTCTATTCACTCTAGGAGCTGGCTCTGAGCTAGCTAGGTCAGTGTCATGTACAATGCATGAGTAAATAAAGGATGACTTGATGATGGGACATTGGCATTCTTGGAGTTATTTCACCTCCTCCGCACCCCGGGTCCCTGACCACAAAGCGTGGCAGCAACTTCCCCTTTTCTCTCATACCTGGGGAAAATGACGTGAAACATGTATGATAGATCCAGATTGACATTGCTCAACCAGGTGCACAATTACCTTTTTAAAGTGAATACCATCACCAGGAATCCCAAGATATCCCGACGGCAATCCAATGTGTTTGGATGATGTTCCTGCCACAGCTGAAAGGCTGGACTATATGAAAGTGCAGAGTTGTCAGTGTGCAGCATCCAGCAGTGCTAAGTACTTGAAGGTGAAGTGGAACATATAATGCGAGATTTGAGTAGCAGCTGATATTGATTGCTGGTAGAGTAATAAATGGAACCATTTGAAAGACTTGGCACTGATAAAACAACACTTATGAATAACTTGAATGTTTTTGGGCATCACATAATCACAGAATCCATACAGTGCAGAAAGAGACCATTTGGCTCATCGAGTCTACACCAATTCTCCGAAGAGCATCTCAGACCCCAACCTATCCCTGTAACCTCACATTTACCATGGCTAATCTACCTAACCTGCACATCTTTGGACTGTGGGACAAACTGGAGTATACAGTGGAAACCTACGCAGACATGGGGAGAATGTGCAAACTCCACAGAGGCTGGAATCAAACTTGCATCTCTAGTGCTATGACGCAACAATGCTAACAACTGAGCCACCATACCACCCCTATTTTAGACAGTTGTCATGGATAACAATGTCCAGCTGCTTCCACTGTACTTCTCAACACTGTTTGGTGGAGCTGCTGACTCCCTGAGGGAAGAGAGTTTCTCTCCTACAGCCCATTTCCTAAATTAGTGATATCATCATGGCATTCAGAAATCTGGGGTACACTGTCTTGCCTGGGACAAGGTTTTCCAATGGCAACCAATCAATTTGAGCCCTACAACAGCCAGTTTTCACCTTGCCTTTAAGAGATACAATCTGTTTTTAAATACTATAAGCTAGCTTTAAGTGCATTGTGCTTTGTATGAACTTTATTCGCCTGCTAAGATGTACAGCCAGTCAGCAGTGTGTTTAATGCTGGGCTCCACTCCACAATCATGGATGCCTGCATCACATCAATTCAGCCAGGGTAATTGCTAACTGCAATCTCCTTGACCAAAAATTTGGAGGCTGTCCAATTTATTCTATAGAGATCCCCAGTCCTAGAGAAAAGCAGGATGAATTTGCATTTATTGAAAATTTTTACACCACCTGGAAGTGTTAAAGCATTTTACAGCTAAATAACTACCTCTGAAATGTGGTTACAATAGTAATGTAAGAAGCCCAGTGGCAAATTTATACACAACAAGCTCTAGTTACACACTTTGGTTACATTACTTGAGGGATAAATATTGAGCTGGAGACCAGGGAGATCTCACCCCGCTCTTCTTCGAAATAGTGCCATGAAATCTTTACATTCACCTGATGGGCTTGCTTTGATTTGCTATGTGAAAGACACCTCTGTATTATTTCAGAGCTGCTTTATGTTTGATAGTTTTAGCCTAGATTACATGCTGAAATTTCTCTGGTTTAAATGTTTATTGAACAGTGCACAAATGATATCATAGAATCCCTACAGTGTGGAAACAGGCCATTCGGCCCAACAAGTCCACACCGCCCTTCCGAAAAGCATCCCACCCTGACCCATTCTCCTACCCCTGCATTTCCCTTGTCTAACCCACCTAACCTAAACATCCCTGGACACTATGGGCAATTTAGCATAACCAATCCACGTACCCTGCACATCTTTGGACTGTGGGAGGAAACCAGAGCATCCAGAGGAAACCCACACAGACAAGGGGAGAATGTACAAATTCCACACAGACAGTCACCCGAGGCTGGAATTGAACCCAGATCCCTGGTGCTGTGAGGCAGCAGTGCTAACCACTGAGACACCTTGCCAACTGTTTTTTTTCTTACAAAAAAACATCATTTGAGCAAAGGTAGGAACCAGGTCTAAGAATGACACTGCAATTGGCACATCTCTCCAACTTCTTCATTTCGATCCCCTCATCAGTGATTTTCAAGTAGTATTGCCTGATGTATATAGTCAAGAGGCTCAAATAACCTTGATGTTCAGTTTTTATACATACGGACATAGTAGACAGCAAGCGCAATCTGAATGCTTATATGCCCCTTACCATTCTTTAATGGCAAGAAATTTAGCAGTTCTTGGAACAACATCAAAGCTGAAATATAAAAACAGTCCAGTCAGACCAATCAGTCCATTTCATTTTACAAGCCAAGCGAGTAGAGCTCAAAGTAAAGCTAGCAAAAACAGAGTGACCTAGCCTGACTCGGCTTTCATTTTCAATTGGGACAGGAGCATTTGTAGGAGCAGGCAGCAGATAAGATAGTTAACATTTTAGAGAATATTTAGCCAAAGGGCAAATATGTTAATCCTGAAGTAAAATGTTGTATTAAATCAAATTTCTATACCTTGTATTGTACTTTCAGTGATCCCTTGATGGGGTTATATTGATGATTGTTTGCCGCTTGAGGCCAAAGGGCAGGCCCAACTGTGCGACTAAAATTACATCGGAGTTTTATCAATGTCTCAAGACCCAAAAGCTGTTTCCCATGGAAACATAGCCTGATAACATTGAGAGCCACTTGAACTAGATGGCCAACAACCCTGAACAATGTGTTAGTTTGTGATTTTAGTTAAATGGGGTACGAAAGGGGCAAAATAGGAGATCTCTGTCTGCTTCTCCAGCATCACTCTTGCAGAAGAAAAGGGTCCAAAAATTTTCCATGGGAAACACAACCATCATTTCCTTTGTGTTATGAGATGTCTTTTTTAAGAAGATTGCAGGTGGTATTATTGCCCTCTGGTTGCCATGAATTGTTTTCTAATTGAGATGGTAGCAGATGCTGATACAAATCATAATGGATTAGTACCAAAATGAAACAAGAAACTACATATCATGTCAGGTTTTTATTGAGATCAAGACATATGAGTCTTGACAGAACACTCACCGGGATCATTTTTGTAAACCTCTTATGGAGCCCCTTATATGCGGGGAACAAAGATGCTCTCAATATTCCAAATGTTTTCTGACCAGACTGTTATACGGCCTCAGAAATACATTTCTGCTGTCATATTCCAGCTAACATTGCATTGCTTTCCTAACACCCAACTGAACCTGCAGCTAATCTTAAGAGAATCCTGAACTTGGATTCCCACATCCGTTTGTGCTTTGGATTTCTAAAGCTTTTCCCCATTTAGAAAATAGTCTACACCTCTATTACAACCGAAGTGCATAACTTCACAATTTCCCACATTGTATTCCAGTTGCCACTTCTTTGTCCACTCTTCTAGCCTGTCCAAGTCTTTCTGCAGCCTCCATGCCTCCTGAACACTATTTGTTCCTCCATCTATTTTTGTGTCATCTGCAAACTTAACAATGCCCTCCGTTCTTTTGTCACTATTGTTAATGTTTCATGGAAATCATTTTGTTCCCAACACTGACCCCTATGGAATTCCACTAGTCACTGACTACCATCCTGAAAAAATTCCTTTATCCTATTTTCTGCCTTCTGCCAGTCAGCCAATCCTCTATCCATGCCAGTACCTTGCCCCTAACATCATGGGCTCTTCTTTAGCAGCCTCCTTTGCAGCACCTTATCAAAGGCCTTCTGGAAATCTAGATAAGTCACATTCACTGGCACATTCACATCCACAAAATCGTACCCACGCAGTCTAGGTTAAATGCAATTGCATGGGGTGCAGATCTTGAGTATTGCTGAAAAAGATAGATTTTGTCAAAGCTTGTAGTCTTGCACTCATCAATTCAATTTGCAAGAAATGCCAAAGTAAATGGAAATCAATAATTAAACGACGTGAGAAGAAAATATTAGTTGGCAAATGGACTCTGATTGGTAGAGGTGTTGCGTACAGAATGTGCCAGTTAATAATGTTTCATTTAAATTTTAAATAGGCAGGTTGACTCTGATCATGGCATTGTCCTGAGAAATGAACTAGAGAATATCTATCACCTATTTTGTTGAGTTGAAACAAGTGCAGTCTGTTCACATGTTTTTTCTGGGTTCGAACAACAGAGCTCTGAAATTAACATGTGCAGCTTCCAACACATGCAAATGCACCATGAAGCGTGCCTGCCTGATAATCTTAATTTGGTTGTCAGCGCAGTAATTCTTTTCTCACTCAGGATTATTTTACAAATGTGTTCCAATTGTGGAAGCACATCTAATGTTGGACACTGAGTTTTGGAGACACAAGCCAGTTGGGTACGGTTAGAACCTTGCTTATTGGAAACTGCTGAAGGGATGCTCTATTTAACATAGTCCACCAATCTTTGGAATGACCTGTATACCTAACATCAGACAGGCACTAAAATTTCATATACCATATCATTTATTTGTGTGATAGGAAGAATGTCTCTATGGTTTGATGGCAGTATTCTGTTAATGGCGACATCATGCTGTATGGAAGTGTGAAATAGCTAACATCACCTGTTGCTTAAACGTTTGAGGAATCTTAGCCTTCCAAAGTAATAGAACGTAGAACATAGAACTGTTCAGCACAGGAACAGGGCCTTCGACCCACAACATTGTGCTGAACATGACACCAAATGAAACCAATCCCTCCTGTCTGCCCTTGGTCCATATCCTTCCGATGTAATTTGAGGTAGACAATGAACTTTTCAGGACCAAAAGCATTAATCTTAGTCCTATTCGTGAGTTTGTGAGATATAGTGAGAAATTATCTGATTGGGGTAGCCATTATCCCACAGAATCGCTTTGATGCACCCTATTTCGACATCAACTTGCATGGTGAGCAAACGGATTGGGCCCTATTTGCAAGCTTTGAACTCTAGGAATCCCAAATATGTATATTGACTAATGAAAATAGCTTTGTGGTAGACAAGTAATGTGATATACAACTTTCGCTGCTGGTGTGATGCTGTCTGTAGGCTGTATGTCTCAAAGACTGACAGATCATACAAAACAGCATATCCCTTCATCTATTTACAACAAAGAAGGTACTAGCACTGTCTAACATTACATGTGATTTCACTATTCAACAACCTCTTCTAAACAATCCTGGGAGTTTGAAGAATTACACTGATAACTAAGTTAGGATAATTGCTCAGGCTCACAGTTCTCTGCCCCTTCTCTCCCTCTCCCTCCCCTCCCTCCATCTTCCATCTTCTGCCTCCCCCTTTCTCCCTCCTCATCTTCTCCCCACTTTCTCCCCTCTCTGCCCCTCCCCTCCTCATCTCTTCCTCCTTCCCTCTCCTCTTGCCCCCTTCCTCTCAGCCACTTCCTCCTCCCTCTCCTCCCTCCCTCTCTGTCCCTCCCTCCCCCTCTCTCCCCCTCCTCCCTCTCCCCACTCCTCCCTCTCCACTCATTCCCTCTCCTCCCTCCTCTCTCTCCCCTCCTCCATGTAGTGGCTAATTATTTCATTTGATATGTGATCTGGGCTTGTTTGATAATCAGTATAACATTTCATGAATTTGAATTTATTTCAGATGGCTAACTCTGGATACAGGGACTGTGATACAACTTTGTTTACGAGGTTTGAGCATATTTGATTTCTTGTCAGTCAAGTCAACACTTCTGAAGCAAACAAAGCATCTGTTTAAACATTCATTCCCTGCCAAGTAAATTGCATAAAATTTACATACTGATATTGTGTATCAATAATTATATAATTGCCCTGGAAATAACACCCATTGATTTCTTATAAAAATATCGAATCATAGAAAACAATGCATCATAGAAACAAGTAATTCAGCCTAATGGTGAATCATTTTAAATCTAGTCTAAATCTGTGTCCAGAACCAGGGGTCACAGTTGAAGGCTATGAGATAGGTCATTTAGACGTGAGCTAACAAGAGATTTCTTCACCCAGAGAGTGGTGAGCCTGTCAGGTTCTCTGCTATAGAAAGAGGTTGAGGCAAAACACTGAATGTTTTCAAGAAGGAGTTAGATGCAGGTCTTAGGTCTAAAGGGATCAAAGATTTAGGGAGAAAGTGGGGACAAGTTACTGATTTGGATAATCAGCCATAGTCATATTGAATGGCAAAGCAGGCAGGCAGGGCAAATGGTCTACCCTGCTGATACTTTCTATGTTTCTATATTTCTACCACCAGAAAAAATTTCCTTGCTTATCAATCAAAATTATTTATTACAACCAAAATGATCTTATTAACACCTATCTTCACTTAACTTTCTCTGCTCTAAGGAGAGCAACAAATTCCCCCCACCGAAATGAAATCTCACTTCCCTATTGTTTCTTCTGCACCCTTCTTTAGGCCTTGCTATCTTTCATAAAGTGGAAGCTCAGAACTGGACACAGTATTGCAGCTGAAGTCTAGCCAGTGTTTTGTTTTTATAAAAACTGAAAGAACTGCGGATGCTGTAAATCAGAAACAAAAACAGAAATAGCTGGAAAAGCTCAGCAGGTCTTGCAGCATCTGTGGAGAGAAATCAGAATTAACATTTCAGGTTGAGGTGGACCCTCCTGATACCAATTAAAGGAAGATTTGCATTTAAATGATGGCTTTCACAATGTCAGGACATTAAAAAGCACCAATAAAACATGTATGTAGATTAATACAAGAACACTAGATGGTTCTCACTATCTTCCAATTTAAGGAATCGTAGTTAACATGAGATGTCAAATAATAAAGATTACAATGAGACAATATTTAATTAATTACATCGAAGTGATTTAATAAAGAGTATACATATGAGAACCTCAGTAGCTCACTAGGTTTACTCACTGAATATTTTGTCTATGTAGGAAGGAGGAGTGAGTGGACAGGTGGCGACAGAGTCAAAGAGAGAAGGAGGGAGAGACAGAGAAAAAAGTTAGGCATGCAAAGGGATTGCTGATAGTAAGCCAGGGAATAAAAGAAGCTAGACAGATGATAAATGAGGTTATGAATCAGTGAAAGTAGATTTTCTCGCTGAGATCAACCAATGTCATCATGAGACCTTTGGTGTGCATGGATAATAGATATAAAGGAAATGTTCATACTCTAAAATTGTGATACACATAAAGCCTCCAAGCAAAAGGTGAGGTTTTGTGATATAGTTGAGCTCAGCTTGGAGGCAGTGATGAGTGGTTTCTGCTGGCAGTGCAGTTGTCTAAATGTCTAGTGGTGATAGGATCAGGTTTGACTGCAATACCATTGACATCAAATTTGTGTGTATTTAGTCCTCAGGGAATACCAGTGGGTGGGTCTTCATTATGTATGAAACATAAACTGAGTAAAGCACATTAAATTTACAGATTGATTGCAGAATAGACAATAATTCCAATCTAAGCTGTTTTCATAAAATGTGTGAAATAAATGGGCATATGAGCAAATATACCTTTAAGTTAATATCTTCATCAACTGATGACCCATTGCCTAATACATAGCTTGCAGTCAAGAATTTTTCATTTAGGTACCAGTTTATGTAATGTATCATTAATTAAAATTACATTCACAAATTATTTTCTAGAAAACTTCTCAAGAAAATAAAAGACATCATACTGGTACCAACCTTAATGATACATCTAAAAAAAAATGATATTCAAGGATAAAACCATGAAGTGATAAATTTACACATCAAGTCTTTTCAATAAATTTTTATGAATAAACTTACAAAAGAAATCCAAACATTGTTAGATTCTTATTGTAGCTATTATGATGAGCCTTTCTGGTAAATGTATACGTTTGAAATCAGTTGAATTATGATGATGTAAAAGTCAACAAGAACAATCCAAACTTAACTTCCACAGTTGTGATTCTGAGATTTGATACTCCCAATATGAATTGACACTTGCAGGAAATTGATCTCGTGAAATCCTATACAATGCCTAGGATATGTGGAACTGGGTTTTTAGCTCCTGCCAATTGCAGAACAAAGAATCTAGTTTGCTGGATCCCTTTTACCCTAGGACCTATTCCTGGAAGCAAAAAGTAAGTTGCCAGTTCAGCCTGTAAATGACCACAAAACCAATTATCAGAAGGAATTTTCTAATTAGTCTTCAGGTCCGCCTATGTTTCTCTGACATGTGGAACAGGGTGGAATGTCAGAACCTCACAGGTGGTGGGGCACAGACCCCTAGCAACAGACAATTGGCCAGAGCTCCGGGCAGGGTTAGAGGCCTCCTTCCACCCTGCCTGGGGGTAGCACCTGTTGCCAACAACTCCTTCCCAGCTCACCAACTCCAGAGTACTGGCCAGTTCCAAAAGTCTCTTTTAGTGTAGATTCTAAAAAAATGTAGAGAGGCCACCTCCACCTTAAAGTGCTCTTTTCATCACTGACCTGCCATGGAGTCCTGATGCTACTTTTGAGCTGGAAGGCCAACCGTTAGCCCTTAGATTTTGTGAGCCTGCTCACTATTCGTCATTGAAGAATGAATCAGATGTCTGGTAATCACTGACCAATTTGGGGAAAATCACAAGCATGTAATGCCTTCCCACATCTGGAGGACCACTGAAACCCTTGATTTTAGATTGATGGTGTGTCCTGAAGCCCAGAGGAATATTCTACCCATATCATGGAAACACTTCGCTCTTGTACACTTTGTATGAAAATAACGCAAACTTTTAAATAAATAGTGTTCAAGTGACAAAGATATTTGACATTTTCCTTGACAGAAAACATGATTCTTTGTAACAAACCAAAATATTTCAAAGCTTTCTTAAAAAGGTAGAGTATTTGATTTCACTGTTTAAGAATCTGCCAAAATTGCCTGTTGTGTTTAAAATTATAAGAAATAGTGTCTCACAAATATGTTATTAGGCAATAGGGCTTTTGTTAAAACATGTTGCTAAAAATCAATTAGGTAAATAATCATGTTAATATATCTATCAAATAAATACAATAGCATTTCATGTTCCGAAACATGTCTTTTTACATAGAATATTTTAAACCAGTTCAATAAAAAAGTGCTGATTTTACTGTTTGTTCAGTAATTACTTCTTATACTATTAAAAAAAACTGGCTTAAGGACTCAACTGGTGCAAATCTTTATCTACTTTTATAAGCATGTATTTTCAGTTACAGTTTACAAGCAAGCACTAGCTGCTCAAGACACACAATATAACATTCATTTAAAAGCCATGAGCTTCTTTAAGTCATACAACTTTAATTGTGGGTATTTTAATGAGGTCTGCAGCTATTCAACAGTGCAACTGTCAATGGCTGCACATTACCATCGTGGTAGTGGACATGCTGTTTATCAAATAGGCCCAAGTATATCACAGAAATATTATAGTGCAGAAGGAGGCATTTGGTCCACTGTACCTGCACCAGTTCTGTTACCTGGTGCCAATCTCATTTTTTTCCCATATTCCTATATACCATTTCTATCCAAATAGTCAACCAATGCAATAGCATGTGTTTTATGCCCCACTTGTGCTTTCCAGGTGATCCAATTTAGCCCCAAAACTTAGATTATAAGGCAAAAATGCTACCAATGAACCAAGGCTACAACATAAATGAAAATCATCTTGCATAACTTTGAATCAGCAGCTGGTTTTATATGATACCCAGTTTTCTTTTCCTTAGACTTCAGTATGTAAAGAGAGCTGTCAAAGAGCTACTTGCCAAGATGATTTCACTCCAACAGAATTAATTATATTTCTTCTGTCACACATGGTTTAAATACTTCCAATTGTACCTCACACATTCCAAACCAACATTTTAGTGGCCAGGTGATTGAAATATATCTAACCCTCAATTGAAAACTGAGTGGGCAACCCAACAATCGAACAGCTTATGTAAAAGTGTCCTCGTGGCACAATGGTAGTGTCCCTACCTTTGAGCTAGGTAAGCCTGGGCTCAAGAAAACTTGTTCCAGAGGTGTGTAATAACATCTCTGAACAGGCTAATTAGAAAAATAGGTGATAAACTTACCTTTTCCAATAATTGTCTGCAAGGGTAATTTATTTTTGAGTTGCCATAATCAATTATTCAAGACATTGATGTTATTTTTATTTCTAATGGTCCTACAAAATAGGTAAAAAAAAAGAACCAGAGATCACACCCATGACAACGTAAAATCTAATTTACAAATGGAATGTTTTTTTCTTTCAGTCATCAAACATCTTAGCCATGATACAAATCTAAATGTCATTTGCTGTTGCATGTCTATTATCGATAAGAATGTTTATTCAATAATATAGGAACAGTTTCACTTTTAAGAACAATATGAATTTGCATTTGTACAAAATTTGCTCTTTCTGGATTCAAACATTGGAAAAAGTCCTTAATTTTGATTTATTTTATAATGAAATGGTTCTTCCAGGTATCTAAGCAACTGAATATGTGATCAGTACCATAGAGGCTTCACGTTAATTTCAGTGAATAATGTCAGTGTTTCTTTAAGACCTGCATCCAACATTGTCAGTTTATGATTGTATGTTGGATGAGGTAGATATTGCAAATCACTTCTGCAGTTTCTGGGTAGCACAACCTATTCTACTACAAGTCACAAGATTTAGCTGGAATCTTGTGTGTTTTATGGACTGAAACGAGCATAGTTATAGCTTTGTAATTTGGGAAATTGTATAGGTTTTTTATGTTCACTAATGGTTATTCATATGAATATGTATTTATTGTTTATTAAACGTGTAAATGTATTTTAATAAATGAGCCATATATTCATGGGGTTGCAATTATAATAAAAAGCATTGCTAGATCAAGGATTACAAACCACTTAAATCATTTTCTACCATTCACATATCACCTTAAATATGTTCCCACCATGAAACACAACTTCCTCTCCATGGCTTTTCTGCTTTCTGAAGGGCTCTAGGTTTCACTCTTCAATCCCCCTATGACCATTGATTCTTTTCCCTTGAGGCCACCTCATGATCCTGTCAAGTGACATGGCAGTTATGGTTTTTCCCTAACCTAGTGCATTATACATGCTACTCACATAGAGTTCCTCTAAATTCAGGAGGCAAAATGAAGATTAAATTACTAATTACTGGCAAAAGCACACAATGACTTAAAATAATTTTCTGATTGGCATGGACACATTGAGCTGAATCATACCAAAAATTGGCTAGCATTTGGTGAATTTATTGGAGTTGTACTTTTCATGTGCCTCAGCAAATTTTCTTATGCTTTCTCTCCCAACTCATTTAATTACCAATTCAACATACCCACATGGTACTTCACTTATCATGTTCTCCCATCCACCACAGGTAAAAATAATGGACACTGCAGGGGCCTCCCAGAATTCCAGGTGCTGGCACCATCTTTAAAGTCCAGCTCTGCACCTGGCCAAGCACTGACAGCCCACAGCTGCCCTGAATGGTTCATTTTACTTGCCCTGAATATGTTGGATAGAGGGTAATTGGCATTTCTACTTTTCCAACAGAGACCTAGCAGTCTCACTGGATGGGGGTTTGAGGTCCATACAATTGCTGGCCATGAAACGTGCTTCTGATGTTGATGATCGATAGCAATCTGGAAGAGCAAGTGGCAAGGAGAAGTTGTGAGATTACTGTTCTGACTTTATTGTCAGGAATTGTTGCCATTTAGTTTCTATCTGGTGGATGGAAGAGTGGGAAGCTGGATATCAATGAGGCAAGATGATGCAGTAATGTGTATATTAATACATGGTAAGTCATGAAAATAGGCCACTACTCATGAATGAAAATCTCATCTTATATTCAACACTTGGTTGTAAAACAGGATTTATTGCTCTCAACAGCAGGAAACTCCCCACTTCTCCCAACTTCCTTGACAATGTCATATGGTTCAGGGACTTAGAAGATTCTGTGCAAGTCACAAACAGGCCTCAGACATATATCTTCTCAGATAAAGTAGATATATTAATGTGTGGAATTAATTCCTTCATGTCTTTGATATCCAGAATAGTTAATCAGGTATCTTATCTTTACAGTAATAAAATGCTGGGAAGGTTTTGTGAAGGTAGAGGAGTTGAGGCCTGGGTAGTTCAGCCATGATCATGTTGAATGGCAGGGCAAGCTTGAGGGATTGAATGGCCTACTTTTCCTATCTCTTATGTTCTTATCTTCTCTATGCTACCCTCACATTCACTCTAACACTGTTGTGCCTACCTTCCATCAAAGCTCATGGTCTATTATTCCAGTATTGCATACATCATCTTCCCTCATTGGTTCACACCACCTCATCCTCCCAGATTACTGACCCTTCACGCTCTCTGCACATTCTATATGCTCACTTAGGGTACCTCAACATCTTTCCCGACTGACAAACTTTCTGACTAACATTGCCAAACACGACAAGCTGTCTGGACATTTATTTGTGCTAAAGGCAAGCCAGGGTAGATATGCCATGAGCAACCAGGTAGACACAAAATGAGTAGGCACTAAAAGAATGTGGTAGGAGTCCTGAGATGCACCCTGTTGAATGCATGATATGGGTGCCTAATCCCGAGTGAAAAACAACCAGGCAGCACAATTGCAATTTTTCAGTGATGGTGAGCCCAAAGTGCACTATTGAAGTGCATTAAAAGTGAGTCCCAAATGAGCCTTGATGGTATCGGTGAAGCTGGTGTTTTGCCAATCCTAATCTCCATGGATGGAAGGTGCAAATATTCACTGCACATGGAATATGCCCAGAGATCATAAGATGTAGGAACAGAAGTAGGCCATCCAGCCTGTCAGGTCTGCTTCAAGTAGGCTATCCAGTCAAGCACTATCTGCTTCACCTTTCAATGAGATAATGGTTGATCTAATAATCTTCAATCCTGAGATGTTGGAGAATGCTGGATAAGACCCATGCAAGTCAACTATCTCTATTTCTCCAGTAAAATATTTTGCTGCTCATTAATTTATTTTCCATCTCTGTGTCTGCATATATGTGTTACCCTTCCCCTTATTCTGTTTTGTTTCAAATGCCACTTTACTTGTAATGTATTCCAGTTCCAACAGTCTGTTCTTTCATCAAATGCTGACTTACCTGGTGAGTATTTCTTTCATTTTTCTCTTGTTTTGGTCTTAGATTTTCAGCATTTAAACCACCTTGATTTTTGTTTACTAAAACAAAGTTGCTGGAAAGGCTCAGCAGGTCTGGCAGCATCTGTGGAGTAGAAAACAGAGTTAACGTTTCGGGTCCGGTGACCCTTCCTCCAAATTTTTGTTTATATATTTAAACCATCTTTAAATGTTTTTAACCACTTCTTAAGAATCTCATGTCAAGTTCAAGGGTTCGAGCATGAGTGCTTGTAATGATATTCACTTTCTTCAAAAAGGTATTATTTATGCTAGCGACATCTATTGGCCGAGTATCTATCCTTTTTTTTATATTGTCAAGCTTCCTAATCTGGGGCATATACTTACTATAACAATGTTACTTTGTCTGTCAAACTAACGATTATTTTATTTGTACTACCGATTATAATTTTGTTGTCTGGCAAGATTGTATAGCTTTCGATGATGCTGCATTAATAAGCGCTGTTTACAGGCAGAAGCTACTGTCTGATCAAAGGTAAAAGTATTTGCAACATTTTGTACAAAGATCTCAATAAATTAAAGTACGTGAAATAGCCATATTTTATGAGTTCTCCTTGCATTTTTCTGTGAAATTTGGAAATATTTTGAAATAAAAGCAGAAAATGTTGCATGTTCACAGTAGGTTTGTCAACGTTGTGGAGAGAAGAGCATGTTAAGAATTCAGGCGGGGTAGCTTTCCTCAGAACTCAAGTTTGTGCGAATACCCATTCGGCGAGAGCGATGACAGTCTCTTTCTTCGCAATACGCAGGTCTAGCAGCGGAAGTTTAGTGCTATCTAACCAGTTTCACATACCGGAAGTGGAGGTCGCCCTATTCATTGACGGCACCAGAGAGAGAAAGAAGTGAGAGGAAACGAGGGAAAGATCGAGAGAAGGAGTGGAGGAAGGGGGTGGGCGGGGGGGGGGGGGGGCGGCAGTCTGATGGCTGCCAAGTCGGACGGGCTGTTAAAGATGAAGAAGAAGAGCGACGTGGCTTTTACCCCTTTGCAGAATTCGGAGCACTCATGCTCGAAGCAGCAGCAGGACCATGGACAGCAGCAGCAGCAACAGCAGCAGGAGGAGGACGAGCACGAGCAGGAACGGGAAAGGGTGAGCGCAGCGCCCGGCTCAGCGGAGCTGTCTTCCCGCTGTTGCACGGGGCTGTGCCGGGGTCGCTGCCTGCCTTTCGCCCGCCACCAGAGGTACACTCTATGGGACGGCCTGTGGATCGTGGCCGCGGTCACTGTCTACTTCTCCGACATTGGCACGGACGTGTGGCTGGCCGTGGACTATTACCTGCATTCCCGTTACTGGTGGTTCGGATTGACTCTGTTCTTCGTGGTGCTGGGCTCCCTCGCCGTGCAGGTCTTCAGTTTCAGATGGTTCATCCACGATTTCGGCGCTAACAACGGAGCCGGCGGCCGAAGCAGCAGCCCCATGGATGGCAAGTTACTGAGCAGCGTTGGGGGAGGCGGCGAGACCGACGCCCGATCTCCACAACGTCAGCCTTCAACGACCAGGACCAAGAATATCGGCAAAGGCAGCAAGGCATCTTCATGTTCCTTCTGCATCTGGCTTCTACAGTCAATCATCCACATCCTTCAGCTGGGACAGCTCTGGAGGTAACCTACAGTCATAATGCCAAATCGCTGTAGCAATAGCTGTGGGAAAGGCAAACCGCATAGCACATGCAGTAACACAAACCGAAATCTGCTAAAGTAACCTGGCCCTTCGGTAATTGCCATTCCGATACTCCAGTACAAATCTCCCTGACACTTGCTCTGTAAAGGTCTGAAAGTGCAGACAAAATTGAAATTATTCAACATGCTAATGGTTTGTTAATTTTGATGGTTTAGCGTCATTTTAGTGTCAATCCATTCAACCATTCAGAATATTGCTGTCAGTGAGGTCTGTGCTAGGTGTAGCTCTGTTCGTTGTTTTGTAAGGATGCAATTTTGCACCATTTAAAGAATGTTGTCATACCTTTCGGGAGACCGGAAGTGTTCACATTCGGGACCATACTTTTAAATTTGCAGATAGTGCATTTTGAAAAAAAAAAATTTCTTGTTGATGCAGGATTTTCATCTGATCATTGTTCCGCCTACCCAATGTGGTGTGGTTAAAGATAAATATTGGCATATTGCAGCAAAGCCGTATTAAACATTCACCTGAATGAATCGGGCACCATAAACGTATTAGCACTTTCTTAAATATTATTTTGTACACATCATGACTTCCAATTGAAAAGCTAAGCGCTTCGATAAGAAGTATCTTGCAAAACACTCTAACATGTCAGTCCACTGGTAAGAATATCGATAGGCTTCCAATTTAATAACGCTATTAAATTATGTCATAATTGAAGGGAATACTGCTCAGATTAGATTTGAGCTTTAAACGGACCTGTGTATGGTTTCTGAATTAGTTGCTTCTTTTGGACTGCAAACAGATTACAGTGATGATCGTTCCCCTATAATTAATCAGTACTACTGTTTCATTACTTCTTATTGCTGGGTACTTCAATTCGTTTAGTCAACTAGTAATTTTGTGATTATGTTCGGTGTAGGATTATGCGTTGTACTTCCTGAGTCTGGTACTTGTGCAAAAATAACCCATGTTCTGTTCAGAAATAGAGCAAAGACACGAGTGCTTATTGTTTGCAGCTATGATTTAGAAACCCGCTGCTTGAATTTAACATAAGAGATAACAAGGTGTAGAGCTGGATGAACACAGCAGGCCAAGCAGCATCAGAGGAGCAGGAAAGCTGAAGTTTCGGGCCTAGACCCTTTTCAGAAATTAACATTTGCTTTGAGAAAAAGAATGGTCGATGTCTCCTTTAATCATAAGTACAATATATGTTGCAGAAAAACGATAGCGGTTCAAAATGTGTGCCCAAGACAGGGCTGGGAACTTTTTGGGAAGATAAAGGTTGAAAATATTGAATTGATCTTTGTTCATACACTTAGAATATAACATTCATTTACAAGATAATTGATACTGACACATTACTCTAGCTGTTGACTCTAGTTTACTACATTGCTTTAAAGATAAAATAAATTTGATTGAAATTTAGGTAGAATTAATGTTATCAAACTAATTCATTCACAAAGTAGCTTTATTTCAGAGAGAATTTTAAAGCTTAATAATGTTTTCCTTGGAAAAAATGAATCATGTCGATAATGTCATATTCTATTTCCTCCTACTTCAATAGAAAGTTTTAAAATGGAATGGCAATAAATCACTGGCAGACCAATACATTACCATTGTCCTTTAATGACTTTAAAATAACACAGTTCAGAACTGCTTTGTGGCATGAGCTAATTCCGCAAGTGAAAGAATATTAGTAAGCCACAGAGATAGTGGGAACTGCCGATGCTGGAGAATCTGAGATAACAAGGTGTAGAGCTGGATGAACACAGCAGGCCAAGCAGCATCAGAGGAGCAGGAAAGCTGACGTTTCAAGTCTAGACCCTTCTTCAGAAATGGGGGAGGGGAAGGGGATTCTGAAATAAATAGGGAGAGGGGGGAGGCGGATAGAAGATGGATAAAGGAGAAGATAGGTGGAGAGGAGGCAGACAGTTCAAAGAGGCGGGGTTGGAGCCAGTAAAGGTGAGTGTAGGTGGGGAGGTCAGGAGGGGATAGCTCAGTCCAGATCGGTCAGGAACAGGATCTCATATTTCACTTGGGAACCCTGCAGCCCAATGCTATCAATGTGGACTTCACAAGCTTCAAAATCTCCCCTCCCCCAACCGCATCCCAAAACCAGCCCAGCTCATCCCCGCCTCCCTAACCTGTCCTTCCTCCCACCTATCCACTCCTCCCACCTCAAGCCCCACCCCATCTCCTACTTACTAGCCTCATCCCACCTCCTTGACCTGTCCGTCCTCCCTGGCCAAGGCAGTAGCCCTGGGTACTACCATCAATGTGAAGTTTGCTTAGGTTTCACTATATGACGCAAAAACCACTTACTCCGAAATAACATTAACACTAAACAGTCTTGTAAACAAATCTTTTTCAAGACCCCATTGTGGTGTCACTTGATGTCATAGTCAACATAAGTGAAATGTCTCCTTGCTAGACAACATCCAGAAATGGCAAACATGGGACTGTGGGCAAAACAAAATAGATTAGTTGTTCAAAAATAAAATATGAAATATATCAATGTACCACTATGGTGCAGCACACCCAACATTCACTACAGTGTATCTACAAATCTTTAATCTTTTTGGCACTTACCATCTAGCATTTCACAAGTCCTGTATTTGAAACAAACTATTCAATCCCTGCTCTGCCTGCTGAGATTTTCATGCTCTGGGTTTTGTAGCCTTTGAGGAACCCAGCAAAGACTACTCCACCTGTACATTGGGCCATTAACACCCAAGCTGGATATGAAATATTAACTGAGGGTGGGATGAAGTGGCTGAGAAGTAGAAGTGCTTCACGAAGAGTACTCACTTCTATATTCTCTCCCATCATCACCCCTCTCATGATTGGCTGCACCTTCCTGCTAACATTGAATAGAGAAAACTTTGCTGCAAATCTGTGGGATGAGGAGCAAGCAAGGCTAGAGTTTCATTTATTCTGTTTGAGCTGGTATTCAAAGAGGGCTGCGTGCATTCATCCAGGTAGTCACTTATTGCAAGCTGAAGACATTATCACAAAGGCCCATTGACAGTCATGCCTGAGACAGACTCCTTTGTCCCTCTGGAACTACTTTACAGCTGGAATGTGTACTGGATGTTATACATTCTCTGCTTGTTCATTGAAATGTAGCCAGTTTATTAATAGCTCCCAATGATCAGGAGCTATGGGTGGAGCATGATACAGACATTATACTCCTGTCTCTGTCTTTTCTGTCCGCTCTTGCTCACATATGATTTCTAAATCACCAGGTGAAAACCCAGCAATCTGAATTGCCAGTTCCACCAAAGTGTGAGTGTCACACAATCACAATGCTCCTTTAAAGGTGTCGCTATAAAAAGAGTGATCTCCTGGACCATCTCCAGTGAGACACTTGAAAACTCACATCAAAGTTGTGAATTAGAACTGTCAATACAAAAAAAAAGTTCAATTGATCGTCATGCTCATAATCATATTTCAGTTGCTCCTGACATGAAAACAGGCTGCATGAATTTTGTTTGCCATGTAGCTGTTGATATTCAATTTTGTCTATAGGTAGCTGGGAGGCACCCATATCTCCTTCTCCTCAGTCCAAGAATGGGGGGACTGCACTGCTGTCAGTTGTGAAATGACTAGAGGGTCACATTCTAGTATTCTGTCCCTCCTTTGTGTTCTGCACGATCATCCTGCAATTGGGGAAAGAATAGGAAAGTAAATGTGAATAAGGGTAAGAGATAAGTGGAGAGCATTTACTGGTAGTGATTTATGGTGAGTAAATTTCATACCAGACAAATGCCAGGCAATAACCATTTCCAACAAAAGAGAATCTAATCATTTCCCCTTAATATCCAATAGCATAACTATTGCTGAGTCCCTCACTATCAACATCCAGGCATATGTCATTGATCAGAAATTGAACTGGAACCTCTATGTAAGTACAATGGCTATATGAGCAGATCACAGGCTGAGACCTCTGATGGAAGTAACTCAGCTCCTGTGTCCCAAATTCTTGTTTACTATCAACAAGGAGTGTAATGGAATACTTTGCATTTATCAGAATGGATGCAGCTCCAACAATGCTCAAGAAGATCGACAAAGTCAAGATAATGCAGCCTACCTCATTAGCATCTCATCCATACCTGACATATTCAGCCACACACCAACGAGGCTCAGTCATAGCTGTACGTACCACCCAAAAGATGCATTGCAACCACACCCAGGTTCCATCCACAGCATTTTCCAAAAGTAACTTATCACTGCCTTCTCAACTGCAATTATGGAGGGCCATAACTGCTAGCGTAGCCAACAACACCACATATTGTGAAATAATATTTAAGAAGAAAACCATGAAGGGAAGGCACAACATTACTTCAGGGTAAATGTGAATGTCAATAATGAAAGGAGAGATGAGGATTTGGGCAAGTTCATAGACAAAAGGATGAATATTTCTGCAAAAATTCTGGTTTCATTTGCAGCCTTTCTTTTTATTAGAATCCCTATAGTGTGGAAATAGGCCCTTCGACCCAAGAAGTCTGCACTGTCTCTCAGACCATCCCACCCAGACCCATCTAATCTACACATCCCTGAATACTACTGGCAATTTAGCATGGCCAATCCACCTAGCCTGCACATCTTTGGGCTGTGGAAGGAAACCAGAGAACCTGAATGAAATCCACACAGACAAAGGGAGAATGTGCAAACTCCACACAGGCAGTTGCCTAAGGGTGGAATTGAACCCAGGCTGCTGGTGCTGTGAGGCAGCAAGGCTAACTACTGAGCCACTGTGCAGCCCCATCTTCCTCCTGTGTTTAGGAAAGAGTCTCTTTCTGCACACCCTGATAACATCGTTATACACCCTAGTGGACAAACCTAAAATGAGGCACAGCTTTTTAATATCTAAACTCTATTCTCTATTTCTTTCATTCTGCTCCCAACTCAACACTCCATTAAATTGCATGTTTGGAGTGTTTCCATAAAATCTGCAGTTGGTAAACTGTAGGTAAGTTCACTGTTGCTCATACAGCTTGTTTAGGAGAACTAGCAATGATATGATTTAACAGTGGTTGTGTTAGGTTAATGACATGCATTCACCCCATGTTTCTCATGTGCTACAGGACTCTCTACCTCCAGCGTGGCATAAAGCTAAATAAAACACAGCCCAATGTTTCAGGTCATCAACCTGAAGAGTATTTCCAACGTAGTTTGATTTGGTCTTAGGTGAACATACTGTGGGAGCTGTGCTTCACATATTTTACCTCTGTAAATTAATGTTTAGTGCTTCTTTCTATGAGCTTTTAAATTTAAACTCCATGTGTGACTGTGTTTGGAATTTGATGGCTGAATGCACTAGGTTGATTAGTCATGGGGGCAATTTTCTATAAGACATTAAGAAAATTTGCAGCTTTGCTTTAGTGGTTGGTAGTTTGCTTTCAAAAAGGGACTGACAATTTAAAAGGAGTTATTTTGCACCATAATAAAAGTTTATTAATGAATATATTATCAGAGGATGAATTGGGTTTGTTTTGACTTGTGTTGATGTATAACTTCATTTTTATCACTACAGGTATGTTTTTTCTACTACCCTCATTTTTGTGAGTGGTTTGAGTTGAAGTTGCTACTGTCAACTTTTGTTTTGCCACTGTTGTTGACTATAAACATGTCTTTTTCCATTTTTCTTCATGGTCTGTATAGTGATTATAACAAGGTCAGCCACATGGATCTCATAGAATATGAGTTCCCTGATTGGGGCTGACACACACACACACACACACACACACACACACACACACACACAGGAGTGCCAGAGATTCTGAGATAACAAGGTGTAGAGCTGGATGAACACAACAGGCCAAGCAGCATCAGAGGAGCAGGAAAGTTGATGTTTCAGGCCTAAATCCTTTTTCAGAAGATTTTTTTCTGAAGAAGGGTCTAGGCCCAAAATGTCAGCTTTCCTGCTCCTCTGATGCTGTTTGGCCTGCTGTGTTCATCCAGCTGTACACCTTGTTATATCAGATTCTCCAGCATCTGCAGTTCCTACTACCTCTGTGCCAGAGATTCTGTTTACTCTGAGAATTGGCTCTGAGAAAGCTGGATCAGTGTGAAAGATTTTCCCTGTGTCAAGAGAGTGTGACTTGGTGATGGAATACCAGCCTCTGTGGAGCAATCTCAGACCAGTACTGACAGGAGGTCTAGTGCAGAGCAGCTGATGAGTTCTAGATAAACAGTGTTGTATTTAGCATATAATTTGCATTAGTTGGTTCCATTTTTAAGGATATTTGTATTTTTCACTGGAGAAAAAAGATCTGATCCATCTTAAAGTCTGGTGAAATTGTCAAGAAGGTTATTATGAAATATATCTAATACAATTAACTACAATATACTATACTCCTCAAATATTTTTGGTCAAATAAATGGATCATAAAAGATCTATTACCATACTTATGATTGTAGACAGATCTTTCCATTAACTATTTTGACTTGCTAGAGGTGTACAAAATGATCAGCGGTATAGATAGAGTGGACAGCCAGAGACTTTTTCCTTGGGTGGAGGTAGCTATTACAAGGGGGCATAGTTTTAAAGTGAGTGGAGGTAGATCTAGGGGAGTTGTCAGAGGTAGGTTCTTTACTCAGACAGTGGTAGGGACGTGGAATGCATTGCCGGAGAGGATAGTGGAGGCGGCCTCATTAGGAGCATTTAAGCGGCTATTGGATAGGCATATGGATGATAGTATAAGGTAGGGGTGGAAGTTAGATAGACCTTAGGTTTAGGGTAAAAGTTCAGCATAACATCGTGGGCCGAAGGGCCTGTACTGTGCTGTACTGTTCTATGTTCTAACTATCCAGAGCTACAACTCATTTTACTTCTATTATATGCCTTTAAATTTCTGGTGAGACTGTTAACACTTTGGACTAAAGAAAAGGAAGGTAAAAAAAAATTGGATAAACTTCATAGTGTGAATTATAAGTTAATGCAAAACTGTGGATTTAAAGCACAATATGTAACTAGATTATTGAAAAAGCTGTTGCATACTTTTAGCAGAATGGCACAGTCAAAAATTTAAAGTAACTTCATATCAGGTTTTGTTTTTAATGATTCAGTAAATAGATCAATGTAATGAAATACTTTCACTGGATTATAGTTGGGTGATGCGAAACCACTTTCTGAATTTATTTTAGTGACTATAAAATAATTTACTGAGTTTTATTTGTAAGAATTTGCTTTATTAGTAATCTGTGAGATTAGATATATTCATAACAGGAAACAAAATTACCAGCAACTAAAAACAAGTTGTGGTTTTGTACAACAAAAGGAATAAAATTTCCTGCGCTCTTAAGTGTATTATAGTTAAATATACCATGAATTATATATGTGTATGCTCACTATGTTGACGATTATGTTATTCAAAATATTGATTTGGTTTGAAAATAATGAATTGTACATCTTATAACAAAATGATTGAGATTGTATAATATTGTATATAGGTTAATAGATATTTCAAAAAGAATTGATTTTTTTTTTCCTTGTACTGTAATTGAAGTTGCTCCAGTAAGCAGTTATTTTACTTTTAATTAAAATGATCCTTTGCTAATCACCAAAATGAACTCTAGATTTAGAATTAGAATTAAATAAAGTGAAAGTTTTTTGTGTAAATGTGTAAATGATATTCGGAAATCACATTTTCACAGCAAGGTGGTGAAGATCAAGTATGAAATATGCTAAATTATTAACATATTGCACCAGTTCACAGTTGATCGAATAGATGCATCACTTATTATGACAAAGGGAGATGAAAAAATAAAAGTATAGGGTTGCAAAAAAATCATTAGATTGATGGTGAGGAGATTATTTAAGAAGTTTACATATTGAATATAGTATGCAATGATACTTTCCCAATCTGATATTTCATTGAGTGAATTATGCTACTACTTTAACTAATTACGTGACACTAAAGTTTCAACAACTAAATGTCAGAGCTGACAAAACTGATAACGCTAAGTGCAGTGTTTCACCTGACTTGAAAGATTGGTTCAAATCTCAGGTTTAACTGATCTTTGCACACAGGCGCTGCAGCATTAGGTACAGCACCAATAAGCTACCAGGCTAAACAGAGCAAGCTGGCAGACTACCACACTGTTTCTAATAATTGAAAGAGAACCAGTATTCATTGTATACATATTGAATCTTGAATGGATTTTTTTTTCTCTAATTTATGTCGTGTGCTCACAAAAATAAAGAGGTATACCCCTTGAATGGTTGTAAAGCCCAGCTCTCTTAGATAAATAAGGGGAAAAAAAAACATGAGACAACTAATAATGATGCTGGATCACCAGTGGGAATTAATAACAAGACACTGAATATACTGATAGCCTCAAGTCATTGTCTATGAGAATAGAGGAGTCTGGTTTCAAGTTAGCATGGGGCATTGCACAAAGGTCTACAATCTCCCTACCCGATACTCTGCCGCAGACGCCCCCATATCTTTTGCAGCCTTTGTCTGGACATTTCATCTTCTCCTGCAGCCTCCCTATTAGGATGCAGCAACACATATGGGAGGGATGTGATATCACTGGAGAGGATGAGGAGATGGGCCAGAATGTTGCTTGGACTGGAGAGTTTTGTTTTCCTTAGAGCAGAAGAGATTGAGGGGGAACGTTGTTGAGATATATGAAATTATGAGGGGCATAAATAGCGTAGATGGGAAGAAACTTTCCCCTTTAAGGGAGGGATCAATGACCAGATGGCATAGATTTAATGTAAGGGCAGAATGTTTAGAGGAGACATGTGGAAAAATGACTTCACCCAGAAGGTGGTAAGAATCTGGAACTCACTGTCTACAAGTGTGATGTAGGGAAAATCCCTCATACATTTAAGAAGTATTCAGACATACAGTTGCAATGCCAAGGCATATAAAGCTATGGATAAAGTGCTGGAGAGTTGGATTAGAATAGTTAAATGATTATTTTTGACCAGTGCAGACATAATGGGTTGAAGGGCCTTTTTTTCTGTGCTGTAGATCTCTATGAAGCTATAACTCACTTCCAAACCCAGAAACTCACCACAACACCTCCAAAAACATTTGAGTATGTTCAGACACTTTGCAATGGCAGATTTTTTTTCAGCTACCTTGAATACAGAATAGATATCTAACTCTCCAAGTGACATGAGTGCTGGATCCCACTTACAGCTTAGTGTTTGTTGCTTGCAGATTGAAATGCAGATTTATTATCTGGACCTCTATAAAACTAACTAACACATCTGCTGATCAGACTGTGTAATATTAGAATTGGATGGCTCCATTTCAAACGATACTGCAGGTTGTAGTTCATGGTCTCTACGTCAAAGGCAAAACTGGATAATTTTAGTTACAAGATTTGTGCAGAGTTCTGAATTATTTTCTTTTATTGTCTTCTTATTCTTAGGCTGTCTGTCTGGAATAAAGATTACTTTTTCCATACTGACATTGTGGATCCTGAAGTGACTAAACAGTCTATTGCTGGATCTACACACCCTGCTGCAGGTGGGGCAGTTGATGCTTGCTAAAGCGGAGGGGTGGTATTTGTTAGCTTTATGCACACTTCTCCACTTTTAGCACTTCTTTCTCTATCTCAGCCTGTTGGAGATGTTTGAAATGGCTGGCTCATTCATAGATGCTTCTTCTCCAAATTGGGTGGTCGTCGGCTCAAGATTTCCATGAGTCATGGAGATAGTGCACATCCTTGAAGAGTTTACTCTTCACTCCTAAAACCTGCTTTCTATGATGAAGTTTGAAGTAGAGAGTTTATATTGGAAGTCCTGTATCAGGCATGCAGATGACACATCTCACCCAATACAGTTGATTCTGCTAGTGAAATTTTTCAAGGGGTTTAAAGTATTTGCTGTACATTTCCATATCTTTGATGCATACAGGAGGGCTGGAAGCATTGCTGTCCTGCAAACCATCAGCTTGCTGTTGGTCTTTGTCATCAAACACTCTGTTCTTCACACAGTCAAAGGCTACACTAGAAAGCTGGAGACAATGTTGAATTTTGCCTTCAATGTCTGCTTTTTCTGAGAGGAGAAGAATTGATCCATATTATGTAATGGCTCGCTATGGATCTTGATAGGTGGGGTTTTGGGGTCAATGTTACAGGAGCAGAGTGGTAGAGTTGTTTTATGGATGTTTAGCCTAAGATCCATTCTCTTATGTGTCTCCTTTAATGCATCGATGATAGTTTGGTGTTCAGCCTCAGCGTATGAACACACCAAAGTGTTATTTGCATCCTGCAGCTCCTTGACAGAAGTTGGAGTAGTCTTGGTTCTGGACTGGAAGTGACATACTGTGAACAGTTTCCTCCTGATCCTATTGATTCACTCCACTCCAGCAGAAAGTGAAATAACTGCACAGAGGCCATTACCTCATCACAAAGTCACCCTTTATTTAGACATGGAGAGTCCTTGATACTTATTCACTCCCTCAGAAGTGAAGAGGATATCTGACACTCCTGTTCTTACCTTTCAGCCAGGGCTCTCTGATTGGACTAGATTAACAGCCCCAATCAGGGAACTCATATTCTATGAGGTCCACCTAGCTGACCTCATTACAATCACTACAGAAAGGTTCATGGATATAGAGTGGAGTGATGTGACAAAGAAACCAATATCTTTTGTTGTGGTTTAGGCAAAATGTGCGGCTCAATTTTTAAAAAAAAACAAGCCTCTCGTGTCTAAGCCACTTGAGGCACTGACTGGAATAATACACAGAGATCACATTCTCTCTGTCCTTTCCTTGAAACTTGTCTCTTTCAATGTATTCTTTTGCAGGCAAGTAAACATTTCTTTGCAATACTGTCTGGCAAATTACTTCTGGTTACAATTAATTCTTCAGAATACAAGGCACTATTGGTAATGTTTAAAGATTGGAAATTATATTTGAAAACTAAAATTGATTTGTTATCTTTTATATTATTGATGTACGTCATGGGTTGATTTTTCATAATTGTTTAGGGAAGGAGAGGGTGCTGTCAACAAAGGCATTATAAACTTGTCAATCTGTGGGATGGATGTACCTGTGAGCTTCAGGACTCCAACAGAGTCTAAATGGGGATGCTGAACCTGCACTTCCCGGCAGTGAAACCGCCACAGTGATATTCCTGGTGGTGAAATTCTTGAACACAATCAGAAGGCTGGAAGCCTCAGGAGGGAGATGGATGTTGATGAAGCAAGTAGGAAATCTTAAGGACAAAATACAGCTGGTCTTTGAGAGGAATACGATTAAATATATTTGTCAGAGGAAGTAAGCAGTCAACCCCTTGAATTAGAGGAAAAACCCTCTAGAAGGCTCACTGAGGCCACAAATGTGACCTTTCCTCCTTGTGGCACATCTTTGGGCACAAAGCCTGGAATTTCAATAGTCCCAGCTTGCTGGAGGGTGGTCAGCTCCATCCAGCAAACAACCTCCACATGCAGCAAAGGGCTGCCCCACCACCACAACAAAATGCTGACAAATGAATGAAAGTGCCCCTACTTTGGGTCTTTATTATGCAAATTGATGCAGGCAGCCAATCTGATTTCCTGGCCCTCCAAGGGAATTCCCTAGCAGCTGTATTATGAAGCCACCTGTTACAGCTCTCCCTATATTCCCATCACCCTTCCTTCAAGCCAATCATCTTGACCAAGTACATTCACCCAATGAATGTTTGTATTCTAAAATTGTTGTGGAGTTTCTGAGATCTCCAAAATTGATGTGAGCACTCAGTATAAGATTAACGTTAACATCCTGAATCTTCCCAATACCATTGGGTGTTTGATGTAGCAGTAACTTTATTGATAAAAGGGAAGTTATTAGTAAGACCTGCATTTTTTGCTGCTTAGTTGGGTGGCTTTCTCAAATCAGGAAACTTCCCCAGTCAACAAACCAACGTCAGTTTAAAGGTCCCTTTTATGCCCAAACTTTACTCTTGTGCAATTGGAGTAGATGCATGTCAGTCTTGCAAATGGCAGAAACAGAGCATAGGCACCAACTAGCCAATAAGTGTCAAGGTGGTCTGGTAACAAAGCCCACCTTTTTTCACTGGAACTTTGTTTTAGAGGTTATTAGAGCCTGTAACCCTCACAATCCATCACCTTGTTCCATCCTCATAACCTCATATACCATCTCTTAGCCAAGTCATGCCCTTCCATCCACTCACATTCCACCTCATTGCTACTCATCCAGTATTCATCACGAGAAGATATCAGGACCTATGTGGAGAACAAAAAACAAGAACAAGCCCTTTGGCCCTCCAACACTGCACCAACAGATTTTGGAGATGAAGAAATCACTCCTACTAATCTAATACAGATTAGATACACTTGATAGTGAAAAGCTTCTGTTCATGAAACACATTTAAAGCCAAAGTTTTCATGTGGCTAATCAGTCATAAAAGTAATGGCCAACTTGAAGGCAGCTAATCCTTGAATAGGACAAAGAACAAAGAGCATTACAGCACAGGATCAGGCCCTTTGGCCTTCCAAGCCTGCACCAACATGCTGCCCATGACAACTAAAACCCCAGACTCTTCCAGGGACCATATTCCCATCCTATTCATGAATTCATGAATGTCAAGAGGCTCTTTAAAAGTCACTATCGTTTCTGCTTCCACTACCTCCCCTGCCAGTGAGTTCCAGGCACCCACTACCCTCTGTGTAAAAAACTTACCTCATACATCACCTCTAAACCTTGCGTCTTGCACCTTAAACCTATGCCACCTAGTAGTTAGTGAGACACGGCCTCCCCTTCACAAAACCATGTTTGCTCTCGCTAATACACCCACTTATTTCCAAGTGGGAGTAAAGCCTGTCTCGAAGAATCCTCTCCAGGCCCTGGGGACTTGTCTATCTTAATGCTTTTCAAGACTCCCAATACCTCCTCCCTTTTGATCTCAACATGACCCAAACTATCTACACACCCTTCCCCAGACTCTTCTACCCTGAGAAAAAGCTTCTGCCTGTCTACTCTGTCCATGCCCTTCATAATCTTGTAGACCTCTATTAGGTTGCCCCTCAACCTCCATTGTTCCAGTGAAAACAACCCAAGTTTCTCCAACCTCTCCTCATAGCTAATGCTCTCCATACCAGGTAACACGGTGGCTCAGTGGTTAGCACTGCTGCCTCACAGCTCCAGGGACCCGGGTTTGATTCCAGCTTCAGGCAATTGTCTGTTGTGAGTTTGCACATTCTCCCCGTGTCTGCACGGGTTTCCTCCCACAGTCCAAAGATGTGCAGGGTAGGTGAATTGGCCATGTTAAATTGCCCAGGGATGTTTAGGTTAGGTGGAACAGTAGGGTTAGGGGAATGGTTCTGGATGAGATGCTCTTCGGAGGAGTGGTGTCAACCTGTTAGGCCAAATGGCCTGTTTCCATACTGTAGGAATTCTATGAACATCCTGGTAAATAGGTGGATTGGCCATGCTAAATTGCCCATAGTGTTCAGGGATGTGTAGATTAGGTGGGTTTGGGGAATGGGTCTGGGTGGGATGCTCTGAGGGTCGGTGTGGACTTGTTGGGCCAAAGGGCTTGTTTCCACACTGTAGGGATTCTATTAAAAATAATCTTTTCTGTACCCTCTCCAAAGCCACCACATTTTGTGGTAGTGGTGGTGACCAGAATTGAACACAATATTCCAAACATGGTCTAACTAATGTTCTATAAAGCTGCAACATTACGTCCCAATTTTTAAATTCAATGCCCCAGCCAATGGAGGCAAGCTTGCTGTATGCCTTGTTGATGACCTTCTCCACCTGCGATGCTACTTTCAGTAACTTACAGCCCGATCCCTCTACCTATCAGTATTCTGAAGCGTTCTGCCATTTACTGTATATTTTACATCTGGATTAGACCTTCCAAAATGCATTATTTCACATTTTCCCAGATTAAACTCCATCTGCTATCTCTCTGACCAAGTCATCAACCGATCTATATCCTGCTGTATCCTTTCACAGTCCTCATGGCTATCCGCAATTCTACCAACCTTTGTGTCATCCGCAAACTTACGAATCAGAACAATTAAATTTTCCCCAAATCATTTATATATATATTACAAATAGCAAAAGGTCCCAACATTGATCCCTGAGGAAAACCACTAGCCACAACCCTCCATTCAGAAACCCACCCTTCCACTGCTATCCTCTGTCTTCTATGACCGAGCCAGCTTTTTTTCAATCTATCTTGCAAGTTCATCTCTGACCCCATGTGACTTTACCTTCTGTATCAGATGAACCTTGTCAAAGGCCTTACTGAAGTCCATGTAGACAACATCCACTGCCCTAACCTCATCGATCATCTTCATCACTTCCTCAAAAAATTCAACGAGTTAGTGAGACACGGCCTCCCCTTCACAAAACAATGTTTGCTCTCGCTAATACACCCACTTATTTCCAAGTGGGAGTAAAGCCTGTCTCGAAGAATCCTCTCCAGGTCCTGAGGACTTGTCTATCTTAATGTTTTTCAAGACTCCCAATACCTCCTCCCTTTTGATCTCAACATGACCCAAACTATCTACACACCCTTCCCCAGACTCATCATCCACCAAGTCCTTCTCTATGGTTAATACTGACGCAAAGTACTCATTTAATACCTCGTCCATTTCCTCTGGGTCCACACATAAATTCCCTTCCCCGTCCTTGAGTGGGCCAACCCTCTGCCTGGCTACCCTCTGGCTCTTTTGATATGTCTAAAAAGCCTTGGGATTTTCCTTAATCCTGTTGGCCAATGACTTTTTATGACCCCTTTTAGCCCCTCTGACTCCTTGTTTAAGTTTTTCTCGACTTTCCTTCTGTTCCACCCTTGCTTTATGTGTTCCCAGCCTCCTATCCTTGACAAATGCTTCCTTTTTTTTTGACTAGGCTCACAATATCTCTCGTTATCCAAGGTTCCCTAATCTTGCAATATTTGTCCCTCATCCTTACAGGAATGTGCTGGTCCTGAGTTCCAATCAACTTACACTTAAAAGCCTCTTCAATCTACATTCTTCAGTTCCTATCTAATATTGTTGTAATTAGCTTTCCCCCAATTTAGCACCTTCACCTGTCAACTACACTTATCTTTACCCATCAGTACTTTAAAGCTTACTGAATTGTGATCACTGTTCCCAAGTGACTCCCCTACTGAGACATTGACCACCTGGCCAGGCTCATTCACCAGTATTAAGTCCAGTATGGCCCCTTCCCTAGATGGACATACTGTTTCAAGAAGCCCTCCTGGATGCTCCTTACAAACTCTGCCCCATCCGTACCCCAAGCATTAAGTGAATCCCAGTCAATATATGGGAAGTTAAAATCACAACGACGTCAATCCTGTTACTTATACATCTTGCCAAAATCTGCCTACATATCTGTTCTTATATCTTCCACTGGCTCTTGGGAGGCCTATAGTAAACCCCAAACATTGTGATTGCACCCTTCCTGTTCCTGACCTCTACCCATATTGCCTCACTGTATGAGCCTTCCGAGGTGTCCTCCTTAACAAGTAGTTCAACTCCCCCACCCCTTTTATATCCCCCTCTATCCTGCCTGAAACATCTGTATCCTGGAACATTAAACTGCCAATCCTGTCCCTCCCTTAACCAAGTCTCTGTAATAGCAACATCATCATAGTTCCAAGTACTAATCCAAGCTCTAAGTTCTCTGCCTTACCTGTTACACTTCTCATTGAAACAGATGCACTTCTGTCCACCAGATCCACTTTGATCAGCAACCACAGCCTGCCTGCTCTTCCTGTGAGTCTCACTGGCCCTATCCTCTTGTTCCCTTTCAGTCAATTCACCTTTGCTTTGGCTCCCAGACCCCTGCCAAGCTAGTGTCCTCCTGAGTGTCACCAGCAAACCTCCCAGTCAGAAAATTTGTGGCCCTCCTGTTTAGATGCAATCTGTCCTTCTTGTATAGGTCCCACCTACCCCAGAAGAGATCCCAATGACCCAGATATCTGAAACCCTCCCTCCCTCCTGCACCTTCAACTGTCAATTAAGCCTCCTACAGTGGTAAATGACATTTTTTGTAGTTTTTTTTAAACATTTAACATTTAAAATAATACAATAAAAATTCACAGGAAATATCAACAATGAGTTGGGTTTAAACTATGGAACCAATGGTCCAAGTTTTGTATCCTAAGCTACCCCAGGTGTCAATCAAAGCAGACCTGGAGACAGTTTTATTTCTAAACCCTTATCGACAGGTTAAACCTGATTCTCTTCAAGTTTAAAAGCAAGACATTTAAGAAAATTCAGATTGTGTCACTTAAATAGACATTCACCCTTCAAGAACATTTACAATAGCGTCATCAATTCATGACATAAGAACAAAAAAACACAAGAACTAGGACCAGCAGTAGGCAATTCAACCCCTCAAGTCTCCTCCACCATTCTGAATGATGAGACTGATCTCATCTGGGGCCTCAACTCACTTTCCTGTCCATTCTCCTTAATCCTTCAACTCATTACTAATTAAAAAGCTACCTATTTCCTCCTTAAATTTACTCAATGTCCCAGCAATGATTCTCATACTGAGTATTAAGGCCTTGGACAGGCCAATATTAAGTTCAAATGGCCCTGTTGAGTTTAGGTATGTCCTCTGTGTTAATCATCCCTTCCTTCCTACCCCTGCCAGCAAAAAAACGGATCTGCTGGACTCACTCTCAGTTGAACGTTTGCGAATTCTTCCCAACTTCACCAAAATGTGGCCATTTGTATACATCTAGCTGGAGGGAGGTAGTGCATCATGTCGCTAAATGCTGTCTGACATGGCGTAGCTAACCATTCAGTTCAAGACCCATTAGGGATGGACAGATACTACAACGCCCACATCCAATGGTAAGTTAAGGGAAATTAATTGCAGAGCTAAATTTATTGCCTGGCAGGATCAGCTACATCAATCATGCAGCAAAGTGAATGCTAGTTTATCTAAATGATGTCTCCTGTTGATCCTTGGAAGCAATAAGCACCATAGTACACTTGTCACTTTTAGTTCCACTGAAACTACTTCCTGGCTGCTGGATTGGATCCAGAAACAGACACGATTTGAGATTGCATCTCCTTACATGGTGCTCCTCAAGTACATATTTATTATCATTACTGATGCTGCATGGAAAGATGACAGGTCCTGTATGTACCTCTCTTGTGGATTTAAAGTTCCTGGACATCAGAATCCTGATCTGCACCTGGTTTGCTTCCTGATCATACATATGATGTGGCGATGCCAGTGTTGGACTGGGATGGACAAGGTCAAAAATCACACAACACCAGGTTTTGGTCCAACAAGTTTATTTGAAAATATTAGTTTTCAGAGTCTCACTCCTTTTTCAGGTGTTAGAGAGAGAAATGGCATCAGACGTAGAATTTATAAGCAAAAGATCAAAAGGACACAGAAATGATGCGAATATAGTGAATAAACCTACACATACACTCTCTCTCTCTCCCCCCTTCCCCCCCCCCCCCCCCCCCCCCCCCCCCCCCCCCTCTCTCACACACACACACACACACACACACACAAATTTATGGGATGAATTTGCATTTGCAGATTTGTAATTGCAGATACATTCTATTTTGTTCAAAAAACACACAATTTGGAGACAATGTGGCATTTTATAAATTCCTACTTTGGAAATAAAACCAATCTGACTCCAAGTTGAAACACAGACAGATTCTAAACAAGACCTCACACCTAAATTGCATTGTCTGACCTGAGATGTCACCTCTAGTATGCTGATAAAACCTTTAGTTTCTCAGGGTAGTGACTTGAAAGAAATTAAGGGATTTGCATATTAATCAATCGAAAGCTGCATCTCCTTTCTAATTGATTAAAGATTTAACAGCCATCTTAGGTTTATTCATTACATTCACATCAGTTCTATGACCCTTTGATCTTTTGCTTATAAATTCTGCGTCTGATGTCACCTCTCTCACAGACACCTGAAGAAGGAGCGAGACTCTGAAAGCTTGTGTTTTCAAATAAACCTGATGTTGTCTGATTTTTGACCCTACTCATACACATGGAGTGATGGTGGATCAGACAATGACTCTGCTGTGGAGTCTATCCAACTTCATCTTTATCACTGGAACTTTATCTATTCTCCCAGAACTTTTAAATAAGGAAAATTAGCTGAATGTCAGATTAGAGAAAATCTTAAGTAAATCCACAAGTCTTGAGTAAATTTGCACATTAATTGTTTGATAGATTGTTATCTAGAAAAACCATGTGAACACTCAGTCTGTGGATTAGTATGTATTAGAAATACCCTCTGGAGGTTAGGAGCATGGCCAAAGTTTGGACTAATTGAATTAATGAATGGTCATGAAAACATAATTAGTGCATCCTCTGACTCCAAAGTGCAAATCAAATTAAACTCATTCTTTAAATAGTGATTTGTAAGGGGGTTTAATAAATGTGTTCAAAATGACCATGTGTTTTGATAGAGTATATAGGGAGGAACTGACTTTTCTCACAGGTATATTGGTGACAGGAAGACATTGATTAAAAGATATCCACAGGGAATTATGGAAAATATTATCAATACAGTGCTCAAGCAGTTTCAAGCTGATTCAATGGTAACTTACAGAAGAGAATTAGATATATATTTGAGAGTGAGAAATTTAAAGAGCTTTGTAAAAAGAGCAAGGACAGGTGATTAATAGGTAGCTCTTTCAAAGACCTCACAAAATCATGATATGATTAAAATGGCCACCTCCTCTATCATATGACTTGAAGAAATCTGATGACTTGGAATCATAATTTAAATGCACATATTTCACATTATGTATTCCTGGAATTGACTGGTAGACTTTTTTGTTTCATTTTATCATTTTGAACCTACATATATTGAGAACAGAGTTTAGATTGTTTTAAAAACTGAAAGAACTGCGGATGCTGCGAATCAGAAACAAAAACAAAGTTGCTGGAAAAGCTCAGCTGGTCTGACAGCATCTTTGTAGGAAAAAAACAGAGTTAACGTTTTGGGTCCAGTGACCCTTCCTCAGAACTGTTCTGAGGAAGGGTCAGCAGATCCAAAACGTTAACTTTGCTTTTTCCTTAACAGATGCTGCCAGACCGGCTGAGCTTTTCCAGCAACTTTATTTTTGTTTTAGATTGTTTTAACTCATTTCATATAGGATCCTTACATCAAACAAAACGAGAAATGTATAACGGTAGAAATTGAATAGTTTGTCAAGGGGATCAGAACCTGAGAGGTAACCTAAAATTGAAGAGATTTAACTGGTAAAAGAAAGTAGAATAGCTGCAAGGGTGAATAGAAGACAAAAGAAATAAAGCTGACCATTGAGTATACATTGAAAGTGGAATGATGTCAAAAAGACAAAGTTTGTGTCACTCTACCTGGATGCATACAGCATTTTGGGGTGGCATGGTAGCACAATGGTTAGCATGCTGCCTCATAGTGCCAGGGACCCAGGTTCAATTCCTTCGTCAAGCGACTGTCTGTGTGGGGTTTGCACATTCTCTCCATGTCTGCGTGGGTTTCCTCCGGGTGCTCCAGTTTCCTCCCACAGTCCAAAGATGTGCAGGCTAGGTGGATTGGCCATGCTAAATTGCCTGTGGTGTTCAGGGATTTGTACATTAGGTGTGATATAGGGGGGTGTGTTAGGGTGGGCGCTCTGAGGGTCGGTGTGGAAGTGTTGGGCCGAAGGGCCGGTTTCCACACTGTTGGGATTCTATGATTCACAACAAGATAATGATCTGAAAGCACAATTAGAGGTAATGGTTGTGATTTAATTGCCATTATCCAAGCATGACTGCAAGGTAAGCAGGGCTGGAAACTGAATATTCAAGAATTTGCAACAATTAAGAAGGACAGACAATAAGGAGATGGAGTTATGCTTATAATACAAGATAGAATCAGTGCATTAGTAAGGGAGGATCTCTGGAAGAACAATGGAGAGAATCTATTTGGGTGAAACTAAGAAATAACGAGGAGCAGCAGTTATTGGTTGCAGTAATTTAGAGGCCACCAATTATTAGTAGCAATTTGAGTCATGGTATAAATAAGAAGACAGAAGCTTGTGGCATATGCAACACAATAATCATAGGTGACTTCAATTTGTGTATAGACTGGGTAAACTAATTGACCACTAAAGCACTTGAGATTGGATTTCTGGATTGTCTTAGGCAAGGTTTTCTAGAGAAGTATGTTGAAGAGCTGATTAGAGGATAAGCTATTTTAGATCTCATATAATGCAATAAAAAAAGGCTAATTCATAATCATGTTGTACAACTAACTTTAGGGATGAGTGACTATAAAAGTGAGGAGTTTGGTCTGAAGCAAGAGTGTTCAATTTCAATACAAGAAATTATGAATGCATGAGGCACAAGTTTGCTGGGCTCGATTAGGAAAATATATTACAAGCAATGACTGTATTTAGACAGTCTTTAAAGAATTATTACATTGCTTATAGAATGTGTCTTATGAGGAAAATGTAAAATGTTTTCAGGAAAATTTCAACAGGCTCAGAAATTTGGCAAAAATATAACAAGGTCCCTTATGGTAGGCTCATCCAGAAGATTAAGATGCATGGGATTCATGGTGAGTTGGCTGCATAGATTCAGAATTGGCTTGGCTTTAGAAGGTAGTAGGTAGTGATGAAAGGGTGTTTTTCTGGCTGGAGGTCCATGATTAGTGATGTTCCGCAGGGATCCGTACTGGGACCTCTGCTGTTTGTGATATATATAAATGGCTTGGATGAAAATGTAAATTGGTGGATTAATAAGTTTAGAGATGATACAAAGATCAGATGATACAAAGATCAGATGAATTGTGGATAGTGTAGAAGGCTGTCAAAGGATACAACAGGATATAGATCCATTGCAGATATGGGAAGAGAAATAGCAGATGGAGTTTAATCCGAGTGAGTGTGAGGTGCTACACTTTGGGAGATCAAATTGTAAGGAAAAGTATACAGTTAATGGTAGGACACTGAACAGTCTTGATGTACGGTGTGATCTTGAGGGTTCTAGTCAATAGCTCCCTAAAAGTGGCAACTCAAGTAGATAGGGTGATAAAGAAGGCATTTGGCATGTTTGCCTTTATTGGTCAGGGAATTCAGTACAAGAGTCAGGATGTCGTGTTGCAAGTTTATAAGACTTTGGTTAGGCTATTGGTTAGAGTGTTGCATTCAATTCTGGTTGCCACATTACAGGAAGGATGTGGAGGCTTTGGAGAGGGTGAAAAAGAGGTTTACCAGGATGCTTTTTTGATTAGGAGGTATGAGCTATAAGGAGAATCCAGAAAAACCTGAGTTGTTTTCTTTGGAGCAGTGAAGGCTGACGGGAGACTTGATAGAAGTCTATAAAATCATGAGATGCGTAGATAGGTTTGACAGTCAGAATCTTTTTCCCAGAGTTGACATGTTTAAAATTAGGGGGCATACATTTAAGGTGATAGGGGGAAAGTTCAAAGGAGATGTGGGGGGACAAGTTTTTTTACACAGAGAGTGGTAGGAGTCTGGAACGTGCTACCAGGGTTGGTGATGGAAGCAGACACAATAGGGGCAATTAAGGGATAAGCACATGAATATGCAAAGAATTGAGGGATATGTGCCAAGAGCAGGCAGAAGGTATTAGTTTAATTTGGCGTCATGTTCAGCACAATATTGTGGGCTGAAGGACCTGTTCCTGTGCTGTACAGTTCTATGTTCTATGTTCTATGGCTGATGAAATACAATATGGTGAAATGGTGGGAAGAACAGGTTGCAGAGTATGTTTTAAATGGTGAGAGGTTAAGAAGTGTAGATCTGCAAAAGGACTTGGCGTCCTCATCACCAGGTCACTGAAGGTCAACATGCAAGTGCAGTAGGTTGTTAAGAAGACTAATATTGCAAGAAGATTTGAGTACAGCAATAATGAGGTCTTGTTTCAATTGTATAGAAACAAACACAAAAATTGCTGGAAAATCTCAATGTCTGGCAGCATCTGTGAAGAGAAATCAGAGTTAACATTTCGGGTCCAGTGATTCTTCAATTGCACAGGACTTGGTTAGACTGCACCTGGAGTCATATGAAACAAGAACAGAAATTGCTAGTGAAACTCAACAGGTCTGACAGCAATTATGGGAGTTAATGTTGCAAATCTGGTGACTCTAAATCAAAACTGATAACAGCTCAGAAGAACTGGCATTATGCTGAATACAAGGTTAGGGATGGGGCTGGGGGAAGGACGAGGTGAGTGGATAGGTGAAGACAGTGCCCAGAGAGAGAAAGATATCAAAGGAGGTAAACAAGGGGATTATGGATGGCAGCCCAGAACAGAAGAGAAGCTGAATGAGTGATATAGTGAGAACTGAGCGTAGCAGAGAATGGTGGGCTGTGCTGAAAGCAAACCATATTATGTGAAAATTGGTAAAAATAGCAACCCATGCTATAACAGGCCTGAGTGTGGTGTGGGTAAAAACATGGAAGGATGGAATCAGGCTCTCAAGTTATTGATCTTGATGTTGAATCCCAGAGGCTGCAAGATCCCCAAACGGAAAATAAGATACTGTTCTTCAAACTTGCACTGAGGCTTACCGAACATTACAGCAAGACTGTGACACAAACGTTGGCATGGGAACCCGGTGTTACATTCAATTTTTAGGTGACTGGAAGCTCTGGGTCATTTTTATAGACAGAATATAGGTGGTCCACAGAGTGGTCACCCAGTCTGCATTTTGTTTCCCCGGTGTAGAGAAGACTACACTGTAAACAGTGAATACAGTAAACTGGTTTGAATGAAATACAGGTAAATTGCAGCTTCACTTGGAAGGTTTGTCTGAGGCTTCAGATGGTGAGGAGAAAGGAAGTAAGCTGGCAGGTTTTACATGTTCTGCAATCGCATGGGAAGTTGCCATGGAGGTGTGGGGAACAGGGGAGGATTGGATCAAGGTGTCCCAGAGGAAATGGTTCCTGTGGAGCTGAGAGGAATATGTGTCTGGTTGTGGCATCCCGTTGGTGGTGATGCAAATGGCAGTTTACAATCCCTTGGATGTGGCATCTGGTGGGATGGTAGGTGAGGACCAGAGGATCCTATCATAGTCGTGGGATGGAGGAAAAGGGATGAGGGTAGAAGTGTGAGAGGTGGACTGGACACAGCTAAGGGCCCAGTCAACCACAGTACCAGGAAACCCTTGGTTGAGGAAAAAAGATGGATATTTCTGAGGGCCCTCTGAGAAAGATGTTATCATCAGAACAGATATGACAGAGACGAAGTAACTAGGAGAATGAAACGGAGTCCTTACAGGTAGCAGGGTGTGAAGATGTATAGTTGAAGTAACTGTGGGTATCAGTGCATATTGGTGGTCAACCTACCGCAGAAATAGAAACAGAAATGTTGAGGAGGGAGTCAGAGATGGATCAGGTGACAATAAGAGCAGGTTGGAAATTGGAAGCAAAATGGATATATTTTTCCAATTCAGAATGGTGTCATCAACGTACTGGAGAAAGAGTTTTGGGGAGGAGCCTGAGTAAGATTGGAACAAGGAATGTTCCACAAAGAGACAGGCATAACTGGGTCCCATGAGAGTATGTTTTGGCCACACCTTATACCTAGAAAAAAGGAGTTGAAGGAGAAATTGTTCAAAGTGAGCGTGGGCTGGGTCAGTTGGAACAGGATGAATGGGGATGATTCAGATTTTCTTTCCAGGAAGAAGATGAGACCCCCGGGAACATTCTGACGGAAGATAGATATGTAAAGGGATTGCATTCCATGGTGAAGAGAAGGTGGCTGCTGCCTGTGAACTGGAAATTGTGAAGGCAATTTAAGCTTAAATCTACTTTTAAGTTCAAGGATTCTACGACCAACCAGGCTCGACTACTGACGCTGGAATCACAAGCCCAGGGGAACTCAGGGCTTACTAGCTACCTACTAGCCTGATTTTCTCATGGAAACCCAGAACCAAGGCATGACCAGCATAGGGATAAGACCTGACCCCACAGTGACCTGACATTAAGGAGGCCCAATCATACCAACTGCAAGAGCCCCATGGAGTTTTCATGAAATAGACCGGTGGCCAGGACCCCATCAGGTGCACCCACTTACCTTGCTGACACTGGAACTGCAAGCCCAGAGACCTTCAAGTCTCTCGGAGGACCAACCTCCCAGACCTGTGGAAACCTGGAACCGAGGCCTGACTAGCATGGGAACAAGACCTGACCCCATGGTTGATGCAGCATTGACGAGGCATGACTGAACCAGCCGAAAGACCCCTTGGATCATTCAAGGCCACAACTGGTGCCCAGGACCTCACCAGGAGCACACACTTACCTCTCAGAGCAGCAGACTTCCCTCAACAACACCCAGGATCAACTAGGAGCAGCCATCATTATAGGATATTTGGGAGACATGCTGGAATTCAAGGGAGACTGAAACTTTGCCTTACAAGCAGAAATTGAACCCTGTGGACCCAGAAAGTACTGCAGTATTGGTCTGAGGTAACGGAAGGGCTTCTATCTGACTGCTTAGGGTTGATGGACTGGTTCATATTCAAGAACTCATCAGCCAACTTAAACAAGTATGCCACTACTGTCACAGACTTCATTAGTAGTAGTAGTATTAGTGTAGAAGACTCCATGCCGAAGAAGTTAATCCAAATATTTCCCAACTGGAAACCATTGATAAACCAGGAGATCCACTCCCTACTGAAGTCCAGGACTGAGTAGCACAAGTCAGGCAACCCTAATCTATACATGAATACATGAATGAATAGATTTAAGAACAGCTTCTTCCCTACTGTTATCAGACTTCTGAATGAACCTCTGAAATGTTACTTCTGATCTCTCTCTTTCTCTGCACCTTCTCTGCAGTTAAAATACTGTATTCTGCGCTCTGTTCTTTTTTTTATGGCCTTAGCGAAAATTTGTAGCTCAGATTGTGGACGCAGTTGTTCATTTGCTCACCGAGCCGGTTATTCCCTGGTGTGCAGACGTTTCATTACCATTCTGGGTAACATCATTAATGCGACCGCTAATCGAAGCACTGGTATTCTGCTCCGTTCTGAATTTATATGACCCTCTGGTGTGGTGAATCTTGTCATTTCCGGTTGTGTTTTTTTAGCAGCAGTCTGTATACAGGGGCTATTTCTACGTGTTTGTTAATGGAGTCCCGTGTTGAGAACCAGGCTCCAGAAATTCCCTTGCCCCAATATAGTCACTTTGTCCCAGTTGAACTGATGGCCCTCATTGTCTGTGTGTATCAAGACAAGTGAACACTGCCAGCTGGCAGTAAAAAGACATGACCAATATTCACATCAATATTCCAGTGACAGCAGGCCTGACTGCATCCTGCACCCATTCCAACAGCCCCACCCTTCCCAGAGCAAAGATCAAGATTGTCTATACGTTTCCCAGCTCATGCTACCAATCTTGAAGACAAAAACCCAGACCATCATGCCAAATAACTCATTGCAATGCAAAAGCCATTGTTTACTGACGTTGCAACTACGAAATTCCTCCATTGGTTCAGTTGATAAATCCACACTGGTTTGAAATAGTTGAATGGATGAAGAAGGTCTCAAATTTGTTTGTTGATCTTTTTTCAGTTAAACGAGACAATAGTTTACAATTGATTTCAGCATTTTGGGGAAAAGGTGGGAAGGAAATCAGTCGCTATCCTCATCTTGTGACTGCTAATGGATAATGCCACTGTGTGTACACTGGTTCAAGACATGATCAAACTAGGTTGTCAGACCCCACAAGTATAGACATGTCTAAACTCTTGCAAGTTACAAGAGTTATTTCAGAAGAGTGGGGCTATGGAGAAGGGCTATGGAAAAAAGAATACAGTAATTTATGTTGCAAGAAACCTGCATGAATATTAATTTGCATCAATTTCTTGGTGTACATTTCTTAACACACTGATCTACTGATAATGGTAATTGCTTGATTACATGTTAACTTTTTAAAACATCATTCTTCTAATGAGTCAAATTGTAAAGAATTGATCCTTTTTCTTTTCCATGTTTTAGGTAGAGATTCATGTTCAGTGCCTATTGAACCTGACTCACATTATCTCTGACCACAGTGTGCTCCTCGTCATATATTTTCATAATACATAACTTCGGGTGACTCTTGAGAGAGGAAAAAAAATGTTGTCACCATTTACTGAACCCATAATCAATTTTGATATTCAAAACATATTTATATCTGTATAAAAAAGTTGAGAATATGCATCACATGTCAACAGTCATAAGGGAAAGAAAGATAATTATTTCTGACTTCGACCAAAAAATTGCAAGTATCTTCCAATTGGATGCTAAAATGCAACATTATAGGTTTGACGGCTTTAAAGTGAAAGCTGATCATATTAATAGGACAGAGGCAGCATGGCTATGAAGTTGGCTGACTGACAGACTAAAACAAGTCATGTTGAATGGCTGCTTATCAGACTGAAAGTTGGTATATTGTTGATTGCTTTTTGTGGGTACTGTGGAATTAGGGCTAGGGCCGCTGTTTTCCTGAATATATATTAATAACCTAGACTTTAAAGTACAGGGCTTAATTCCAAACTTACAGATGACACAAAACTTGAGATTGTGAAGAGAATAGTGATACTCTTCACGAGGACGTAGGGATGTGGGCAGATATCCAGCCAGGTGAAATTTAATGCAGAGAAGCTGAAGTGATACATTTTGGTGGGAAGAATAAATAGAAACTAAAGTATACAATTCTAAAAGTGGATGCAGGTGCAGAGGGACCTGTGGATAAATGTGCACAAATTGTCAAAGATTGGAGTGCAGGTTTGGAAAATTGATAAAAAGACAAACCAGATCCTATATTTTAGAAATAGGAACATGAGGCTAAATTTTCAATTGCCAATTGGAGGAAGTACAAGTCCAAAAATGTATTAAAAATTGTGAGGCCCAAGTGCGTCGGTAGATCCCAGTGCCTTCAAAATACAATACAATTTTTAAGGGGAAGTGGCAGGCGTGGGGTTTATGGCTGTTGGTATAAGAAATGAAACCATTCACCTGCAATGAAGAAGTCTTTGCATTTACTGTTGAGTCTCAGAGGTGTAGCTTGAAATTTTCAATTAGGAAGCATGATATAAGATACAGAGGGCATTGATGTTTCTGCTGTTGATGGCTTTCCTGGGGTCAAGTTGATCAAGAGTTGTATCCACATATCCATCAAGGCACCAATAGAACAGCCAAACAGAGTCTTGATCTGAGAAGACTTCCACCCATTGAATGTCCAGATTGCCTTTGACCACCAAAGGCACATCTTTCAGGTCTGTCAGAGGTAGTAAGAACTGTCGATGCTGGAGTCTTAAATAACATAGTGCGGAGCTGGAGGAACACAACAGGCCAGGCAGCATCAGAGGAGCAGGAAAGCTGGCATTTCAGGTCAGGATCCTTCTTCAGAAATGGGGGAGGGAGCAGGGAGCTCTGAAATAATAGAAAGAGGTGGGGTGGGGCTGGGGAAGGTAGGTGGGATGGTGATAGTTGAGTGCAGGTCAGCAGAGGTGGAGATTGGTCAGTGAGATGGGAGGAGCGGATAGGTGGGAGAGAAGATGGACAGATCGTGTCAGGTCAAGGAGGGGGGGATGAGAGGGAGGGTTGGTCATGGGATGAGGCTGGGGGTGGGGAGATTTTGAAACTAGTAAAGTCCACATTGAGACCATTGGGTTGTAACCTCCCAAGGCAGAATATGAGGTGCTGCTCCTCCCGTTTCCAGGTGGCATCATTGTGACATTGGAGGAGACCAGAGATGTTCTACAAAGCGGTCACCCAGTCTGTGTTTGGTTTCTCCACTGTAGAGTAGGCCACACTGGATGTAGCGAATACAATACACAAGATTGGAGGAGGCACAGGTGAAATACTCGTTCACATAGTAAGATTGTTTAGGCCCTTGGATGGTGAGCAGGGAGGAGGTGAAGGGACAGTATTGCACCTTCTGTGGTTACTTGGGAAGGGACCATGGGAATGGGGTGGGGGCGTTGGTGTTAGTGGTTGATGAAAGGATTAGCGTGTCCCAGAAGGGATGATCCCTACGAAATGCAGACAGGTGGAGTGAGGGGAACATGTGCTTGGTGGTGGCCCTCTGCTAGAGTTGGCTGACATGGCAGGGAATGATCCTTCGAATGTGGAGGCTGGTGGGATGAAATGTGAAGACAAGGGGGACCCGATCATGCTGTTGTGAGTGATGGGAAGGGGCAAGAATGGAAGCATGGGTGATAGGTCAGACGAGGTTGAGGGTGCTGTGTACCATAGTGGATGGGAAACCACAGTTATGGAAGAAGTAAGCCATATCAGCAGCATTTTTTTGGAAGGTGGCATCATCCAATAGATGCGACGTAGGCAAAGGAACAGAGAGGTCGGGATGGAATCCTTGTAGGTCGCGGGGTATGAAGAGCTGTAGTGAATGTAGCTATGGGAGTCAGTGGCTTTGTAGTGGATGGCAGTAGACAGTTTCTTGCCTGAAACGGAGACAGAGAAGCCAAGAAAAGGAAGGGAAGTGACAGATATGGATGACGTGAAACTTATAGAGGGGTGGAAATTGGAGGCAAAACGAACAAATTTTTCAAGGCAGGAGCATGAAGCAGCACTGAAGCAGTCGTTAATGTACTGAGAAAAGAGTTGTGAGAGAAGGCCAGTGTAGGACTGGAATGAGGATTGCTCCACATACCCCATGAAGAGGCAGGCATAACTGGGATCCATGTGGGTGTCCATAGCCACTTCTTTGACTTGGCAGATGTGAGATGAATTAAAGGAGAAATTGTACAGAGAAAGAATGAGGTCAGCCAGGTGGAAAAGAGTGGTGGTGGATGGGGAGTGTTCAGGCCTCTGGTTGAGGAAGAAGCCAAGAGCTCGCAGAGCGTCCTTGTGGGGAACATATTTGTGTTAACTGTATTGTTCTCAAATGTGTAAACCGAGAACTTCAATAGTACAAACATGTTCTGCATTGGGATTTTCTTTATATAATTTATAAATGGCCTGCGTTATAATGTGAATTTGCTTTAAATTATTAGAAATGTATTCAATGTTTGTACTTTGATACACTGTTTAATGGAAGAAGGAAAGCTATTAGTTTGGTGACAGATTTACACAATGCATTTCATGGCACAGATTTTTAAAAAAATACAATTTATTGTCATTTTCATCTTTATTTAATTATGACAGGACTGATGTAAAAAGAGTGCAGCACAATGCTGAGCATTTGATACATTATATAATGTGACCTGTCAGGAACCTTTGAAAGACCATTTTTCAGACACACTTCCAGTAGTACATTGGTTTTAGCAGGTTTCTTGTATTCTACCATTTTGACAAATTTCATTTAAAGCTACATAAAATCCAAATTAAAAACTTACTGTTTAATTTGTAAATCACATATTTTTGTAGCCGAAATCATGTGCTAGACTTGATTACGAGGTATAACCGAATCTCTCTACTTCCATTACAGGATCTATAGAAATTGTAATTTAAACCTGATGGGTTTAATTTTCAGTTCAAACAGGTTGACAGTTTGAGAATTTAAATTCAACTTAAAAAGAAATCTGGTAATAAAATGCAGGCATAAAGCTGTCAAATTGATGTGAAAAAAAGTCAAACTAGTTTACTAAGGTCCACTAGGAATGAAACAGCCGTTCTTACTGGCCTGACCTTGTTGGCTCCAGTTCTACTCCAAAGTAATTGACACTTGACCTTCTGCAATCTGCTACAAACTAGAAGCATTGTAGAAGCACTATCATGGCATATTGCACTTCAAGCAATACTCCCACCACCCACTTTTGCAAAGCATATAGCACTGACAATAAACATCAGGCAATCTTAACCCCTCCTGAAATGTTTTCATGCTGTGAAATACAATATGTCCAGGCAGAAAACCTAACAGTTGACTGGTGTCCAGTAGTTCAGGTCAATGATTGACCAGTTAGGTCTTCATGAAAACAACCAGGTGACTTCCCCTGTCTAAAGAAATATCTGTTACATGGTCAGTGCCTCTCTACAGTGACATGACAACATCTATGCCAGGCAATGAACATCTTGAACAAGAGAAAATCCAAGAAACCCCTCCTTTGAAATTCAAAGGCACTATCATCACTGATCCACTGCTATCAACATCCTAGAGGTTACTATTGACCAGAGGCTGAATTGGATCTGCCGTTTAAGTACTCTGGCCACAAGAGCTGGTCAGAGGCTATGGATTCTGAGGTTAGTAATTAATTTACTCCCCAAAAATCTCTTTACAATCTAAAAGGCACAAGTCAGGAATGTGTTGGAATGTTCTGCTCTTTCTGTGTGATCCCATCAACACTCAAGCAGCTCAGCAACTTTCAGGATAATTCAACACATTTGATTGGTACTCTATCCATTACTTTCAACATTTACTTCCTTTACTACTATTGCTCTTCAGTACATTATATGTACACCTTCCAAACATGCAACATCTACTCCTGAAAGGACAAGGGCAGTAAATGCATGGAAACACCATCAACTGCAATTTCCACTCCAAGACACACCCTATCTTGACTTGGATCTGTATCACCTACTGTTCCTTCATTCTAACTAGGTCAGTTTCCTGGAACTCTCTTCCTAGTAGCAATATGGATGTACCTTCACCTCAAAGACTACAACAGCTCAGAAACACTTCCAACTTCTTTAGGGCAATTAAGACTTGGTAATGAATTCTGGCCTAGCCAAAGGTGTCCTCATCCAGTGAACATGGATTATGATTGGCTTGAATTTATGCTATGTCATCCTCTACACAGGACATTTTGCTTTTGCTTACTGTTTTTAAAAAGGATTGACAAACCTATTTTAATGAAGAAAGGTCATTTACTTGAATTAAAAGATCTAAATTCAGATGCCTCTGAAAAAAAGTGAAAGATCGTAATGATCAAAATGCACATACTCAAGTAAAGCAGGCAGCACACCAACTACATGCTACTGTTGTTTCAAATAATGTCAGTATCCAGTCAGCATTATCTGTGCAGTTTGAACAAGATTCAACAGGGGCAAGAATCATTAGCAGTTAATATCACTTGAGGCTACTCTGCATTGCTTCAAGCTAGCCTACATATCTTAAGGGATGGGCGTTTGTGGTTGCAGGAGATGCAGGCAGTCATACAAGAACTGTATCCAACTGCAAAGTATTAAATAATGGCATAACATGGGAGAAAAAAAAACTCCAAGGTTTTCCTAACCTTATGTGATGCCATGAAAAGGAGATATCTGGTGTCTGTGGAGGCTAAGATGCCTTCAAATACACACAATAATTGACTTCATACAAGGTCAGCTGCTGACATACAAGGTCAATTTGATGCCCTCATGGTTGAGGGTATTATGTACAAAGGAACTGGTAGAATGTCACAGTGGTCCTGCAATCTGTCCTCTCTGAGGGAATGCCAGTGACTCCATCAGCACAAATATGCAGTGCTTTCTTTTAGGAAGGTAGCACTTGTCTTCTCATTCTTGCCTCTCTGCCAATGCCCTAAATATTCCCTGTTAGCCAACAGGCCTGCTGTGCTACCATGTAAGTCAAAATGATACAGTTTCAGCCAGGCCTTCAAGGGCTAAAATAGCTCAAGGCTGTCCTTGAAGGCCATCTGCAGCCATAGTCAGCAGTCTTCAAAGAATAGAAGTCAGCAGTCTTCAAAGAACATATAGAACACATAGAATCTTGACATTGTGGAAACAGGCCCTTCAGCCCAACAAGTTCACACCGACCCTTGCAGCTTCCCATCTAAACCCATCCCCTTTTAATCCACCTAAGCTACACACCCCTGAACACTATGGGCAATTTAGCATGGCCAATCCACCTAACCTGCACATCTTTGGACTGTGGGAGGAAACCGGAGTACCTGGAGGAAACCCACGCAGACACGGGGAGAATGTGCAAGCTCCACACAGACGGTCACCTGAGGGTGGAATTGAACTCGGGTCCCTGGCACTGTGAGGCAGTAGTACTAACCACTGAGCCACCATGCCACCCCTTCCTTCAGCCAAGTGACAGCCATTGGAGTAACAATGCATAGGGATATGAGAACAGAAACCTAATCAGGTCTCATTGACTTAATTAATGTTTTTCCAACATTGAAGGGCAAATAGTGAAACATCATAAATATCTCCAGCCTGGAAGGAGTCAAACACATGAGAATTCATGCCAGAGTCACCTTCGCAGCCACAGAAGACAAGCACTAATGACATGTACAAAGGTGATTAATTCATTTTGTTTGCAGGATAGAATAATTTAATTTGTAAATTGTTCTGAAATACATAGTTTGTGATGACTTTTGTTTTTGCACTGTGACCAAAAGGCTGGTGAATAGTTTATGATTGAGAGAAGGTAAGATGTGGAACTGTTGGCCTTAGGGAATTGGAGTAATTGTTTCTGGCATCAGACTCAGACACATTCTTCATGGACACTCCAGCCAGAAGGGGGCAGTCTTGTTTTCCTCTTTTGCATTTCTTCCTTTTTCTATCTTCTTCATGCTGCTGCTCCTTACGTGTTTTCACCATTTAGCAAATGGTAATGACTGTCCCTTCATGATCATAAGGTTGTCAGCATGCAGCAGATCACCAAGCTCTGCTATATATCATAGTGTCCTTCAGGGCTGAACAGGCAGTGGAAATATTGTTTCAGCATTGTGGTGGTCTGCTCAATCACATCTTTGCATAGTCATGTGTCTTACAATGTGTGTGTGTGTTACACACTAGATTATTCATCAGTCATGATGTCAGTGGCAGCCAGTGGTATTTTTCATTTGTCATGGCAGATCAAATGCACCCAGCACAGCATACTGCTACAAAATGACTGAAGCAAGAGTGGCAGGCACTACCTGCATGATGCCTTACTTGCAATTACACACCAGATGGAACTTGAGATAATGTAATTTCTTTCAGCTCTGGCACAGGTCAAATTTGACAAGCAGTTGACGTTACCTAGAAATTTAACGAAGCCTGAAATTTTAGCAAAACTGTACACTGGCTGTGCCTGCTTCTGTGTGCAGAGGATGGCAAACTATGACTTTTTGCAAATATTTCCAGTTTCCCTCTCAAAGGTCAGCATTCACAGTCACCTTGACATAAAATAATCTGATTTAGCATAATTTTAAAAGATTCAGCAATCAAAACGGCGCCATCAACAGCAGCAGAATTGTTTCCTACCATAAACTATAAACCCAAGGCCTGGCAAATCCCCTACTCTACCATTACTATCAAACTGGAGGATCATACCCTCGTTCAATGAAGGGGTCAGGAGTCATACCAGGAAAAGCACCAGGTATACATAAAAATGAGGAATCAACCTGGTAAAGCCATAATGATGCCAAATAGCAGAAGAGTCATGTGATGGACAGAGCCAAGCATTCATAAAATAATAGAACCCTACAGTGTGAAAGAGGCCATTTGGCCCATCGAATCTGCATCGACCCTCCAAAGAACATCCCACCCAAACTCCTACTGTATCCTGTAACCCCACACTCCAAGGCTAATCCACCTAACCTACACATCCCGGGACACCATGGACAACTTTTAGCATGGCCAAAGTGCCTACACTGCATGTCTTTTAGACTGTGGCAGAAAACCAGAGCATCGAGTGGAAACCCACGCAGATGTCTGGAGGATATGCTAACTCCATAAACCCAAGGCTGGAATCAAACTCAGGTCCCTAGCACTGTGAGGTAGCAGTGCTAACCACTGAGCCACTGACCAATCCTACAATGAATAGATCAAATCTAAATTCTGTACTCCTAGCACGTCCAGTTCTGAATGGTGATGAAAAAGTAACAATTCACTGAAGTACAAGGCTCCACAAATATCTCAATCCTCAACAATAGGAGAGCCCAGCATATCAGTACAGAAGAGAAGGCTGAAACATTTGCAGCAATCTTCAGCAGATGTGCTACATGGATGATTAATCTCAGTCTCCTCTTGAAGTCCTGAACATCACAGGTGTCAGGCCTCACTGAATTTGATTTATTCAATGAGATATCAAGAAATGGATGAAGGGGTTGAATACTGGAAAGGCTATAGACCCAGACAACCTTCCAGGAATAATATACTGAAGGCATGTGCTCCAAAATTAGTAGTATTGCTAACTAAACTGTTCCATTACAGCTACAGCACTGGCATTTACCCAGCAAAGTAGAAAAATGCCCAGCCAGATCCAGTGCATAAAAACTGGACAAAACCATTTTGTCATTACTGCTCCAGTTAGCCTACTCTTGATCATCAAAGTGATCGAAAGAGTTTTCAAAACTGCTATTAATAGGTACTTGCAATACGCTTGGTTTGGGCTCCACCAGGACGACTCTACTCCTGACCTCATTGCAGTATTTGTGCAAACATGGACAAAAGTGCAGAACTCAAGAAGTGAGGTGAAAGAGACTACCCTTGACATCAAGTCAAGGGGACCCATTGGAATCTATTCATTCCCCCAGACTGACCTTTAATCACTCCTTTTTCTATCCAACTGTTTTTCTCTCTCTTTGGGCTCTATCTCCACCTATTGTTCACTCTCCCTGCTCCTCCCACCCCATCTTCTGTATAAAAACTAACCTTTTCCTAGTTACCGTCAGTTCTGTAGAAGAGTCACTAGACCTGAAACGTTAATTCTGATTCATCTCCACAGATACTGCCAGGACTGCTGAGATGTTCCAGCAATGTATGTTTTTGTTTCAGATTTTCAGCATTCACAGTTCTTTTGCTTTTTTTTGTCTATAGCTTCTTATGTACACGTTCAGAAGTTAGTACCAGAGTTAACTTTTTCTTCACAATGTGCACAAGCAATAGGCACAAACTGATCAAAGTTTTATGCCATAGATATCTTGCTGAAAGTCTCCAGTAATTTCTATTCTAGTTATTGAATATATTATATTTCCCAGGTTAGCCTTGTACCTTATTTCACCTTGTGTCATAGCCTCTGCTAAATTAGTTCTAATACTAATCTTTTTTTAACTTTTTTCTGCTGCTTTTCTTAATTTTGTAGGAAGCCACCTAACATACATTGTTGACAATTTGGCAAATGGTATAGACTTGCTATCTGGGTTGATAGGGCTTTAAGTTGAGTCCTGTTGTAGACAAATGTATCATCAAGTTAACCTATCAGTTTCTGAGATATTTTCCCTTAGAATGACAGTGGTAAGAAAATAAATGAATGATATAAAGACAACAGCTGCGCTACAAATACATTAACTCACAAGATCTGCAATTCATTACAAATGTAGTCCCTAATATTCCCAGATACATTGAGGGGATTTAAGAATCACGTTTTGTTTTAATTCCACAAGTGATCCTACCTATGCAAGTGGAAGTAAAAATCATAACTGAAGTACTGAGCTGATAATGTGGATTAATCTTCTCTGATGCATTCATCGGTTAAATCAGAAGTAGTTGAGCCATACAGATAAGCAATGAGCTAATTTAACACAAGCTATTGTTTTGCTAGCAGATCCCAGATGAATTGGTGATAAAAATTTCTCAATTTGGCCTCAAAACCTCTTCATTCAAAGGGCAAAAATGAGACAAAAATTCAACCCCTCTGTGCTGTTCAATTTGTAGGGAGACTTCAATGGTAAGTAATGCTGGGTAAGATGTAAAACATGACTCTAATCAAATCCCATCTATGTCTGATTCAACAGGTAACATTACCCAAAGGATGTTTGCTGGCTGAGCTATTGTGAGGTGACAGTTTGTAATAGAATCTTCGTTAAACAAAAGAAAATGTCAATTTGGGAGGCTAACATCAAATAAATGAATAAATTAGTAATATGTGCTCAGTTAATTTAGCATTTACTGCTCTCCCTGCTTCTTTGTGGCATTTTCACAACGGAAGTACATTTTATTTCCATACCTTGTGTTATTAGTCAAGTGTATACCAATCAATCATAAAAAAGTGCCAAAATGTCAAGTTTTCTTTACTATCAAGATTCTAAGAATCTATAATTACCCATCTAAACAATACCCAAGGCACTTAAGAATTTAAGTGAGGAAATGTTTATAATATCTTTGTTTAAAACCTTTTTAAAAAATATCTAAAATATCTAAGATAAAATATGCTTGTAGAGACTGTGAGTCTAGTAAGAAAGTAGTCACAATACCTATGGTTGTTGACCTTATCCATCCTGGGATTTCTTTATTGTTTACAAGAAGTGTCTTCTCACAAATGGCATCTACACAGCATATCACTACTTCTCAGTGAATGGATAGCTATAAAAAAGTTTAGATATACAAACAACTTTTCTGCTCTTTGAAAATTTCGCTGTGAAAACGTTTAGGGCAACTCAAAATCAATGCCAGTTGTAATTGTGATTCTGTTTATTCAAGTGGCATGAGATATTTCCAAACCAAACTATTTAGAAATCTTCATAAGAATTTTCAGTTTCAATGGTGTAAAGTGCGCACTGTCTCCTGACACCAGACTACCCCACTCCTTATCTCCTACCCGCAAAGAGCAATATATCTAGATCCAAGGACAGAAACTATCACAACAAAAACAGGAATTTCTAGAGAAATGCAGCAGTTCTGGTGGCAGCAATGGAGAGAAAGCAGAGTCAATGTTTCAGGTCCCATGACCCTTCATCAGAGAAGAAACTTTTAGGTATTGCATAAAGTTAGAACTAGAGTTTTAACAAAGCTACATTTTTTTTAAAATCATCAGGAACAGAACTAATGACGTATTCAAAGCTTAGCCAGTTAAGACTACTCCACCTATTATGGCAATGAAGTGCAGTTATCTGTTCAGAAAAACATTCAATCCACACTGGCAAAACCATTATTTCTTTTAGTGAGCCAGGCTGACTAGTCAATCCTTAATTATCATCCCAAACAACTCTAGGGGAGGCAATGTCTAGATTATTAATCCAGAAACACAGGTAATATTCTGCAGACCGGGGTTAAATCCGAGAGTAGTAAGGGCGTGGAATGCCCTGACTGCAGCAGTAGTAGACTCGCCAACTTTAAGGGCATTTAAATGGTCTTTGGATATACATATGGATGATAATGGAATAGTGTAGGTTAGATGGGCTTCAGATTGGTTTCACAGGTCGGCACAACATCGAGGGCTGAAGGGCCTGTACTGCGCTGTAATGTTCTATGTTCTATGTTCTATGTTCTAATGCTAGTTTCCCTATCCTTGGGCCAGGAAGCCCAGGTTCAAGTCCCACCTGCTCCAGAGGTGCGTAATAACATCTCTGAACAAGTTAATTAGAAAAAAATCCTCTCTGAGAGGGGAAGAAACATTCTGAACAACTATAAACCAGCTGCCTTATTCTGCCATAGTTGCGCATTTCAATTTCAATTCTCCACCAGAATGTGCGTCGTCCTAGAGTTAACTTGATGCAGAGAAATCACACTTGCCATCATCTGTATAAGTTTTTATATAAAGTAAATGAAATATGATGTATCGACAATTGCCTGAAAGTAAAAACAGGACTGCAGTTGCTGGAAATCTGAAACAAAAATAGAAAATGCTACAGAAACTCAGCAAGTCTGGCAGCATCTGTGGAGAGAAAGCAGAGTTAACATTTCAGGTCCAGTCACTGTCTGAAAATGATGTACTTTACATGAAATAGATGTGTTAATTTAGTTTTTAAACCTCTCTGTTGCTTTTTGTACTAAATATCATAATCACTTAATTAAGAAAGACAAAAAGCCTATTCATAAAACTTCATGGATCTATAAATTAACAATATCAAGGACAATTTATTTAATGTTCTTATGTCCTAATTTAAACTTAAGATAGAAACTAGCTTTGTCTAGAAACAAATAATTAAATGTTCCCCATGCGTTTGCTAACTTTGTTATTTAATTTTTTAGTATTGTTTTAAAAGTAACAGCTCCACGTGATTATATTGTCACAAGAGGCTTTCTTCCTCAAGGGAGCAGAATAGCTGTGCTAGATTGGATGTATTCAATTGAAATCCTCTGAAACAGCAGCTGGGTACTGTAATGCATGATAGTACAAGTTAGTGAATACCTCTAGAGGATTGTTTTTCAACTTTGACCGTATAAGAAATTAGCTACGCATTCTGCTTACCGCAATTGGGAGACTCTGAACTTGAAAGCAATTCTGATTTCTACCACTTACAAAAATGTACTTCAGCAACAAGGTAAGGCTTCTTCAGTACCACCTCTTAAACACATGCCTCTTTCATCAAGGAGGACAAGAGCAGTAGACAGATAAGAAATTGTTCCTTGGAAATTTTTCTCAAAGTCATATTCTATCCTCACTCACAAAAAATTCACTATTCTTTAATGACTGGGTCAAAATCTTGGAATTGCCGTACTAATAGCACTGTGGGTGTATATGCACAACATTACATGTATTGTTTCAAGAACGCAGTTTACTAATTGATTGCACCTTCTTCAAGATAATCCAGGATGGGCAATTAATGCTGGCTTTGCTCATCCTACTCTTGTCTCATGAATGAATTAAATTAAGTTTTAGAAACATATCACTGTATACGTGAACACATTATGCATAATTAACCAATTTGTACCATTCATCTTGAAAGATAAACACATTTATGGAATTCCTAATTTGAAACTACTTTTCCTGCTGATAACACTTTGCAAAAATGTTTATGTTAGCTTACTTCATTTTATGTTGAATTTAAATCTGGGTGAAGAGACAGAGGCCAGGAAACACTTTCAATCAGTTGTTGGAAATCTTCCACATTAGCTCTGACAATCAAGCTGATTGGCCAATGTAGTCTATCAACTAAAATCTGTTTTAACTTGTGCTCTGGTGTTAAATACCAATCCAGAAACCTCAACAGCACTCTAAAGTTATCTGTCTCCTGAATATAATTACATCACTGGGATTGGGATCTCAAGGTGATTTACTCTAAGATTTCTCCAACTATTTGGTGGAAACAAATGCTGAATATGTTTATTCAAAAGCTTTGGGAAGTATTTTAAATTGCAAATGATATACATTCCCTTTTCACAATTTGGTGTTTAACCTAACAAGGTGGTTGATGCATACTCTATTTTAAGTGAGCTTTGCTGAAAGAAAGCATAGCACACTTGGAAGATGGCAGTACAGACTCAATGAGCTAAAAAGCTTTTTCTATATTGTATGATTCTATGGCATAAAATATGAAAACATTGTTGGTTACTTATGTTGTCTAATTAACCAATTCAGACCTCATTTCCAGTAACACATCACTAAAATCCTGTGTTGTATTAAATAGTTGAGGACTGGTATATTTTCCCAAATGGCCACACCTGGTGCCTTGTGGTATTTACAGTTCTACTAGAATGTAATACTGGGTAGGGCTAATTGATGCAGTTCACTACCATCAATTCTCTTCCATCTTCAACAAACACACAAATGCTGAAAACAAAGCAGGAATAAAGAGAAACACAGCTAATGTCTCGAGTCCGGTATGATTTCTTCAGACTGAAGGGTGTTGGAGACTTTTTTTTAAACAAACTTTTGACAGAGGGGGAGGTGGAGGATCAAGGGGGCAGATGGTGTTGAGGCGCAGTACAAAAGACAAAGAGGATTGTTAATATTTGTGAAAGAGAAAAAGAGATGCAAATTGGGTGTAAATTAAGGTGTGAAAAGGAACAAAAATTGTTCATCTCTACTAAGAGTAAAGTAAACAAAACACAAACAAGATAAGAGATAGTAGGAACTACAGATGCTGGAGAATCTGAGACAACAAGGTGCAGGGCTGGATGAACACAGCAGGCCAAGCAGCA
>NC_063335.1:61820711-61822556 GCF_021869965.1 Rhincodon typus | reverse complement strand
TGCTGCTTGGCCTGCTGTGTTCATCCAGCCCTGCACCTTGTTGTCTCGGATTCTCCAGCATCTACAGTTCCTACTATCTCTGACTTCATTCTTACCAATTTTCCTGCTGCATGACCACCGCACAGTCCTTCTGGAGATTAAGTCCTATTTCACATTGAAAGTACCCTCCGTTGAGTTGTGTGGAACTATCACAGTGCCAAATGAGAAAGGCTTTGAACAGATCTAACAACTCAAGAAAAACCAAAATAACTGCGAATGCTGTAAATCAGAAACAAAAAAAAAGCTGGAAAAGCTCAGCCAGTCTGGCAGTATCTTGTTAGAGAAATCAGTTCTGACGAAACGTCTCTGGACCTGAAATGTTACCTTTCATTTCTTTCCACAGATGTTGCCGGATCTGCTGAGCTTTTCCAGCTTTTCTGTTTTTGATTCTAACAATTCAAGACTGGACATCCATGAGGCACTGTGGGCCATCAACAGTAGCAGAAATGTCCTATAGCACAATCTGCAACCTCATTTCCTGGCATATCCTACACTCAGCCATTACAATCAAGCCAAAATAACCCTGGTTCAATTGATATTTCTGGAAGGTATGCCAGGGGCAGTACCAAGCATACCTAAAAATGAATTGTCAATCTGGTGAAGCTACCAAATATAGCAACATGCATGCCAAACAGCATAAGCAGCAAGTGATAGACAGAGCTACAAAATCCCCCAAACAATGGATCAGATCTGAGCTCTGCAGTCCTGCCACCATGAGTGGTGGTGAACAATTAAAGAACTCATTGGAATTGGAAGCTGCATAAATATCCTCACTCTGATTAATGGAAAGCCTAACACAGCAATGGAAAAGATAAAGCTGAAGCATTTGCAGCAACTTTGAACCAGAAGTGCCAAGTTAATGGTCCATCTTGGCCTCCTCCAATGGCCCTTTGTATTACAGATAACAGTCTTCAGTCAATTCAAATCACTCCAATAAACAGATATCAATAAACAGTTGAAGGCACAGGATACAACAAAAGCCGGTGGATCCTGACAACATTCTGGTAACAGTACTGAAGACTCCAGAACTTTTTTATTCCAATCATTTGTGGGCTGTGGGCATCACTGGCTGGCCAGCATTTCTTGCCCATCCCTGGTTGCCCTTGAGAAGGTGGTGGTGAGCTGCCTTCTTAAACCACTGCAGTCCTCCTGGTGTGAGTCGGCCCACAATGCCATTAGGGAGGGGATTCCAGGATTTTGACCCAGCGACAGTGAAGGAACAGCGATATATTTCCAAGTCAGGATGGTCTGTGGCTTGGAGGGGAACTTGGAGGTAGTGGTGTTCCCATATATCTGCTCCCCTTGTCCTTTGAGATGGAAGTGGTCATGAGTTTGGAAGGTGCTGTCCGAGGATCTTTGGTGAATTTCTGTAATACATCTTGTGGACAGTACACACTGCTGCTACTGAACGTTGGTGGTGGAGGGAATGAATGCTTGTGGCTGTAGTGCTAATCAAGCGGGCTGCTTTGTTCTGGATGGTATCAAGCTTCTTGAGTGTTGTTGGGGCTGCACTCATCCAGGCAGGTGGGGAGTATTCCATCACACTCCTGACTTGTGCCTTGTAGATGGTGGACAGGCTTTGGGGAGTCAGGAGGTGAGTTACTTGCCTCAGTATTCCCAGCTTCCGGCCTGCTCTTGTAGCTACTCTGTCAATGTGGTGAGTCCAGTTGAGTTTCTGGTCAATGGTAACCCCAGGATGTTGATACTGGGAGATTCAGTGATGGTAACACCATTGAATGCCAAGGAGCGATGGTTAGATTGTCTCTTATTGGTGATGGTCATAGCCTGGTATTTGTGTGGCATGAA
>NC_063335.1:61743388-61820701 GCF_021869965.1 Rhincodon typus | reverse complement strand
TCTTCTTGCATGTGAACATGGACTGCTTCAGTATATGAGGAGTCACGAATGGTGCTGAACATTGTGCAGTCATTGGCGAACATCCTCACTTTTGACCTTATGATGGAGGGAAGGTCATTGATGAAGCAGCAGAAGATGGTTGGGCCTAGGACACTACTCTGAGGAACTCCTGCAGAGATGTCCTGGAGCTAAGATGATTGACCTCCCACAACCATGACCATCTTGCTATGTGTCAGGTATGACCCCAACCACCAAGCGTTTGCCCCCTGATACCCATTGATTCCAGTTTTGCCAGGGGTCCTTGGTGCCACACTCAGTCAAGTGCAGCCTTGATATCAAGGGCTGTCACTCTCGCCTGACCTCTGGAATTCAACTCTTTTGTCCATGTTTGAACCAAGGCTGTAATGAGATCAGGAGCTGACTGGCCCTGGCGGAACCCAAACTGGGCGTCACTGAGGAAGTTATTTGTGAGCAGGTACTGCTTGATGGCACTGTTGATGACACGTTCCATCACTTTACTGATGATCGAGAGGAGACTGATGGGGCGGTAATTGGCCAAGTTGGATTTGTCCTGCTTTTTGTGTACAGGGCATACTTGGGCAATTTTCCACATTGTCGGGTAGATACCAGTGTTGTAACTGTACTGGAACAGCTTGGCTAGGGGAGCGGCAAGTTCTGGAGCACAAATCTTCAGTATTATTCCCGGAATGTCGTCAGGGCCGGTAGCTTTTGTACAATCCAGTGTCTCCAACCGTTTCTTGATATCACGTGGGGTGAATTGAATTGGGACCAATGCTGGGGACCACTGGAGGAGGCCGAGATGGATCATCCGCTCGGCACTTCTGGCTGAAGATTGCTGCGAATGCTTCAGCCTTATCTTTTGCACTGATGTACTGGGCTCTTCCATCATTGAGGATGAGGATATCTGTGGAGCCTCCTCCTCCAGTGAGTTGTTTAATTGTCCACCACCATTCACAACTGGATGTGGCAGGACTGCAGAGTTCAGATCGGATCCATTGGTTGTGGGATTGCTTAGATCTGTCTATCACTTGCTGCTTTTGCTGTTTGGTGTGCAAGTAGCCCTGTTTGGTGGCTTCACCAGGTTGATACCTCATCTTCAGCTATTCCTGGTGCTGCTCCTGGTATGCCCTCCTGCATTGAACCAGGGTTGATCCCCTAGCTTGATGGTAATGGGTGAGTGGGGGATATGCCGAGCCATGAGGTTACAGATTGTGCTGGAGTACAATTCTGCTGCTGTTGATGGCCCACAGCGCCTCATGGATGCCCAGTCTTGAGTTGCTAGATCTGTGTGAAGTCTGTCCCATTTAGCACGGTGATAGTGCCACACAACATGATGGAGGTTATTCTCAATGTGAAAGTGAGACTTCATCTCCACAAGGGCTGTGCAATGGTCACTCTTACTGATACTGTCATGGACAGATGCAACTGCAACTGGCAGATCAGTAAGGATGAGGTCAAGTATGTTTTCCCTCTTGTTGGTTCCCTCACCACCTGCCACAGACCCAGTCTAGCAGCTATGTCTTGTAGGACCGGACCAGCTCGATCAGTAGTACTGCTGCCAAGCCACTCTTTGTGGTGGACATTGAAATCCTCCATTCAGAGTACATTTAGTGCCCTTGCCATCCTCTGTGCTTCCCCTAAGTGTTGTTCAACATATACGATTGCAGATTCATCAGCTGAGGGAGGACAGTATGGGATAATCAGCAGGAGGTTTCCTTGCCCATGTTTAACTTGACACCATGAGACTTCATGGTGTCCGGAATCAATGTTGAGGACTCCTAGAACAACACCCTCCCAACTGTATACCACTGTGCCGCCCCCTCTGCTGGGTCTGTCCTGCCGGTGAGACAGGACATATCCAAGGCTGGTGATGGTGGTGTCTGGGACATTGTTTGTAAGGTATAATTCTGTGAATATGACTATGTCAGGCTGTTGCTTGACTAGTCTGTGAGACAGCTCCCCTAATTTTGGCACCAACCCCAAGATGCTAGTGAGGAGGACTTTGCATGGTCGACAGGGCTGTTTCTGCCGTTGTCTTTTCCGGTGCCTGGGTCGATGCCAGGTGATCCGTCCAGTTTATCCATTTCAGAAGGCAGTTGAAAGTCAACCATATTGCTGTGGGTCTGGAGTCACACGTAGGCCAGACCAGGTGAGGGTGGCAGATTTCCTCCCCTGAAGGACATTAATGAACCAGATGGGTTTTTCCAACAATCAGCAATGATTTCATGGTGATCAGTGGATTCTTAATTCCATGCTTCTTTTTTTTAAAATTCCAATTCCACCATCTGCCGTGGTGGGATTCAAACACAGGTCCCCAGAAAATCAAATGGGTTTCTGGATTAATAGTCGAGCAATAATACCAGTAGGCCATTGCACCCTTGCTGCATACTTAGCCAAACTGTTCCAGTATAGCTACAACAGTGGCATCTGCCTGATAATGTGAAAAATTGCCCAAAAAAGGCCACAAAGTATATTTAGCAGATAGGATCAAGGAAAACCCCAAAACATTTTATAAATGTATTAAGAGTGAAAGGATTACCAGGGAATGAATAGAACCTGTTAGAAACCAAAAGTGCAACTGGAACATGAAGCCAGAGGTCATGGGTGAGGTCTTAAATTAACACTTCTCATCTGTATTCACAGAGGAGAAAGTCATTTGTAGCCAGGGAGTCTGGTTGGTAAGCTGAGATTCTAGAATATTGTTAAGGCTAAGAAAGAGGAGGAGGTGCTAGATGTCTTAAAATGCATAACGATTAATAAATCCCCAGGACCAGATCAGGTGTACCCTAGAACTCTCTGGGAGGCTAGGGAAGTGATTGCTGGGTCCCTTGCTGAGATATTTGTATCATCGCTCACCACAGGTGAGGTGCCGGAAGACTGGAGGTTACCTAATGTTGTGCCACAATTAAAGAAAGGTGGTAATTAAAAGGTACAGTGCAGTGGTGCATTGGACAATGAAGAAGGTTACCTCAGGGTACAACAGGATCTTGATCAGATGGGCCGATGAGCCGAGGAGTGGCAGATGGAGTTTAATTTAGATAAATGTGAGGTGCTGCATTCTGGAAAGGTGAATCAGGGCAGGACTTATACACTTAATGATAAGGTTCTGGGGAGTGTTGCTGAACAAAGAGACCTTGGACGACAGGTTCATAGCTCCTTGAAAGTGGAGTCCCAGGTAGACAAGACAGTGAAGAAGAAGGTGTTGAGTATGCTTGTCTTTATTGGCCAGTGCTTTGAGTATAGGAGTTGGGAGGTCTTGTTGCAGCTGTACAGGACATTGGTTAGGCCAGTTTTGGAATACTGTGTTCAGTTCTGGTCTGCTTGGTATAGGAGAGATGTTGTGAAACTTGAAAGAGTTCAGAAGAGATTTATAAGGATCTTACTGGAGTTGGAGGGTTTGAGCTAGAGGGAAATGCTGATTAGGCTGTCCCTAGATTTCCTCGAGCATCGGAGGCTGACATGTGAGCTTATAGAGGTTTATAAAATCATGAGGGGCATGGATAGGGTGAATAGACAAAATCTTTTCCCTGGGGTGGAGAAAAGGAAGGTAAGGAGCAACGCTTTCACACAGAGGGTGGTGTGTGTATGGAATGAGTTGCCAAAAGTGGTGGAGGCTGTTACAATTACAACATTTAAAAGGCATCTAGATGTGTATATGAATAGGAAGGATTTAGAGGGATATGGGCCAAATGCTGGATATTTAAGATATCAGGCTGGCGTAGACAAGTTGGACGAAGGGTCAATTTCTAATCTGTACAGCTCTATGACTCTAAGGAGGGAGTATTAGATGTTTTAGTGAGCATAACTGTGCATGAATCCTCATTGCCTGATGACATGCATCCCAGGCTGCTATGGGAGGCAAGGGAAGAGATTGCTGGAATGCTAACAGCAATATTTAATACGTCACTGGCTACAGATGAAGTGCCAGATGACTGCAGGATAGTTAATGTGGTTTCTTTGTTCAAGAGGGCAGCAGGGATAAGTGAGGTAATTATACACCAATTAGTCTGATATCAGTGGTAGGGAAATTATTGGAAAATATTCTGAAGGACAGGATTACTCAATATTTGGAAAGGGAGGGATTGGTCAGGGATTTGTTAAAGGGAGATCCTGTCTGATGAATTTAATTAAGTTTTTTTAAAATGTAACAAAATATATCGATGAGGGTAGTGCTGTTGATGTGGTTTACATGAACTTCAGTGAAGCCTTTTACAAGGTCCTGCATAGAAGGCTGATCCAAAAGGCAAGAATCCATTGGATCCAAGGCAAGTTGGCAAACTGGATCCAAAATTGGCTTGCACATAGGAGGTAAAGAGTGATGGTGAAGGGATGCTTTTCTGATTGGAAGCCTGTGACCAGTTGTATATGACAGGATTGGTGCTGGGACCCTTGCTACTTGTTTTGTACATTAGAATAGAATCAAATAGAAATAGAATAAAAATTTATTGTCACGTGTACATTTTTTAAAAAAATGTTTTATAGGTCACCCCGCATCAATGACAGAAATCATACATAATAAAAAAAAGTAAAATTAAGAAAACGTCATCGCAGTTCAGTTATCAGCTCCTGGGCTTGGGGAAACCTGATTTAGGAATGATGGAATACCCTGAAGAAACAGCCAGGACGAGACCGCCATGCCGGGCCAACACTGACACTCCTGAACGAGATTGTCTGCCAGGTCGCTGGAACACCTGGACGCTGAAAATAAAGAAGACTTCCACATGGGGACAAGACCTCCACGCCAGGATAACACAGCCATACTGGGAGATTGCCACACCAGGAGATTGACACACAGGGAGACTGCCATGCCGGGCTAAGACCGCCTTTCTCCTCCTTCAGGCACCAAAGACTAGCTACAGACCAGGACCCTCAGCCTAGCCTGCAAATCTGAGCCGGGGGAGTCAGCCTACAATTTGTTCCTTGGTCGCCAGGAGACCCCAACCCAGGGTGGAACCATGTCCAACTTGCCCTGGTGTTGTTGCTGCTGCCGCCAGAAGCTTAGAAGTAAAGAAAGAGAAAGCAAAGAAAAAGATCAAAAGTAAAGCGAAGAAAAAAAGAGAAAGAAACCCAACTGAAGTGCATAAGCCTGGGCTCAGCCCCCCTACTTCGATGCCGTCATGAAAAGATCAAGGCTTTGTGCAGAGCTTGTAGTCCATTCTTTACTGTGTTAAAATCAGTCGACTAGAGCTGTGAATCCACAGTCAGGCAGGACCAGCTGGCAGATGTTTCAACTCACATTGCAATAAATCAAAGAGCTGTGATTTTACATAAGCACCAAGTGTTCCTGTTAGCACTCAGCCAGAAAGGCCAGACTGCTCCCAGTATTTGCTGAACTCCCTTGCAGGACTTGAATGTGACTTGGATGTAAATGTAGGAGGTATAATTATTAAATTTGCAGATGTCACAAAAATTGGTGGTGGTGTTGATTATGAGGGGGGATGGTCTCAGGCTACAGGCTTCATCAGCTGGCAAATTGGGCAGAGCAATGGTAGATGCAATTTAATCCTGATAAGTTTGATTTTATTTGATTTATTATAGTCACATGTAGCTACTTACAATGAAAACCTTTGTTTTGCGAGCAGTACAGGCAGATCATAGCAAACAGGGACGTGCAGATCATAGGATTCTTGGAGCGAGGCATACAAGGTTATGGCTGCATAGGAAGTGTGCAGAGCAAGATCAACATTATTTGAAGTTAGAGAGGTCCGTTCAGCAGTCTAATAATGGCGGGCAAGAAGATGTTCTTGAACCTGTTGGTGCATGTGTTCAAGCTTCTGTATCTTCTGTCTGATAGGACAGGTTGGAAGAGAGCATTACCGAGGTGGGAGGGGTCTTTGATTTTGTTGGCAGCCTTTCCTTGGCAATAGAAAGTGTAAATGGAGGTTGCCTTCGGTGATGGTCTGGGCTGTGCACACAACTTTCTGTAGTTTCTTAGGATCGTGGCCAGACCATTTGCTGTTCTGGGCCGTAATACACCCAGATAGAAAGCTTTTTTTGGTACATCTGTAAAAGTTGATGAGGGTCCATATGGACATGCCAAATTTCCTCAGCAGCCTGAGTAAGAAAAGGCATTGTTGTGCATTCTTGACCATCACATCTACATGGGAGGTCCAGGACAGGTTGTGGGTGATCGTCATTCCTAGGAACTTGACGCTGTCAACCCTCTCCACCTCCGCTCCGTTGATGTAGATGGGGGCGTGTCCTCCTTCTTTCTCCTTGAAGTCAATGATCAGTTCTTTTGTTTGGCTGACATTGAGAAAGAGGTCGTTATCATTGAACCATGGCTCAGTAGTTTAGGTCTTGGAATAGGAACAGGAGAGTGTTCAGACAGCTTTCTTAATGACTGCACATCTCTTTTCAGGATCTACTCTGCTCCCCTCGCACAGGAAAGGGGTTAGAAAAGGTGCCCTAAAAGTAGTCTGTTACGTAACCAACCTGGTTGGAAAACCACATTCAATGGATTAATCTACCTAAAGATCTGAAAACCAAAGTCAAACTCTTTCTTGCAGCCAGAAATGTATGAAACTTCATGGATAATGAGCAAGACAGTTGTTCAGAGAAAAGAACTGCCCTTGTTGCTCCTGAACTTGGGCATGTCCATATTGATATTGCTGGCCTGCAGGAAACTCAAAGAGCAGGAGAGGGGCAGTTGTGGGAAGAAGGTGATGATTACTTTTCTTTCTGGAGAGGAAAACCAAAGGATCAACCCAGGACACATGGAATTGGATTCACTATCAAGAACAATCTCGTCAACTGACTCCCAAAGGTCCCTATTGGCAACAATAATTGCCTCATGACTTTCTGTTTGCAACGTGTCAAGAATTGGCATGCAAAGATCATTAGTGCCTATGCTCCTGCCCCTGATGCCATAGATGAGTCCAAAGAAGACTTCTACTCCAATGTGGATACCATACTCACTAGCACTCCAGGGAAGATGAAATTATCATCCTTGGGGACTTCAAAGCTAGGTTTGGAAAGGAGGTCCAATTCTCAAAAGAGCAATCAGAAAGAAAGTAGTCAGGAATTGCAACTCCAACAGGATTCTACTATTCACCGTGTGAACAGGCTGGTCATCACCAATGTGCTGTTCCATCAAAAAAATAAGGTCTGGACTTCTTGGAGGCATTTAAAATCAAAGCACTGGCCCATGATTGACTACATTATCATTCGATCCTAAGACCAAAGAATGTCCTCATTGCCAAAGCAATAACAGTGCAGACAACAGCTGGACAGATGACCAGCTCATTTGCTCCTCAATGCCCATCAAATGCCACCAGAAGTGATTGAAAATGAAGAAGCAGTTTAGAAAAAACTCAATTTTGAGCAGCTTCAAGAGGCAAGCAGACTAACAAACTTCCCATATTGCCTTCACCAAAATCTCAAGAGTTTATTTTAATGGAGTGGAAGAAATCTAGAAAGACCTGTGGTAATTGTCTCATTTTCTGAAGAAACCATTGGGTACAAGACTAGAAATCACGTGAATTACCATACCATTCAAGACTTCATCAACAACAAGAGGAAAGATCTCTGTGCCTGGCAAAACAACATCACCAGCAAGACAAACAGGAGAACTCATCAAACAGCAAAGGTGCAGTTACAAGGAAGAACTAAGGAAATCAAGAACCAGTGGTGGACTGAGAAAGCTAAGGAACTGCAACTTCTTGCTGACAAGCACTATACCCAGCGTTTCTTCAGTGCCATAAATGCAGTACACCAGTGACCTCAAACCAGCGTGGAGTAAGGATGGAATATTTTGAAAGACAGAAAGCATCACTTTCCATTTGAGAGAACACTTCAAAGAACTCTTAAACTGTAATGCAGTTGTCAACAAGGATGCATTTGAGGAAATCCCCAACTTCCCACCTAGTGTGGCTAAAGTTGAAGCTCTATTAGACACATGAAGAATGGAAAAGCCACAAGAATAGTTGGGATTCCAGCAGAGATTTTAAAATTTGGAGGAGCAGTGCTTACCTGTCAACTCCATCAACTTTTCCTAAAAATGTAGGACAAAGGAGAAATCCCTGCCGATCTTGGGGATACTGTCATCACCACTATCTTCAAGAAAGGAGACAAAGTTGACTGTGGCAACTACCGAAGGATCTCCCCACTCTCCATCACCAGGAAGATCATCACCCGAATCTTCACTAGACACCTTTTCCAGTCTTAAAGAAATCTTTATTGAAAGGCAGTTTGGCTTCCAACCAAATGATGGAACTATGAGCATAATTTTCACTGCTTGGTAACTCCAAGAGAAATACCAGGAACAACAACAACCACTCTACATGGCCTTCATCAATGTGATCAAGGCTTTTGACTTAGTTAATTGTGAAGTGCTGTAAAAGAGCTTGTGAAAGGACAGTTGTCCAGTGAAATTTTTCACATCATCCATCTCTTACACAAGATGTCAACGAAGGTCCTCACAGACAGTAATATTATAAATACTTTGAGGTCTAGATAAGGGTTAAGCAAAGATGTTTCATTGCACTCTCCTTTTTCTCTGTCTTCATTGCTACCATTCTTCTTCTTGTCAAGAACAAGTTTCCCAGTGGTGTGGACATTGTCTACAGCATGGGCAGAGATCCTTAAAGAAAACAACACCAATCCTGCTTTTGAAGCTTCAGGATGCGAATCTTCAAGCCTCACTTAATGCCTTCGCACAAGCATACCGAAAAATTGATCTCAGCCACAACCTCAAAAAGTTACAAATCTTTTACCAACCTGTGCCAAGTCAAACTCTGGTCCATCTCTCCATTAATATCAGTAGAAAAATTCTCCAAAACATGGAACATTTCTCTTACTTGGAAAGCTGCCAGTCATCTTAGGCTGACATTGATGTGGTGTTTCAACATTACATCCCAGCTGTGAGAAACACCTTTGGACACAGGTTGTCTTCAACAACCATGACATCTGCGCTGACATCAAGATCTTTATGTATAAGTCATTCTTCTGACTCTTCTGTGTGGCTCTGAAACTTAGACTGTTTGTAAATGCCACCTCAAGACCCCAGAGAAATATCTGTATTATTATTTGAGATGGATTCTCCTCCTCAAACCTGAGAAGACAGGTGCAAATACATCAGCATCCTTGAAACAGCTAACAGCAGCAGCATCAAGACATTGATAATCCAAAATGATTACCAAAATGGTCACCAAAATACTTAGGATGCCTGAGTTCCAACTGCCAAAGCAAAACACCTTCGTTGACATCTTGTGTAAGAAATGGATGATGTGAAAAATTTCTCTGGACAGCTGGCCTTTGACAGGCTGTTCTATAGCACTTCATAATTAACTAAGTCAAAAGCCTTGGTCACATTGATAAAGGCCATGTGGAGTGGTTGTTGTTGTTGTCATTCCTAGTATTTCTCTTAGAGTTACCAAGCAGTGAAAATTATGTTCACCCAGTTCAAAGAAGGCACTCATGAAATAAGGACAAAGGAAGCATTTTAGAGTCCCTGACGGCTTCCCTCAAAAAATACAACGTAGATATTAAAACGGAGGAAACCCTTGTTCTGAAGAAGCCAACTTCTAAGAACGCCACAGTGGCTCAGTGGTTCACTGGTTAGAACTACTACCTTACAGTGCTAGAGACACAGATTCGATTCCAGCCTTGGACGACTGCCTGCGTGGAGTTTGCATGTTCTCCCCATGTCTAGGTTTCATTCGAGTGTTCTGGTTTCCTCCCACAGACTAAAGATGTGCAGGTTCAGTGGATTGGCCATACTGAAATTGTCCCTACTGTTTAAGGATATGTAGGCTAGTTGGATTAACCGTAGTAAATGTGGGATTATGGGATATGGTAGGAGGACGGTTCTGGGTGAGATGCTTTTCAGAGAGTCAGAGTGGACTAGATGGACCAAATGGCCTCCTTCCATACTATAGGGGTTCTATGATTCTACAAACTTGGAGGAAGATCATATATGAAGGGGTTGAATTCTTTGAGAGCATCAGCAAGATGAAGTATACAAAAGGAACCCGAGAAGGGAATGCCAATGATTTCAAGACCAAGGACAACTCCCACATTGTGGAACACCAGCCAAATATGTGATCAGTGATGTGGTTCTTGGAACAGGCTCATCAACTACACAAGGACCCACAGAACCCATGCCTAGTGACTTGGACAATCGTACTTGTTAGCATTATATGATAGCTGGTAATAATGAAATACAAGTGTCAAAGAGCTTTCATGGTCTGTCAACAGGTTATAAGAATTTCTGAGGCACTGCCAAACCTACTGTCCACTGTAGGAATTATAGCATTCATTGTCTTGCTAATGGCCTTCTGGCTATTTGTCTATTATATCCTATTGTCCAGTTAGTGCAGACTGATGCCACTTATGTCAATGTGGTCATAGAATCATACAGCACAGAAACAGACCCTCCAGTCCAACAAATCCACGCTGAATATAATCCCAAATTAAACTAGTCCCAACTGCCTACTCCTGGCCCATATCCCTCCAAACCTTTCTCATTAATGTACTTGTTCAAATGTATTTTAAACGTTGTAATTGTACCCGTATCCACCACTTTCTCAGGAAGTTCATTTCACACGCGAGCCACCCTCTATGTAGAAAATTTGCCCCTCGTCTTTTTTTATATCTCTCTCCTTTCACCTTAAAAATGTGCCCCCTTGTCTTGAAATCCACCACCCCAGGGAAAAGACAACTACCATTAACGCTATCTATATCCCTCATTATTTTATAAACTTCTATCAGGTTGCCTCTCACCCTCCTACGCTCTAGAAAAAAATGTCCCAGTCTATCCAGCCTTTTTTTATAACTGAAATCTTTCATACCCAGCAACATCCTGGTAAATTTCTTCTGAACCCTCTCCAGCTTAATAATATCCTTCCTATAACTGGGTGACCAGAACTGGACACAATATTCCAGAAGAGATGTCACCGATGTCCTATACAACTCCAACATGACTTCTCAACTCCTATACTCGAAAGACAGAAATGAAGGCAACAGTGCCTTTTTAACCACCCTGTCTATATGTAACACAAACTTCAAAGAATTATGTACCTGAACCCCTAGGTTCTACTGTTCTACAACACTACCCAAGGTCCTGCCATTAATTGTATTAGCCCCATCCTTGTTTGTTGTACCAAAATGCAATATCTCGCATTTATTCAGACTGAACACCATCTGCTATTTTTCAGCCCATTGACCCATTTGATCAAGATCCCTCTGTAGCCTTAGAAAACCTTCTTCACTGTCTACTATGACACTAATTTTGGTGTCGTCTGCAAACTTACTAACCATGCCTTCTATGTTCTCATCCAAATCATTTATATAAATGACAAACATAAGAGGACCCAGAACTGATCCCTGTGGAACACTGTTAGTGACAGGCCTCCAATCCGTAAAAAAACCCTCTACTACCACACTCTGTCTCTTGCTGTTAAGCCAATTATGTATTCATTTGGGAAGCTCACTTTGAATCCCATGTGACATAACTTTACTAATTAGTCTACCATTCGGAATCTTGTCGAAGACTTTACTAAAGTCCAAGTAAACAATATCTACTGCTCTCCCTCATCAAACCTTTTGGCAACTTCCTCAAAAAAACTCAAGTTTGTGAGACAGTTTTCCTCACACAAAACCATGCTGACTATTTCTAAGAGATAGCAAGAACTGCAGTTGCTGGAATCGGAGATAACAAAGTGTGGAGCTAGAGGAACACAGCAGGCCATGCAGCATCAGAGGAGCAGGAAAGTTGAAGAAAGATCCCAACCCGAAACGTCATCTTTCCTGCTCCTCTGATGTTGCCTGGCCTGCTGTGTTCCTCTTGCTCCACACTGGCTATTTCTAATTAATTTTTGCTTTCCTAAATGTCTATAAGTCTGATCTTTTGTAATCACCTGCAATGATTTACCCACAACCGAAGTCAGACTCACAGGCCTATAGTTCCCCAGTTCCTCCTTACAACCATTTTTAAACAAGGTACAACATTAGCCAGCCTCCAGTCATCATGCACTTCACCCGTAGTCATGGATGATGCAAATATTATTGCAAGGGTCTTGCAATTTCCACCTTTACTTCCCACAATGTTCTGGGATATATTAGATCAGATCCAGAACATTTATCCACCTTTATATTATCTAATACCTCCAGAACGTCCTCTTCTGTAATGTCTTGAAAACATCAAAGTTAATTTCTCTTCATTCTTTAGACTCCATTTATTTCTCCACAGTAAAAACTGACATGAAATATTCATTTAGTATCCCATCTCCTAGGGTTCAACACAAAGACGACCTCCTTGATCTTTAAGGGGCCCTACCCTCACTCTAGTACCCCTCTTACTCTTAATGTATTTGTAGAATCTCTTAGGATTGGAAAATAAAATTAAGGATAATCCAATCTCATATCCCCTCTTTGACTTCATCATTTCTTTCTTAAGAATGCCCTGAGACTCTTTATATTGATTAAGAGATTCAGTTGAATGAAGATATCTGCATCTAAAATAAGATTCTCTTTTATTCGTGACTAAAATCTCAAGATGTTTATTCATCCATTGTTCCTTAATCTAACCAGCCTTACCCTCCACTCTTACAGGAACATAATGTCTCTGAGCTCCAGTTATCACACTCTTGAAAACCTCACATTTGTCAGCTGTCCCTTTACCTGCAAACAGTCTACTCCAGTCTAGCACCAGGGCTACTTGAAAGCACCCTAAAGGCCATCATTACTTGTTCACGGAATGTTGCATACTTTGATGTTGCATACCTCTGCATAGCTGCAATTGTGCAGTAAAAGTCATCCAGCACCACAGGGAACCTTGCTACCTTGGGCATGCTGTGCATATTTCTCTCTGGATAGCTTACAAAATGTTCAAGATCTCCCTTATACCTGTATGATATTTTACGCAAGAGATGGTGGAGATGTCAGGCTGCCACCCTGCCCTTGGGCTTATTGAGACCCTTTGTTTATAAATTAATGGCTACTTTAAGGCCTTATTCCATTTTTACATTTACCTCTGGAAAATAGATGCCCAAGTGTATGTGAAACCTGACAGCTTATCTGCACAGGCTGGTGCCAAGCATTGCAAGTACTCTCTGCTCGTTGGACGCCCTTCCTCAAGATCCCAAGTCTCCATTTGCCCTCCTGCCCTGATCTTGCAAATCTGGCCACCCACTTCCCTCCCTTCTCTCATTGGAGCCTGCTGGCCTGGTACTGGCAAATCGACTTACCCTGCTGTCCAGCTCCAACTTTAGTTTCTATCAGGGGTTTCCTGCAGTCCCAGCATTGGACAATGATTGACCAGCGGTCCTCTGAGGCTGGAATTGCTTTAAAGGGTGTAAATGGCCTCTTGGATGTTAAATGATAACAGGTCATCCGGTCTTTCCCTCAGTAGACCCCCCAGTGACATTTTACCCAGGTGATGGCAGGGACCATGGTGCCCTGTTAAGTCCAGTCCCATGTTCATTTGTGTGCATTTAAGCAAATGCATTTAAATTAATCAAAGTTAAACATGGCAGCACTGGCAACTAGTCCATGTTGGATGCTGGCTAGTCTCACAAACAGCCTTCTCAGTGTACTTTTGAAAAATGTTTCTAATTCCAGCGCTAATGCTCTCACCAAAATGGTGGCCACCAGTGGTGATATCAGAAGCATAGATGCCACTTCAATTTCAAATAGACACATAGCATCAATGCTCAGAAGACACATTTTGTGATCCATTTTTCTTGTTGGTCAAGCATTACTGTTACCAAGAAATTACATGTTTGAAACCATAACCAAATTTCTATTTAATAATGACTAACTGTGAGCATGCATAAATCTATCACTTAATTATCTATGGATTTATTTGAAAACATTTGAGGCCATTTGCATCCCATCAGGTGAAAGAGCTACGCTCCAAAAGCTTGTGTTTTCAAATAAACCTGTTAGACTATAACTTCGTGTCGTGTGAGTTCTGACCTTGTCCTTCACCCCAGTCCAAAACCAGCACCTCCACGTCTTAATGATCTACGCTAGAGACTGTGGCTGACAGTTTTATTGACAATAAAATAACACAATGTGGAGCACAGTAGGCCAGGCAGCAGCAGAGGAGCAGGAAAGTTGATGTTCATTTCTGAAGAAGGGTCCCGACCCAAAATGTCAACTTTCCTGCTCCTCTGATGCTGCCTGGTCTGCTGTGCTCCTCCAGCTCCACACTGTGTTATCTCTGACTCCAGCATTGGCAGTTCTTACTATCTCTGAGTTTTATTGGAAATCTGTCCCATGATTATTTTTTGATTGCTGCAGATGAGGGCTTTAGAATTTGTTTTTGTTGTTGATCAGTAGTCTATTGACAAGTGCTGGTATAATTTAACAGTTAATAATACTGCTGATAGGCTGAAACTTAAGAAATAAGAGCAATAATCGCTATTTTTTTGTTTTAAAAAGAAATCTTACGTATTAATTTGAAATGTTCAGTGAAAGGATGAGTGATTTATTACATCTTTGAAAAAAAAATCAAGGTTCTGTGCATCTTGGGTAAATTAAAACTTTTTTAAGGACAAGTATTTGATACTTGGTAGACTTCACTTGATTACATCATGAATATTAAATACTCAGATTCAATGTGCTCAGACATAAATGTTAATTATAATATTGGCAGTCTTGTGCATAGAGCGTTTTGGCTAGTTACATTCTGAAACGTGATACGTTGCGTATCAATCATCTAGATGTAGAATCATAGCCACTGTAAATAAAATAGAATAAAATCCCTTCTATTCTCTACACTTTATATGTTAAAAAAAATTAGACAACTGATAATGACATCTCTATCAAATACTGATTATGAACTGGTTTGGACATTTTATGATAGTTTCTGAAGCACTCAGCAAAGTCAGTCCTAGATTTTTTTTGCATTTGTTAATTATATATAAGTAGGAAAGTAGGTGACGAAGCATTTGCTTTTGTGGAGATGGTCATACCATGGTGGCTAATACAGGTTCAAATCCCATCATGGCAACTAGTGGATTTTAAATTAAATTAATCAATAAATTAAATTGTTTAAAACAAAAAATTCTTGAATTGGAAGTTAGTCTTTGTAACAGTGTCATGAAACAATTAACAATTGTCATCAAAATCTTTCTGGTGTACTAATATCCTTTAGGCAAGGAATACGTGAACATACAATGATCATGATAGGCAACAAATGCTGCCTAGTCAGTTATGTCCACATCCAGTGAGAGAGTTTTTCAAAATTTGCCATGTTTCCCTGGTCTGGCCTACATATGACTCCAGACCAATAGCAATTGTTTGACTCTTAACGGCCCTCTGACTGGCCTACAACTCAGTTGTGCCAAACTGCTACAGGAAAATAAAGCAAAATATACAGTTCATCCAGCATCAACTTATGCATGAGAAATGACAAAAGCACGCCCACCCTGTTAAACTTGCAATGTTCTCCTTGCTAACATCTGAGGGCTTGTGCCAAAGATGAAGACCTATCCAACAGACTAGTTAACCAGCAACCTGCCCTTATTATATTCACCATATTACACATCATAGCCAAAATCTCAAAGGGTGCCATCATTATCCTTGGATAATTCTCTCCCACTAACAGGATAGATGCAGACATGGTGGTGTATAGTCAGGAGGTAGTTGTCCTAGCTATCTTCAACAATGATGCCAGATGCCATGAGGAAATGGCCAGTTGGTTACAGGGAGAGGATCCTTTCAACAAAAAATTCGCAGGCACTAGAGAAAAGGCAACATCCAAAGTGAGAGGCGGTTACTTTGTTAGTTACTAGTACCTGGAGTGGAAAAGGGAAAGAATCAGCTACTAGATAAGCATAGTCCCTGGTGAAACAAAGTCTCATTCTGTCTGCACAGCTAATAATAATAACAGATTGGAGGCATCTGCTGAGGTTTCCTGAGAGAGTCATATTCACCAATCCATGCAAGCACAGTCAAGGTCTTTCCCTGATAGCTCTGCAACTTCCTCTTCAAACAGAAGTTAATATTCAATTCCTCCCAGACTGCTCCCTCCTGTAGTAGATAACCCTATGCTGCAGAGAGAGAAAGAGGTGCTGTGTATCATCAAAATGGGTGCATGAGCACTTCATCAGCTTGCTTAGCCATTGTAAGATCCTAAGCCGTCCCTAGTATGACATTTACAAATACACTGTTTGACAACCAAAGGACTATTGACAACATGAGGTGGCTATATCTATTCAGAATACATATTCCATGTGGTACTTATGTTCACACACTGCATTGGTATAGATACAATGGATGATACTTCTATGAGTGTAATTTTGCAGTGAGCAGACCCTTGGGAACTGCAGGAATTTGTTTATCCTTTTCCTGCACTGAATTGAGAATTTCTTCTGAGGAGCTTACCTGCATTACTGCCTAGGTACGGATTGGGACGGTCTCCTTCTGCTACCTTTGGGGAACTTTCCAAAATAACATGAACCAAACCCTCAGCAAGGCATTGATGAATGACGAGACCAGTTTTTGTTTGATCTTAAACATCACTGTGTTTTAGGGGTGGAGGATTGGTGGGGATTGGATGGGACATGAACAACATAAGATCCAGTATTAGATGTAGTAAGTGAAGTGCATTAACCTTCGATCCTGGAAGGGCCTGGGATGTGTTAAAATTCCTTCCTGCCCACCCCACAGGGCTTACCATCTGACTCATACAAGCCGAGAAAAGTGTGAACGCGTGGGAAAAGTCCAATCATACTGAAGAGGAAATGATTCAAACGTCCAGGCCTGCTACCAGATTTAGTGTCCAGAATACAAAATTATGCCCCAAAACACAGCTTAAGGCAAAGGATATTCCTAAAACTATGGGCACTGATGGCATTCTGGTAATAGAATCGAAGACTTGTTCTTCAGAACTGTGTGCAATCTTCACCAAGCTGCTCTAGTAACGCTACAATATAGGTGTTTATCATGTGGGAAAGTGCTCAAGTATGTACCATCCACAAAAAACGGATTCCAATCTAGTCAATTACCATCACATCAGCCTTACAAATGTAAGAATGTCATCTTAGTAGATTAATATTTTTGAGTATACATAAAATTGCAATCTTGCCCTGGTTCCTTTCTCCTAGATCAAAAAACAGATGATATTCATTTTGAGTCTAGAGGACTCTTCATCAGAGTCAGCTGTCCACTCTGATGAAGAATCATCTAGACTTGAAACGTTGCCTTGCTCTCTCTATGGATGCTGCCTGAACTGGTGTGATTTCCAGCATTTTTTGCTTTCCGTACAGATTCCAGCATCCGCAGTAATTTGAGATAACACAGTGTGGAGCTGGATGAACACAGCAGGCCAGGCAGCATCAGAGGAGCAGGAAAGTTGACGTTTCGGGTCAGCATCAGCAGTTTTTACTACATCCGCAGTAATTTGCTCCTTTCTTGGTTCTTCCTGTTCTTCTTTATGAGTTTTGATATGGGAAGTGAGTAAATATTTTAACTCTTTAATTAGAATTAATTTTTAATTGTGGCTTTTTGTTTGTGGCTTTACTAGAACTAGGGGGCATAGTCTCAAAATAAGGGGAGCAGATTGAGGACTGAGTTGAGGAAGAACTTCTTCACGCAAAAGGTTGTGAATCTGTGAAATTTCCTGCCCAGTAAAGCAGTTGACGCTACCTCATTGTATACTTTTAAGGCAAAGATAAATTTTTGAACAGCAAAGGAATTAAAGTTATGGTGAGTGGTTAAGTAAGTGAAGCTGAGTCCACGAAAAGATCAGCCATGGTCTTAGTGAATGGCGGAGCAGGTTCGATAGACTAGATGGCCTGCTTCTGCTCCTTTTTCTGATGTTCAATTTTGAGGGCTTGTTTGCACAGTCAAAAGTAAACAGCTTAAATCATTCAAGTTCAATGTACAGCTAGGCAGATCTTTTTCTAAGGTTAAGGAATTTATAAAACCAGTTCATTCAGCATTAAAATTGTTCCTGTTGCCATCTCATTATTTGTTGAATTCTCATCGGGCAATACTAGTAAACTTCATGGATTTTGCCTGTTTATTTCCATAGTACCAGCAGGGTCCAGATGTCCTCTGTCTATTTTAACTACTTTGCCAATCAAGGAAATTAAGAAGCTCTTTAACTCTTCTTCCTCTTATTTAGGGATTAAATGGGGAAACTGAAATAGCTCGACTCTTGATGCCAAGCTCAAGATTGATCTCTTGCTATGGTGCCTTCACTGGAAACAGTGGAGCTGTCAATTTGAATGTTTTTAACTTGCTTTCCTGCTGGTCCATGCTGGAAAACTGGCTTTGCCTCCCATTCCTACCTCTTTCTTTCACTTTTGTCTTCCTTCAGATTCACTTTCCAAATTTATTTGTTGGAATTTTAGCTCTAGCCTTCACTCATCCAGCTGTACCTTTTCTAAAGTTAGCGCTCTGTTTCAGTTTTCTTCAGGTTGGAAAACCATATGCTTGGCCATAACTTTTAGAATTTTAGTTTTCCTGGCTTTCAGACATAACTCTAACACTAACTGCTTAGCTACACCTTTTAAGTCTTCTAGGCTTAGAGCTCTTAAACTGGCTCAGGTTAGCTCACTCTGGTCCAGAGAGGTACTGGCTTCAAATATGAACATAGTAATACTATAACAACACAAAGTTCTAAGTCAACTTATATAGGACTTTTATATCAGTTTCTAGGGAATGATTCACTTTTACTATTTAAATTATCTTGTATATTTGTGACATCCATCTCAGAATTGAAGCCCCAAATTACTGTTGTGACAAGGTGAAGTAGCAGCAAACTACCTGGGCAGTGAAGATTTCGTGCTATATACCTCTATGACTGTACTTCCACAGTTTTCCCACTTTGCTTGTAATAGGTTTTTGCTTTAGAATTTAAAGAGGACATGCTTTGTCAATCCTGCAAGCGTCCTGTTATTTATGTTTTGAATCTATGAAGAATTTACTCAGATTGGCTTCCTTGTGTTCACAAAGAAAAGACTATTAAAGCTATTTTTTCTAAGTCTAAAAGGACTAAATACTGAGAGACCATTCATAGGGTTTCACACACTCATTTACATCCATACACATGAAACCACTATTGGCAGTAAAAGAGAATAGATATTTTCTAAACAACTTGTGCAGAGATGTTGTGACACACCTGGATCAGATGGGTTTTGAACAAAAATTTTACAGTCTATGCAAGTTAAAACAAAGGAAAATTGGTTTCGCTATTACTTGATTGATCTGGATGTTGAAAGTTCAACCTTGCAGCTCCTTGGTTCAGTTGTTTTCCTGGATGTGGTTGCACACAACATTTGAAACGAGAGTGATAGCAAGGCAGAAAATGAGTGCTCAACTTCTCTTCAATGCAGCATTACCTTAGTATTTCCTCCTGTTTGGTAAAATAATCTTGAAATACATCGCTAGCTTGTATAAAAGATTCTACTGGCTTATGTATGTGGCAGTTAGATCTCCAAACCAGATAATTGCATTTTGATTTCTCATCTCAGAATCATTTAAAACATTTTAGGAAGCTGTGAATCATTTGGTGATGGGGTCTTTCATATTTCACTGGGGTTTGATTATCTGTTTTCATCCCACTTAATATAATGCCAACATTTGTAATTTGCAGCTGTTAGTCTGTGTAGAAGTCTGTATCTTAAACAAAACAACTGGTATGAAGATGGCTTCAGATTTTGTTTCAAATACATTCATAGGGTCATAGAGATATACAGCACGGAAACAGACTTTTCGATCCAACTTGTCCATGCTGACCAGATATCCTAAATTAATATAGTCCCATTTGCCAGCATTTGGCACATATCCCTCTAAACCCTTCCTATCCAGATGCCTTCTAAATGTTGTAATTGTACCAATCTCCACCATTCCCTCTGAAAGCTCATTCCATACGTGCACCACCCTCTGTGTGAAAAATTTGCCCCTTTCACGTTTCACAATATCCTTCCTATACAGGGAGACCAGAATTGCACACAGTATTCCAATAACCAATGTCCTATATAGCCGAAACATGACCTCCCAACTCCTATACAGGTAGTTCTCGTAATGCGATAGTTGTGTTCTTGTGTGACCTTGCGCTATAGAAAATAACGCTGTAAAAAAATCGCGTTATAGGGAAATCACTATAGAAAGTTGTTATACCTGTACAGCACAAAGTTTGCATTATCCAAACAGTGCCCACAATTCATCAATCACACTGCAGCCATTTTGCGTTAACATTACACACGTTATAACAGAACTACCTGTACTCAATGCACTGACCAATAAGGACAAGCATACCAAACGCCTTCTTCACCTACCTGCGACTCCACCTTCAAGGAACTATGACCCTGCGCTCCAAGGTCTCTTTGTTCAGCATCACTCCCCTGGACCTTATTATTAACCCTGCCTTGATTTGTATTTCCAAAATGCAGCCATCTCACATCCATCTAAATCAAACTCCATCTGCCACTCCTCGGCCCATTGGCTCATCTGACAGGATTAAAAATGCATTTTCAGGAAAGAACACACATCCTTGTAACATCTTGTTATGCCACCTGTTCCCAATCATACGAGGTGATCATTCCATATCAGCCATTCTCCGTTACCTCATCAAAGAACACTCTTTATGTGTGAACTTAGACAATGAATGTTGTTTGGCCTTTGATCGTGAGCATCGTGGATGAATCCAATTTAGCTCACAACCAACATTTATGAATGCACAATAAGAGTCAATGCACAAATATCAGAAGTAGAAATTTAACTTTCCTCTCCCAAGGCTTGCATGCAATGCTCATTTAATGCAGAATAGAGATGAAACTGATGTTGTAGGATTCAGTACTTCCAAATACTACATTTACTAGTTGAGCCATTGGTTGAGGCAAGGCATTTAACCTGGAGACAGTAAGCGCTGCTGATGCTAGAATCAGAGATAACACAGTACGGAGCTGGAGGAATACATTTCTGAAGAAGGGTACCGACCCGAAACGTCAGCTTTCCTGCTGCTCTGATGCTGCCGGGCCTGCTGTGTTCATCCAGCTCCACACTGTGTTATCAGGGATTTAACCTGATACTTTTGGAGATTTCACTATGAATCACAGAAAGTTTGTTGAATTGATACGTGTTTATAAATTTAGAATATATTTCTGTTGAAAACATTGATGAAACAAAGTGTTATACCTTAAGGACCTAGTGCTATTTTTACAAAAAAAAGCATATTCCAGAAGGGAGGAAAATTTGGGACAGTTTCTATTTTCTATTCTCAGTACGAGTTTTGGTTTGAGCGGGGGAATGGACCACTTTACTCACTGAACCCACATGATCATTAACTTCACTTTTTTGGAAAAACATGAGAATGATGCAGCTCCTCAGTCATTGCCTAGTGTACATGTTTTAAAGGACTGGAAGTAGTCTGATAATGGTTTACCTAAGTAGCAAATGAGTGCAGAATTTTGTTACAGCAATGCCTATCAGCACAAATCACACCTCACCAAGGCTCAGGATTACGGGCAGGAAATTGTCATTTCATTATTCAGAGTTAATGTCATATAGCATGGAAGAAGACGCTTCAGTCTAATTATCCATCCAATCAAGTTTCTTAAGCTAAACTGGTCCCACTTGCCTGCGTTTGCCCATATCTCTCTAAATCTTTTCTATTCATGTACCTGTCCAAATTTCTTTTAAATGTTGTAACTGTACCTGCATCTACTACTTTCCCTAGCAGTTCATTCCACATACAAACACCTTCAGCATGAAAAAGTCACCGCTCAAGTCCCTTTTAAATCATTCCCCTCTCACCTTAAAGATATGCCCCCTAGTTTTGAACTCATCCACTCTCGGAAAAAGACCTTGACTATTCACCTTATCTATGCCCCTCATGATTTTATGAACTTCTATAAAGGTTATTTCTATGCATCAGTGAAAAAAGTCCCAGTCTATCTATACTCTCCATACAACTCAAACCTCCAGTCTCAGCAACATCCCAGTAAATATTTTCTGAAACCATCTCCAATTTATTAATATCCTTCCTATAGCAGGCCAACAACAATTGTACACAGTACTCCAAATGGAGGTCTCACCAATGTCCTCTACAACATCAACATGACGACCCAACTCCTTTACTCAAAGTCTGAGCAATGAAGGCAAGCATGACAAATGCCTTAACTGCCCTGTCTAACTCTGACACCACTTCCAAAGGACTATGTACCTGAACCCCTCGGTCTCTTTGTTAACAATGCTACCCAGGGCCCTACCTTACTGTGTAAGTTCTGCCCTTATTCATTTTGCCAAAATGCAATATCATGCATTTATCCAAATTAAACACCATCTGCTACTCTTCAGCCCATTGGCTCAATTAATCAAGATCCCTTTGTAATCTTAGATAAACTTCTGTGTCCAATATACCACCAATTTTGTTGTCATCCACCAACTTACTAACCATGCCTCCTAAATTCCTATTCAGACCATTCATTTAAATGATAAACTACAAGGGACGCAGCACTGACCCCTGCAGAACACTGTTGGTCACAGGCCTGCAGTGCCAAAAGCAACCCTCCAACACCATCCTCTATCTCCAACTGTCAAGCCAATTTTGTATCCAATTGGCAAGCTCTCCCTGAATCCCATGTCATCTAACTTTACTAATGAGCCTACCATGCGGAAACTTGTCAAAGGCTTTACAAAGTCCATCACATGCTAACATGCATTTATACAGTAGTTCTAGCATCTAGAAACAATTCAAAGACAAATCAACTGCAATGATAGTCCCAAAGCTTCAAACTTATTCCAAAACAAGGCACCCCACTTGCTTGCGCTATTGGGCTAATTGTCACTTTATTTTTTCTGGATGAGAAATATAGTGCGGAATGAATATGTTGCACTTTAAAGAAAGATGGATTTGCTAATATACTGCTCCATCATGATGTTGAGCCTTTCTGTTCAGAAACCTGGAATTGCAAATCAGAGATTGATAAAACCCATGGCCAGCGTGGGAAAGAAATGGCAATTTCCTCCCCATTTCTCTTGAAGTGGTTATCATTACTAAAATTAATTGATCAACATTGAAAGGGTTCATTGGTGGTTATTTTTCATTAACAATACATATTCAACTCCTTGGAATATAATCAATTTTTAACATAAAACAAAATGCTAAGGGCTATGCAATGGGTGAGATTCAAACCCTTTCAGAAACTGGATATAAATCCAGGCCAGATCAATGGAATTGAAGACTCCTATGTCTGTTGACCACAGACATCATGAACAATATTTCAATATCACTACCTTTGAAGTGATAGAGTATGACTTATGGATTTCAATCTATGTCTTTTATTCTATAATATCTTCCTTTACACAATAAAGGCGTATGCCGAATAATGTAGAGTAAGGTGACAAGCCCTTATGTTATCATTCCTTTTAAATGGATGACATTCTTCCTCATTCATTTTTTTTCCACATACAATTTAAACATGCCTGTTGTAGAAAGGAAGACAAAATATCACAAGAACGAAGTGTTCTTTATGAGTGTTTCTCTGAATTATACTTTCAATTCCCATTGAATGAATATGTTCCTCAGTTGCTTTATCAGCAATCTTAGGAAATTCTGACAGAAAAAGTGACAATCCTCTTTTCTCATTTTCTCTTTGCTAGACTTGCTTAGGCTAGGAAATATAGACAGATTTCTACTGCGATGGCAATAATTGTTGTGTACACCCTTACATGATGCCCCTTTAAGAAACCCATCATGCAGATGAGCCTCTTCCTAACATCTCCAAGCAGGTTGATTAGTAAATAGATCAAATAAATGAAAAAAAAAAATTAAAACAGTACCAGAGAGCTGTTGTGCAGTGGTAGTGTCTCTACCTCTGAGCTAGGACACTTGAGTTCAAGTCCCACCTGCTCCAGAGGCGTGTAATAGCATATCTGAAAAGGTGATCAGGAAAAGAACTTAAAGCAGACCCAAGATAGCGCTCTTGTGACACAGTCATAGTGTCCCTACCTCTGGGATGTGGAGGCCTGGATTCAGGTCCCACCTGTTCCATAGGCATGTAATAACATCTGTGAACAGGCTGATTTTAAACAAAAAATAGAACAGACCAAAGTAGGGAGTGAAGGTGGTATAGCGGTGCACATAGCTGCCTTCTAAGTACCTGACCCGGGTTTGATTCCCAGCCATTGCACTTTGCAAATGCTTGTAAATCTGTTGAATTTGAAACTTTCAAGCGATTTTGTGGTGCAGGCATAATGTCCCAACCGCTGTACCAGGAGAGCCTGTGTTCAAGTCCCAACGGCTCCGGGGGTGTGTAATAACATCACTGAGCATGTCAATGAAGAAAACATAAAAAGAAAAGCAGACCCTGAGGGCTCTAATGGTTTAATAGTAGGGTCCCTACCTCTGAACTGTGAGGTCCATATTCAAGTCCCACCATCTCTAGAGGTGTGTATTGATTAGGAAAATATTAAATAAAGCAGACTTACAATGCCTTTAGAAACAGGTGGACACCATGGGGGTGCTCTATTTCCCCCTTGAATTCTATTTTAATTAAGCCTCTTCTTGTTCTCCCTACCCCTCCCTAACTTTTGATAATTTGCTTTCACCATATTGGGTGTTGCAGGTAAATATCCCATTTGCTGCAGGGGTGTTTTATGGGCGGTTAATATTTAAAAAAAAAACACTGGTGATTTGTTAATGGGAAAAAGATATTTGGTTGTGTGTGATAGCACTTCTGGAAATTAAAATAAATAATGTCTGCAAAACTGTCCGTTCCACGATGAACTAGGCCATGTATGCCACAAGTAGCAGCTGTGTTTTGGTGTTCAACAATAAATGATGTTCGTTTCCATTAGGTTTCCTGAGTTATTACAGAAAAGAACAAAATTTTCTTCACAAACTGGACAAAATCAAAGAGAAAACCATGTTATCTAAAGGCTATTAAAAATTTGAAGGGCTGCCACACGTCAGTCCACTCTGACCTAAGAAGCAGTATGCTTCAGTTCAAGCAAAATAAAATGTAAAATAAAGAAAAAGCAAAAGCAGAAGGCACAGAGAATCACCCCTGAAGGCACATAGGGAGTTTTTTGATTGTAATAGGATCACTGAAATATTTCTTTATACCAATATTGTCTAAAAAAAAGCAAAAGCACAGCAGAAGGATGGATTCCAAATCCATCAACACGAACTGAAAGGCCACAGTTCTCCCATCCGAATTCCCACTTGTTAAACAAAGAATGCAGTTGTGCTTCATAGACCAAGAAGTTATGGGACTAGTCAGGCAAACTGCGGAAATAACTAAACCAATTATAAACAAGGAGTTGCTCAGAATCAATATATAAAACTTATCTAAAGATGATCAAAAGGATCCCACAGGCATATGGAAATTTCTAGAAGATCAGGTGCATTTAAGAATCAATTTTAGAATTTGCAACATGGAATTGATATCCTACAAGCAAATGCCACAGGAATCAATAGATCAATTAATCAATAAATGCTAAACAAAGGCATCAAATGCATATTTTAAGAGACTGAACTATCAGAAGGGAAATAGAAACAGAGAAAAATAGGAGCAGGAGTAAGCTATATGGCCCTTTGAGCCATTCTATATGATCATAGCTGATCGTCTAACTCAGTATCTTGCTCCCGCTTTCTCCCATATTCTTTGATATCTTTCGCCCTCTGAACAATATTTAACTCCATTTTGAAAACATTCAATGTTTTGGCCTCAACTGCTTTCTGTAGCAGAGAATTCTACACGCTCACCACTCTCTGGGTGAAGTAATTTCTCCGCATCTTAGTCTTAGGTGGACTATCTCATACCCTTAGACTGTGATCCCTGGTTCTGGACTTCCCAGCCATTGAAAACACCCTTCCTGCACTTACCCTGTTTAGTCCTGTTAGAATTTTATTGAGCAACGTATTTGGGTTATTGCCTCAACACATTGAGATGTTCCACAAAGTCTTCTTGCTTAGGAAAAAATGTGGTACAGCATGGATGACAGAATTACAAAGTCACTATGTTTGGACAACTGTATCTGGAAGCATTAGGTGCAGCTAACAGTGTCAGCACGGTTCATAGGTGACAAAAAGCAAGCAAGCTGTGCAGTAAATGTGGTCTATCTCTTGCAGTATGAAACTCTTCAGCATTCCAAGATTTGTATGATGCATGCAGTGCGAAAGGACACTAACCCACCCATGCAGAAAAACTGGCTTCAGATACACAGCCAGAGGTTACTATAGGATGTTACCAACTAAGGACAGATACAACAGTATAGCAACAGCAGCAAGAAATATGCCAAAGACCTACATAAATGTAGGTCAATTCATGAGGTTCACAGCAAGGCCAACTGAAGTCAAGACCCAACTAGCGGTCAAGCAGACCACCACATTCTGAATTTAACACTTTGAATGGATGAAGTCAGGAAATGACAACAATGCAAATTGACCGTTCTGAAACTGCAGCATCCATGCACAAGAAAGGCTTAGGTCTAAGCTGCATGAGCAGATTGCCAAATCCAAACAAGCATGCAAACATTCCACTGGATCTATAGTCAATTGCATGGACATCAAGATGGAGATGCACTCAAAATTTATCTATTGCTTTTGGCCAATATAAGTGTGATCAAGTTCCATTAGAAACAACTAATAATTCACAACTAAAGGTACGGTGGAGAGAAATCATTGAAGGGTGGCCTGAAAAGATTAAAAAAAAGTGCCAGACAGGCTTAGATGCTTTAGGCCTTACAGAGATTAGCTTGGTATTTGAAAATGTATTATTTCCAAAGGAAAATAAGCACGTTTTCCTGACAGCTCTCCACCAGGACATATTGTTTCAATTATACCAAGGACATATGGGAGTGAAACAAACAAGGTGATATGGTCTACTGGCTAGGAATCAACAATGACGTTGAAAAGTGGAGACGTGTAAAGTATGCCAGATCCATCAAGCCACAAGTACATAGAGAACATTATACCTCCATGAGATTTTGTCAGACCCTTTGTCCAAAATCACTACTGATCTATTTACCACAAATGAAATTACTTTGTCAAATTCACAAATTATTTTTCCAAATCCTGATTATCAGACAAATTAAAAAAAAACTTCAAGAACATCTGTGGCAGACATATAGAGTGTCTTTTTCAGTCTGTTCAGTACATCTGAGGAAATCATTTCTGACAATGGGCTATAATGTACAGGCAAACCTTTCAGGGATTTGCCTGCTAAACAGGCCATGAACCAAGTGACAGCCTTGCTATTTTAGACCAAGTTAAACAGTCTCAGACAGTGAATGACTTGCCCTATTAAATCACTCATCCTGGTGTACGGCAATGAAACAAGGTTTTTGTGTTTGCATGTTACACCTCAAAGCTACACCTCTGGATATGGGGTTACCATCGTCGTCAGATATCATTATTCAGAAGGTACATGAGAATGACTTGTCAAGCTACCATCTATCCAAATTTGCCAAGTTGTATGATGCACTCCTTGACAAACGAGGGAGGGTGAATATGGTACATGATTGGCATGCAGGTTTGGAATAATTTCAAATATGTGCAGGACAAAAGGTCAGAGTTACATACTCTACAAAGGGCATATGGTTACCCATATAACTATCTGCAGTGTGCAATTAGTCCAGGTTCTATAGTGTAATAACATCCAATGGAACAATGTTGTGGAGGAACAGAAGCCAACAAGGAGAAATGAGAAATATGCCAACTGCATAGAGTGGACATGAAAAAACACACCCAGGCAATAATCAGTCTGACAACAACAACAAATACAATGACTACACATCTGTGAATCACGGACAGTCAAGACTGAATCTACACCTCTTGAAATTAGCACCACAAGATTGGAAAGAGTTGTCAAACCACAAGACATTGTATGGACTCATAGACTTCCGTACTCATTAATTTTTACAAGCACTATCACTGTATAATTATATTTCCTACTATGCATGTGTTTCTACTTGTAGCAAATGACTGTTACATTTTGAAAAACAGGAATAACACATCACCACTGAACATGATATCTGATGACAATGGTAACCCCATATCCTAAGCTGTAGTTCTGAGGTGTAACGTGGAAACACAAAAATCTTATTCCATTGCCCTAAACCAGGATGAGCGATTTAATAGGGCAAATCATTCACTGGCTGACACTGTTTGATCTGGCTTAAAATGACAAGGCTTTGACTTGGTTCATGGCCCATTTGGCACATGTATCACTGAGAGTTGTTATTTTAAGAAACCCAACATGCAGATGAACTTGCACCTGGAAGTCATCATGTAACCAGAGGCCTCAGTCACTCTGCATTGTAGCTCATTGGGCATTGGCTATGTTCAGAGATCATACTGTGCTGTTTGTACAGTAGCTGCACACAAACCCACCAAAGGTCTTCAAGTAAATGAAGTTCACATTACAACAATAATACTTCCACTTGGTGGCGAAAATGGCTTCTTACGCAAAGCCTTTGTTCTACCGAAGAATACTTCATTGCAAGCCATAGTGTTCAACAGTACACAAAGGCATTTCTTCGAATAATAATTCCTCCATAAAACTCATCTCTAACAACATCAGAATTCTTACTTCCTGGAAGATCTCTCAAAATATTTAATGCAAATTCACACTTGTAGTATCAACTATCCCCACAGTTCGCCTCTATGAAAATATGTCTGATATAAATGCTTGGTACTTGATTAGGCTACCACTAGTTTTTTTTTGTGGAGATTGCAATTCTCATGGCATTATGAAGTTTGACCGTACAATGCCACTAATGCGTGGAATTGTGTAATCCCACCATATGATTGATTTTAACATGAAGTGTTAGTAAAACATATTTTTTACTGGCTTGTAGAAACCTAGTTTTCTATGTCTCAGCATATATTTTGAAATTCTTTTTGATTAAAAGGTGCATATTTTGAAACCACAATAATAAAATCAAAGTATCATGTGTAAACACATTTTTCCCATTACAATATTGCCCTATATTGTCCTTCAGGTTGATTAGACTGCCAGAAGTTTCTCCAGTTGACTGGTGTTTCACTGATGGCCATATTGCAGGCATAACAGTTGGGAGATCTGTCATTTAGATCATATGAATTGCCACATGGAAGAATTATTGGAAGAACTAAGCCCTTGCAAATAATGTAATCATTTTAAAACGTTAGGTGTGATTGGATGCTTTTTACCTTAGAATGGTATGAGAAACGGGAATTACGAGAATAAGAACAATCACCTGATCTATGTGTCTCTAGAAGAATCTAGACAACAATCTGTTCATGGTTTGATTATGTGGGAAAACCTTTCTTGATTTATGGGGTTTTCACTGAAAAATCCAAAATCCACAGTGTGTTAGCTTTGAATAATTATTTTTTTCTCTTTGTGCCACAGTAGATCAAAGGGTTAGGCAATATTGTACTGGGAATGAAGAATTTATTGCCAATTAAGCCTTTGTTAAACTCAAAAGGTTAACAAGAATAATGGCAAGCTATTTCTTATATGAAGCTTTTCATCAATGATGCTAGATAATATCACAACACATTCTTGACTTTTATTATTTTTGAATTGATTGAAGATAAAGTTGAGAAATGAAGAATCCTGCTATTTTAAAGAATGCCATGCCCCTATTTAGAGCTTGCAACTTTTTTTTCTATCTTCTGAGTGCTTGTCATAGTTCACCTTATGCATGAAACCCATTGATTCCCTTGATTCTACACCCCAAAAGATGCCGACTATCCCTTCCTTCCCTTCCTAGCCCACGTGCCAACTGATAATTTCTATTCTCTATCATCTGCATTTCTTCTTTACATATTCTGTCATTACACTCTCCTCAAAAAAACTGTTTTTTCTTGCAAAATACTGCGCCATACCAAATATTTTCCTCTCCAAAGTCTTTAATTATATTGTTTCTACCTATGTCTATTCCTATATCTTTTATAGAACCATTTTTGAACCTTTTCAATCAGAGTTCTGTTCAGCTACAGCAGTGAAACAGTGCTCATCAAAGTCATAATTCATACATTTTGTGACTATAACTATAGTGCACTATACACCCCTCCCCCATCAGTCGCCATCAGCCTGCACACTCCTGACATGTATGATCACATTATTTTCCACTAATGACTGCCCTACATAGACTAGCTAAGTAGCATTACCATGGCCTGGTGCTACTGTCATCTATCTGATTTAGTCAGAGTATCTCCTGCGATGACTTCTCTGCCCAACCCTGTTTCCATTGTTACACTGGGATTTCACATGGATCTAAACTTTGGCTGCTTCAGCCTTCTTATCTCCATGTTACACCTCAGTGACATCATTCAAAAATGCAAAGTTATGTAGGCATGTACTCAATACCTAGCTCTATTCATTTCCGTTGACCTCTCCACTACCTCAAATCTGTTATAGTTGCTCAGCATCCAATATTGGATGAGCCATTTTTTTTTGCTCCAAATAGGAACTCGGTTCTCATGCTATCAATTTGATTTCCCCAATCCCCAACATTCTTTGAGGCTTAATTGGGCTGTTAGCAATTTCAGCATTATATATTATCCTGACTTTGTATCTTTTCCATCACTCAAGACTGCCTACTTCCATGTAAATATTACCCATCTCAATCTCTGTCCCAGCCTATCTGCTCACAAAAACGTTATCCATGCTTCTGTTTCTTCCAAACTCAACAGCTGAGACTTTTCAGAAGCTGCAGGGATTCTACTTCCAGGTCCAGGCAGAATGCTCTTCAGAAGGTCAGTTTGGAATCGATGGGTTGAATGGCCTCTTTGCTCACAGTAGGGATTCTATGTGCCCTGGTGGCAGCACCACATCACTGTGCCAATTTGATGTTTCGACCCAGGATTTTACTACCCTAATTTCCACCCCCTGTAAATTTTAGCACATCAAAGCTCCAATGCTCATATTCTAATTTATACGCTGAGTGCTATTTGCTCATCAGCTCTGTGCTTGCTGACCAATATTGGCACCAGGTGCAGCAATCAACTCAAATCTAAAATTCTCATCTTGTGTTCAAATCCTTACATGTTCTTACCCCTTGTATCTCTGAAATCTCCTCCAGTCCTGCAACAATCTTAAAATTCTACATACTTCTGTTTATATACATATATGTCAGGTGAAGGTGCTAAATTGAGGTAGGGCTAATTACAACATTATTAGGCAGGAACTGAAAAATGTAGATTGGAGGCAGATTTTTGAGGGCAAATCAACATCTGGTATGTGGGAGGCTTTCAAGTGAAAGTTGATAGGATCTCAGGACTGGCACGTTCCTGTAAGGATGAAGGATAGTAATGGCAAGTTTAGGGAACCTTGGATAACGAGAAATATTGTGAGCCGAGTCAAAAAGTAAAAGGAAGCATTTGTGAAGGCTCAGGGGCTGGGAACACACGGAGCAAGGATGGAATACAAGGAAAGTTGAAAGAACCTTAAACAAAGAGTCAGGAGGGCTAAAAGTGGTCATGAAAAGTCATTGACCAACAGGGTTAAGGAAAATCCCAAAGCTTTTTATACATATATAAAGACCACGAGGTTAGCCCACTCAAGGACAGGGAAGGGAACTTATGTGTGGAGCCAGAGGAAATGGACAAGGTATTAAATGGGTACTTTGCATCAGTATTCACCATAGAGAAGGACTTGGTGGATGATGAGTCTGGGGAAGGGTGTGTAGACAGTTTGGGTTATGTTGACATCAAAAGGGAGGAGGTATTGTGGGTCTTGAAAAACATTAAGGTAGACAAGTCCCCAGGGCCTGATGGGATATACCCCAGAATACTGAGACAGGCAAGGGAGGAAATTGCTGGGGCCTTGAGAGAAATCTTTGTATTTCACTGGCTACAGGGGAGGTCCCAGAGAATTGGGGAATAGACAATGTTGTTCCTTTGTTTAAGAAAGGTGGCAGGGATAATCCAGCTAATTATAGGCCGGTGAACCTTACGTTGGTGGTGGGGAAGTTATTAGAGAGGATTCTTTGAGACAGGATTTACTCCCACTTGGAAATAAGTGGGTATATTAGCAAGAGGCAATATGGTTTTGTGAAGGGGAGGTCGTGTCTCACTAAATTGGTTGAGTTTTTTGAGGAAGTGACAAAGATGATTGATGAGGGTAGGGCAGTGGATGTTGTCTACATGAACTTCAGTAAGGCCTTTGACAAGGTCCCTCATGGCAGACTGATACAAAAGGTAAATGCGCATGTGGTCAGAGGTGAGCTTGCAAGATGGATAAAAAACTGGCTCGGTCACAGAAGACAAAGCGTGGAAGTGGAAGGGTGTGTTTCTGAATGGAGGGCTGTGACTTGTGGCGTTCCTCAGGGATCAGTGTTGGGACCTTTTGCTATTTGTAATATATATAAATGATGTGCAGGAAAATGTAACTGTTCTGATTAGTAAGTTTGTGGATGATACAAAGGTTGATGGAATTGTGGATAGCGATGAAGACCATGAGAGGATACAGCAGGATATAGATCAGTTAGTGATTTGGGCAGAGAAATGGCAGATGGAGTTTAATGCATTTCGGAAGGTCCAGTCCAGATGGAAAATATACAGTAAATGGCAGAACCCTTAAGACTACTGACAGGCAGAGGAATCTGGGTGTACAGGTACACAGGTGGCAATACAGATGGAGAAGGTAGTCAACAAGGCATACAGCATGCTTGCCTTCATCGGCCGGGGCAGTGAGTTTAAAAATTGGCAGGTAATGTTGCAGCTTTGTAGAACCTTAGTTAGGCTGCATTTGGAATATTGTGTTCAATTTTGGTCGCCAACACTACCAGAAGAATGTGGTGGCTTTGGAGAGGGTACAGAAAAGATTTACCAGGATGTTGCCTAGTATGGAAGGCATTAGCTATGAGGAGAGATTGGAGAAACTTGAGATGTTCTCACTGGAACGACGGAGGTTGAGGGGTGACCTGATAGAGGTCTACAAGATTATGAAGGGCATGGACAGAGTGGACAGTCAGAAGCTTTTTTCCAAGGATGGAAGAGTCAGTTTCTAGGAGGCATAGGTTTAAGGTGCGAGGGGCAAGGTTTACAGGTGATGTATGAAGCAAAGTTTTTACACAGAGGATGATGGGTGCCTGGAACCGACTGCCAGGGGAGGTAGTGGAAGCAAGTTATGATCGTGACTTTTAAAGGGCGTCTTGACAAATACTTGATTAGGATGGGAATAGAGGGATATGGTCCCCGGAAGGTTGGGGGGTTTTAGTTGTGACGGGCAGCATGTCAGTGCAGGCTTGGAGAGCTGAAGGGCCTGTTCCTGTGCTGTAATTTTCTTTGTTCTTTGTTCTTTTTTTCTATAACCACTTGTGCACTCCCACTTTCCTTTTCCCCTTCATACATGCTAGCATCTTCATTTTTTAAGTTCTAATCCCTGCAATTTCCCTAAACCTTCCTGTTATTTTGCCTCCTCCAAAATGCTCTCAAATCCTCTCATTTATTTCTTCAAAGTCCCTCAGATTGAGGATGACTGACTTTCACTCCAGATTTATGGGTTCTGACACAACTGATAAATCTAATGCAGGATCTGCGCACTCTGTTATATGTTGGGTAGCTAGTGCTTTAAGGATGGACTTCAAATGAGGTCTTTAGAAGTTATAAAGCTCTCTGTAACTACATATTCCCAAGAATTTTGAAATGATGTAAGGTGTTTTCTTGAGTGAACGTTCTCCAATTTTGTTGGTTACAAACTAGACACTCCCAGAAGTTAGAAAGGATGTTTAGCTTTTCATGGATGCTTAGAGGACACCCCTCAAGAATTTCTGTTGTCCTCCTGGGAGATCCCTGCTATGACCAAGTAGAGCAGTTGTTTTCAGAGTCTGATATAAGGCATACAAATGACAAATCCTGCTCAACATAACAGCTTTTATGTGAATAGCATCCCACTGCTGGACATGCTGCTTTAAGATTCAACATTGTTATTAGACCGCTTTCTTGACACTGGATCTGGAGGATTTTGTGAACGCGCTGCTGATGATAATACTGTAGTGCTTTGAGGTGCCAGCTGTGGCTTGCCTAAGTTTTTGAAGTGTATAGCAGTGCGAGGATCACCATCTCCTGGTAAACCATGACCTTAGTTTCAAGTTAAAAATCCTGCTACTCAAATTTTCTTTTCCTCAGCCAGCCGAATTCTGATCTGCCACATTGTAGGCAATGATGAATTTAATAATTTTTTTTCTGCCTTCATCAAGAGCAAGGTAGCCCTTATATCTCATTTTTCTTTTGTTTTATGGAATATGGGCATTGCTAGCAAAGACAGGATTTGTTGTCCATCCCTAAGTGTCCTCGAATACAGTGACTTGCTAGGCCATTTCAGAAGAGTTAACCACATTACTGTGGGTCTGGGGTCACATGTGGGCCAGACCATGTACAAATGCCATTTTTTTATCTCTAAAGGACGATAGTAAACTAAATGGATTTTTACAGCAATTGATGATAAATCACATGATCTAGTCACCACCTAGGACTAAATTTAAATTCCAGATTTTTAAAAATTAATTGAATTTAAATCCAGCCAGCTGCCATGGTCTGCAGAGCATCAACCAGGTCCTCTAGATTACTGGTCAGGTGGCATTATCACTATCATTTCCCCTCCTTATGTGGTTTGGTGTCAAATTTGTTTCTGGTAACACTACTGTAAAGTGCTGTGAGATGTTTTATATTGTTAAAGGTGCTACATAAATAAGATAAATGTTGTTTATAATTCTTGGAGGCAATAAAGACTCCAGTTGCTGAAAGCCAGAGTTTATAGTTGTGAGGCTGGAAAAACACAGGTCAGACAGCATCCAAGGAGCAGGAAAGTCAACGTTTCGGGCCAAAATTGTGATGATTGGTTTATTTTACTCGCATTATTTTGATCTTGTAATGAAAATTATTAACTAGTAGAATTTAATCCAAGTATATGTCAGTTTGTTATTTTTCTCCGATTGTAGAGGTCAGTGATGAAAATTAACTTCAGCTCATCCTAGGCACATACGTGCACGGTACTTTGGATTCTTTTGACTTTGGGTGATGGTTTAGTTTGGCTGAATTAATTTCACTCATTTAAGATGATCACTCAAAGTCACAACTATCATCATAGTGTCTTTTCATAATGTGGCTTACCCATTAACACATCTGTATTGAGCACAGTTAGAAAATAGCTGTAAAGTGGGAGTCATTGTTTTCAAGTCATAAGTCTTCAGTCATTTACTTCAACCTATGTTCGTTCAACCTACTTCATTCTTTCTAATTTCCCTTTATCTCAAATAGCTGTTTATTTTGAAAATGCGAGTCACATTACATATAACTGTGACAATTCCCTCCCTCCTCATTAAACTGCAATGTACCATAATTACTTGCTGAAAATTCCATTTGGAAAATAAATATTATAAAAATAAATGTAAATGTTTGGAAGTATGGATTTCAAGCACAGAACTTCTTGGTTTTATATTGGAAAATGATTCGTACCAACATTTGTAGAGAGTTATTTTACATTTAACATGAGTAACCCTTTCCCTCGTGCTTTTTTTATTCATTACTTTCGTGCAAATTTTATATATTTGTTGAGATATATCACTTCCATGCACTACAGATGACAATGACAAATGGTTGTAATACAAAAGAAATAGTGCACTGACTACACTGCAAATTCCCAGTTGGAAATGAGAATTTTCTGTGGGTTGCACTTCTTCGAACAACTGTAAAGAATGATTAAGATTAATTCACATAAAATCGTTGATTACGTCCCAACATGTACTTCCAGTGAGTACTGTTCCCTTATGGAGCAGTTTCTTTCAAGCCATAACTTTAGTATTTAGCCAACTAATCATTAAAAATGACTCCTACAGTACCTATCAGCTATTATGTTTCTGCATGAATAACCTATGAGAGTCTTCTCATCACATTGAAGAGTTTTCAGTTAGTAAGTCTACTACTTTTGCCATTTGATACACTATGATAAGCAAGATTTGAGAACTCCTACTGAAAAATGCAACCTGTAAAGGTGGAACTAGTCTTCTGGAGATTTGCGACTGAGAAAACAAAAATCACCATAATATATTTGGAAGCTTCATCTGTGGATTAAACAGGTTGCGAGCAAATTCTACTGGTAGATGAAGTGGATTTACTGAACAGAGGAAATATTCCACCTCAGGGACTGACAAGTCAAATTTGGACCTGAGCAACGTGTCAAGAACAACAATGCTGAAACTTCCTTGCTTTATTCAATCAAAGTGGGTGTCCATCAGGGGCAGCATTGGGCACAGACCCATTCTAGAAAGGAAGGTTGCATGCTTCTTGGGCACTAAAGGGACAGCAATTATATAGAGAGGCTGGTAAAATTACAGACCCATGACAGGAGCTGTTTTTAAAATTTTGGTATTCTGTGGAATTTGTTATATACTCCAGACCTACAGCAATGTGGTTGACTCTTAACTACCCTCTGGGCAGTTACAGGGTGGGCATAAATGTTGACCTAGCCAGTGATGCCCCCATGAATGAATACAAAAAAGAAAGTTACACACACAGTGGTATGAGAAAGGGAGTTCCAGAATTTTGATCCAGTAACAGAGAAGGAATGGGTGATCAAGTTTCCAAGTCAGGATTTTAAATGTCTCAGAGGTGAGGTGCTCCCATGCTTCTACTTCCCTTCTCCTTCTAGGTATCAGAGATCAGACATTTGTAAAGTGCTGTCAAAGTTGAATTGCTGCAGTGCATCTTGTGGATGATCACTGTGCATCTGTAGTGGGAGGAGTAAATATTGAAGGTGGTGAATAGTTTAACTGAATATTTTTAAAAGGTGTCAATCAAATGGTCTGTTTTATCCTAAATGGTGTCAAACTTCTTTAGTGTTGTTGAAGTTGTACTCATGCAGACAAGGGGAGACTATTACATCATACTCCTTCTTTGTGCTTTGAGGACAATGAACAGCCTTTGGGGAGTCAGGAGGTGAGTTACTCTGTAGAATTCATATCCTTTGACTTGCACTTCAAGCCACAGAGTTTATATAGCTGGTTCAGTTCATTAGTGTGTGATGCAGCAATGGTAATCCTATTGAATGTCAAGGGAAGATGATTAGATCCTGTCTTGTTGGACATGGTCATCACTCGGCACTTTCATGGCATGAATGTTACTTGCCATTTATCAGACCAAGCCTGGATGTTATTTAGTTCTTGCTGCTTAAATTGGATCTAAATTCCTTCAGTTTCTGAGGCGTTACGAATGATGCTGAACATTGCACAATCATCAGCAAAAATTCCAACTTCAGGCCTTATGATGAATGGAAGGCCATTAATAAAGCAGCTGAAGATGGCTGGGACTAGATCACTACCTTGAGGAACATGGATGCAAGTTGATATAGATAGGTTGAGTGAGTGAGCAAAAATCTGACAGATGGAGTATAATGTAGAAAAATTTGAAGCTTTGCAGTTTGGTAGGAAGAACAAAATAAATACTTAAATGAAGAACTGCAGAATTCCAAAGTACAAAGGTATGTAGGTCCCTCAAGAGAAATTGTAAGTCACAAGGGGTTAGTATGTAGGTACAGCACATGATCTGAAAGACTAATGAGATTCTGGCTTTAATTGCAAGAGGAAACATGAAGTAAGAACGTTATGCTTCACTTATACAGAGAATTGGTGAGGCTGTATCTTGAATATATGCACAGTTTTGGTTTTCTTATTTAAGAAGGATGTAAATGCATTGGATCAGAGATAGTAGGAACTGCAGATGCTGGAGAATCCTTTTCTGATGAAGGGTCTAGGCCCGAAACGTCAGCCTCTCTGCTCCTATGATGCTGCTTGGCCTGCTGTGTTCATCCAGCCCTGCACCTTGTTGTCTTAAATGCATTGGAGGTGGTTTAGAGATTTACTGGACTAATATCTAGAATGAATAGGTTGCCTCATAAGGAAAGATTAGACAGTTTGGGCTTAATTCCACTAGTGTTCAGAAGATCAAGGGGTGATTTGACTGAGGTTTATAAGATTCTGAATGCTTTTGGCACAGAAGACATGGAACTGATTAGTGGGGCAGTCTGATTGGTTATGATTAGGGATTAAATTATTAGGAAGAAGATAAGATAAATTGTATTTTTTCCATGATCATTGTGGGACTTTAGAACACTCTGCCTTGAAGCAGCATTATTGAATTTATTTTGAGGAAGAGGTAACTGATTTTCTTGTTAAACAAGGAAATCAAAAGCAAAAGTGGGTGGTTGGGAATGTGGAATTTTGAACACAAGCAGATCAGCAAAAGGTCATCATAAAAGGGTGGTGGTAGAAGGTTGTTTATGTGATGAGACTAGAGTGCAGTAGCATACCGCGGGGATCAATGCTAGGTCCCTTGTTGTTTGTGGCATTCATAATGATGTGAACAAGAATATGAAAGGGATGAGGGAAGTAAGCTTGCAGATGACTCAAAGATTTGCCAGGTGGTTGATAATGAGGAGGAAGGTGTTCAATTGCAGGAAGATATAAACAGATTGGTCAGGCGAGCAGATCAGTGGCAGATGGAATTTAACCCAGGTAGATGTGAAGTGACTCATTTTAAAAGTAGGAATAAGACAAGGGAGTACTCAATGAATGATAAGACACTAGGAAGCTCAGAGGAACAATGGGATACCGGGGTGCTTGTCCACAGATTCCTGAAGGTGGCAGGACAGGCTAATAGGATAGTTTTCCCAATAAGATGGTGGTGGAGAAAGGCTTCTGAGCTCAGGGCTCATTGCACCTTCCACTTTTCTTTTTGTTTCTTTTCTTTTTTCACTCTTTTCTCAGTTTGTTTCCTTTCTTTCTCTTTCATTTTACTTACATCTGATTGAAGAGCTCGGTCAAAGTGATGACATCGGCGACGGCAAGTAGGCTCTGTGCAGACTCATGGCAGTCAGCGAGTCGGCCCAACGCAGACACGAGTGTGCCTGGTGCAGACTTGTAGAAACAGTATTGGAGAGAGTTTGTGTTCCCAGCATCTTCTACATCAATGAGGCATCCCAAGCTCTGACTCATAGCTGTTGTGGCAGAGGCAAATTTGGGTACCTGAGGCATCTGCATCCAGTGCAGATTCATGGAGACAACAAGGTGTAGAGCTGGATGAACACAGCAGGCCAAGCAGCATCAGAGGAGCAGGAAAGCTGACGTTTCAGGTCTAGACCGTTCTAGATCCAAAACGTCAGCTTACCTGCTCCTCGGATGCTGCTTGGCCTGCTGTGTTCATCCAGCTCTACACCTTGTTGTCTCAGATTCTGCAGCATCGGCAGTTCCTACTATCTCTGCAACAGATTCATGGAGGCAAGTTTGGGCCCAGTACAAGACCCTGTGGCATCGGCTGTGTCTGCATTGGTGATGTGGGCCTGAAGTGGACTCACGGTGACGGAGTCGAGTCTGGGTGGTGGGGTACCCAGCGGGATCTGTAGTATCGGCATTGGTGAGGTCCAGCGAGGATTTGCAGGGGCAAAGGTGTCGGTGGAGGCGAGATGGCGCAAAAGAGTGGTGCACCGAAGGGACTCGTGCCCAGTGACTAGGCCTATAGCCCATGGCAGAGCACTTAACAAGAAGGATTATAAAGTTGAACACATTTTCTTTATTTCTTCATTCTTCATCCTTTATATTCTATGTTTTGGTTTATTTTTCTATGTTTTAAGAAGGCGCCACTATAGGACACATTTCATTGTCTTTTGTAATAAAATACATGAGACAATTAATAAATCAACTAAGAAGGTATACAGGACACGGCTTTATTAGTTGTGGCATTGATTATAGGAGCACGGAGTTCATGTTGGAGCTGCACAGAACTTTCGTTGGGCCATAGCTGGGGTACATGCGCAGTTCTTGTCACCACACTATGGGAAGGATGTGATTACACTGGATGAGATGCAATGTAGATTCCCCAGGATGTTACTTGGAATGAAGCGTTTCAGCTATGATGAGAGACTGGTTAAGGTTTTAGGAAGCTAAAAACTGACTGGCCTGTGAGGAATATAAAGAAAGCAGGAAAGAACTCAAGAAGAGAATTAGGAGAGCAAGAAGGGGTAATGAAATGATCTTGACAAGTTGGTTAAAGAAAATCCGAAAGCATTCTATACACAGATTATAAACAAGAGGATAACTAGGGAGAAGGTAGGACCACTCAAGAATAAAGGAAGGAACTTATGCTTGGAGCCAGAGGATGTGGGCAAGATCTTTTGTGTCAGTATTCACCAGGAGAATGATATGGAGGATAGTGAGATTTTTGTGGAGCATGCTAATGTACTAGGATATTTTGAGATCAAGAAAGAGGTGATGTTGGGTCTCTTGAAGACCATTTAGGTGGATAAGTCCCCAGTGCCTGATGGTATCTACTGCAGGTTATTGAGAGAGGCAAGAGAGAATGTTTCTGGGGCCTTGACCAAGATCTTTGTATCCTTGCTAGCTACTGGAGAGGTTCCAGAGGACTGGTGAGTAGCTAATATTGTTCCTCTGTTCAAGAAGAGAAATAGAGCTAATCTATGAAACTATAGACCAGTGAGTCCCACATTAGTGATTGGGAAGCGATTAGAGAGAGTTCTTAGGGGTAGAATTTACACACATTTGGAATAGCATGGCCTAATTAGGGACAGTCAACATGACATTTTGCCAGGCAGGTCATATCTTACTAACTTGTTTGAACTTTTTGAGGAGATGTTGAAGATGATTGATGAAGGTAGAGCAGTGTATGTTATTTACATGGATTTTAGTAAGGCTTTTGACAAGGTCCCTAATCCAGAAGATTAAGATGCATCTACAGTGACTTGACCATTTTGATTCAGAATTGGCCTGCCTCTTGAGGGCAGAGGGTAATAGTGGAAGGGTGTTTTTTTGACTGCAGGTCTGTGACTAGGGGTGTTTCTCTGGGATCTGTACAGGGACCTATGCTGTTTGTGACATACATAAATGGCTTGGATGAAAGCGTAGATGGATGGGTTAGTAGGTTTGCAGATGACACAATGATTGGTGAAGTTGTGGATAGTGTAGAAGGTTGTCAAAGGATATAGTGAGACACAGATCAATTGCAGATATGGGCGAAGAAAGGCAGATGGAGTTTAATCCGAATAAGTGCGAGGTGCTGCACTTTGGGAGATCAAATGTTTAGGAAAAGTATACAGCAGTCCTCTGGCGAAGGTGTTAAATTAGAGGAAGATGAACTACAACAATGTTAGGCAGGAGCTGGAGAATGTTGATTGGTGGCAGTTGTTGAGGGTAAATCTACATCGGACGTGTGGGAGTATTTCAAATGGCAGTTGATAAGAGGTCAGCAGCGGCACGTTCCTGCAAGAATAAAGGATAGGTTTGGCAAGTTACGTGAACCTTGGATGACTAAGGAAAAGATGACTTATTGAAAAAGATTCTCAGGGACAAGATCTATACACATTTAGAAACAAATAGACTTGGTAGCGATAGACAGAATGGTTTTATGCAGGGGAGAACGTGACTTACTAACTTGATTGAGTTATTTGAGGGGGTGACAAAGATGATTGATGAGGGAAACATGGGAAACACATGGGCTTTAGTAAAGTGGTGGCATGGTGGTTCAGTGGTTAGCACTGCTACCTTACAACATCAGGGGCCTGGGTTCGATTCCATTCTGGGGCATCTGTGTGGAGTTTGCACATTCTCCCCACGTCTGCATGGGTTTCCTCCGGGTGTTCTGGTTTCCTCCCACAGTCCAAAGATGTGCAGGCTAGGTGGATTGGCCATAGTATTCAGGGATGTGTAGATTAGGTGGGTTATAGGGGGATGGGTCTGGGTGGGATGCTCTGAGAGTCAGCGTGGACTAGTTAGGCCAAAGGGCTACTGTAGGGATTCTAAATCTAAGTTCCTTACAGAGCTAAAAAAATTGGAAGTCTCTCTGGAAAATGTTATGGAAGCAAGCAGTTCAACTTTTCTCAAAACGAAAACACTTTCTGCTGACATTATTTTCTCCCATCTACTTCTGAGCCCCTTCTTCCATTACATCATGTATACCTATGATTATCTGTGTTGCCAACAAGGTGCCAGTTCTCTCAGGTGTCACACTACATTCTACCTGTTACTGTAATCTATTTCAAAGTATACAAGATACACTTGCCTTCAACAAATCCATGCAGATTGTCCTTAATTAATTAACTCTATTCCAATAGTACAATTTGCATATGGTATATCCATTTATTCCTGAAATATGTAACATTCTTTACCTCTAGCATCTCAACTGTTCGAAAGTCTGTATAGCATATGAAGAATTATACTATTTCCCTTCTCGTTTCTTTTCCTGTTCCCATGTTGTCTCCATGTGGAACTCTTCAGGACACTCTTGCGTTTTAAAAACACTGGCACTACACCTCAACTTTGCTGTTGTCAGATTGTGCGGAGGCTTGGAGACTGTTTTGCAGAACACCTACGCTCGGTTCATACTAAACAACTGCACCTCCCAGTTGCGAACCATTTCAACTCCCCCTCCCATTCCTCAGATGACATGTCCATCCTGGGCCTCCTGCAGTGCCACAACGATGCCACCCGAAGGTTGCAGGAACAGCAACTCATGTTCCACTTGGGAACCCTGCAGCCTAATGGTATCAATGTGGAGTTCACAAGCTTCAAAATCTCCCCTCCCCATACCGCATCCCAAAACCAGCCCAGTTTGTCCCCGCCTCCCTAACCTGTCCTTCCGCCCACCTATCCCCTCCTCCCACCTCAAGCTCCACCCCCATCTCCTACCTACTAACCTCTTCCCGCCCCCTTGACCTGTCTGCCCTCCCTGGACTGACCTATCTCCTCCCTAACTCCCCACCTACACTCACCTTTACTGGCTCCATCCCCGCCTCTTTGACCTGTCTGTCTCCTCTCCACCTATCTTCTCCTGTATCCATCTTCTATCCGCCTCCCCCTCTCTCCCTATTTATTTCAGAACCCCCTTCCCCTCCCCCATATCTGAAGAAGGGTCTAGGCCCGAAACATCAGCCTTCCTGCTCCTATGATGCTGCTTGGCCTGCTGTGTTCATCCAGCTCTACACCTTGTCACGTCAGATTGTACTCCATCTTGACCATTCAATTCTGATAAAATTTTTTGAGTCATGGATATATTCTTCTTTCTTGATTTTATCTTTTTGTAATATTCTTTGTTATGATGATACTATCTATTCAGCAGGTTTTGAGCACTACCATGACAATTTGTCCTGCTCCAAGTAGACTCCAGGGCCACGATTATGTAAATTGCCCAAGGCAAGGAATTAACTAAGTGAAAGTATGGGGAGCATTGGCGGAGAAACCAAGGAACAATCCCTGCCAAACCAAAGACAATAAAATCCTAAATCCCTGTTCCCACTTATGTAATTGCAGCCCATGTGGACATAGGGGATCAAAGGACTTACCTGTAAAGTCATGAATGCATTGTGATGTCCTACTATGGGGTGAAATATAATAATTGCAGTGCAGGACACATCCACCTATTGCAGGGCTAATTATAGACTGACAACTCTCCATCATCGATACCAGGAGAGGTATACACAAAAAAACACTGCAGAAGGTCTAGACTAAAAGTGGTCATTTAAAAACTAGGTGAAAGATCCATCAGCAAATCTCTCCATTTGGCACAGCCTACCCAAGTTGGAGGAATACACCCTTTCTAACCAGGCTGCAGACATACCTATCACCTCACATAATATGACTCCCCATTGCCACTGGAAGAATAAAGCCCTTAAGTGACCATTTGAGGGCCTCAGTTGACTCCAAGCAGGTAGATTGCTTGATAATTCCCACTGTAGATTTAAGTGGCAGAAGTCAAGCCATTGTTGGGATCTGTATCTCACATAATTTTGTCAAATTAACCCCACCTCTAGCCTACTTCTGATGGAGTAAGAAACCATAAAGTTGAGCAAACTATGAGAAACAAGTGCCTGTTCAAAGCTGAATATGACAGATGTTAAAGCTACCCAAACATAATGAATTGCTAAAGCTTAGAAGGAAATGAAGAATTTTATATTTTTAAAGGCCAGTCTCCTGACAGCATTATGATCATATGCTTTTGGGAATCCTGCCATGAGCGACAGTGTTGAAGATCTTGGAAATTGTGAAGAAGCAAAATTCCTCCTCTTCCCCTTTCTTCTACCTAAGGAATGCACTCGATTAACAAAATGGCTGATATTTGTGCTTACCTGCAATATGTTAATGTCTCCGATGCCAAGATCTTCGAAAGAGGAATTTTTAAAATGCATATAAGGTTCATAGTCCATAGTTCCAAAGAGGATCTGTAGTACGCCCAGCTCAAAATTCTGACCCTGACATATAATGTACAGTAATTTCAGATCGAGCTCAAAAGTGCCAAGTGAAAGATATTATGCACAGGAAGGCATCTATAATCTCTCCATAAATTGGAAAAGTTTAAAGTAACTTGACAATTTTAGTGGTTGTGACACTTAACATGCCCGATCATTATGGGGAAGTAATTTATACAGCATCCCAAAATATATTAAAAAATGTAATAAATCCTCCATTGCTTTTTGTCATTCATATAAATGACTTGGATGTGAACATGGAGATATGGTTAGTAAGTTTGCAGATGTCCCCAAAATTGGAGTGTAGTGGACAGTGAAGAAGGTTACATCAAAGTACAACAGGATCTTGATCAGATGGCTGAGGAGCGGCCAATGTAGTTTAATTTAGATAAATGTGAGATGCTACATCTTGGAAAGGCAAATCAGGGCAGAACTTATACAGTTAATAATAATGACCTGGGGATTGTTGCTGAACAAACAGACCTTGGAATGCAGGTTCATAGTTCCTTGAAAGTGGAGTCCCAGGTAGACAGGATAGTGAAGAAGGCATTTGGTATACTTGCGTTTATTGGTCAGTGCATTGAGTATAGGAGTTGGGAGGTCATGTTGTGGCTATACAGGATACTGGTTAGGCCACTTTTGGAATACTGTGTGTAATTCTGGTCTCCCTGCTTCATGAAGGATGTTATGAAACTTGAACGGGTTCAGAAAAGATTTACAAGAATGTTGCCAGGGTTAGAAGGTTTGAGCTATAGGGAGAGGCTGAATAATCTTGGGCTATTTTCCCTGGAGCATCAGAGGCTGGAGGATGACCCTATATGGATAGGGTGAATAGACTTTATGCTGGGGTAGGTGAGTTCAAGACTACAGAGCATAGGTTTAAGGTGACAGGGGAAAGATTTAAAACGGACCTAAGGGGCAACTTTTTCATGCAGAGGGTGGTACATGTATGGAATGAGCTGCCAGAGAAAGTGGTAGAGGCTGGTATGATTACAACATTTAAAAACCAATCAGCATGTAAAAATGGATTTATGGATCATGGATGATTATGTGCAGGATTTTCCCTATGGACTTAAATACTGCCATCAGGCTCAAATGGGATTCAGAAGCCTTCAAAATGATCTTCCCCAGACGGGCCTATTACTGACCAGAGAGTATGCTTGCAGATGACAGGCAGATGGAATGGAATCTTGTAAAGCTGCCAGGAGCAGGATAGGAGGTGGGTGGAAGTGCTCAAATGTGCAGGAGCGCTTCCCATAGCAGCATGAAACTACAATATTAGTTTGGTGATTGATTGATGCTAGATTGAGCTTCCAGAAGCCAACCATTCTGTCTCAGTGCCAGGTGGTGCAGATTCAAGTCCTGCCTGCCACAGAAGTGTGTCATAACATTTTTGATCAGGTGGATTTAACAATTTTGTTTTTAGTTCTGTCTCCCACACCATAATGCCTCAAGGAAAATTTCAGGCACTGGATGAAGCTGGAGAACCACCATACCCAAGCTGCAGTGCTATTTTAGTGTTAGCTTGCCTAACTCCATTTTTGTTCTGCAGGATCCCAAAAGCCTGAAACCTTTAAGAAAGTATTGAATGGTATGATAAAAGAATGGGAGATTGATGTACCAAGATGGACAAATTCACTGGTCTGAGTATGGGCAAAGGTATTTTTTGCTTTCATAGAATCATAGAATTCCTACAGTGTGGAAACAGGCCCTTTGGCCCAACAAGCCCAACTGACCCCCAGAGCATCCCACCCAGACCCATCCCTTTTAATCCACCTAATCTACGCGTCCTTGAACACTATGGGCAATTTAGCATGGCCAATCCACTTAGCCTGCACATCTTTAGACCGTGGGAAGAAATCAGAGCACCCAGAGGAAATCCACGCAGACAAGGGGAGAATGTGCAAACTCCACACAGACAGTCACCCGAGGGTGGAATCAAACCCGGGTCTCTGGTGCTGTGAGGCAGCAGTGCTAACCACTTGATTGAAAAAAATTGTGCAGAGAGGTTCTCCATTTTCAACTATACTGCCTCTCTCTTATCTGCCATGCCATTTGCTGCTTCTTTAAATTTGGAGGACCTCTGCTTGGCCCTTCAGCTTTGAATGCTAACCAGAACCATCGGGCAATGGTGAGTTTTTGACAGTAGAACCTGACTCCACAATCATATAGTGTCTTGTCAATTAGATATTCTTGTCAATTAGATATTAGATAGAAAAATTAGATTTTTTTTAAAAATTCATTCAAGAGATGTGGGCATTGCTGGCTAGACCAGCATTTGTGGTCCATCCCTAATGTTGAGAGTCAACCACATTGGTGTGGATCTGGAGTCACATGTAGGCCAGACTAGGTAAAAATGCCAGTTTCCTTTCCTAAAGGACAGTAGTGAACCAGATGCATTTTCCCAACAATGATTTCATGTTCACTGTTAGACCCTTAATTCCAGATTTTTTAAAAAATTGAATTCAAATTCCACCATCTGGCATAAGAAGGAATCAAACCCAGGTCCCCAGAACATTATCTGAGGCTTTGCATTAAAAATCCAGATACTTCATAATCTTCGTAGAGCTCAGCAAAGAAGTGGCAGGTGGAATTCAACCCAGAAAAGTGTGAAGTGATTCAGAGATAGTAGGAACTGCAGATGCTGGAGAATCTGAGATAACAAGGTGTAGAGCTGGATGAACACAGCAGGCCAAGCAGCATCAGAGGAGCAGGAAAGCTGACGTTTTGGGTCTAGACCCTTTGGCAGTGTGGAGGAACAGAGGGATCTTGGGGTCCACGTCCATAGATCTCTCAAAGTTGCTACCCAAGTTGACAGGGTTGTAAAGAAGGCGTCTCGTGTGTTGGCTTTCATTGGCAGGGGAATTGACTTTAAGAACCGTGAAGTTATGTTGAAGCTCTATAAAACCCTGGTTAGACCACACTTGGAATATTGTGTTCAGTTCTGGTCCCTTCATTATAGGAAGGATGTGGAAGTTTTAGGGAGGGTGCAGAGGAGATTTACCAGGATGCTGCCTGGACTGGAGGCCAGGTCTTATGAGGAAAGGTTGCGGGAGCTAGGGCTTTTTTTATTGGAGCAAAGAAGGATGAGAGGTGACTTAATAGAGGGGTGTACAAGATGATGAGAGACATACATAGAGTGGATACCCAGAGATTTTTTCCCAGGACAGAAATGACTATACTGAGGGGACATAATTTTAAGGTGATTGGAGGAACGTATCGGAGAGATGTCAGAGGTAGGTTCTTTAAACAGAGATTGGTGGGCGTGTGGAATGCACTGCCGGCAGTGGTAGTGGAGTCAGATACATTAGAGACATTTAAGCGACTCTTGGATTGGCACATGGAAGATAGTATAATGTAGGGTATGCAGGGCAGTTTGATCTTAGAATAGGATAATAGGTCGGCACAACATTGTGGGCAGAAGGACCTGTGCTGTGCTGTACTGTTCTATGTTCTATGTTTATGTTCTATGAAGAAACATTTCATCATGTGGAGAACCAAAAGTTAATATGGCATGTTGTTGTAATGTAATAATTAATAATCTAGCGATAATATCATAAGGCCTTCATCGACCCACATTTACTCTTAACATATAAAAAAAGTTTCAAGATTGAAGAGGTATTACAAGCAGAGGTCTCAGAACAAGAAATTGAAAGCAATTAAAAAGAAAATGTCAGAGAATTTACAACATTTCAAAAGGAAATGTAATGAAAGGAAATAGAAAAAGGAGCTAGTCATTGACAAATAAGACACTCGCACTGATCATAGAAAGAGGAAAGAAAAGAAATTCTACTGAGTATGATGACGTTGAAACAAAAATAAAGATTGTTGGCAGACAGGTTACAGAGAACTGATACAATGAGATATGTAAGGAATGGTTAGATCTGGACAAATATCACAACATGAGAGGTGTATACCAGGTGAACCCTGACGGATAGGAGTAAAGGGATAACAACACTTAATGAGTACAGTGTGTTTTTGAAATGGATGCAGCAACAAAAAGGTGGGCAGAAATGGGTGAATTGAATGCTGACACAAATCAGAAGTGTTGTCAAAATATGGAGCCAAGAGATAGATGGAACATTATGATAGCAGAAGTAAAATAATTCTGTGAAATTGATGACAGAAAAATTACAAGTATAGATAAAGTAACAACAGAACATTTAAAAGCACTCAGAGAAACACAATTAGATGCGATAACAGAAATTGGTGATAAAACATATACCACAGCATACAATCCAAGGCACTTGAGACATTTATTATTGTCTAAGAAATCTGAAGCAATCATTTTACAGCTATAATTTTAACAAGTCCTCTCATTAAACTCATCCTAAAAGTCATAATAGAAAAAAAAGCCCATTACGTTTGAAGCAGAAATTGGTGAAATGCAGTCTGGATTCAGAACTGGGGTAAAAATAAGACAGGATTACTTAACGTACAAATAAGCCTCAATTAAGATCTAGAAATAAACAAGATCATTTACATAAACTTCACAGATTATGAAGAAGCAGTTGATCATATTTTTAACGAAAAGTTAATATGACACATTGTTGAAACGTGTCAATGACAATAAAGATGTGAAATTTATTTAGAGCTATACATGGACAAAATACTAAACATTATGCTTGACGATGGGCATTCAAGTATGTTTTTGAGTGAGGGCTGTAACAAATATTCAGAGAATTAGATGTTCTGTGAGGTTAAAAATAGGAGACAAGAACATTAGAAACTTAAGAGTATGTTAGTGACGCAGCACTAATTGGAAAATTAAAAGAGGCCTAAAAAATAATCAATCCAGTAAAACTAAAAATGTTTGGTATCTGAATTGAGCATGAACAGTAAAAGATACGAAGAGTGGAAATTAGATGGAATGTATTAAAACAAACCAGACTGAGGGTTGAACTGACTGTTGTCACACTGGAAATAGTAAATTGGACTGTCTATTTAGGACAATGATATAGAAGTGTGTAGATATGACATTGATGTTAAAAGAAGGATAAAGATAGCAATGATTGTGATTTTGTGAAAATGAAGGATGTGTTGACAACAATAAAACTTAAGCCGTAACAAGGGAAAAAAAACTCATAAGAAGTTACATCCTATCCATTTTCTCGTATGCTTCAGAAATCTCAACAATAAATAAAGGACACAGGGACTTTGCAATGTGGATGGTAAGACACACACTAAAAATACCATATACAAAGCACAGGCAGAATTTTACTGGGTGGTTGACTACTCACATCCCCAGAGGAAAATCAACATCAGCCAACAGAGCGATAAGAAACCTGCCCCAGAGTCATAACACATCATAGGCTGACTCAATTGGTACAGAGAGGCACTTCTAACCCTTGACAAAAATGGTAGGTGAGGGTTTCAAAAGCCAGGGGAAGGGAACAATAGACTTGAAATTTATACTCTATTTTTTCTCTCCATATTTGCTGCTAGACTTGCTGAGTTTCTCCAACACTTCCATTTTTGCTCTAGCAGCCATTGTTAGTAAGCAATTCCATCTCCTAACTTGTACTCTAACTTGTGCTGCAGAAAGTAAAGAGCTGTAGTGACTCCAGCCAGGAGACTTGGCACTGCTGCAGGTATGTAATAATTAGTAACAGATTCATATTTCCCAAACATGATAACAATTACCTGGCAGTCCTTCTTTCTTGAATAAGAAAGCAGTTAGAATAGATAGAGAGAAATGATTTTTTTCTGGTGGATAGTCTGGTTGAAAGTCTGGTGGATAAGGGGATAGTGGGGCATCACCTAAAAATTAGACCCAGATCTTTCAGGAATGGAGTAATGAAACATGCAAAGCAGGTAAATTTTTGGACTTTCTTCCAGAAATGGTAGTTAATACTGGGTCATTGTTAACTCAAATTTTGAGATTAATAGATTTTCATTAAATTTTATTTTGTTTTTAACTTTCATTTGTATCAAGAAATATTGGGAAATTGTGGTTATAAGGAGATAAGGCGTAGGTACCCATGATTTCATTGAATGGCAGAACAGGTTTCATTAGTCTATGACAACAAGGTGCAGGGCTGGATGAACACAGCAGGCCAAGCAGCATCATAGGAGCAGAGAGGCTGACGTTTCGGGCCTAGACCCTTCATCAGAAAAGGGGGAGGGGAAGGGGGTTTTGAAATAAATAGGGAGAGAGTGGGAGGCGGATAGAAGAGGGATAGAGGAGAGGATAGGTGGAGAGGAAACAAACAGGTCGAAGAGGCGGGGATGGGGCCAGGAAAGGTAAGTGTAGGTAGGGAGTTAGGAAGGGGATAGGTCAGTCCAGGGAGGACGGACAGGTCAAGGGTGTGTAGGTAGGGTTTCATTAGTCTATGTTTATCTGTTACTGTGATATCCATAATAAATGATCATAGCGATTTGGAGCATTATTCCAAGCTTCAGCAGAGTCGAAGGTCATCATTCGACAAAGTGAAGTATGCTAATCATTGAAATTAGAAATAAAATCTCTATAATTGTGCATATATTTATTGCCAAATTTAGTACAGTGAAAACTGAAGTATCTGGCAATCTGAACAGAAAAGTAGTGATTACTTGTGTTTAGATAGTTTTATCTGTGCATGGGGCTGGCCATAAGGGTAATTTTCCTCAGCTTTTGGTTAGGAAATGTGCCTTAAACTATAAACTGTTTTTAAAACTATACTCATTATCTCATTGTCAGGAAGGTACAGAAATAATTCAAGTTAGCAATACTCTTGTGTGAAATTATTCAGGCAAACATGACTGACACTTGAAGCCTCCTTGGAAAAGCATTTCTCCCATTATAAGATTTGGTAATGTCACATTATTGGCAGTAATGCTTTTAGATAATAAATTGACCTAAAGAACAATAATTTTCCCTGTTGTTCACCTTTCTTTTCAAGTCAGCCACCTCCTTTTGGACATCATTCTGATTTCAGATTAAGCATTGACATCAGCTTGACCCCACATTTGTCTTTCCAAGCTTTCAAGGACATTTCTCCAGGTGACTGAAGTAATCTGAAAAGCCTGATCATTTCTATGCATTCATCCCTTCATCATTGCTCCAATCGTCAGACCTCACATTTGGATTGACTCACTGAACAGTATTTATAGAACATATGCGCTTATTATCAGTACCATTATTGCAGTTCTTTTTTATTACTCAGTTGTATCTTGTCAAGTTGCTATGAATAAATTTGGGTGCCTGAGTGCACTAAGAAAATAATTAACTCATTCCTGTATAAACAGTACCCAAACAATATATTAACCCTTCCAAGAGTTAATCTGTATGACACTTTTTTTCTATTTTAATACAGGGATCTGTGTCGGAGTGCCAAATTTGAAGCAATTATTGTCACACTTGGAGAATTTAGTACTGTTACCCTAACCTTATTAGTAATTGGATTGAAATTTCTTAAATAACCAACATTATTTTTTATATTCATATTTTTTATTTTTTATGTTTTAAAATTACTTTTTTTGGGTTATTGATCAACGAAGACAATTCTTCACTGGCTTTAAACGAATTTACAATACAGAAACAAATCATTAATACAAGTATTTATTTTCCAAACAAGCAACGCCACTCCTACCCCTATCAGACCCACAATTGCTCTTCAGCTTTTTCGAATAAACCTTCTTTTCCTGTCATGCTTGTGGATTTATTTACCTGCCTTTTAATAGTGTCATAGGATCATTAGTGTTTATTGTTGCATGGGCAGGCCAGCTCACTATGCTGTGTGAGTTGCTGCTCATGATGAAGGTTGTTGCAGCCATCTGCTTTAAGAGTGGAAACTACAGAGCTGCTTAATCTAGTGTGCTAGGGGAAAGCCTAACTAGAAAGCTGGTCTAACTAGAATAGTTTCTTGCAGTTAACAATGTATATTTTATTGCATGTTAATGTGTTAGTTATAAGTTATATTGATATAATTTTATAACAGAGAGTTTAAGGAGGAATGAAAGTTACGAGTTATTCCTTCATGATCCTAAGCTTTTCTGCCCGCATGTCTACATGACATCATCATACGTGTGGCCCTTATGACGCTTAGTGCTAAACCTTTCAGATATTTTCAAACCCATACACAGCATTCTCTTCCAAGACTTTACTCGTTATTAATATTATGCACATGTGTATATAATTACATTTACCATTACCACAATTGCCTCCAATTTTCTGACTTTACAGATTCGGATAATCTGGAGGTTTTACTATTGTCCTGGAATGTGTTTTCATCAGACTTAGAAGACTCCTAGTTTGTTTGATGAAAGATTATTGATTTTAATTCCTTTCCTGTCTGAGCTCTGTATGCCCCTTTAAACTGGAAGACCTCTACTCTTTTGAGTTTCCTTCAATTACTTTCTCACAGAATCTCACAGACAATCATTGCACATTGATTGTCCCTTCTCTGTGGTGGAATCCATGGTGATATACGTACCCCTTCTTCAACCCATGTCAGCCTATTTTTATTACCAGTCTGCCTATGGATATGCATTGAAATATATAAACTTTTAACTTCAACATATTGATTGGTTTGGACACACTTTATCTTCAATGTTTGCATTATTTGTGAAACTACCGTGACTACTTCCTTAGTTCTGCTACTTGAGAAATTCTGCTGGCTTGGCATGATCTTTTGTCAGAGTTAGTCAGGATTCTCCCTGGAAAGATAAGTCAGTCAAGTATGCTGCTTGATCTTACATTTTCCAATTCAATTCAGCATCTAACATTAGACTTGAATTTGTCATACTATTTGCTCATTCAGCTGAGTTGCACTCTGAGCTACATTAATTATGAGGAGGTGATGACCTAATGGCATTATTGCCGGACTGTTAGTCCAGGGACCCAAATAATGTTCTGGAGACAAGGGTTCAAATCTTGCCACAGCAGAAGCCAACAAAAATCTGAAATTAAGAACCTAAGGATGACCATGAATCCATTGTCAGAAAAACCCATCTGGTTCACTGATATCCTTGAGGGAAGGAAGCTGCCATTCTTACCTGGTCTGGCCTACATGTGACTTCAGACCCACAGTGATGTGGTTGACTCTTAACTGCCTTCTGGGCAATTAAGGATGGGCAATAAGTTCTGGCCTAGTCAGCAATGTCCTCATCCCATGAGTGGATTAATAAAAGGACTCAAATGGCCAAATGGCCTCTTTCCACACTGTAGGAATTCTATGATTCTATGACCAATTGGCTGTAGTAGGGTATACTATTCCTTGGGTACCTCATTGCCGTTTTACTTCACAAACTTTGCTGGCTGTAGCAGTCCGAGTGCTCTTCAATATTGATATCTCAATTGGTTGGATGGCTGGTTTACAATGCAGAAAGATACCAACAGCATGAGTTCAATTCCTGAACCAGCTGAGGTCACTACAAAGGTCTTAACTTCTCAAACTCAACCCTCCCCTAAGATGTGGTGACCCTTAGGTTAAACTCACCACCAGACTTCTCTGAATGACCTACTCTTCTTCTCTCTAATGAGGGAGTAGAACTTTACCTAGTGTCGATTGTAGTGGAAAATATTTGTGCCAATCTAACATAATCACAGTTTCCCAGTTCATTGACAGTATGAAAATAATTCTTATGACAGCATATTAATTTCAATGAATTCTGACTTTTTTGTTTATATTCCACCAGGTGTTTAGGGAGCCCAGTAAAATGGTCAATTGTCTGTTACTTGACTGGGTATTGTTTGACTGGCTGTTCATTGATTGGTTTTCCCTTGAAGTTATATAGTTTAACACCTTCCATCATTGGAAGAAGGATGAGATCACTCACGCCTTACTACTCAATGGATAATTCTTGATTGTGAAGTACATGTAGGTTTCTACTACCTTACATCCCTGATATTGGAAAGTTGCTTGCAGCATAACTTTAATCTTAATTGCTATGCACCATGGACTGTGTAGTTGCACTGTTGTTGGCTGATTCCTTTACTGTGCTTTATTATCTGATAAGGCCATGACACTTGTCCTGGTGTCCAACCTAAAGTTTGTGAGAAAACTAAATCTTGCCAAAATGTAAGGCCTGAATCATTTAGTTGTTAGAACAACAGTTTAGGTTTTCCTTCTTTTGTAAAGTATTCCTCCTCATTAATCTTTTTATGTAGGTCAGCATATTATTCCCTGCTTTTCTGAAACATTGTCCCACTTCTGTAAATTTTTGTAAAGTAAACAATTGTGTAATAAATAAAGCACTCATTTTTAATAGTTGGCCTGTGGGGTTTCTTTGCTTTACAGTGCATATCCGGAATCTGTCTTATTTACTGTGTTGGTTCCTTACATATGCCATTTTTGGTTTTGTACCTTTAAATTGACTGAACTTTGCTGATTTCCTATGCCAAGGTGGATCTTCTCTTAGAATTAATCTGTGTTACTGCCAGATTTATACTTCATGAACCATCAGAATGGTTTTCTCTAGAGTCAGTTCTTAACTGGACTATAATAAATTTAACAAAATCACATCAGCAATTCCTATAACAATTCCGTCTCTTATGAATTCTGACTTGAAGTCACCATAGTCACATTTCTCCACTAATCTGTACAGATCATTACCGAAATTATCTATGGATTTCCCTGGCTATTAATCTGTTCAGTTAAAGTTTGCTCTTTCAAGACTTTTATTAGTTATGGGGGTTAAATAATTATCAAAGGCCTTAATACCTCAAAAAAGTATGTGATGCCTCTTTTACCACTTACAGAGCTATAACATCATCAGCTATACTTACTTACTATCAGATTCTCATTTTTTCATTTAATTTGGAAGCTATTCTGTTTCTCAGAAATTGTTTTCTCCATATTGTTCCATTCTACTTTTGCATTTGGTCCATCCCAGAAATTGTCTTCTGGCCACCTCTTCCTGATGTGAATGTAGATTTTACTTGCTTAAAAGACTTTTGTTTCAAAGTAGTAGCAATTTTGCTGTTCTTTGCTGCTGTACTGGAGTACTGTCCCATGTTTTGTACTTAAACTGTGCTTTCACAGCTTAAAATGGAATATTCTACATTTTCAGTTAAAATGGAGGTAATCTGCCCTTCAAACATAAACTGTAGGACAATTGCCTTTTTTTAATGGTTTCACTGAATGAATCATGGCTTTAGTGACAGTTTTCCACTCCTTGCAGTTTCAATAAACAATTCACACTTTTAGGGTGGCTGTTATGAAGGATCTTTCACCTCTTTCCATCACCATTAGTTCAGGTGAACTCTTGGTTTTAAGCTACTGAATGTTATCACTTTAATTACTGGCTACTGATGTCCCCAGGTCTGTTATCTCAGATTAATATTTCTTTTGTGGCCTTTTTTCCATTTTTGTAGCTGTGCCTCGTGATGTCTGTTCACTTGGTATCTGATCTATCAGTCTTTTTTTGTAACTTCTTTCTTTTCCAGCTTGGGCTCCTGTACAATTTAAAGCTTCCCATAGACCCACCAGGGATTTTAAGCGTTATTCACAAAACCTCTAAAGTCTGTCCACCACTGAACTCCAACTCAGGTTCACTCCCACAGACCACTACATTACAATGCAGCCTGTGTCTGCTTCAGAGTTATTCATTTTCCGTCTCCAAGGAGTTGATAACGCTTTTCGCTATTGCTGCAGTGTATATCTTACCAAGTCTGAAATGCTTTTACATTTCACTGGAGTATTCTTCATTGTTGAGGGTTGTTACAAGAATTTCTTCTGCAAGGTTCTTAAATCTTCAGTTCATCTCTTTTGCTGACTGTGTTGTATCAGCAGGTGACTTAAAGCTGAGGCTGAAGACCATGTGTTGTGCGAGCTGTCAAAACAAATCCATACTAATGCCTAGCATTCTGTAACAAAAGCAGAAATTTCTGGAGAAACACAGCAAGTCTGGCAGCATCTTATATTGAAAGCAGAGCAGACTTCTTCAGTTATTCTTCTCTGTTCTGAAGAAGGGTCACTGGACCCGAAATATTAACTCTGCTTTCTCGCTACAGATTCTGCCAGATTTGCTCAGTTTCTCCAGCAATTTCTGTTTTTGTTCCAGATTTCCAGCATCTACAGGTCTTTGTTTTATTTTAGTGCCTGTCATTTTGTACTGGCAGACCAACTCACCAACTCAGACATGGGTGTCGCTGGCTGGGCCAGCATTTATTGCCTGTCCTGAGTTAACCTTGAGAAGGTGATGGTGAGCTGTCTTTTAAAACTGCAGCAGTCCAAGTGATATAGGTAGACCCATAATGCTATTAGGGAGGGAATTCCAGGATTTTGACTCAGTGACAGTGAAAAAACATCTAGATATTTTCAAGTCAGGATGGTGGGTGACTTGGAGGAGAACTTGCTGGTGATGGTATTCTGATGTATCTGCTGCCCTTGGTCCTCTAAAGGGAAATGGTTGTGGGTTTGGAAGATGCTATCTAAGGATCTTTGATGAATTTCTGGAGAGCATCTTGTAGATAATGCATACTGCTGCTTTTGACCATTGGCAGTGGAGTGATTGTATGTTATGTGGATGTGAAGCCACACAAGTAGACTGCATTGGGTGGTGTCAAGCTTCTTGAATCTTGTTAGATCTGCAGTCATCCAGACAGGTGGCAGATTGGCTCGGTGCGCCAACCAACCACAACCCGAGCTACAAATCTACTCAAAAACTTTAGAGGATGTTTCCTTGGTTAGAGGGTATGAGCTACAAGGAGAGGCTGGACAAACTAGAGTTGTTTTTTCTGGTGCAATGGAGGCAGAGGGGAGATCTGATAGAAGTTTATAACATTATGAGATGCATAGATAGTGTTGTCAGAACCTTTCTCCCAGAGTTGAGCATAATACTAGAAGACATGCATTTAAGGTCAGAGGGGGAAAGTTCAAAGGAGATATGAGGGGCAAATTTTTTTACATAGAGAGTGGTAAGTGCCTGAAATGCACTGCCGGGGATGCTGGAGGCAGATCCATAGTTAAGGGGCTTTTAGGTAAGGAAATGAATATGCAAGAAATAAAGGGATCTGGACCATGGCCAGGCAGAAGGGATTTGTTTAACTTAGCGTCATGTTCAGCACAACATCATTGGCCAAGGGGCCCATTTCTGTGCTGTACTGTTCTATGTTTTATGTTCTATCTCAGATGACAGTCTTCAGCCAATTTGATTCACGCCAAATGATATCAAGTAACAGTTGGAGGCACTGGATACAGCAAAGACAATGGACCCTGACAACATTCTGTCAATAGTACTGAAGGCTTGCGCTACAGAATCTGGTGCACTACTGGCTAATCTGCTCCAGTACAGCTACAATATTGGCATCTACCTGACAATGTGGAAAATTGTTAAGCAATGTCCTGTACGCAAAAAGGATATCAAATCAAACTCAGACAATTACCATGCTAGCAGTCTGCTCTCGATTATTAGTAAAGTGATGGAAGGTATTGCAAACGGCACTATCATGCAGCATCATTTTACAGTAATCTGCATACTGGTGCCCAGCTTGGGTTGGGCAGGGGCACTCTGCAATCTGACATCATTACAGCCTTTGTTCAAACATAGACAAAAGAGCTGGATCCCAGTGCTGAGGTGACAGTGACAGCCCTTGACATCTAGCTGCTTTTGACCAAGTGTACCATCAATGAGCCCTTGCAAAACTTGCATCAATGGGAATCTGGGAGAAAACTCTCTCTGCAGGCACAAAGTCATATCAGGCACATAGGAAGGTGCTTGGAGGTCAGTTATGTCAACTCCAGGACATCTCTGCAGGAGTTCTCAGGGTAGTGTACTAGGCCCAACCATTTTCAGTGCTTCATCAATGACATTCCCTTCAGTGGATGGCACAGTGCCGCAGTGGTTATCTCTGCTGCCTCACAGTGCACAGGACCTTGATTTGATTTCAGCTTTGGGGGACTGTATTGAATTTGCACATTTCTGCATGTATCTGTGGGTTTCCACAGGGAACTCTGATTTCCCCCCACAATCCAAAGATAAGCAGGTTATGTGATTGGCCATATTAAATTGGCTTTAGTGTCCAAAGATGTATATGGGCCAAATACAGGCAGGTGAGACTATTTTAGCTTGGAAACATGGACTAGTTGGACCAAAGGGTCTGTTTTCATGCTGTATGACTCAATGACTCAATGCGCAGGCTAGGTGAATTAGTCATGGTAAAAGCCAGTTTACAGGGAAAAGGTATGGTGGTGACAAAAGTAGAAATTGCTGGAAAAGCTCAGCAGGTCTGACATCATCTGTGGACAGAGATCAGCATTAACATTTCAGGTCGAGTAACTCTTCCTCAGTACGGCCGTGGGTCTGAGTAGAATGGTCTTCAGTGAGTCGATGTAGATTCAATGGGCTGAATGGTCTCTATCTGCATTGTAGGGATTCTATGATTCTATAAGTTCAGAAGTGTGATGCAATGTTCAGCACAATTCATGACTTCAGATACTGAAGCTACCATGTCAGAATATAGCAAAACCAGGACAATATCCAGGCTTGGGCAGAAAAATGGCAAGAAATATTTGTGCCACAGAAATGCCATACAATGACCATTTCCAATAGAAGACAATCCTTTGCTGAATCCCCAATATCACCAAGAAAGGGTTACTACTGACTTGAAACGGAACTAGAGTCACCAAATAACTACAGTGGCTACAAGAATAGCTCAGAGGCTAGGAATACTGCAGCGAGTAACTTCTCCTGTCTCACCAAAACCTGTCCTCTACATGGCATGAGTCAGGAGCGTGAGGGAAAACCATCAGTTTGACTGGGACAACACCAGGATCCTGGGACAGGCCAAGCAGAGACAAGCACGGGAATTTCTGGAGGCCTGGTTCTCTACTAAGAAGGCTATCAACAAACACATAGAGCTAGATCCTGTATATACTCCACTGCGAAGGAAAACCGGAAGTGAGGTAACCCAGCTCAACGGACACCTGAGTTTAAATAACAGGCGAGAAAACACAACAGCGCTTCATCAGTGGCTGCACTGATGAGGTTGCCCAGCAGAGGAATGGAACGTCTGCGGAACATCGAACCAGCTCGGCGAGTCAACCAACCGCAAAAGGCAACATGTGTTAAACCTCTTCTGCACCCTGTCCAAAGCCTCTACATCCTTCCTGTAGTGTGACCAGAATTGAAAGCTATACTCTAGGTGCGGGCTAACCAAACTTTCATACAGTTGCAACATCACTTCCAGACTCTTGTACTCAATGGTCTGACCAATAATGGCATGCATGCCATTTACCTTCTTTACCATCCTATCCAAGTGTGTGGCCACTTTCAGGAAGCTATGGACTAGGACCCCAAGATCCCTCTGTGCATCAATGCTGTTAAGGCTCTTGCCACTAACTGTACACTTTCCCTTAACATTTTATTTCCAAAGTGCAACACACAAAGATGCTGGGGACCTCTGAAGGAGGCTGAGATGGATCATTCATTCAGCACTTCTCACTGAAGATTATTGCAAATGCTTCAGCCTTTTTTTTTTGCTCTGATGTAGTGGGCTCTTCCATCATTGATGATTGGGATATTTATGGAGCTAACTCCCCCAGTGAGTCATTTAATTGTCCATCACCATTCACAGCTGGATGTGGCAGGACTGCAGAGCTTAAATCTGATCCATCGGGAGGATGGCTTACACCTTATTCTATTTGGCGCACTGTTCTATAGCTCCAACAGTTTGACCCCTCATTCTTAGCCTGGTGCTGCTCTTGGCAGACCCTCCTGCACTCTGGACTGTACCAAGGTTGATCCCCTGGCTTGGTGGTAATGGTAGAGTAGGTGCTATGCTGGTCCATGGGGTGACATATTATGTTGGACTATAGTTCTGTTGTCGTTGATGACCCACAGAACATCATAGATGCCCAGTCTTGAGTCGCTGGATCTGTTCAAAATCTATCTCATGTAGCACAGCGGTAGTGGCACACAACACAATAAAGAGTGTTCTCATTGTGAAAGCGGGGCTTTGTTTCTACAAGTACTGTGCAGTTGTCCTTCTTATTGATACTGTCATGGACAGATCATCTGTGACAGGTAGATTGTTGAGTATGAGGTCAGATATATTTTCCCTCTTATTGGTTCCCTAACCACCTGCTGCAGACCCAGTCTAGCAACTAAACCTTTAAGACCAAACTAGCCTAATTAGTGGTGCTGCTGCCAAACCATTCTTGGTGCTGGATGTTCATATCACCCACCCAGAATACACCCTGGCCACCCTCAGTGCTTCCTGCAAGTGTTGTGCAACATCAAAGAGCACAGTAATCAGCCAAGGGAGTTCAGTACATGGTAATCAGCAGGAAGTTTCTTTGCCAATGTTTGACTTGATGCTGTGCTCATGCTATATGGATTCAATGTCGATGTCTCGAAGGGCAACTCTTTCTCAATTGTATACCACTGTGCCACCACCTCTGCTCAGGCCTGTCCTGCCACGGTGATGGTAGTATTGGGGCATTGTCTGTAAGGTAGGATTCCATGAGTATGACTATGTCAGGCTGTTGCCTGATTAGTCTGTGAACAGTGTTCCAATTTTAGTATGTTAGTAAGAAGAAATATGCAGGTCAACAGGACTTTTTTTGCCAATGTGATTTCTGATGCTGAGGTTGATGCCAGGAGGCCTGTCTGGTTTGTTATGGACCAGACCAAACACCCTTCAGATATATCAGGGCAGCATAGTGGCTCAGTGGTTAGCACTGCTGCCTCACAGCCTCAGGGACCTGGGTTCAATTCCACCCTCAGGCAGCTGTCTGTGTGGAGTTTGCATATTCTCCTTGTGTTTCCTCTGGGTGCTCTAGTTTCCTCCCACAGCCTGAAGATGTGCAGGGTAGGTGGATTGGCCATGCTAAATTGCCTGTAGTGTTCAGGGACATAAGGGGATGGGTCTGGGTGGGATGTTCTGAGGGTCAGTGTGGACTTGTTGGGCCAAAGGGCCTGTTTCCACACTGTAGGGATTCTATGAGAAAAGATAGTCTAGACTGTACATTTTATCTTATTTAAAGGCAAGTGTAAGGTTCTGTGTTCCAGATACAATTTGATTGATTACACTATTCAGCTTTAAGCAAAACATACGTTATTCTTATCTTGCAGTTAAAATGCAAACAAAAGAAAGAGGAACTGGTATAATTTTCACTCTGTTGGATAACTTAAAAGAATACTGAATTATTTAACTACTAAACAGCAACTGTTCCTGAAATAACTCCACAGAGGCCCGTGTCCCGTCACCAAGTCACCCTTTATTTACACTTCGAGAGTTGTTGACACTGATCCAGCATTCTCAGAGCCAGCTGTCCGAGTGAACAGGATGTATGACATTCCTATTTATATCTTCCAGCCAGGGCTCCCTGATTGGACCAAATTAACAATCAGGGAACTCATAGTCTATGACGTCCAACTGGCTGACCTCATTACAATCAGTATAGTTCCAACACAATAACATCCCTTAAACACACAATTGGCAAAGGCAAAGTCAGTAAATTAGATTGTCTCACATGTGATTCTGGACGCAGAAAAGTAATCCATGCTTTTAGCTACAGAGAGAGTGGTGGCAGCTTCCACAATCAGCTTCGAAACCTCAACACTGCTGAAAGCTAAACTAAAACTCTGGTCCTGTGGAGTCTGAGTCCACCCATTCATACTGCTTCTATTGTCCCAACTTTTCAAAAGAACATCCTAGCCCTAACAAGCTGTTTACTTTATTGGCTAAGAGGAGACAGTTTGGTACTTATGACTGAAAACCTCTGCTTAAAAAATAACAGGACAAAATACATCTCTTAAAGCCATAGTATATTCACAGGTTTCATTTCTTTTTTGAGACTTTGCAGTGATCGTTATAACTGAGTGGCGTGCTAGGGCATTTCAGGAGGGTAAACTATTTTTCTGTGTAACTGGATGGGAAACCACTACAATGGTTTCATGATCATTGTTTGATTATTAAGTCCAGACATATATTAAATTCAAAGTCCATCATCTGCTGAGGGAAGATTTGAACCCAGGTCGCCAGGACATTACCTGAGTTTCTGGATTAATAGTCTCACAATAATACCACTAGGCCTATACCTCCCCATATAATCTACCATATGTGACAATTTCAAGGAGAGCCCAATCTTAGGTCTTAGAGCTCCAAGATACAAAACTCTGCTACTCACAAGTTACCGTGATGACTGCACAGTGAGTAGTGTTTATGGCACTCCTCAGTTTGAACCAGTTTCTTTCAGACCCATGTACAACACTTGCTTAATTAGGGGGGTACGATTTCTCTTTCCTATAATAATCCCAATGAATTTCAGCATTTGGTCAGATGCTATATTCCCTCATAGTTATGAAGCTGCTGGAAAGCTCATTGCATAGAGCATAGAACAGTACAGAACGGTACAGGCCCTTTGGCCCACGATGTTGGACCGAACTTTTACCCTAATCCTAAGGTCTATCTAACCTCCACCCCTACCTTATACTATCATCTATATGCCTATCTAATAGCCGCTTAAATGACCCTAATGAGGCCGACTCCACTACCCTCTCCGGCAATGCATTCCACGCCCCGACCACTCTCTGAGTAAAGAACCTACCTCCGACACCTCCCCTATATCTACCTCCACTCACTTTAAAACTATGCCCCCTCATAATAGCTACCTCCACCCTAGGAAAAAGTCTCTGGCTGTCTACTCTATCTATACCTCTGATCATTTTGTACACCTCTATCAAGTCACCTCCCATGCTTCGTCGTTCTAAAGAGAAAAGCCCTAGCTCTCTCGACCTTTCCACGTAAGACCTTCCCTCCATTCCAGGCAACATCCTGGTAAATCTCCTCTGCACCTTTTCCAATGCTTCCACATCTTTCCTGTAATGAGGCGACCAGAACTGGACACAATACTCCAGATGTGGCCGAGCCAGGCTTTTGTATAGCTGGAGCGTAACTTCACGGCTCTTGAACTCAATCCCTCTATTAATGAAAGCTAACACACCATACGACTTCTTAACAACTCTATCCACCTGTGTGGCAGCTTTCAGGGAACTGTGGACATGAACCCCAAGATCCCTCTGCTCCTCCACACTGCCAAGAATCTTTCCGTTAACCCTGTATTCTGTTTTCAAGTTTTTCCTTCCAAAATGAATCACCTCACACTTTTCGGGATTAAACTCCATCTGCCACTTCTCAGCCCAGCTCTGCATCCTATCAATGTCCCTTTGTAACCTAGACAGCCCTCTGCACTGTCCACAACTAGACTCACCTTCGTATTATCCGTGAACTTACTAACCCACCCCGCCACTCCTTCATCCAAATCATTTACAGAAATCACAAATAGAAGAGGACACAGAACTGATCCTTGTGGTACACCACTTGTAACTGAGCACCATGTTGAATATTTTCCGTCCACTACCACCCTTTGTCTTCTAAGGGTCAGCCAATTCTGAATCCAATCTACCACATTTCCCCCTATCCCATGCATCCTTACCTTCTGCATGAGCCTACCATGGGGAACCTTATCAAATGCCTTACGTCAATCCATGTATACCATATCCACTGCTCTACCTTCATCCACGTGTTTGGTCACCTCTTCAAAGAATTCAATAAGGTTTGTGAGGCATGATCTGCCCCTCACAAATCCATGCTGACTATCTCGAATCGAACTGTGCCTTTCCAAGTGATCATAAATCCTATCTCTCAGAGCCCTTTCCAATAATTTGCCCACCACTGACATGAGACTAACTGGCCTGTAATTTCCAGGGTTATCCTTATTCCCTTTTTTGAACAAGGGAATGACGTTTGCCTCTCTCCAATCTTCCGGTTGGACTGTGAGGACAAAAAGATCATCGCCAAAGGCCCTGCGATCTCTTCCCTCGCTTCCCATAGAATCCTTGGATAAATCCCATCAGGCCCGGGAGACTTATCTATCTTCAACTTCCTCAAAATTCCTAGCACATCTTCCTTACTAATAGCAACATCCTCTAGTCTACCAGCCTCTTTCATACTGTCCTCCTCTTCAACTAGGTCCTTCTCAGTTGTGAATACTGAAGAAAAGTATTCATTAAGGACCTCTCCAAACTGTTTAGGCTCCGTGCACAAATTCCCTTTCCAATCCTTGATCAGCCCTATCATTTCTCTGGTCATTCTCTTGTTCCTCAAGTACATGTAAAAAGCCTTGGAGTTTTCCTTGATCCTATCTGCCAATTTTTTTCTCATGCCCCCTTATAACTCTCCTAAGCCCTTTCTTCAGCTCCTTCCTGGATAACTTGTATCCCTCTAGAGCTTTTTCCGTTCCTTGTTTCCTAAACCTTACGTAAGCATCCTTCTTCCTCTTAACCAGTTGTTCAACCTCTCTTGAGAACCAAGGCTCCCTCACTCGACCGCATCTTCCCTGCCTGCTGGGGACAAACATATCGAGCACACACAGTATGCATTCCTTAAACAATCTCCACATTTCAATAGTGTTCTTCCCTGACATCATCTGTTCCCACTTTATGTTACCCAGTTCTTGCCTAACAGAATTGTAGTTACCCTTCCCCCAATTATAAACCTTACCCTGCTGTATGTACCTATCCTTTTCCATGACTATTGTAAAAGTAACAGAGTTATGATCGCTACCGCCAAAATGCTCTCCTACCAACAGGTCTCACACTTGGCCCGGTTCATTGCCAAGCACCAAATCCAAAGTGGCCTCTCCTCGTGTGGTCTATCTACGTACTGTGTCAGGAATCCTTCCAGAACACACTGGACGAAATCCTCTCTATCTAAACTATTACAACTAAAATGTTTCCAATCAATATTTGGAAAGTTTAAGTCACCCATGACTACAACCCTGTGACTTCTGCACCTTTCCAGCACCTGCCTCCCAATCCGTTCCTCCACTTCTCTGCAACTATTAGGGGGTCTGTAAAAAAACCCCAACAAAGTGACTGCTCCTTTCTTGTTCCAGACCTCAACCCAAACTGACCCTGTAGACATATCATTCTCGAACTGCCTTTCAGTCGCTTCTGTACTAGCCCTGACTAGTAACGCCACTCCCCTGCCTCTTTTTCCACCCTCCCTATTCTTTTAAAGCATCTAAATCCCGGAACTTCCAACAACCATTCCTGTCCCTGAGTTATCCAAGTTTCTGTAATGGCCACAACATTGTAGTTCCAAGTGCTGACCCATGCTCTAAGTTCATCCGCCTTATTTCTGAAACTTCTAGCATTGAAGTATACACACCTCAAACCATCTCTGTGTCCACAATTATGCTCCATCGACCGCATTTCTTTATTAACAACCTCACTCCCTGTTGTGTCTGTTGGAAGGCTGAATACCTCATCCTCTGAATTACAAATCCGGTTCCCCACCCCCTGTCAATCTAGTTTAAACCATCCCATATAGCTTGAGCAAATCTCCCTCCCAGGATATTTGTGCCCTTCCGGTTCAGGTGCAACCTGTCCTTACTGTACAGGTCCCACTTTCCCCAGAATGTGCTCCAATTATCCACAGAATGGAAGGCCTCCCTCCTACACCAGCCCTGTAGCCACGTGTTTAGCTGCACTCTCTCCCTATTTCTTACCTCGTTATCACGTGGCATTGGTAGTAATCCAGAGATAACTACCTTGTTCGTCCTGGACTTCAGCTTCCAATTTAACTCCCTGTACTCATTCTTCACATTCTCTGTCCTTTTTCTACCTATGTCATTGGTACCAATGTGTACTATGACTGCTGGTTGCTCACCCTCCCCCTTAAGGATCTTGAAGACACGATAGGCAAGCCAACTCATAGCTTCAGCTTCCAGTAGCTGCTACCATGCACGGACCTCAGAAAATTTAGAAGGAATATTGGGCAGGAGTCCAAGTATTTTTTTCCCACTGTGGTTGAGTGTAATATAAATTATGTGTTTGAGCCCCATTTCCATACTTGAGCTCATAATCTCCTGACTCAGAGTTGAGAAGTGTGACAAACTGATGCATAGGTCAGTGAGATACTCCGGCAATAGTTATTCATTAAAAGGAATATCGGCTTAAAATTTATTTTGAAATAATTTGATGACGATTTTGTTGTATCTGTTAAATTTAATGAAACAAATTTAAGCGTATAAGAAAGCCAATCAGTACCCCCAATACAATGATGCCAGTGTTGGCTTCACATCAGATACCGCATATCATGAGATATGCACATCTGTTCAAATATACTTCTGTGCTCTTTCTCCATATTCATTAACAATTTTCCTCTTCAAATATTCATCAGCTGCATATTGAATGATTGAATAGCTACTTCTGGTAATGCACTCAATTTTCCAAACTCCTTTGCACATAAAAAATGTTTTAACCTCCCTTTTATATATCAATCCAAAATATATATCTTCTTGTTACTGATTAATTGACCAGTAAATGCAATCCTTCACTATTGACCCTCTCTAATCTTTCAAAACCTTGAACAATTCAGTTGGGTCTCTACCTTAACACCTCATACAATATAGTTATACCACTCTTTCCCTAAAGCAATAAGTTCTCAGTTATGGTATTATTCTAAAATAAACTACCTTTCACATAGCTCCAGTATCATTTCCACAAAGGGTGCTTTTGCTATTTAACTGTGACCAAATCAATAGTTTATATAAATTAATAATTCAGTGGCCCCGCACATAAAACTGCTAAATTACTTTTGTCCTCTTTATTATTCTTCCACCCGTAAGTGTGCCATTAAATTCCTTAAACCAAATTTTTTCAGGTCATTGGAGAGGAGTTTGAGAAAAAGTCCAAATTTCAGAATTTCAATATGATTCCATCCTCTTTTGACTTTCCTTGGGGAGGGATTGAAAATGAGTTGATTGGTATGTAATCAAGTAATGTAATTAAGTAGTTTTTGGGGGTGTTAAGATGCCAACTATAAGGTCCTTTAGACCTGAATCCTAGATTTTCCAGCCAAGGAGGTTGTTTCAGACTTACCAGCAACTCGCTAGAGTTACCAACCCATGGACAAAATGGGAAGAGTTCCTTCAGTGAAACCAATAAATTTGGCAAGCCTTTCATCAATTGCAATGAAGAGCTCCAGCCATGTCTATTGAGGGCCTGCTTGATAAAGCACCTTTTTTCAGAGAGTGTTTTCACTGCTTGACAGATGATTCCCAAAAATATTTAGGGCAGCACTGTGCCTCAGTGGTTAGAACTGCTGTCTCATAGCGCCAGGGACCTGGGTTCAATTCCATCCTCAGGTGACTGTCTGTGTGGAGTTTGCACATTCATCCCTGTCTGCGTGGCTTTCCACTGGGTGGTTTGGTTTCCTCCCACAGTCCAAAGATTTGTGGGTCAGGTGGATTGACCATACTAAGTTGCCCATAGTGTCCAGGGGTGTGTACGTTAGGTGGATTAGATGTAGGAAATGTAGGGTTATAGGGTAAGGGAATGGGGCTGGGTAGGATCTCTTTGGAGGAGCAGTGTGCACTTGTTAGCCCAAATGGCACGTTTGCACACTGTAGGGATTCTATGATATGTTCTTCCTTAACCTTCCATTGTTGTTCTGGGTAAATGTTACTCATTTATTATCCGCAATAAGATTGCCTTTTTCATCTTCCTCGCTTCCAGCATTGGTACACTTAAAAACAGGTTCCTTTACAACTATGTACAAATTCTCCAAACTGGGATGCTAGATTTTGGCAGAGTGATCAAATGTGAGCTAGAGTGGGCATTTGCTGGCCAACTTAAGTTGATTTGAAAAATCCCAGTCTGGTGACTGGGGTGATTGAACTTCTGCCTGTTATACCACCATTTTGCCAATGCATATTGGAGGTAGAGGAAACACTTGCCGGGCTGCCCTGAAAATCCTGTCAGTTTTGCTCTTGCTAGGACTAGTTGAGAGCAAATATTGATTTTTAACAGTGCATAACCCACGATAATCACAGAGAGATTAATCATTGCAGGGTAGTGCTTCAAAAAAAGTTTCATCCTAAAATACTTCAGGCTTTCAGAGCAACTGGGTGTGATTTTGTATGGTGAGTGCTTCTGCATGCACTTCAACCAATAATCTGATTCAAATTGTCCAATTCCAGAGATTTGAGGAGATCCTAGTGCAAAATGGAATGTTTGCATTTTCAACAGAGAAATAACATTTTTCCTGTTGGGTTTTCTGTTTATTTTTCACCCAGCTGCCAGTACAAATAAGCCTAATTTAGTAGTACAAGGCAGTACAATGCAGAAACAGGCAATTTGATGTAACTAGTCCAGACTGGTGTTTACGCTCCACTTGAGCTTCCTCCTACCTTCTCTCATCTAAAGCTACTCCCTTTTCTCACAAATGCTCGCAAGTACAATGAGCCACAGATACTAACTGCTTAGAATTTAACACTACTGAGTGATAACAAGGTGTAGATCTGGATGAACACAGCAGGCCAAGCAGCATTAGAGGAGCAGGAAGGCTGACGTTTTGGGCCTAGACCCTTCTTCAGAAATGGGGGAGGGGAAGGGGGGTTCTGAAATAAATAGGGAGAGACAGGGAGGCGGATAGAAGATGGATAGAGGAGAAGATAGGTGGAGAGGAGACAGACCGGTCGAAGAGGCGGGGATGGTGCCAGTAAAGGTGAGTGTAGGTGGGGAGGTAGGGAGGAGATAGGTCAGTCCAGGGAGGACGGACAGGTCAAGGGGGCGGGATGAGGTTAGTAGGTAGGAGATGGGGGTGGGGCTTGAGGTGGGAGGAGGGGATAGGTGGGAGGAAGGACAGGTTAGGGAGGCGGGGACGAGCTGGGCTGGTTTTGGGATGCAGTAGGGGGAGGGGAGATTTTGAAACTTGTGATGTCCACATTGATACCATTGGAGACCCACCTGCAGTGCCACAACGATGCTACCCGAAGGTTGCAGGAATAGCAACTCATATTCCGCTTGGGAACCCTGCAGCCCAATGGTATCAACGTGGACTTCACAAGCTTCAAAATCTCCCCTCCCCCTTCCGCATCCCAAAACTAGCCCAGCTCGTCCCCGACTCCCTAACCTGCCCTTCCTCCCACCTATCCCCTCCTCCCACCTCAAGCCCCACCCCCATCCCCTACCTACTAATCTCATCCCGCCCCCTTGACCTGTCCGTCCTCCCTGGACTGACCTATCTCCTCCTTACCTCCCCACCTACACATCACCTTTACTGGCTCCATCCCCGCCTCCTTGACCGGTCTGTCTCCTCTCCACCTATCTTCTCCTCTATCCATCTTCTATCCGCCTCCCCCTCTCTCCCTATTTATTTCAGAACCCCCTTCCCCTCCCCCATTTCTGAAGAAGGGTCTAGGCCTGAAACATCAGCCTTCCTGCTCCTCTGATGCTGCTTGGCGTGCTGTGTTCATCCAGCTCTACACCTTGTTATCTCAGATTCTCCAGCATCTGCAGTTCCTACTATCTCTGAAACATTACTACTGAGTGATAGTCTTGCTCCAGTGACGTTGGGACTTGAACATATAATACAACCTGTTACTTCAGGCCAAAACTAGGGATATGCAGTGTTCTTTGAGTTATCATTATTTAATTGAGATGTTAAATCATGATTCTGTCTGCTTTCTCAGGTGGGGACCAGATTACACAGCAGGGCAGTTTTTTTTTGGTCCAGAAGGAACATTAATACAACTCATAGGTCCACAAAAACTCATTATAACTTGTGACACCGTCCCTTTAATTCCAATAAATGTACAAATCTACTGTAAAGGGTCTTGCAGAGTATGTTTTTCGCCTAGTAGAAACTCCACTTGTATCATGATGAGTCATTTAATGTCAATTTGCATATATTTAGTCAGTTGCACCTATTAGAGGCAGGAATGCTAAAACCAATTTTCTGGCCAGTTCCAAAACCCATATGTGTCAGATGTTGGCTGTTAAAGAGCATTATTAATGCTGCTCCTTGAATGCTATAATATTTTGATCTCAACGCCACCCACAAAGAGTTTGAAGCTAATACAGTATGCATAGAAGAAACGACAGAACACTCAGTTATGAACCTATGGAATTCTCTCCCACAGGGAGCTGTGCAGCCGGTTCATTAGATTTATTCAAGGGTGAGCTGGACGTGGTCCTTGTGGCTACAGGGATCAAGGGGTATGGAGAGAAAGCGGGAATGGGATATTGAAATTACATGATCAGCCATCATCATTTTGAATGGTGGTGTAAGCTCAAAGGGCCAAATGGCCGACTCCTGCATCTATTTTCTACGTTTCTATAAATGCCTTTTTGCATTGAGCAGTATTATGTTCTTATTCTCTTCAAAAATATTTAAGCTGACCTAGTTTGTATACTCTTGGAATTTTTTTTTAGAAAAGCTAGTTTTGATTTTCAGGAAAGAAATGGTGCAGTGGGAATGTTAATTTTCCCAGCTAACTTGTCACTTTGAGAAACTAGTTAACACCAGTGTCTGCACATTTAAAATTTTACAGGAACACATAGTGGATTGACAAAATAATGAAGTAAGCCTGCAGGGCTGCAGCCTCCAAAGTGTTTTGATAATAAAGGAAAATGAGATCCTCATTAGCAAAAAAAATCCTTCTTGCTGTATTTGTTTAAAGGGGAGTGAACTTGTTTTGTTTGCAAAATCATTAAGCCTGTTTTTGACCTTAGCTTTATTCAATGCATATTATTGTTTGCCACAGCTACTGGTGTAGGTCAAAATGATAGTTCTTTGTGTTCTACATGAAGCAGGTCTACCCATGTAAAGGGCCTTCCATGTCATCACATATTCTGCATCAGGTCCAGATGGTTGACTGTTAATACACATTTTATTCTTTTACACAATTATTCGTTGGTGTAAGTACATGTATGTGGGAGGAAGATTTGCGTCATTTGTCATATTCCCAAGTGTTGCTGATGGACCTGTCAGAAAGATGGTGCATAAAGAAAAGTGTTGACTGAAACAGTGCCTTAGGGGAGGTCGGAGCTGAGTCAGCCAATTGCTATTAGGAGAACAGATGATACTCAGCAGGTTGTTATTTTTAATTGATCCTGTCAGATGAGTCCTTCACTTCTTATTTATGGCTGTCTTTGAAATCAGCTGCAAAATGCAAGAAACTTATTTATGATCACTAATTGCGAAAAACCCAGAACAGAAGTTTTAATTTTGACCAGTTATAATTTCTCATCTTAGATAAGGTATGGTAAATCTGATGTACATAAATGAAATTCTTTCAATATCTTAACTAATATGGATATTTCTTTTCAAAATCATATATAGGGTGTCATGTGTATTTCAACTTAGCAGTCCTCTTTCAAGTTGAAAAGCTTTTTACTTCAGCTACTTTGTAGCACCTTTTTATGTCAAAATCTCAAATTTAATATTTTGTTGGTCTTATTCCTTAAATGTAATTGTGTATATTTAGCCCAATTTGTGTTCTTTAATTTATTTCAAAGAGTAATTGCAATTGGTTCAGAAATAAGTGCCGTAAAATCCTAGAAAGGGTTTATATTTGTTTCTCAAAATAGAAAAGAAAGATATATTGACCTTCCGACATACAATTGTCTGCTTATAATAATTATATTATCATAACATATAATTATTATAATAATGAAGTGCAGTTACCATTCTAAATATTGCATTTTTTCCATCTATTAGAAAACATGTCACATCAACTTGAAAACTGTGATTACATAAGACACGGAGGAAAATTAGATAATTTTAAATATTGATTTTTCTATTTGTCATTTTCATATTTACTCTCAATTAATTGTGCCAGCCAAACAGAGCATTTTTTTTTAAAGGGAGAATTCCTTACTAAGTTGTTTTGTTTCCTGAGAGGAATGTTTCAAAATTACCTTCCAAATTAATTGGGAAGCCGAAGGAAGTAAGAACTTTTGTTTTTCTAATTTTAACTTGTATCACAAGGGTCTTCAGGCACCAGTTAAAATTTCTTTGGCCCTATGGGCTGGAAAACTTGCATTAGATTTTGGGAGAAAGTTAAAAATCATACATATAAATGTTTAAGTTGAGTTACTGGTAAAGTTGTTTAAAACATTTAGCATAACATTTTTAAAAAAGTTTATCAAAGCCTTAATCATCCGGCAAGAATTCACATTAGTCTAAAAAGACTTTTGACTGCTGGGCAATTCTTCTAATGATTACATCTCTTCGAGCTGACAAAAGTGTATCTGGGGGAGGAGTAAGTTCCAGCAGATTTCTTTGATCTCTTCGTTTCTTTGTAAGAATTTTTCTGTAAATGAACAAATAAGTCGTCTTTTTTACTGTTGGTTTTAAATAAACCTCAGATTTGCAGTGGTGGTAACAGGGAGGGAGGGAGACTTGAGACTTTCTTAATTCCATGCACAATCAGTTTCTGTTCTCAAGATGCACATAGGAAGAAAGAGAGATCAGTAAAAAGGAATCATCAGAATTGTTGAAAGGTTGAGTATCTTTTCAAAACTTGTTAAGAATTGTAGACACTGCGTTTTATTCTCCATTAACAATCACTTATATTATTAAAGTTATTTAAGAATACAGTGAATATATTATTGTATTTGACTGTGTAATATCACAGCACGTGTCTTTAACATTTTGGACCGTCCATAACTAAAATTTCTTTTCTCCACATTATAAGCATTGTACTTCCAGAACCTCGTTAAACAAACATAATACCAGGTGACAGCTAGAATATTTATTATTAAAATGATTAATTCTTGTCAGAGCCTGTGTCCATCCTAACCAATTAAAATGTCATTGCAAACAATTTATATTTGAATAAAATTTGCCAAATGTGGCAGAAATTATGGGTGGAATTTTCCAGTCTTCACCACAGGTTTAATAACTGTGGATGGATGAACTCAATCAGGTAAGAAGCAAAATACAGCATCTTGCCATTGAGACAAACTTCAGCAATTAATTTCTCCTCCTTCAGGTGGCATGTCGAGTATGATGCCAGCAGGATGCAAGAAGCCTATCTGCATGTATTTGCATCTCATTACTACCCCAATTCACTGGAATTTACTTCACCTTCCCAATTAACCCAATCAAGAAATGAAATTCTTTAGAAAACTGACAGCCAAAAATAGGCATCTGCCTGATGAATTGTACTTTTTCATTCACCTCAGACTAAGTACTTGCCGCTTTGTCCTTGTAATGATGCTACTTTAAATGATGCTTATTTGCATTGTACTTCATCAAGTACAGTTGGCTTGTCAAGTGGACCCAGACATTTTATCTACCATGACCATCTCCAAGTCCAAGTAGTACCTGCCAAACTGGAGACAGCTTATGGCTGAAGTACATGCTTTATCATAATGGCAAACAAAAGCCTACATATGGCTGAGTTGCATGGAGCTACAAAAAAAATGAAGGGGAAGTTGACAAGGGCATGCACCAGTCAGTCTGGGAGTAGTGGGGGACATGCTTCAACTAGTCCGCAGATGGAGGCAGGATGTGCTGCATTCAATTAGGGCTGGGGTCCTATGTGTCTGGGGGTTGTTGACCTGCAGTCAGTCAAGGATGGTAAAGAGTCTGTCGAGGCCATTGTTCATACTGAAACCAACTCACGTTTGGGGTTTGGCCTGCATTCTGGTGAAACAAAGGGAATGGCCACGGGGATAGGGAACAATTGGATGTTGTAGTTGGGGATTTAGAAGATTAGATGTAAAGAGCGGACAGTCTTGGGAAGGGAATTGTGGGTTACTAGTGGCGATGGTGATAGGGATGGGGAGAAAGGGCACTCAAATGGCCCAATAAGCAAGCTGAATTGAACCTTTAGAAAGCTTTTCCATCTAACTGCAGAAAATGGGAATAATTACATCTTACATGTTTTGGCAAAATGAAGTGCTCCCCAATTAACTAGGAGTCCAGTGGACAAACAAGAGCAGTTGCCATCAGTGGTACAATGTCACTGTATCAACAGTATCCATTCCACAAAACCTCTTTAAATCATGGATTCAAAGTACATTTTTGCCTGAATGCCACCTCATGATCTCTCAGATAATGCAGCAGAGAGGAAAATGCAATGTGTAATCTGCTCCATTGATGCAAGCCAACCATGTTGTGAATGGGGAAGGGTAGCAAGAGCTGGAGGTTGGGGTTGGTGTTGCGTGACCACATTGGAATGGCTCTGTGTCAGTGCCCACTGAAGGTAAGTTGATTGTTACATATGGAAGGTGGACTGGGTTGCTATCAGTAACCTGGCAATGCCACAGAAGCAGGGTGAATCATTTGTACTATACAGCCAGCAGAGTGCCCTATCAACAAGAAGCAGAGTTCATCAATAAGAAGGGGTTCAGGTCATCTAATGCCACACCAGCAAGATAAATTAGGTCTGCATACATTATCCAGGAAGCAATAACAATGCCTACATTCTGAAATATTCACAGACACCTGCATGGAACAACCTTCTCTTCACATACAGATCAGGAATAAGAGTTACCCTCTCAAACCCTGGTTTATGACTCTCATCAGAAGTCCGTAGACAAACACCGAGGAAAGGTACAATGCTGATCATGATTCCAGAAAGGCATTGTAGTGTAGATCATAGGACACTGAGGTTACAATTCTGATGCCTGAACTCGGCTGGTGGTGCAATACAGTAGACCTCAGATACAGCGTTCAGAATCATCATTATTTACCGCACCCTCCACAACTTGACTTGAGAAAGGGTGAGTGCCTCAGGATAGCATGAAATGAAAAATGGGAGGTCTCCACTGAGGAGGAAGTTGATGCTGAAGGTGCTGAGATGCCCCAGGAGGGCACCTTAGTGACACAGCTATGGTCTGACATGTAAGCGAAACATGTGAAAAACTCACAGCCATCTACTTCCCATGGTTTTAAGCTACATTGACATGGTTCTTATACTGTTGTTCTTGTTATGGACCAGCTGGCAGGGAGACCATTGCATCCTTTATTCAACATACCTCATTAACTAAGAAGCATTTCATTTTACAGTATTGTTTAGAATAAAAGCAAAGTTCTTCAATCTGTTTGAGATGTTGAGGCAAGAAGTGTAGCTGAGAGACATGTAGGCTTTGTGTTAACTGTGTTCTTTGCTTGGGTGAATGTCTGTGTGGAATATGCACATTCTCCCCATGTCTGCGTAAGCACCCTCTGGATGCTCCAATTTCCTTCCACAGTCCAAAGATGTGCAGGTTAGGTGGATTGACCATGCTAATTTGCCCATAGTGTCCAGGGATGTGCAGGCTAGGTGGATTAGCTATGGGAAATTAAGAGTTACAGGGATAGGGTAGGGAGATGGGTCTAAGTGGGATGTTCTTCAAAGGGATGATGTGGACTTGATGGGCTGAGTGGCCTGCTTCCACACTGTAGGAATTACATGACTCTAAGTCAGATGAACGGGTGGCTAAAGGGATGGTGTAGGAGGGAGAGCTTTAGAGTTTTGGATCATTGGGACAGTTTCTAGGGTAGTTTGGACCTTTACAACCTGAATGGGTTACATCTGACCCAGAACTGGTCCAATATCTTCAGAGCAGTTTGCTCGTTCTGCTGGGGAGGTTTTAATTTAATTTGGTAGAGAGTAGATGTAAAATTGGGAGTAAAGTTAAGTCCGTTATAGAAAGAATACTAGGACAGTCCAGCAGGCAGAGAAGACATGGGCACGATAAGGCATATGGGAGGATCACAAAGGTAAATTGTATTTATTTTAATACAAGGATCTTGACTGATAAGGGCGATGAACTTAGAGCATCAATCAACACATGGGAATACAATATTGTTGCAATTGCTGAGATATGGTTGAAGGAAGGGTAAGACTGGCAGCCTAAACATTCCAAGGTATAGAAGTTTCAGGCATGATGTGGATGGAATATAAGAGACGTTGAGTCATTGTAGTATTGATAGAGGAGACCACCACTGCAATAACGAGGATATCCTAGAGGTTCTTCAAATAAAACTTTCCAGGTAGAGTTTAGAAATAAAGAAGGGGCAATCACTTGGTTGGTATTATACTACAGGCTTCCCAACAGTCAGAAGGAGAGAGGAGTAGATATGTAGGCAAATCACAGTAAAGTGTGAGAGGAATAGAATTATAGTTGTAGGGAATTTCCATGTTGCTAACATTAATTCGGACTGCCTCCATGTAAATGATGAGATAAAATGGAACTTTCAAAGTGCAACTAGGAGAGATTTTTATACTAAACATGAATAGTCCTACTGGAAATGGGACAGTGTTAGACCTAATCCATTAAAATGAAGCCTGTCAAGTGATTGAAGTGTGTCGGTGGATGAATGTTTTGGGGATAGTGGTCAAACTCTGTAAGTTTCAAAGTCATTTAGGAAAAGGAAAATGATAGTGCAGAAGTGTCTAAGTTGGGGAAAGGCCAATTTCAATATCAACGTAAACAAAGACTGGGAGCAACCACTGCAGGTAAATCTACATTTGAAAAGTGGGAGGTTTTTAAAAGCAGTTTGGTGAGAGTTCAGGGCCAGCTTGTTCCTTTACGAGTCAAGGGTAAGGGCAGCAAATCCTGGGAACCTTGGTTGTCAAGGAATCTCAATAGTTTAATCAACAAAAAGAAGAAAGCATATGTTAAGTTCAAAGCATTGAAAATAGGGAAGGCCCTTCAGGAGTTCTAAAAAATAAAGTAGGAGGGCAAAGAGAGGCACAAAATATCTTTAGTTAATAGGATTAAGAAAAACTTGAAGACATTTTATAAGTGTTTTCAGAGCAAGAAGATTACCAGAGAAAGAATGGGGCCTATTAGACACCCAAGGGCAACCTGTGCATGGAGCTTGAGTTTGCTGGTAAGGTCTTAAATGAATATTTCTCATCTGTTTTCACAAATGAGAAAAACATTGTAGCTGGAGATTTCATTTTGAATTTTAAGGTTCTGGAACAAATTAACAACAAGGAGGAGTTATTAGATAGCTTAGCGGCATAAATCCCCATGGCCTGCAGAGTTATTTCTCAGGCTGCTGTGGGAGGCAAGGAAGGAAGGGTCTGGAAAAGTTATTTAATAGTTTGTTGGCTAATGTGGTTCTTTTGTTCAAGAAGGATAGGCCAGGGAATTACAGACCAGTTAGTCTGCCATCAGTGGTCTGGAAGTTATTGGAAAATATTCTGAGGGACAATATTAATCAATATTTGGAAAGGCAGGGATATATCAAGGGTAGTCAGCACAGATCTGGGGGGAGATCCTGTCTGAATAATAACTTTTTGATTAAGGTAGACTTCAGAAAGACCTTTCCCAAGGTCCTACATGGAAGGCTGGTCAAAAAAGTATGAGCCCATCGGATCCAAGGAAGTTGGCAAATTTGAACTAAAATTGGCTTGCAAATAGAAGTCAAAGCGTAATAGTGGAGAGAGATAGTAGGAACTGCAGATGCTGGAGAATCTGAGAT
>NC_063335.1:61620691-61713388 GCF_021869965.1 Rhincodon typus | reverse complement strand
CGGGCCTAGACCCTTCTTCAGAAAATTTTCTGAAGAAGGGTCTAGGCCTGAAACGTCAGCCTTCCTGCTCCTCTGATGCTGCTTGGCCTGCTGTGTTCATCCAGCTCTACACCTTGTTATCTCAGATTCTCCAACATCTGCAGTTCCTGCTATCTCTGTGTTAGATATCATCAGGCCCTGGGGACTTATCCACCTGAATGCTCTTCAAGAGATCCAACACCACTTTATTCTTGATCTCAAAATGCCATAGCATATTAGCATGCTTCCCACAAATCTCAATGTCCACAATATCCTTTTCCTGAGTGAATACTGATGCAAAGTACTCATTTGGGATCTCAACCACATCCTCTACCTCCAGGCAGAAGTTCCCTCCTTTATCCTTGAATGGTCCTACCTCCTCCCGATTTATCCTCTTGTTTTTGATGTAAGTATAGATAGCTTTGGGGTTAGTAAGAACTGCAGATGTTGAAGTCAGAGGTAACACAGTGTGGAGCTGGAGGAACACAGCAGGCCAGGCAGCATCAGAGGAACAAGAAAGTTGACGCTTTGGGTTGGGACCCTTCTTCAGAAATGGGGAGGGGGAAGGGAGCTGGCAAATAAATAGAGAGAGGAGGGGTGGGGCCAGGGAAGGTAGGTGGGACAATGATAGGTGAGTCAAGATAGGGAATGGTGGGAATTGGTCAGTGAGGTGGGAGGGGCAGATTAGGTGGGAGAGAAGATGGACAAGTTGTGTCAGGTCAAGGAGGTGGGGATGAGAGGGAGAGTTGGTCATGGGATGAGGCCGGGGGCGGAGAGATTTTGAAACTGGTAAGATCCACGTTTAGGCCATTGGGCTGTAGGCCCCCGAGGTGGAATATGAGATGCTGCTCCTTCAGTTTGCGGGTGGCGTCATTGTCACCCTAGGAGGCCCAGAATCAACATGTCACCCAGGGAGTGGGAGGGTGAGTTGAAATGGTTCGCTACCAGAAGGTGTTGTCGTTTGTCGCAAACAGAGCATAGGTGCTCTACAAAATGGCCTCCAAGACTCTGCTTGGTTTCACCGATGTAGAGGAGGCCACATCGGGAGCAGTGGATGCAGTAGACCACGTTGACGGATGTGCAGGTGAACTCCTGTCAGATGTGGAAGGTTTTTTTGGGGTCCTTGAATGGAGGTGAGGGGGGAGGTGTAAGGACAGGTGTAGCACTTCCTGCGGTTGCAGGGAAAGGTGCCAGAGGTGGTGAGGTTAGTGGGGAGTGTGGAGCAGATGATAGAGTCGCAGAGAGCATGGTCCCTACGAAAGGCAGATAGGGGTGGAGAAGGAAATATATCTTTGGCTGTGGGGTCAGATTGTAGGTGGCGGAAGTGGCAGAGAATGATATGTTGGATATGGAGGTGGCTAAGGAAAACCAGAAATGAGATAATCAACTCCAACGGACCCCAGAGTTTAAATAACAAGAGGGAAAACACAACAATGCTTCATCAGAGGCTGCACTGATGATGTTACCCAGCTGGGTAATGAAACATCTGCAAACTAACAAACCAGCTTGAAGAGCAAACCAACCACAGCATCCACAAATTGAGCTACAAATCTACTCAAGAACCTTAGGCACCTACAGGCACAATATGCTCAAGTGTGCCTGGAAATGGGAAACCCATTCTAAATGACAGAGTGCTACTGAGAGAAACTCTTCTTTCCTACACATATGCCTCAGGAATCAGATACTACCGCGCAGTTTTTGATACAAATCTCCTGTCAACAACACACAACCACAATGTCTGCAGACTGATGAAGGTAATGATTAACAACGCCCATAACTGGCTCCATAGACATGACAGGGTAGTTAAATGCCAAAAATCGCTATACCTAGACGCAACCAACCTACAGTGGACAACAGATTTAGAACGAGCAATTTACACAGTCAACAAATAAAACCAAAACGAAGAAAAGACAAATCCTACAAGAAAAGCTGGCCAAACTAACCCACCAAAATGACAACCAAAGATCAGACACTTGGATAAGAAACATATCTGACAGAAAACTAACAGACACAGAAAAAGCTGTACTAATACGTGGACTCAGCTACAACCACAGAGATGCTAACAAGACAGAATTCCTAGCCAGGAACAAAAACAAAGTTGCAAAAGCTCAGCAGGTCTGGCAGCACCTGTGAAGGAAAAAACAGAGTTAACGTTTCGGGTCCGGTGACCCTTCCTCAGAACTGATGGTGGCTGGGAAAACGTTAGTTTATAGATATAAATAGATTAGAGATATAAATAGATTTTCCAGCAACTTTGTTTTTGTTCCTGATTTACAGCATCCGCAGTTCTTTTGGTTTTTATTTAGAATTCGTGGCCAAACTAGAATCCACACTGAAGACCAATGTCATCAATGAGGAAACAAAATAAACCATAAGATAGACAGTAGTCCTGACACTGACCAGAAGGAATGAACATATCACTCTCAACACATCAGAAGGGAAGGCCCTAGAAAGACTGAAAAAAGACAGAAACGTCATAATCCTACCAGCAGACAAAGGGTGCATGACAGTAATGCTTAACAAGTGAGACTACCTCACTAAAGCACAGATGCTACTAACAGACACAAATACATACCAACAAGTGGAAATAGATTCAACACCACAACTGGGAAATAAAATCATCTACACACTAAGAGAGTCAAACAGACTGGACAAATCACAAAGCAGACTACCTGAAAATGAAACCTGAAGGGACAAACACCCCCCCGATTCTACAGCCTCCCAAAGGTGCACAAACCGGAAGTACTCCTCAGACCCATAGTCTCTCTCCCAGGCACAGCAACACATAGGTTAGCCAAGGAATTACAATGAAGACTAAAAGCACCTCATCAACAACTCACCCCACTCAATCCACTCAGCCCAGGAGTTCCTCAAGGACACAAGAACAGACGAGGACGAGACCATGGTGTCCTTTGGCGTTACCACCCTATTCACATCGATCGACATACCACTAGCAAGAGAAACATGAGCAACACTACTGAAAGAACTGGACCCGAGTAACACCATCTCCACAGACAACAAGCTGAAATTACTGGACCTATGCCTCATGATCCATTTTACCTTTAATAGCCAGATCTACAAACATATCAATGGGACACCTATGGGGTCACCCATCTCTGGACTAATAGCAGAAACAGTGATGCAGAGACTCAAAAGGATAGCCCTTCTGCAGACGCAACCCAAACTATGGGTCCAATATGTGAACGGCACTTTCGTTATCATCAAACGGTCTAAACTAGAATAAACACACCAACTTACAAACAACATTTTCACTGACATCAAATTCACTGGAGCAGAAGAAAAGAACAAACATCTCCCATTTCTGGACATGATGGTAGAACGCAGGGCCAACGGGGAATTTCTGACCAAAGTATATAAAAAGGCCACATACACAGATCATGTCCTAAATTTCAACAGTAACCACCCAAACACCCACAAACAGAGTTGCTTAAAGACACTGTTTAAACGAGCCACAACACACTGCAGCAACCCAGAACTACACCAAAATGAAGCAAATTACCTCTACCAAGTACTTAGGGACAACGGATACCCAAACAGCTCGGTCCGACGATGTCTGTCACAAAAACAACAACAGGAAGATACAGTACACCCCAACACACTTGTCACATTACTGTATATCAAGAATGTATCTGAACTGACGACAAGACTCCTACAGCCATTGGGCATCAGAGTAGCACACAAACGTACATCAACCCTACGCCAACTGCTAACAAGAACCAAAGACCCCTTACCCACTATGGACAGAACCAACGTAGTATACAAAATTCCATGCAAGGACTGCAACCATCAATACATTGGATGGACAGGAAGGAAACTGGCTACAAGGATACATGAACACCAACTAGCAACAAAAAGACACAACCAATACTCACTCGTCTCCATACACAAGGACAAGGAGAGCTACCAGTTCGATTGGGACAACGTCAGGATCAGAGGACAAACCAAACAGAAACAAGCAGGGGAATTTCTAGAGGCCTGGTTGTCCACCAAGAAGGCCATCAACAAACGCTTAGAATTAGACCCTATATACACACCACTGCAAAGAAAAAGCAGAAATGAGGTCATCAACTCCAATGGACCTCAGAGTTTAAATAACAAGCGGGAAAACACAACAATGCTTCATCGGAGGCTGCACTGATGATGTTACCCAGCAGGGTAATGAAACGTCAGCAAACTAACAAACCAGCTCGGCGAGTGAACCAACCACAGTATATGTAAAACATTATTGACTAGATTTCAAAATTAGCTAATTGACAGAAGTGTTGAGACTGTAAATGGTACTATATAAATGCAAGCTTTCTTTACCACCTTATCACATCTCTCAGAAATGTTTCTGTCACTTCTCATACAGTTAACAGACTTGTGTGCACATGACAATGATATTGCAAAAAGCACAACCTCACATTGTTGTCTGCCTGAATATTTAACAGTAGTACTCTATTGGGAGCACTTCCTCAGTCCTGCATTGAAGTGTTAAATTATATTGTGGGAGTCAAGTTATGGAGTGACTTTTATTAACTTTCTAATTCAGAAGGTGCTGACGTGGTGGCTCAGTGGTTAACGTTGCTGCCTCACAGTGCTGGGGACACAGATTTGATTCCACGCTTGGGCAATTTTATGGGTGGAGTTTGCACATTCTCACCGTGCCTGCATGGGTTTTCTCTAGGTGCTCTGGTTTCCTCCCACAATCCAAAGATGTGCAGGTTAGGTGGATTGGCTATCTAAATTGCTAAATAGTGTTCACGGTTGTGCAGGCCAGGTCGACTAGCCATGGGAAATGCAGGATTACAGGAATAATGTGGTTGGGGGTTTGTCTGGGTGGGATGCTCTTTGGAGGGGCAGTGTGCACTTGATGGGCCAAATGGCCTGCTTCCACACTGTAGGAATTGTATGAAATCTATAAGAAAAGAAACAATTATATTGTTAATTGAATCAATCAAATACATGACTTATTCCTCTGGAAGTACCTGAAATTGTAGTGATGTGAATGCTACAGCTCTCTCTCATCCATATAAATCTTGCAGACACAAAAGTTCACAGAATTGGGTGGTTGCTAGTTAATGACTTCTAGCATTTAAAATTATAAAAGTGAGAAATAGGCCTGAGACATGAGTGATTTAATTTCATGAAAGCTGATAGTCCAAAGATGTGCAGGTTAGGTGGATTGGCCATGCTAAATTGTTCCATAGTGTGCAGGTTAGGTGGATTAGGCATGGCACATATAGGGTTATGGGGGTAGGGTAGGGATCTGGGTCTGGGTGGGATGCACTTTGAAGAGTCAGTGCAGACTCAATGGGCCAGATGCCTCTTTCTGCACTGTAAGGATTCTATGATTCTAACAAAACAGAATATCTACAAATGCAGAAGTCTGAAATAAAACAGAAAGTGCTAGAAACATGCATCAGAATGTATATACACATCTGAAAAGAAACAATACATTAACATTTTGGTCCTAACTTTTTGATTATTCTGGATAACAGAACAATCCAACAATTTAACCAATCATTCTCTTTCTGAAGTTATTCAGCCTGCTATGTATTCATAGAATTTTTTATACTTATGTCAAGTAGAGTTTTCCTGTGATTGTTCTAGATGACAGAAATGCCCATATCAAACTCTGTACTTATAAACTGTTATGCAGCAGCTCTCCACCTTATTTGGTTTTCCTAAGTAGAACCTAATCATTTTAAAATTGCTCTTCAATTTCCATCTATTGCCCTTATGTTAGTTGAACTCTCAAATTTATTTGTCTTAAATATTTTGTTTGCAAGCCAATGCCCACATATTGTACGCCTGACTGACAGAGGTGGACTGGACTTTATATTGGCTAGAGTCCCTGACTCCAGATGTAAATATTGAGAGTGAGTTCTCTTTAGCATCAGCAGCTTGCTCCACAGCAATTCAATAATCAACTGACCATTAATTAACTCAGGATAAGAATTTTGTCCCCATATACTTTCCCTCCTGAAGCTGCCAACTCATCAAATAGCTGGCACCTCCCTGATCCTATCAGTGCCCTCTGGGGAAATTGACTTTGCTGGGACTGCACCCAGTTCAGGATGGTGATCATCAATGGAGCTGAACACCAAGCAAAGGGGCCAGCAAGGAAAGTAAGGGGTTTGGGGACATGAATGGACAGTTCAGGATTGGGGTGACATGGGTGGCAGGTCTTAGATTCTAGTGGATCTTCACATTGGTCAGTTCACAAATTCAGTTCAATATCTTGCCTATCACTAGCCTAAGTAGCCAGAGCTGCTCTGCTTCACATTTGGTGTCAGGTTACAGCTATCATGAGGAAAGTTCATGTCAGTTTGGGAAGAGGCACTAAGTTGTTCCTTAATAGGCCAGTTATGGGCCTCAAATTTCTACTTGATGTCTTCCCCACTATGTATACAATTCTGGCAGAATATAGGTGAGTGGATAGATGGTGCCATTAGAATTGCAACCAAATTTATATCCTGTGCTCCCTCCTCTTCACTCCCTCCTCCACCCCAATCCTTAAGAGCTGCATAACATTCAACCCAATATGTCTATTGCGCTCAGAGAGAGTAAGAACTGCAGATGTTGGAGTCAAGATAACACAGTGTGGAGCTAAAGGAACACAGCAAGCCTTTTTCTGAAGACGGGTCCCACATGCTCCTCTGAGGCTGTCTGATCTGCTGTGTTGCTCCAGCTCCACACTGTGTTATGTCTATTGCGCTGTTGTTGTATAAGGCATTTGGCTCAAAAGCTGATTATTCAGTTTGACTCCTCACTCTTGATATACGAGCTATCCAGTTTCTTATTTGTTAGCTTTCTATAACTATGAGTTAGTTTAGATCCAGCTACTATCTCTTAGGGGATAACAATGTCTCTTCCTAAATCTAATATAAGCAGCAAGTTGAATGTTAAAATAACCTGTCCTTTACTACTATGCAATATACCAGTTACTGTCACTCAATATGTGCCTGCTTCGCTGAGACCTCCACATGATCATCTTTCACCACATGAATTTTTTTATTCATTTTATTCATGAGATGTAGGCATCACTAGCTGGGCCAGCATTTAATGTCCATCCCTAATTCCCTACAGGGTAGTTAAGAGACAACCACATTTTTGTGGGTCTGGAATCACATGTAGGCCAGACAAAGTAAGGATTGTAGATCTTCTTCCCCAAAGGGTATGAGTGAACAATGGTTTCATGGTCATCATTAGACTCTCATTTCATTAATCTTTTAAAATTCATTCATGGGATGAGGGCATCATGACTAGGCCAGCATTTATGGCCCATCCCTAATTGCTTAGACAGCAGTTAAGAGTCAACCACATTGCTGTGGGTCTGGAGTCACATTTCGGCGAGACCAGCTGAGGATGGCAGTTTCCTTCCTGAACGGATATTAGTTTTTCCGACAATTGACAATGAATTTTTGGTCATCATTAACTCTTAATTCCAGATTTTCTTTTTATTATTGAATTCATATTCCACCATCTACCATGGTGGGATTTGAACCAAGGTCCCAAGAATCTATCTGGGTCTCTGGATTAATAGTATAGCAATAGTAACTATCACCTACCCAATAAGGCTTAGCATTAGCCATAGTAAGCCCTAAGTACTTGAAAATGGATTGGTGGCAGCTTTCTACTCAAGATATCCCAAAATCTTTAGAGTGATCATCTTGAAAAGTTTCCTCCTTTCAACAAAATGTCAGCTCTGGGCATCTCTTACAACCATTGCCAGTGCTAGATGCATGTGCCACATAGAGGTTTTGCCGCAGAACCTTACAAACTAGCACATCAATTGCAAATCATTTGTTATGACATAGTTAATTTGATCAAGTCTCTTAAAAACCTGAAAATGTTAGATGTTCCTGATAATTGTGTCTCGCACTGAACTAATGACTCTGTTAACTGTTGACTTCATACTAGCAACAAATTTTATTGAATAATGAGAAGTCATTTTAGAATATTCACCTTACGGAGGGTCCAGTTTTTCATTTTTTCTCTTAGGGAATAACAGTGCATCTCAATAAATCTAATGGAAGCTGGATAAGGATTGGACTCAAATTTCCAGGCATTCAGTGGTTAAGTGGCTCAGCGCTAGGGAGGATGGGGGAATGCTGAGAAACACCCCTGCCTTTCTAACCAAGTTATCTTCCCCATTCGTCACAATACCCTTGTGATACCCTGCTCTATCGATCTTTAGTCTGGTTTCCTTGCATCTGCTGCCAAATAATGCATAGCTGCCAGTCACTGATTGACCAAGAGTTGTTGGTGGAGTCTGGGGGACAGGAATTCTGCTGCTGGGTCCTTGATCCCAGTAAGGACTGCCAATGCCCAGTTAAGTTCATAAAGGACGGGCCATAAATTGGATTTTTGAAGAGCTTTTCCGCTGTATTCGCTCATCCCTAACCACAACTCTGTTGCACCAGTTTGACATTTCCATTTATTATACTGCTCAACTTGGAGGTCTCTGACTGAAAGGCCCAATTAGTGATGACCTACAGGCATTTTTATAATGTGCACTGTTATCCACTGGGAGCAGGGCTGACTCTGCCTGAGCTCATTTAACTTCAGATCTGTAACTGTCGACTAAAATCTAAGAAAAATGTTATCTATCCACTCTGACTGGATTTTAAGCTAATCCCAGTGGTGAAAGGATAGTATTTGAATCCACAGTGCTACCTGATCCCTCTCAATTCATATAAGTGTGCACCTTTCCAGTTTCATGCTGACAGAGGCAAAGAAATCATTCCAAATAAAACGTGGACAGGAAATGCAAAATGGACTTCAAGGTAGGGAAGATATTGGCTTGGAAAAGACAAAGAGGATAAATATGAAAATAAGCAGGGCATTTGGATCTTTTGTTCCTAATGTCTTGGTAAAGATAAGTATTTGGGATATTGAATATTTTAGCTGATTTGATCTTACTACAAATGAAAGGGTTTTCATTGGTTTTTGGGAATCACAAAATGCCATTTAAGCTTGACTTACCAAATTAAGCAATGTTGAGTGCATGGTCTGCTAATACTGCAAAAGGTAACTTTAATCATGTAAAAACTGCTTCCATCTCAACAATGCTATCTTAATGGCTTCAGTGAGATAAAACTGCTGCTTCTGAACTCTGATCTGGTATGAAGCGATTGACCCAAGATTGGGATTTGGTAAAACTGTACTTGTTCATGGAGGGTTTAATTCAGATAAAACAAAATATACTGCCCCTTTACTTAGCATCATAGAGATATACAGCATGGAAACAGAACCTGCGGTCCAAATCATCCATGCTAGATATCCTAAATAAACCTAGTCTCATCTTCCAGCATTTGGCCCATATCCCTCTAAACCCTTCCATTCTTATACCCATCCAGATGCCTTTTAAATGTCATAATTGTACCAGCCTCCACTGCTTCCTCTGGCAGCTCATTCCATACAAGCCCCTTAGGTCCCTTTTAAATCTTTCTCCTCTCACTCTAAACCTATGCTGTCTAGTTTTGGATTCCCCCACCCTGGGGTAAAGGTCTTGTCTATTTACCCTATAGATGCCCCTCATGATTTCATAAACCTCTATAAGGTCACCCCTCAGCCTCTGATGCTCCAGGGAAAATACCCCCAGTCTATTCAGCCTCTCCCTATAGATCAAACCCTCCAACTCTGGCAACATTCTTGTAAATCTTTTCTGAATTCTTTCAAGTTTCACAACATCTTTCCTATAGCAGGGAGACCAGAATTACACTTAAGCTTGTACATGTTTATGTAATACCCATCCCTCATATTTTGAGGTGAGGTAAGAATGCACAGTGGCTCAGTGGTTAGCACTGCTGCCTCACAGCACCAGGGTCCCAGGTTTGATTCCACCCTTGGATGACTGTCTGTGTGGAGTTTGCACATTCTCCTCGTGTCTGTGTGGATTTCCTTCAGGTGCTCCAGTTTCCTCCCACGGTCCAAAGATGTGCAGTCTAGGTGGATTGGCCATGCTAAATTGCCTGTAGTGCTCAGGGATGTGTAGATTAGATGGGTTATGGGGGATGGTCTGGGTGGGATACTCTGAGAGTAAGTATGGACTTGTTGAGCCGAAGGGCCTGTTTCCATACTGTAGGGATTCTAAGTCTATATCTAATGACTATTCTTTTCTTCATTTGATTGAGTGTGGCATCAAGGAGCCCTAGCAACTGTAATCAATGGGTACCAAGGAGCAAATTCTCCACTTGTGGGAGTTATACATAGCACAAACAAAGACAGTTGTTAATGGTTGGCGGGTTGTAGGGTGGTGTTACTCAGCTCATTCCCAGGACATCACTGCAGGAATTGTTCAGGATAGTGTTCTTGGTCTAAGCATCATCAGCTGCTTCACCAATGACTTTGTCATCGTTAAGGCCAGAAGCCGAGATGCTTGCTGATGTTTGCACAATGTTCTGTACCATTCACAATTCCTTACATACTGAAGCAGATTGCGATAAAATGCACCAAGACCTTCATGCCATCCAGACATGGCCTGATAAGAGGCAAGTAGTACTTGTGCCATTGTGCCAGGCAGTGACCATCTCTAACAAGATTCCAGCAAAGAATTCAGTAATCTCTCCATGATGTTTAATGGCATCACCATCACTTAATCTCCCACTATCAACATCCTGGGAGTTACTATTGGCCAGAAACTAAAATGAACTAGCCAGGTAAATACTAGGAGAAGGTCAGAGGCTACAAATTTGAGGTGAATAATTAACCTGCTGTATCCCCAAAGCCATTTAAAAGGCATGCGTTAGGAGTGTGATGGAATTACCTTCCACTGCTTGGATGAGTGTAACTCCTACAACATTCAAGAAGCTTAACACCATGCAAGGCAGAGCAGAATGCCTTATTTGAACCCTTCCATCATCTTTGATATTCAGTCATTCCACCAGCAAATCACAATGACAGCACAGTATGCAATTTGCAAGATGCACTGCAGTGATTCACAAAGTGTTCTTCTGCAGCACTTTCCAAATCTGTGACCTCTATAGGGAAATACCCTGTTATTAGAACTGGAAAAAGTTAGAAATATAAGCAGCAGAAAGGAAGGAAAAGGTGTGGGTTACACAAAAGAAAACCAGGCAGATGATTATGGGCTACGGAAAAGAAAACCGTACAGGTCTGCCACAGGTTGGAAGTCAGGGAGATTAAATAATTAATGCCTAAACCAAGAGAAGGTAATGGGATAAGTGAAAAAATAAAACAGAGCGGTGTAAATAAGATCAGCAGAGTCATTACTAATGGCAACTTCCAGCACTTAAGTGAGAAAAAAAAAATGCTAGAAATACTCATCAGTTATGGTAGCATCTGTGCAAAGAAAAACATGGAGCTAATGTTGCAGGTTGATGGCATTTCATGAGAAGGGTTAGAGAAGTAACAGGTTTAAAGCAAGTGAAACAGAGTTGGGGGTGGTGGTAGTGAGAAAAAGAAGAGAAAAAGGGGTAGTGAACCAAGGCAAAGGGAGTGGCAATGAGACAAGTAAAAGATGTGTTTTGAGAAAGTGTGACTGGTAGAATTGTATACAGTTGCCACTTGTAAGAAATAAAAGGAGAGCTAAAAACAAGAAATTAAACCAGCAAAGAAAAATGGGAGACAAAATAAGGCAGATGTCAATCTCAAATTGTTGAATTCAATATAAAGTTGAAAGGTTTTAAAGTGCTTAAAGACAAGTTGCTGTTTCTCATGCTTACACTGTGCTTCATTGGAACATTACAGGAGGAAGTGTAAAGAGAAGTCAGAATGGGAGTAAGATGGAGAATTTTAAAAAAGATAGGCAACAAGAAGTAAGGAGTCACAATTTCAGTCTGAGTACAAGTGGTCAACATTTGCATTTGATCTTCACACAATGTAAAAGGACATTACATCATGAGGAATTTACAGAAGGCTGGATTTTAGCCGTGGTCCTCAGCAACAAATTAGAAAGCACTGGTTCAACACTGTTGATGTCACTTTGGAGGAGCTGTTTGATCAGGACAGGAGATATTTCGGCAGCAATGCCTATTGCTATTGGAGTGGGTCATGGGGTGCCTGATTAGTAATCCTCCAGGCTGCAAAGAGGCTGCTAGTGTTCACGAGACAGTCTCTCCACAGGTTAAGGCTTATACAGTGCTGGTAAAGTGTTAGTTGTTGCAAGAAAAACCTTTAATTAAAAAAAAGTATAACTATATCTTCTGTGCAGGACAGTAATCCATAACCTTTCCTCCTGTGGCATTTTCCATGATGATTTTTATTGATATCTTTAGTGGTATATAATACACAGTAAGGATCGATTGAAGTAGCTTCCTATCATAAGCCAGGAAGGTTAATTTCATAGAACAGAATCTCTACGATGGAAGAAGGCTATTCGGCTCATCAAGTCCACACTGGCCCTCCGAAGAGCATCCCACCCAGACCCAACCCCCTATCCTGTAACCCTGCATTTCCCATCACTAAAACCCACCTAGCCTGCACATCCCTGGATTTAGCATGATCAATCCACTTAGCCTACACGTCTTTGAACTGTGGGAGAAAACTGGAGCAACCACAGGAAACCCACACAGACATGGGGAGAACATACAAACTCCACACAAGCAGTCACCCGAGGGTGAAATTGAACCCAAATCGCTAGCGCTGTGAAGCAGCAGTGCTAACGACTGAGCCACCGTGCTGCCCCATAATTACATCAGTATTAGGCAAGAACTGGAAAAATTAGATTAGGTGTGCTATTTGAGGGTAAATCCATATCCGACATGTAGGAACCTTTTAAAGGCCAGTTGATCAAAGTTCAGGACCAACATGTTCCTGTGAGAATCAAAGATAAGGATGGCAAGGTTTGGGAACTCTGGATGACAAGAGATATTAAAAGATTAGTCGAAAAGAATAAAGGAAGCATATGTAAGTTTTAGGCAACTGAAATTAGACAAAGCCCTTGAGGAACATAAAGTAAGCAATAAAGAACGCAAACAAGGAATTAGGATGGCTAGAAGGTGCCATGAAATGTGTTTGGCAAGTAGGATTAAGGAGAATCCCAAACATTCTCCAAGATGGCCGTGGTGGAGTAGGCAGTGTCTGGACTCTTGAGCTGGATCACATCCATTCCACCCACTTTCTTTTTCACTTTCATTTTGTTTCCTTCTTTTCTCATATTTTTTAGTGTTTAGTGTTTAGTGTTTTTTACTTACCTCTTGGAGGCTGTGGAGACAGAGGTAGCAATGGACTGTGGCAGAAACTGGGGTCCAGCGCAAGCCCTGATGGCGGCAGTGGCAAGGTGGAGGCCGGTGGCTGGCAGTGAAGGATGGAGGCAGCAGGGATGGCGAAGCATAGTGGCAGCAGTGGTCAGCGATGAAGTGGTGAAGGATAGCGGCAGCGGCAGTTGGCCGTGAGGGATGGCAGCAGCGGTGATGTGGCAGTTGGGGCCGAAACTGCTATGGCAGGAATAGTAACTGTGTTGGATCTTCACTACAGATAGATGGCTTTCTATAACCAACACCATTTACCAGTCCTCCCCTTCCCATATACTGTGCTTTTCACCTATTCTCCATTTTTTAATTTACTGTCCACATCAGGTTTGGCCATTGACAGTGACAGGATGTTGCATTATTTCGGCAGTGAAATTCATCAAGAAAATACTGTATTATGTTGAAAGGCACAATTTTAAAACTCTCAATATTTGTTTTGCATGTTAAACAGTCACCATATATTATTATTCCAACTTTAATTTTGTTACATTATCTTGTTGCGCAGTCTTAATGTCACAGCTGATTTTATATTTGTGAAAAATGACATTAACGATTTATGATGCCTTTACTGGCAGGGTAAGGCAAGTGAGACTAGTTTAATAACTTTATCTTTTTTTGTGCCCTTTCTGCCCATGCCTTCTGTTTTTGCTCAAGTAGGCTTGTTGGAAGAAGTAGTGGTAGATGATAGATTAATAAAAATGTTGCTGGACTAATAACTGGTCCAGGGGCTCAAAAACATAACTGAAGTCAAGCCATGGCAGCTGGGGAAATTTAAAATCAATTAATGAACAAATCTAGGATAAAATGCTAGATGACTTAACAATGATCATGAAAGCCCCATCGCTTCATTAGAATAAATATATTCCCAGAGGTAACCTAGGAACTTTATATGGTTTAGCTTATATTTTTAATGATCTTCAGTTTTATCAAGCTGCTACAGAAAAATCAAATAAAAATGAAAATAAACGACCCAGTATCAACATATGAACAGATTTAGCAAAGCCAAGTGCTGCTCAAATGATCTTGTAAGGTTCTCCTCTGGCAACCTGTGAAAGAAGTGAGAAAGCAGTCTCACAGGCTAGTCAATCAATAGGTTTAACACAGTCATACTCACCAAATCATATCTTAGTGCCAAAGTCCCAGACTCGACCATTATTACAACAATAAGAAAGGTGCAATCGCTATGATGGGGTTATACTACAAGCCTCCCAATAGCTAGCAGGAGATATGCAAAGGAAAGATGTCAAAACATTGGGATTTTTGTAGTGATTGTTTTTAACTTCCTGATATTTACTAGGTCTCCCTTAGTGCCAGAAGTGTAGACGAAACAGACTTTTTTAAAATTCATTGACAGGATTTGGGCATCGCTGGTTAGGCAGCATTCATTGCTCATCCCTAATTGCCCAGAGGGCAGTTCAGAGTCAACCACATTGCTGTGGGTCTGGAGCCACAAATAGGCCAGACCAGGTGAAGATGGCAGTTTCCTTCCATAAAGGACATTAGTGAGCCAGATGGGTTTTTCCAACAATTGACAATGGATTCATGGTCATCATTAGATTCTTAGTTCCAGATATTTTATTGAATTCAAATTCCACCATCTGCCAAGATGGGATTTGAACCTGGGTCCCCAGAACATTAGATAACAAGGTGTAGAGCTGGATGAAAACAGCAGGCCAAGCAGCATCAGAGGAGCAGGAAAGCTGACGTTTCGGGCCTAGACCCTTCTTCGTAATTTGATTCAATTTAAGCTAGCGATTGATAAAGTACTGACTATCAGTGATGTCTGACCTTCCCGTCTGATTCCCACATCTCCTCTTCTGATCTCTCGTTAATCTCTGTGGTCAACAAGTCCAGATCATAGGAATAAATTAGAAAAATAAAAAATAAAAGTTCAAAACAACGGTCGTTCCAACACAGTCCATGTAGGCACTTAGTCTCCACCACACCGAACTTCACCTCGAGGCCACATGTTCACACTGAGGCCACTCTGGGCGTGAGACTGTCACACCAGGCCATTGAGGGACTGCAATGCTAAGCCAAGGGATTACCACATCAGGCCAGGAGATAGGGTAGATGGGAAGAAACTCTCCCATTGATAGAGGGATCAATTCATGTTAAGGGTCAGAAGGTTTGAAGGAGATGTGATGATAAACATTTCACTCAGACAGTGATGGGAATCTGGAATTCACTGCCTGCAAGGGTGGTAGAAGCAAAAATCCTCATAACTTTTAAAAAATATTTAGATGTGCACTTGTGATGCCAAGGCATCCAAGGCTACGGTCCAAGTGCTGGAAAATGAAACTAAAATAGTTAGGTGATTGTTTTTGACAAGTGCAGATGTGATGGGCTGATGGACCTCTTTCTGAGTTGTAGATCTCTATGTCTCCATGTTGGAGATGGGAGGGTATATATGAGAGTAGGATTCCTCCAGTGATCCATATCACCTTCCAGTATATGCAAGCTGCAGCGTATGAGTAATCTTGCATCGCAAATAGCCTTCATTTGAAAACAGGGCAACTACAAATAAATTTCAGGAGATGCAATCAGATGCAACGTGTAAACCAGTGCCTCAGCAATTAATATGCCAACTACCTGTTTATGAACTGTGGTCAGTGCCTTGCACTGTGTTACTTTTCTTCCAGTATTGCTACTTTTCTTTCGGTATGTTCCTAGTTAACAGTTTTAAAATAGGATGAAGTCATCCATGTTTTCAAATCCCTCAGTGACTTCCATACTCCGATCATCTCCTCGACACTTTTGAGAAAAATGCACTGATTTAATTTTGGTCCATTCATCATGTGCAATTTTATTGTGCCATTGGTAGTCATTTCTTCAACTTCCTCAAAATTAATCTCCGGGATTTCCTCCTTAAACCTCTCTGTCATTTTGACCTTCCTTAAAATGTTCATTAAAACCTACGTCTTTGGTTAAGCTTCTGTCTATCAACCCTAATATATGGGTCAATGTGGCAATTTTCTTTCATCATGCTTCTGTGAAGTGCCTTAGAGCATTTTGTTACATTAAGGATGCTATATATACATGTTGTTGAGGTATCACTGTGGCTGCCTGCTTCAAGCAGGGATATGGACTGCTGCTTGAGAATGATGTTCCTTTAAAATGTATCTGGTGGACTCATTAAGTTTTCCTTGCTCTGGAAAGAAAGCAGGTAAGATATAATCAGATTGAATATTTTAATGTAACACATTGCACATTGTACATTTCACCAAAAAGATCCCTCTGTAGTCAATCCAAAGCATACTAGTGGAATGGAACCACATGTATGCCACCAACCTGACGTGAAGTTCATGAAATTCATCAGTTTGGAGATGGCATGAATGGCATAAAAAGATTTTTTTTCTCTCTGAACCTGTGGGAAAGATTTATCATGCATGTCTTCTGGGATCTTCACCTTTGAATATATCTATCAATATCAGAAACATCAGTTCCTCATAACTGAAAAGACCTGATAATCAGATAATTAATGGATGCTGTCAGTCACAGCCCTAGGCAGAGCAGTTGGAGACACTGATCATTTTAATTAGATTATAGTATTAAAAATTATCAGCCTCAAAGACTCATTGGACATTATGTAGTATTTCTCTATTGTATGTGGATATGCCAACGAAGATGTATATTTCCTTTGCAATTGAGACTCATCCTATTTGATTCCTTTTTAGAAGCCTGCAGCTCCTTCTCATTTAATGTCACCACAGAATTTTTGGATGGAAGTTGCAAATTTTCCTCGTGCAATTTGTGTTTAGTATCAAGGTCAGATATTGTATATATAATCATAGATGTCATTGGATAATTTAAACCCGAGTGATAAAAATTGACTATGGATCAGGTAAGAACTTTATGACAAGCTTCTAAACAAGGGCCAAGCCTACTTTGGTCTGCCCATTTCTGTTTTTAATGGAGGTGGCACATAATCTGTTCCCAGGAGGCAGCCCAATCATTGAAAAATTCTTAAACACACTTAATTGGGATTCCTGAGCTTTTGGAAATCCAGCAAACAAAATGAGATAAGTAGGGCTATATTCAAAGTTAGTACATTTATAGCAAAGCTAATAGCCCAGGACTGTGGGCCTCCAAGGGAAACAAACTAAGCAGTACCTCTTTATGACAGAGGACTATGGAGACTCAGTCTTTGACACAATTTAAGCTAGCGATTGATAAAGTACTGATTATCAGTGATGTCTGACCTTCCCGTCTGATTCCCACATTTTCTCTTCTGATCTCTCGTTAATCTCTGTGGTCAACCCCGAACCCCCAAATATGCAAGACTCACCCATCACTATCTGCTCCTCTCTGCTGGACCCCAATAATCTCTACTGCCAGCAAAACTAAACATATCTCCCACTGGGCCACAGTTCCTTCTGCAATATGCCCCACCTGACAGGAAGCCAAGTTTGGAAATCAGGTCAACTTTTAAAAAGCACAAAGAATGTACATATTATACTTAAATTTCCATGGTGCTTAAATTTCTCCACTAGCCTCAAGCATTAGTTCCACTTATAGAACTGTCATAGTTCATTAGCAATGATTCAATGAACTAGCACAAATTCACAGGCACTTTTTAAAATAACAGCTGTAGAATTTTTTGAAATTACTTTGCAATATAACAAATATTGTTCTAAATATGAACTATCAAATTTTCAGTTCTCTCATCTGATTATTTTACCTAAAACCTTTAATGAATTGAAGTGGTTAAGATACGCAATTGCAAACTTAAATTGGCTGACACGATCACCTGACTGTAAGTTGAGGTAAGTTCAGGAGACCAATGTACAAGAAGTATATCACCTGCACTAAAATGACTATTTGATCTAAATACCTTGAAAGCAGAGAATTGAGTCAGGGTGAAAAAAAAACTCCAATCTGTATCTCCTGTTTTAATTCACGCTTGTATTGTCATTTCATATATTAGGAAATGTAAGGCTTGTGGCCTGTTAAGACAGTTTGGAAAATTAATGAAGCTAGACTTGGAAATACACAGTGAAATATATTTCAGCGGTTGCTTTTGAGTAGCAGGGTAGACAGAAAGAAAATGGATTGGGATGTGGTTAAAAAGATTAAAATATTCACATTGAAAACTTCTACAATTTTTTTTAATTCATTTGTGGGATATGGGCATCGCTGACTAGCCAGCATTTATTGCCCTTTCTTAGTTGCCCTTGAGAAGGTGGTTGTGAGCTGTCTTCTTGAACTGCTACAGTTCACCTGCTGTGGATTGACTCAGTGCAATTAGGGAGGGAATGCTAGGATTTTGACCCAGCAGCAGTAAAAGAATGATGATATATTTCCATGATGAGTGGCTTGGAGAAGAAATTGAAGGTGGTGGTGTTCCCATGTATCTGCTGCCTTTGTCCTTCTACATGGAAGTTGTCATGGGTTTGGAGGTGATTTTGAGGATCTTTGGTGAATTTCTGCAGTACATCTTGTTGATGGTACACAGTGCTGCTACTGAGTGTCAGTAGTGTCAATTAAGCAGCATACTTTATCTTGGATGGTGTCAAGCTTCTTGAGTGGTGTTGGAGCAGCACCCATCCAGGCAAGAGCATTCTATCACACTCCTGACTTGTGCCCTGTAGACAATGGACAGGATTTGGGGTGTCTAGAGGTGAGTTACTCAAACAAAAACTTTTCACTGTACCTTGGTGACAATAATAAATCAAATCAAATCATATCAAAACAAAGAAGTTTTACTGTCCCTTGTTATCTGGTTTGATGGTGGGGAAGAAAGTAAAGCCTAGCAGGGGCTTGCCCACTGCCTACCTATTGTTCTTATCCACACCACAATTTTACCAGCAATACGAGTAGCGTCAGGCAGCCAACCAGCCTGTGGGCCTACAGTATACAGTTGAGGTGCTCATCCTGCCACCAGCAGGATTTAACCAATGGCGAGTGAAACTCCCAAATTTCCTGTCTGATAGGTGACAGGCAAGATGGTCTTTCCTTAACTGACACTTCGGGCACATTTGGAGGCTCCTCCTCATTGCCCGACCCTCCTGGCCTTTCTCCCCAAGCCCCCTTGTGTGATCTATCAGTTTGTACTGAGTTTTGCCTTTGCTGGGCCAGATCCATTGCAGATCCTGTCCTCTTGGCTTCTCAGCTGTACCCTCAGCGACCTCCAATGATGCTGTCAGTACTGAAGTGGTCAGCAGCTCTCTAAATTGGGACTTCCAGTTGCTGACTTTATAAATTTCAAAAATATACTTTATTCATCAAAATATCTTTCTATACATACAAAGTTACTAAAGCAGTTTGGGTTTGTACAATAGGGTATGAAGAAACAAACAAACATTGGAGTTGAATCTATCCAGCAAACAAACTTGTACAAGATTATAGTTATATATATTTAAGGCATCGGGAGGGTCCAATAGCTGAATGGACCCCATTTAACTTCGGCAGAAACACCTTCAATGGTGGTCTTTCCCCTCTGCGCCTTGGCAGCCGTTGCCCTGAGTTTTACTGCATCCCTCAGCACGTAGTTCTAGGCCTTGGAATGTCTGTAACACTCGGTCGAGGTCAACTACTTGCTCTGAAGGACCAATAATTTTCAGGCAGACCAAAGAGTGTCTTTCACCGAGTTGATTGTCCTTCAGGCACAGTCCAATGTTTGTCTCAATGTGTGATCATAGAGCACAGAAGTCCTGTGGCACAGAGCTGCTCAGGGTGAATTTTGACAAAAATCATTGCATCTTTCTCCAGACTTCCATTGCAAAGGCACATTCCAGAAGAGATGTGTGACAGTCTGTAACCTCCAACCCCCAGCAGCCGCTTTGAGGGTAGTGTGCGGAGGAACAGAGTCTGGCTGTACCTGAAAGATCTGAAGACAGAAATCCCACCTCTCCTCTCTTAGTTGTCATATAACGACAGTAGGCTAGTGTCAATCACTGGTGAGGTGACTTCTTAGCTGTGGTGTTTGCAATACTCTGTAAAATCTAGCCACTGGTTTCAGCAGGGTTTTTACGCACACAAAAGAAACCTCCCTGAATCAAAATAAAACTTTAAAAAATCAAAACTCAGATACATATGGAATGAGCTGCCAGAGGAGATGGTGAAGGCTCATTGAATTAGAACATTTAAAAGACATCTGAATGGATACATGAATAGGAAGGGTTTAGAGGGCTATGTGCCAAACGCTGGCATTTGGGACCAGATCAGTTTAGGATATCTATTTGGCATGGATGAGTTGGACCGAAGGGTCTGGTTCCATGCTTTATGACTCTATGACTATATATCCTAGAAATTTTCTCTGTCCTGGTGTGCTGTGTCAAGGTGAGAAGTATCATGAAATTTTCAGGAAGCAGCACTGTTTTACATAAGCTTCAATGTGGCACCTGCACTTCCGATCTCCTCTGGAGCCAAAGTGTTTATCATTGAAGGCAATATCTGCTGCCCCTATTGACCGCGCATGCACAAGCCTCCAGAACTATATTGTGAACATGGATTGAAAAAATTGGGTGTTCCATGGAATTGTTTATTTCATTGAAGTGTGCCTTCATTCTGACAAGGTCCACTGCTTTATACAAATGGCAGATTATTCTTTTTCACTGTTGGACATACAATACTTGCCTATATATGTGTTTTTGAAAAAGATTTACATTTATATAATTGCTTTCATAATTACAAGGCCTAATGAAGTACTTTTGAACAATAGTCACTATCGTAAAATAGGAAATACACAAACAATTTGCACTGATTAAGCTCCCACAAATAACAGATAATTTAATTTTGTCATGTCATTTAAAGGATGAATTCTGGCTACCATACCATCATTAATTCATCTATTCTTCTTCCATCTGTGCTATAAGAATTTTGCATCCACTTGAGACGGCATTCTGCACTTCACCTTAACCCGATCTTATCAAAAAGACAGTTCCTCTGACAATGCAGCACTCCTTCAGAACAAGAGTGTCAGCTTTGATTTTTATGTGTTTAAGTTCTGGAGCAGACTAAGCTCAGAATCAAGTGAAGTAGAGGCAAGAATTCTATCTAGTGAGTCAAAGCTAACACAGTAAATAGGTCACTTTATTCTAAGGTTCTTTTTGAATATCGTGAAGAGTGGTTTTTTTATAAAGTTTAAAAAAAAATTAAAATTATGTTAGTTATTATTAAATAATCTATTTTGAGGAGCCAATCAGACACTCATGATAAGGCTCCTTGCCAAAAACAGTCTTCCAGTCGACTTTTACTGCTTCAGTCACAGTGATCTGTTCTTTGCTTCTAGCCGTGTCCTCATGGCCCCTACCAATAGGCACTCATGGTGTGTTTCCTCTCTGGGAGCAATCCTTTCTCAGATTGCTCAAGCTCTAGCTGTCGATTCCCCATACAGTTTCAGGGTTTGGTTTTACGTATCTTCCCACTCATTCTTTCCTCCAGATTGTAACTTTTTTTAACTGATCGCTTTTGTACCAATTGCGAGGTCATAGAGTTAAACTCAGTCTTTGCTGTGGTTGGCTTTCTGCAGCATCAGGGGTGTGACTGATCAGCGGCCAATCCCGAATGATTCTGATTCCTGCTATCTCTCAGGTTGATTCCCCAGCACGCATACAGGCAGATGTGCTAAACTGAAATCATGAAAATATACAGAATCCCAGTAGTAACACAATGTGGACCTGGAGGAACACAGCAGGCCAGGCAACATCAGAGGAGTAGGTGCTGCCTGGTCTGCTGTGTTCTGTCTGATGCTGCCTGGCCTGTTGTGTTCCTGCAGCTCCACACTGTGTCCAGTATTGGCAGTTCTTATTATCTCAGAATCTTATTGGGGTGTGAGAGGAATTGGGTTATATAAGTAAGGGATTTCAACTTTGTTAACATTAACTGGGAGTGCTTTAATGTGAAAGAACTCGGAAGGGTGAACTTTTTAAAGAGCACCCAGAAAAGTTTTTAGTGCCAGTACCTAGGTAGTCCTACTGGAGATGGGGCATTGTTAGACCTAATCCTCGAGAATGAAGCCAGTCAAGTGGTTGAGGTGTCAGTGGGCAAACATTTTAGGGACAGTGAACATGGCTCTAAGTTTCAAAGTCATTATGAAAATGGACTGGGTAGTGCAGAAGATAAATGTCTAAACTGGGGCAAGTCCAATATCACTAGACAGGATCTGGCAAACTTAGATTGGGAACAGCTACTTGCAGGTAAATCTACATTTGGAAAGACAGAATCTTTTAAAAGTAGAATAGTGAGAGTTCAGGGCTAGAAAGATTTCCTCTAAGAGTGAGGGGCAAGGGCAGCAAGTGCAGGGAACCCTGGAAGTCAAGGGATATCGACAGTTTGATAAAGAAAAAGAAGGAAGCAAATCTTAGGCTAAGAGCATTAAGAACAGGTAAAGCTCTTCAGGTGTATCGAGACTGCAGGAAGTGGTTAAAAAAGAAATGAGAAGAACAAAGAGGAACCACAAACTATCTTTGCAAATAGGATTGGGGAAACTCCAAGGCATTTTATAAATGTAATAAGAGCAAGAGGACTATCAGAGGAAGAATGGGTCCTAGTAGAGACCAAAGTAGCAATCTGTGTGCTGAACCAGAGGATGTGGGTGAAGTCTTAAATGAATATTTCTCATCTGTATTCACAAAGGTGAAAGACATTTCAGATAGGAGAGAGATGGTGAGATTCTAGAGCATGTTCAGATCAACAAGGATGAGATATTAAATGTTTTAATGGGTATAAACTTGCACAAATCCCCATGGCCTAATGAGATGTATCCCAGGCAGCCGTGGGAAGCAAGGGGGGAGCTATTTAATACTTCGCTGGCCGTATGTGAAGTGCCAGATGACCGGAGGATAGACCAGGTAATTACAGACCAGTCAGCCTTATGTCAGTGGTGTGGAGATTATTGGAAAAAATTCTGAGGGACAGGATTAATCAACACTTGATAAAGCCATGGAATGATCAAGAATAGTCAGCATGGGTTTATTGGAGGGAGATTATGTCTGAGTAAATTAATTGAGTCTTTGAAAAGATGACTAAATATATTGATGAGGGTAGTGCAGTTGGTGTGGTTTACATGGTCTAGAGTAAGGCCTTTCGCAATGCTGGTCTAATTGTAAGAGCCCATGGGATCCAAACAAGTTGGCAATGGTATCCAAAGCTGTCTTGCAAATAGGGGGCAAAGAGTGATGATTGAGTGTATATCTTGTGATTGGAAGCCTGTGACCAGTAGTGTACCACAGGTCAGTGTTGAGACCTTGCTATTTGTTTTCGATATTAATGACTTGGATGTGAATATAAAAAGTATAATTAGTAAGTTTGAAGATGATATCAAAATTAGTGATGTTCACAGTGAAGAGGATGGTCTCAGGATACAGTCTATATTGGTCAGCTGTTAAATTGGCAGAGGAATGGCAGACGGAATTTAATCCTGATAAGTGTGAGGTGATGCATTTTGGAGGCTTAATAAGGGAAGAATATAGACAATAAATGGTAGGTCCTCAAGGAGTACTGCGGAACAAGGGACCTTCGTGTAGTCCATAGATCCCTGAATGTATTAGCACAGGTCGACATAGTGGGGAAGAAGGTATATAGATGCTTGCTTTCATTAGTTGTGGTGTAGAACAGAGAAACAAAGAAGACTTGTTACAACGTTATACAACATTGGTTAGAGTCAAAAGTCACACAAAAGGTTATAGTCTAACAGGTTTATTTGAAACCACAAGCTTTCGAAGCACTGCTCCTTCGTCAGGTGAAATGGAAGGAAGCACGTAAGCACGGAATTTAGAGGTGGAGAATCATTGCAAGATAATTCCAGGTAATTAAGAATGTCAAAAGATAGTACAGATGGCGTGAGTGGCATGATGATAGGCTGAATAACAAGTACGTGGTGGGTGGTGTTCCCACGTGTGATGGTAGTATCCATGTCAATGATCTGGCATGTCTGGCAGAGGTTGCCGTGTGTTGTGTGGTGTTGTAGTGGCTGTTCTTCTGAAGGTGAGGTAGTTTGCTGTGGACGATAGTCTGTTTGAAGTCTGGCGTTGTTTGAAGGCGAGAAGTTGAGGTGCAGGGATGGTCCTAGCAAGATGTTTGTCGTCATTGATGACATGTTGAAGGCTGATTTGATTTTTTGTAATTATCTCCCTGCCTCAATTATCGGATCATAGGTCAACCCTTCACTGCTATTCAGCTGTTGACACTTTACTCACACCATTTGACACTTTTGATCATCTGCAAAGATTTGGTATTCAGCCTATTGACACTCCACTCACACCACCTGTACTATCTTTTGAGACCCTCAATTACCTGGAATTATCTTCCAATTATCTCTTGGCATATAAATTTTGCACCTGTGGACTTCAATCCACATCACCTGACAAAGGAGCAGCAGTCTGAAAGCTTGTGATTTCAAATAAACCTGTTGTACTATAATCTGATGTCATGTGACTCCTGACATCATCCACCTTAGTATATCACCGGCACCTCCACGTTGCAACATTGCTTAGTCCAAATGTGTAGTACTGTGTGCAGTTCTGGTTGCCATGCTGTCAGAATAATGTGGTTGTATGGAGATGGTGCAGAGGAAATTCACCAAAAGTTGCCTGAGAAGGAAAGTCTCAGTTATGAGGAGACACTAGATAGGCCTGCTGTGATCATCCAGCCCTGCACCTTGTTGTCTTGGATTCTCCAGCATCTGCAGTTCCTACTATCTCAGACACTAGATAGGTTGGGTTTGTTTTCCCTGGAGCAGAAGAGGCTGAGGGGAAGATGTGATTGAGGTATACAAAGTTATGAAAGGCATAGACAGGGCAGTGTGGTATAAATGTGGAATGCTCGGCCTGAGAGGGTGGTGGAACAGGTATTCTCTCAATGTTTAAAAAGCATCTGGACAAGCACTACAGGAAAACAGGATTAGTATGGTTTGGTGTTTGTTAGTTAACATAAACATGGTGAATCGAAGGGCCTGTTCCTATTCTGTATGACTCTCTTGGTCTGTCTCTCTCTGTGTGCCTATACTGCTTCTGTGGGAGTCAATTAAAGCTTTACAATGATGGTGGTTTAGAAACAAATGGTCCACTTAAGTTCATTCATGAGACATGGGCAGAGGTGCGAAACAGGCTTGGGCTGGATTCCTTTTGGTTTTGGGTTAATTGTCTCAGATGCAAAATTTTAATTGTAAATGCAAAATGTTTGATTGTGTAATTGTTCCCACTGGACAGTCATTTCCTTCTAATTGTATTTAGAATACCCAAACCCCAGTGTGAAGGCCAGTCCTACCACTTGCTTATGGTTTACTCCTTTTGCACACCTAGTAGTTTCAAAGGTTTAACACTCCAAAATTCTGTTGATATATTCCCAAAATGGGAATTCTTGCAAAATATTACAGTACTCTGCTTCCTAGAGTATCACTCTTAGTGAGCAAAAATCTTCAGGACCCAAAAACCAACCCCCAATTTACCTTAGATCCTAACATACATATTTCACTCCCCTGAGAAAAACAGTTCCCTCTAAAAGGGTGCGATTCAGTGCTTTTACACCTCAGATCAAGAATGCAATTCATTTACAGTACACAACTTCACACTTAAATTCAGAAATGCAATTTATACAAGATGTGTTCTTTACACCTTACACAAAAACACGAAAAAAATCCAATTTAACACCTCCATAAAAGATTACATCAGAAAACAAAAAATTGCACATACATGAAAAGTTTCCTTTGAGCTGGATTCTGCATTTTACCGCAGAGCAGAGGCACGAATGTGACTCTCCAGATCTTAAAATACCAGTGCAACTGTACCGCAGTGGTTGGATGTTTTCTCTGCACCTTCGCACTTCACATGCATGCGCACACACACAGACACACAAATCAGACTCCCGGCCCGTTAACATACCCTCTGGCGTTGGGACAGGCGGACTCGATAGCCTGCCTTATAATTGATCCACAGCAATATATGATAATCCCCGACTGACACACGACTAACAAATGGGAGACTACACAGATCCAGGGAGGGATTTCTACATTAAACACCAGGTGCCACCATAGTTGAATTGTTATACTTGATATATCTCTTCCCCACTTCAGTTTTCTGCTGTAAGCGTTAAATATCTTTGGGACTCTTCTATTGCCTTAAATAAGGAAGTGAGGTGTTCTGGCAGAGGGGGAATGGTGTACCCAAAATGTGCCACATAGTCTTTTAAATTGGTAAGATTGTTAGTTACAGTGAAGTGAATAGTGGAGGGTTCGGAAATTGGAATAAGGCTTTTCTGGGCCACTTGAACGTCAGCCTGGGGTTTAAAGCAAAAACTGCTGTCGCTCTCCAGACATTGCATGTCCTGCTTGTACTGGTAGCTAGACACACTCCTGGTAACACAATAGGTCCCACTTCTTACATGTGCCTGTAGAGAAATGGGGTCCTGTGCCATCACCTTCATGGTATAATTTATAGGTTTCATGTCAACAGCCTTAAAACCACACTATGGTCACAAAAAGGCATTCAGGTGCTGGGGGCACAGTATTATGTATGTGCCCTGGGTCCAGCACCCAGAGAAGTCAGTACATGTCATAGCATGCTCCCACTTTATGATATGGGGGGAACCGTTTTGAAACGAACATGTACTCCTTCACAAACAACTCCCACATTCTCCACCCTGTACACCGGTGTGTGCCATGAGGTCCCAGTGATGACCGGGCATCCTTACTACTATCCCCATAGAACATAGAACATAGAACATTACAGCGCAGTACAGGCCCTTCGGCCCTCGATGTTGCGCCGACCTGTGAAACCAATCTGAAGCCCATCTAACCTAAACTATTCCATTATCATCCATATGTTTATCCAATGACCATTTAAATGCCCTTAAAGTGGGCGAGTCTACTATTTTTGCAGGCAGGGCATTCCACGCCCTTACTACTCTCTGAGTAAAGAACCTACCTCTGACATCTGTCCTATATCTATCACCCCTCAATTTAAAGCTATGTCCCCTCCTGCTAGCCATCACCATCCGAGGAAAAAGTCTCGCACTGTCCACCCTATCTAATCCTCTGATCATCTTGTATGTCTCTATTAAGTCACCTCTTAACCTTCTTCTCTCTAACGAAAACAGCCTCAAGTCCCTCAGCCTTTCCTCATAAGACCTTCCCTCCATACCAGGCAACATCTTGGTAAATCTCCTCTGCACCCTTTCCAATGCTTCCACATCCTTCCTATAATGCGACGACCAGAACTGTACGCAATACTCCAAGTGCGGCCGCACCAAAGTTTTGTACAGCTGCAACATGACCTCATGACTCCGAAACTCAATCCCTTTACCAATAAAACCTAACATACCGTATGCCTTCCTAACAACGCTATCAACCTGGGTGGCAACTTTCAGTGATCTATGACATGGACACCGAGATCTCTCTGCTCATCCATACTACCAAGAATCTTACCATTAGCCCAGTACTCTGTATTCCTGTTACTCCTTCCAAAGTGAATCACCTCACACTTTTCCGCATTAAACTCCATTTGCCACCTCTCAGCCCAGCTCTGCAGCTTATCTATATCCCTCTGTAACCTGCAACATCCTTCCGCACTATCCAGAATTCCACCGACTTTGGTGTCATCCGCAAATTTACTAACCCATCCTTCTACGCCCTCATCCAGGTCATTTATAAAAATGACAAACAGCAGTGGCCCCAAAACAGATCCTTGAGGTACACCACTAGTAACTGAACTCCAGGATGAACATTTCCCATCAACCACCACCCTCTGTCTTCTTACAGCTAGCGAATTTCTGATCCAAACCGCTAAATCACCCTCAATCCCATGCCTCCATATTTCCTGCAATAGCCTACCATGGGGAACCTTATCAAAAGCTTTACTGAAATCCATATACACCACATCAACCGCTTTACCCTCATCCACCATGATAGTGTGATTAGTCCGTTTGCTATCTTTTGGGACAGGGCAGGCTTCAGAGGCTAAACTGAGCTGACATGGGTTTAACAAATTGCTAAACGGGTGGAGGGCTGTGAAGTGTTGGTTACTAATCCAGGAGGGCGCTCAGCCTTGCTCTAAGTCCTCCAGGTTGCTGTGGCCCTCGCACAACAACAAGTATCCTCAATTTTTTGCAGACTGCTCCGAGGCATTCCTATTCTCCCAAATTAGAGCATTTACCATTTCAGTGTGTCTCTCTAGCTGTACGATTTCTTTTAAATGGACTGTCATAGCTTGGTCCTTGTGTAGCTTTGAGCCTACTACTGTATTTTCTTCCCCAAGAATCTTGCGTAGCTGGTTCATTAAACCATTGATCTGCATAACAAGCTGTACATCATTCATGCTATTAGCAACCGATCACCCTGTGTTGTACGCTGTGGCTATGTCATTCTAGATTCCCCTTCTCTGTCTTCCTGTGCCCATTGCATTAAGGTTCTCTGGCTTGAATATGTATAGGTCAGCTTTATTTCTGTTCCCAAAATCTAGCTCATAAAACATTAGGACATGTCCCCGGAATAAGACTTGATACAGTTGGTGTCTGCTTTGGGCACTATGCGGGTAAGTGAACTTCAGTTAAATTTAGTATATTAGAGGCCACAGCCTAGTGCACCCCGGGTAGAGTAATTTATCAGTCAGCACTAAAACCAAATCGTTCCCTGGTCCCCTGGTGATGGTAGGACACCTATCTATGTCTGTCTGTACCATTGAGGCTGTGGTAAGCTCTGTGGCATTGATAGTGTTTGGGGGCCAAGGAACCACACAGGAGTCCATACTCCAATCCCACCTGAATCCATTCCCAGCATTCTGCCATTGACTGTTAAACGCAATTGACACCCCCACTGGACAGATCATCCCTGACCCCACATACACAAATACAGTCCCTGTTTGGATTTCCACCACTTGTCCCAACTCATATCACTACTCCCCGTGTATTGCCCAGTAAGTATCATTGATCAGTCACTCCCAGTCAGCTATCTGGCCCCCTGCATCCCTGCTCAGTTTCCTGAGCCACTACCACCTAACTAGTGGAATGTGCCCTTGCGACTGAGACATATCTGTTTCCCTTCCATCACTGTAACCCGGGAAGTGGTGATCTTAACTCTAGGGCATTGGGTGGACGCCTCCCAATACGTGAACCCGGTGTGACTGGATTACTGAGTTGAATTCGATCCCAGCCCCCTAATGGAATTAGGTGACGGTCTCCTCCAAGTCCGGTGTACCACCTCCGGTGGTGACAGTGGGTGCTGTCCCTCGTGAGCATCCATAAATTAGGGACTCTTCTACGTTGTCTGTGACCAGTACTTGCCCCATTAGAGTGAACAGGACAAAATTTTGTCCATTTGACAGTCCTTCCCTGAAGCACAGAACACAAAACATAGCCTCGCCCTTCGGACCGGTACTCAGGCTCAACACCACATTGTAAAATTCCAACCCATCAACCTATCACCATAACACAATTTACAACCTTGACTTTAGAATTAAAAGCTATATATAGTGCCACATGTCTCCAGGTGATCAGGCTAGAAAGTGACAGGTCTACACCTTCTGCGGCCTCTGGCAACAGGTACACCGGGGACCACGTTGTCCTTGGCTTTGGAGCACAGCAAGTTCTCCCTACTGCTCCCATTCTTCCTGCAGGGGGACCACCCAATTCCCAAACTATGGGCAGAATAACCTGAACTGTGAGACAATTCACTGGCCCTGGCTCTGCAGCCTATGGAACTTTGGAGCTTTTCACAATCCAGAGCTGCTGCATAGTCATTTTCTGAAGAAGGGTCTAGGCCCGAAATGTCAGCCTTCCTGTTCCTCTGATGCTGCTTGGCCTGCTGGGTTCATCCAGCTCTACACTTTGTTATCTCTGCTGCATAGTTATCTGCCTGCCTTTCACAGCTCCTAGCTCCCGGCTGTTTCTTCCGCATTATGGTTCTTTTGAGGTTAAATAGTTTGCACTGGTTAATGTGGACCATTTTTTTCAGCCTGGCATCTTTATCACATAGACCATTGGGCTGCACTTATCCACAATACTGTACAGTCCTATGTACAGCGGTTCAAGGGCTCCTACCCAAGCAAAGTTTCTGACCATGACCTGGTCTCTTACCTTCTACTCATGTTGTCTGTGGGGTTCTAACAGCAACTGGTTACTTCTGTGTTTTCCCAGGTTGCTAGCAACCTTCCAGTGAATCTGCGCTAGGTGTTCGTACAGTTACCTGATAAAGTAGTTCCGGTTCACTTCCCTGAGCTGACCTTCTGTGAGCAGCAAGGCAAGCACATGTGTGGGGGTACTCCCGATCATGAGCTTGTGTGGGGAGTAGCCTATGCTCTTTGACTGGCTGACTCAGATCCCCATTAGAGCCAGTGGCAAGACTTCCACCCGTTTCTTGGGCAAATCTCCCTGCTTCTTCCGCAGCCTTTCCTTGATGGTCCTATTCATTCACCTCACAATACCTGATGACTGTGGGCTGCAGACGATGTACCATTTTCCCTCTATGCTGAGAACCTTAAGGTAGCTTACAAGACCTACCCTGCGAAGTGACTCCCCTGACTGAACTCTACTTACTGTGATAGTCCCCAGCTAGAGAATAATTCCTTCCCTAAGATCCTTGCTGTCCCTCGTGCTTCAGTTGTACAGCATGAGAAGGCTTCAACCCATTTGGAGAACACATCCACTGGGACCAGGCAATACTTGTACCTCCCGACACAATAGGCATTGGAGCTATATAGTCTAACTGTATAGATTGCCGTGGCCCTTCTACTCTCTTGACGTGTCACATAACTGCTTTTCTTTTCTGGAGATCAAGGTTGCTTGCAGCACACACTAGGCAAGCTGCACAAAAATCGAGGACATTGTCCTTCATTTGAGGCCATCACCGTACCTGTTCCACCTGTTGCTAGGTGCTTTCTGCCCTGGGTGCCCCACTCCAGGACCCTCATGGTCCACCTGGAGGAATTCCCTCAAATGCTGCTGCTGAACTACCCACTCTTCCTCCTTGAAAATCATCCCTTCCTTTGCCGTGATACCCATCACTCTGTACAGACCCTCTACCTTCAGTCCCTTAGTCAACATTTCCAGGACAGTTTTGAGGATGGCATCCTGTCTTCAGGTCTGGGGCCAACTCTATCCCTGCGCTCCGTTTCATTCCACCTCTTTCTCTGGCTGCTGCTAACGGGCCTGATTCATACAGGTCCCAGAATGCGCCTTTTCGGGTATCCTCCTTGATCAGTGTGTTGGTCTGGCAGTTGTCCTCAACAAGGGTTTGGACTTTGAGTGGGCCTTTACCTTGTGGATGTATGCATCTCCTTCTATCCCTAGGGCTGCCATGATCTTTTGCAGCACCGATTTTGTTGCGAGGGGTTTGCCGCTTGCAGATGTGTGTCCACAACGGAACCAAATGACCAGGTATTCGGTACACTAATTGCATGTGAACATGCAATATTAGGCAGTAACTGGAGAATTTTGATTTGAGATGGCTCTTGTAGATGGCAAATGCTGTGAGATTAGCCCACACATGCCCAGCATGTTACTGACCAGTAGTTCAAGATCCTAACCCTCCTTTGGCTTCACAGTACACACAGCCCCTTTCCCTTGCTTTTATGGTATAACTATCCCCTCCTCTTCCTTCCTGTACATACTGCTCCCACAGACAGTGGTGGTTTCTAAAATCTATCAGGTTCTTACAGGCTACGATGAAGTCTGCCCCCAAAGTCCCCATTCTTTCCTGCTCCCTTTTCGTCAGGACACATGCCGACTTGGTGTGGAGTGTTCCCAGATCAATGGTCAGCCTGTTCTCTGTGAAGCCCACTAGACTGTACAGGACCCCATTAGACAGTGGTGAGGGTTATCCATGTTTATGAGGTGCTTGATGCTCCAGTATCCAACAAATGGATCCCGTCCACTTTTTCCACCTTCATCTTAACACATAGTCTCTTCCGTGTGCCGTATTCTAGGGGACACAGGTACATGAGCTGTGCCAGTTCTAGTCACGGGTCAGGGTCAGGATTGTGTGGTGTGGATGGGGTTCTTGTGCTAGCTGCTACCTTCCCTTTAGCAATGTCCTCAAAGGAGATAGGGAAGCCCTGCGCTACTGGACCCAGCTCTTGGACAGCATGGGAGGGTCCTTCCCTCACCCTCCTCCTTTTGGGTTAGGACAATCCTTTCTCCAGTGCCGGCTCTTCCCACACCCAAAGCAGTTGCATTTCTTATCGGGAGGGCTACCTCCCTCCCGGTGCCGTTCCTTCTTAACCTGGGTGGACTTCAGCTCATGGATCTTATCCTTGGGTGGCTTCTTTTCCCCCCAAACCCCCGGCAATTACTAAGAGCTGGAGCCAGCTGCCTAACCACCATTTCCTCAGTGGCATGGGGGTCCTTCGGGTCAAACTAGTACTCTGCCTTGGTCCACAGCCTCAGTAGGCTGTTTGCCACCGTGATACAAAGCCAACAAGCCCGGTCGTCCCCTTGGAGATGTTCTTGGTCGAGATCCCCACTACAGGCTCTCAAGTAAACAGGCTAAAGCAAATGGCTATGGGGATCCCCCACGATCTATAGGGCATTTTCTACCCTGGGCCCCATCGTGAAACCCATAGCCTCCAGGATCTCCTCCTGGATACCAGCGAACTTACTCCACGTCTTCTTGCTGTCAGCAGTGAGGGCCTTGAACAGCTTCTTTCTGATGAGCAAAACAGCAATTTTACCATCTCAGCATCATCGCTTCCATTTATTTCTGCCATCTGTTCCACATCCATGAAGTGAACAGACATGTCCCTTTTGTAAGTGAGCTTTTCAGGGTGCCCTGATACGCTGGATTCCAAGTGGAAACACGAAGCGACTCTCTGGACCCCCTTGCCTTTGACCTTCCTGGAACATGCTATACTTTTGCTGCTATACCGGGTACACAGACCCTGGTCCTGGCTCTCCTCTTACTGTCTCTGCACCCCATATGCCTGCTACCAAACTGGGCCACAGCTAGTGGTTGAGTCTACCCCTGCTGCCAAACCAGTCCTGGTCTCAGTGCCAGAGGTGGTGATCTAGTGTCCTTCCCTCCCTGCAATCTGTCTGTTCTTCCTGTTGCCAAACCAGGCCTCCTCCTAGTGCCACAGATGGTCAAGCATCCCCAACCACCCTGCAATCCGCTCCTGCCTCACCGCCTCTGCTCTTCCTTGTCTGCTTGGGTTGCACCTGGGCTTATTAGGCAAACCGTGCCTTTGGTCTGGGATAGAGCCAGGTTCAGCTTCTGGATCTGCTCCCGTCAGGGACTATGCTCTCCCGTCTCGAACCATAGTTACAGGTGACCTTGCAGGCTGCCTGGATGTCCCTCAACTTCTCCTTCTGCATTATAATTTGCTTTGTGAAACAATTGTTCTGTTCCCACAATGCCAGTTCATTCCCCTTAGCTTCCACTGCAGGTAATCCTGTTGATTCATGTACCTTTCCTTTAGCTGCAATCTCTCCTGCCCCTCCCTCTGTAGGTCTGCAAACAGCATTTCTCCTGCTCTAGCCCTCATGCAGAACATGTCTGGGAGCCTCTGAGCTCTGCCTCCTGTTCCTCGACCTTTCTGCCCAATACTTGGACCTGTTGCTGCAGGTAGACAAGTCATATTGCCTCCTCTATTATGCTCTTTATTCTCTGCCCACTGGGCTGCTGCCTCCACCTGATGCACAGCACACAAGAGGTTGAGGACCCTCTTCTTTGTTATGTTCACCTTTCTAAACACATATAGGGAAATTTTTTTCCTCCATTCAAGAATTTGCCTCTGAGACATTGTCCATTACGTCACATTCCTTTTGTCAATGTCCTGCCGCGGTCACCATTCTGTAGGGGTTTTAGTTTTCTGTCGATTTTATTTCTGACTTCCAAATGGTTTGAATTGCTCCAAGCCCCTGGTTCTAGGCAATGAAAAGGCAGCAAGCAGATGTTTGAGGGCAAAAGAATCTCTTATTGATATATAAAAAGTAGTAGCACAATACATTACTATGCATACTTACAATGCACTGATACCACCCACCTCCCACTACTGACTAAATTAGGGTTCTTGGGTTTCAAGATTATGCTCACTAGCCCAAGTGTGGTTTTCGAGGATCACCGGATGCAGTTGTTCTGGCTTGCCATATTCCGAAGGTGGTAGGGGACTTCTTGCTGAGTTTAGTCTGCAGATGCAGTTATATGTGTGTTGGATTTTGCCAGGTGAGTACTTGGTTTTCTTTACTTATACTTGGCTGTCAAGCTTGGTCTTCACCTCGGTTTTGCCTGAGGATTTGTAGTGCCTGTTGAGTTTGTTGTTGTCTTGGATTTTGTCAGACTTAGTTTCTTCTTGGCGTGGTCAGTTGTGATGTTTCTTAAGGTTCACTTTCTTTCCTTTCTCCAGTCCCAGGATGTAAGATCCAGACTGATAATTATACCAGTTCCAGGGCCTTCCAAATCTTTGCGCCAATCTCCAGGCCCATTGTCTCGTTGATGTTTCCTTGTGGGCTGATTGATTTAATCGAATTTCCGATGTTTAGAAGAGGTATTGAGGGTTTTGGATGATTTTGAATACTGGGTGATTGTTACAGTAGCCCTCCTTGGCTCCACACTGTCTCCATGGGTCAGAATCCTCTATAGGTTGTGTGACCAGACATGTGAAACAGACTTGGGGCTGGATTCCTTTTTGGTTTTGGGTTAATTGTTTCGGGTGCAAAGTTTTAATTGCAAATACAAAATGTTTGATTGAGTCATTCCCTTGTAATTGCATTTGGAATACCAAACCTTCCATGTGCAGTTCAATCCCACCAGCTGCTGTGGTTTACTCCTTTTGAAGACCCAAAAAAGTTTTAAAGGCTTTATAAGTTCAAAATTCCGCTCATAGATTCCAACACTGGGGATTTTTGTGAAACATTACAGAGGTTAGAATAGTTAGGTGGTTGCAGGTTTATTTTGCATTGACCTCTATGACTAAAGTACAAAAAGTGAATTGGAACAATTTGACACTGGGAGGATATCTGCTTAACTTTGACATCCTTTGCACCTGTGCCTCCTTTGAAAGGCTACAGTACACCCAAATAACCATTATCAGGCTAGAGACGTACTGCACGCATACCTGATATTTGCCCGAGATAAAGGAGGTAGAGAAATTGGAATCCTGCTTGCAGGCAGTGTCCTGGAGATCCTGTGTGATGGGGTGGAACTGATGTATGACTACCTCTATCCCCAGGGCCAGCAGTGGAGGCCACAACAACAGTTCATGCCACCATGGTCGCAGGTTGCCACCTGAGATAAAGCAGTCTTAGCTATCTGGAAGAATGCCCAGCAATGTAGGAAGAGGGTCAATGTCCTCCACTCCACCAGGTTATGTGCCAACATCTCTCCAATATCTCACATTCAGTCTATCTCTATTACTATACTCAGCTCCAATCAAGTTTCATGTTCTACCACTTTCACAACTGTGTCTCTCTCTTTTTTTCTCTTTCCCCACCCCAACGTACAACAAAAACCCTCCATGTGAGGTCACGCACTTTGGTAGCAAGAGTCAAAAGTCAGGCTTTTACTTAGATGGAGAGAGACTCCAAAAAATTGCAGTGCAGAGGAATATCGGCGTTCTTGAGCATGAAACACAAAAAAAATGCAGGTGCAGTAAGTAGTTAAGAAGGCAAGTGGGATTTTAACCTTTACTGCTGAGCGAGTTGGAGTGTAAAAACAGGAATGCCTTGTCACAACAGTGCAGCATGTTGGTGAAGCCTGACACCTGAAATATGGCATACAGTTTTGGTCTCCATATTTAAAATAGGATGTACTGACATTAGAGTGTCAAAAGAGATTCACTGACTGATTAGTAAATGCGTTGACTTATCATCAAAGGATAAACAAGTTAGCCCTTTATTCATTAGAGTTCAAAAAATGGAAAATTGATCTTAATGAAACATATAATATTCTGTTGGGACTTCACTAGCTAGATGTTGAGAAAATCTTTCTATTTGTAAGAGAATCTTGATCCAGGTAATATAGTTACAGAATAAGGGGGCACTCAGTTAAAACTGAGATGCAAAGGAATTTCTTCTCCGATAGACTAGTGAATGTTTGAAATTCCCTACTCCAGAGAAACTAGATCACTGAAAATATTTAACAAGGAGGTCGACAGATTTTTTTAAATATCAGGGAGTTGAACGTAATACAGAGGTGCACAAAGGAAGAGTTGAGGCATGATTTAGGAATAGCAGAGTAGGCTTGATGAGCCGAATGTCTTCCTCTTCCTTCTATTTCTTAATGTTCTTCTTGCCACCGCCAAGTAGGAATCTTGCCACACTGCTTGTAAAAAGTACATAAGATGGAATGAGATGATATGTAGAAAAATAGAAAATAGGAGCAAGAGTAAGCCATTTGCCCTTGGACCCTGCTGTACCCTAACTCAGTACCCTGTTCTTGCTACTCCCCTTACTCTTTGATCTCTTTAGCTCTAATAACTATATCTAACCTTTTCTTGAAAACATTCAATATTTTGGCCTCATCCCCTTTCTGTGGCATCGAATTCCACAGACTTGCCATTCTCTGGGTGAAAAAATTTCTCCTCATCTCAGTCCTAAATGGCCTACTCCATAGCCTTAGACTGTGTCCCTGGTTCTGGGCTCCTCAGTCATTAAGAGCCTTCCTGTGTTTACCCTGTCTAGTTAGAATTTTATAGGTTTCTCTGCTATTTCTCCTCAATCTTCTAAACTTTAATCAATATAGATCTAATTGATCCACCGTCTGTTCATATGTCAGTCCTAACATCCTAGGAATTAATCTGGTAAAATTTTATTTTACTCCCTCCATGGCTATAGCATCTTACTTCGGATAAAACCAAAACTGTACACAATACTCCAGGTGCGGTCTCACTAAGGCTCTATGCAATTGCAGCAAGACATCCCTGCTTCTGTATTCAAATCCTCTCACCAACATACCATTTATCTTCTTCACTACCCGTTGTACCTGCATGCTCACTTTCCGTGATTAATGTATGAGGACACCTTGCCTTTTGCCAATCTATCATTATTCAGATAATAATCTGCCTTCCCGTTTTTTTGCTGCTGAAGTAGGTGACCTTATAATTATTCATATTACACTTGACCTGCCTTGCATTTGCACACTCACTCAACTTATCCAAACGACACTGAAGCATTTTGACATCAGGATGGGCCTCGCCACATTTGTCGCCGGATTCTGCCACATATCTTGCCATAGCCTAGGTAATTCCAGGTCTATAAAATTCTGCCTCTAAATCCAGTGATTCCTAATCCCAGACCATGAATGCAGTTTGGAAAATTTATCTGAACAAAGAGCTTAGATAGGAGGAAAGGGGTAGGATTCAAAAAGCAAGGTGAGCTGAGTTGAAATCATTGAGGATGTAATATTGGTCATTGTAGAGATAGATCTATGACTAAATTAAGCCAAACTTTGTAATACAGTGGGTGAGTAAATGAAATTTCAAAGAGAAAGGTTCAGAGTTTGCAATAGACAAGAATATTGCAGAAAACATCATCTTCTAGCTTCACCATTTGTGATGCTCCAATATGCCCCATCACTACATCATAACATCCTTCTTTTTTTGGAGAAAGGACCCTGTGTATGTCCCTGATGAAGGTGAAGTGAAATAATGAATACAGGAGATAGTGATAATCAGAGGAGGGGAATGATTTGAAAGTGCATGATAATACAAAGAGTGATGTGAGATCAGAGTCATGTGATAGGAGCAAATTTAGACATATCTTTAAACTTTTGCTCCATTGTAGCCATGTCCTGAGGGCAATGATCATAGTATGGATGTTATTTATTACCTGTGGGCAACTTGTCAGGATACCATTTAAACTTGGGAAAAATAAATCTCTCTTGTGGTCAAACTTTTTCCACCCGATTGCCTTGATCCACTACAGTTAGCCTTGCATTACAATAGGTCTACAGCAGATGCCATCTCCCTGGCCCTACAATCATCACTGAAACATCTGGATAACAAGGGCCCTACATCAGACTCCTATATATTGACTTTAGTTCTACCTTCGTCACCATAATTCCAATCAAATTCATTGCCAACTTCTGAGATGTAGGACTCTGCTCCCCACTCTGCAACTGGATCCTCAACCTCCTGACCAGCAGACCACAATCAATAAGGATAGGCGGCAACACCTCCTCCAAAATAATCCTCAACACCTGCAGCATTACATACTCAGCCCCTTACTATTCTCTGTATACACTCACAACTATGTGGCCAAATTCAGCTCTAACTTCATTTACAAATTTGCTGATAACACCTCCATAGTGGGTTGGATCTTAAACAATGATAAGACAGAGTACAGGAAAGCGATAGACAGCTTAGTGGCATGGTGTAAAGCCAACAATCTCTCCCTCAATGTCAACAAAACAAAGGAGCTGGTCATCAACTTCAGTACACGGAGCAAAGGAAATGCCTGTGTTTGTATCAATGATGCTGAGTGGAGGTGATTGAGAGCTTCAAATTCTAGGAGTAAAACATCACCAACAATCTGTCCTGGTCCAACTACATTGATGCTACAGTCAAGAAAGCAAGCCAATGCCTCTACTTCGTCAGAAAGCTAAGGATATTCGGCATGTCCATAATGACACTTAGCAATTTTTATAAATGCACCATAGAAAGCATCCTATCCAGATGCATCACAGCATGGAATGGCAACTGTTCTGCCCAAGACTGCAAGAAATTACAGAGAGATGTGAACACAGCCTAGTCCATCATGCAAACCAGCCTTCCTTCCATTGATTTTTGTCTATACTTCCCACTGCCTCAGGAAAGCAGGCAACATAATCAAAGACCCCTCCCACCCAGATTATACTCTCTTCCACTTTCTTCCATCAGGCAGAAGATACAAAAATTTGAAAACACATACCAACAAATACAAGCTTCTTCCCCGCTGTTATCAGATTTATGAACAGACCTCACATGTGTTAGAGTTGATCTTCCTCGGAACCTTGTCTGTAACACGATATTCTGCATTGTGTTCTGTTACACTGATATCTTTAGGTAAGGTATGATTTGCCTGATTAGCATGCAAAACAATACTTTTTCCCTGTATCTCGGTACATGTCACAATAATGAATAATAAAGTCCTTTAGCGATATCTGGAAAAGGTCATGCAGGGGGGAACATTGAAGCTTCTTTCCTGATGTGTTCAAAATTTCCCTCCAGTTTAGGGAAGGCAACGGCCTGGTGGTATTAGCGCTGGACTGTTAACTCGGAGACCTAGGTAATGTTTTGGGGACCCGGGTTCGAATCCCGCCATGGCAGACGATGGATTTTGAATTCAATAAATATCTAGACCTAAGAGTCTAATGATGATTATGAATCCATTGTTGATTGTTGGAAAAACACATCTGGTTCACTAATCTCCTTTAGGGAAGGAAATCTGTCATCCTTATCCTGTTTGGCCTCCATGTGACTCCAGACCCACAGCAATGTGGTTGACTCTTACTTGCCCTCTGGGCAATTAGGGATGGACAATAAATTGATTTCATTTCATGGCCAGCGATGACCTCCATCCTGTGAATGAATTTAAAAAAAAATCACCCTCATGCAATGGCAATCTAATAATAAGTTTGCTGTAAGGTGCAAGATTTTATTTTTATCCATATTTAAGGTCACTTTAAACTAATATGTACATTTCGTTATTTGATATTAATTTGATTGCACTGGGCATAAGCAGTTACAAAATTGACAGAAGTAATGACATTCACTACTTGATGAAGGTTTTAAAAATTAAAGTAAGTGCGTTCTAGCCCAAGAATTATCTTCCAATTTTTTTTCATCGAAATGGAACAAAGAACAAAGAAAATCACAGCACAGGAACAGGCCCTTCAGCCCTCCAAGCCTGCGCCGATCCAGATCATCTATCTAAATCAGTCACCTATTTTCTAAGGATCTGTATCCCTCTGCTCCCTGCCCATTCATGTATCTGTCGAGATACATCTTAAATGACGCTATCATGCCCGCCTCTACCACCTCCGCTGGCAAAGTGTTCCAAGCACCCACCACCCTCTGTGTAAAGAACTTTCCACACATATCTCTCTTAAACTTTTCCCCTCTCACCTTGAAATCGTGACCCCTAGTAATTGAGTCCCCCACTCTGGGAAAAAGCTTCTTGCTATCCACCCTGTCTATACGTCTCTTGATTTTGTAAACCTCAATCAGGTCCCCCCTCAACCTCCATCTTTCTAATGTAAATAATCCTAATCTACTCAACCTCTCTTCATAGCTAGCGCCCTCCATACCAGGCAACATCCTGGTGAACCTCCTCTGCACCCTCTCCAAAGCATCCACATCCTTTTGGTAATGTGGCGACCAGAACTGTACACAGTATTCCAAAGGTGGTCGAACCAAAGTCCTATACAACTGCAACATGACCTGCCAACTCTTGTACTCAATAGCCCGTCCGATGAATGAAAGCATGCTGTATGCCTTCTTGACCACTCTATCGACCTGAATTGCCACCTTCAGGGTACAATGGACCTGAACACCCAGATCTCTCTGTGCATCAATTTTCCCCAGGGCTTTTCCATTTACAGTATAGTTTGCTCTTGAATTAGATCTTCCAAAATGCATCACCTCGCATTTGCCTGGATTGACCTCCATCTGCCATTTTTCTGCCCAACTCTCCAATCTATCTATATTCTGTTGCATTCTCCGACAGTCCCCTTCACTATCTGCTACTCCACCAATCTTAGTGCCATATGCAAACTTGCTAATCAGACCACCTGTACCTTCCTTCACATCATTTATGTATATCACAAACAACAATGGTCCCAACACTGATCTCTGTGGAACACCACTGGTCACAGTTCTCCATTTTGAGAAACTCCCTTCCACTACAACTCTCTGTCTCCTGTTGCCCAGCCAGTTCTCTATCCATCTAGCTAGTACACCCTGGACCCCATGCGACTTCATTTTCTCCATCAGCCTACCATGGGGAACCTTATCAAATGCCTTACTGAAGTCCATGTATATGACATCTACAGCCCTTCCCTCATCTATCAACTTTGTCACTTCTTCAAAGAATTCTATCAAGTTGGTAAGACATGACCTTCCCTGCACAAAACCATGCTGCCTATCACTAATAAGCCCATTTTCTTCCAAATGTAAATAGATCCTATCCCTCAGTATCTTCTCCAGCAGCTTCCCCACGACTGACGTCAGGCTCACCGGTCTATAATTACCTGGATTATCCTTGCTACCCTTCTTAAACAAGGGGACAACATTAGCAATTCTCCAGTCCTCTGGGACCTCACCCGTGCTCAAGGATGCTGCAAAGATATCTGTTAAGGCCCCAGATATTTCCTCTCTCGCTTCCCTCAGTAACCTGGGATAGATCCCATTCGGACCTGGGGACTTTTCCACCATAATGCCTTTTAGAATACCCAACACTTCCCCCTTCCTTATGCCGACTTGACCTAGAGTAATCAAACATCTATCCCTAACCTCAACATCCATCATGTCCCTCTCCTCGGTGAATACCAACGCAAAGTACTCATTAAGAATCTCACTCATTTTCTCTGACTCCTTGCATAACTTCCCTCCTTTGTCCTTGGGTGGGCCAACCCTTTCTCTCATTACCTTCTTGCTCCTTATGTACGAATAAAAGGATTTGGGATTTTCCTTAACCCTGTTTGCTAATGTTCAATAGTGTTCTCCCGCATATTTCAGATACAGAGAAAATGATAAATCCCAATTGCACATTATTTCAAATGTTACAAGCCAGAAATTGCTCTGCACAGTTTGTGTCATTGAACAACTTCAAAGGAGATGTTTAAGAAAGGTAAATTGTCACACCATGTCCCAACAGGTACTTGGAGGCCCTAGTGGTTTGAGTGTTGGAGAGGAGGGCCTCTTCCTCAGGACCACTGGTGGAGACTCTGGCAACAGATCCTGCCAACCCCGTCTGAAGTTGTCATCTGGTTCAATGTCATTTCCATGGTCCAGACGAACACGTAACAATGCCCCAAGAAGGTCAATGACCTTCTGTGCCCCATAAGGGTAAGTGTCACCATCTTTGCTACCTCACACTAACTCAGCTGCTACAACCGCCTGCCAGCAAGGCTCATAATATACTACTCTCGTGGGTAAATGCAGCATCTTCCTCCATTGGCACTCACCCTTACCTTCTCTGCAAAATACTGACCCTTCCTGACCTGTGCTCTTCTTATTCACTCTCTTGGGATACCTGACCACCTTTTCTCGACCAACACCAGCAATAACCATTGTACCGTTACTTTGCTTCACGCTATCCCTCCCTGTCTCACTGCAGCACAAAATCGCCCACAATAGGTCAGAAGGGGACAAGACAGGTGAAGTGCCTGACATTCATCTCCACACCCCATATGAGGAGAGGATTCAGGTCACTCAAGTGGTGATGTCAAGATCTCCATGACTTAGCAACCAAGTAACCTTCATTGCGCTGTGCTGCTTTGCTCCCCTATTACCACCACTTTGAACATATTCTTAACATGCTCAAACTTCTACTCCTACTGCTCAACTCATTCTGTCTCTTTACTTCTATTGCTTTTTATAAGCAACTTCATAAGTCAATGAAAAAACAGTTGATAACAAACTGTGACAACAAGGTGCAGGGCTGGATGAACACAGCAGGCCAAGCAGCATCATAGGAGCAGAGAGGCTGACGTTTCGGGCCTAGACCCTTCATCAGAAAAGGGGGAGGGGAAGGGGGTTTTGAAATAAATAGGGAGAGAGTGGGAGGCGGATAGAAGAGGGATAGAGGAGAGGATAGGTGGAGAGGAAACAAACAGGTCGAAGAGGCGGGGATGGGGCCAGGAAAGGTGAGTGTAGGTAGGGAGTTAGGAAGGGGATAGGTCAGTCCAGGGAGGACGGACAGGTCAAGGGGGCGGGATGAGGTTGGTCGGTAGGAGATGGAGGTGCGGCTTGGGGTGGGAGGAGGGGATAGGTGGGAGGAAGAACAGGTTAGGGAGGCAGGGACGAGTTGGACTGGTTTTGGGATGCGGTGGGGGGAGGGGAGATTTTGAAACTTGTGAAATCCACATTGATACCATTGGGCTGCAGGGTTCCCAAGCGGAATATGAGTTGCTGTTCCTGCAACCTTCGGGTGGCATCGTTGTGGCACTGCAGGAGGCCCAGGATGGACATGTCGTCTGAGGAATGGGAGGGGGAGTTGAAATGGTTCGCGACTGGGAGGTGCAGTTGTTTGTTGCGAACCGAGCGTAAGTGTTCTGCAAAGCGGTCCCCGAGTCTCCGCTTGGTTTCCCCGATGTAGAGGAAGCCACACCGGGTACAGCGGATGCAGTATACCACATTGGCAGATGTGCAGGTGAACATCTGCTTGATGTGGAAAGTCTTCTTGGGGCCTGGGATGGGGGTGAGGGAGGAGGTATGGGGGCAGGTGTAGCACTTCCTGCGGTTGCAGGGAAAAGTGCCGGGTGTGGTGGAGCTGGAGGGGAGTGTGGAGCGGACAAGGGAGTCACGGAGAGAGTTGTCCCTCCGGAAAGCAGATAAGGGTGGGGAGGGAAAGATGTCTTTGGTGATGGGGTCAGATTGCAGATGGCGGAAGTGTCGGAGGATGATGCGTTGGATCCGGAGGTTGGTGGGGTGGTACGTGAGGACGAGGGGGATTCTTTTTTGGTTCTTATTGCGTGGACGGGGTGTGAGGGATGAGGTGCGGGAGATGTGGGAGACACGGTTGAGGGCGTTCTCGACCACCGAGGAGGGGAAGTTACGGTCCTTGAAAAACGAGGACAACTGAGATGTACGGGAGTGGAATGCCTCATCCTGGGAGCAGATGCGGCGGAGGCGAAGGAATTGGGAATAGGGGATAGCATTTTTGCAGGAAGGTGGGTGGGAGGAGGAGTATTCTAGGTAGCTGTGGGAGTCGGTGGGCTTGAAATGAATATCGGTTTCGAGGTGGTTGTCCGATATGGAGACAGAGAGGTCCAGGAAGGGGAGAGAGGTGTTAGAGATGGTCCAGGTAAATTTAAGGTTGGGGTGGAAGGTGTTAGTGAAGTGTATGAACTGTTCGAGCTCCTCGTGGGAGCACGAGGCGGCACCGATACAGTCATCAATGTAACGGAGGAAGAGGTGGGGTTTAGGGCCGGTGTAGGTACGGAAGAGGGATTGTTCCACGTAACCTACAAAGAGGCAGGCGTAGCTTGGGCCCATGCGGGTACCCATGGCTACCCCCTTTGTCTGTAGGAAGTGGGAGGAATTGAAAGAGAAGTTGTTGAGTGTGAGGACGAGTTCGGCTAAGCGGATGAGGGTGTCAGTGGAGGGGGACTGGTCGGGCCTGCGGGACAAGAAGAAGCGGAGGGCCTTAAGGCCATCTGCATGGGGAATGCAGGTGTAGAGGGACTGGACGTCCATGGTAAAGATGAGGTGTTGGGGACCGGGGAATTGGAAGTTCTGGAGGAGGTGGAGGGCGTGGGTGGTGTCACGGACATAGGTAGGGAGTTCCTGGACCAAGGGGGAGAAAATGGAGTCGAGATAGTTGGAGATCAGTACAAACTGTCTCTGTTTTCAACTATTTAGACATCTCGCCTTAAGCATTTTGCCATCTGCAGTGGGACTTTTGTACATAAAACAAAGGTAAATGATCAGAGGATGAATTTCCTGGCTGTTTGCATCACTTTCAGGAGAATAGAGTCATAGAGTTGTATAGCATGAAAATTAACCCTTTAGTTCAACTCGTCCATGCCTACCAGATATCCTAGTCCCATTTGCCAGCATTTGGCCCATATCCCTCTAAAACCTTCCTATTCATGTACCAATCCAAGTGCCATTTAAATGTTGTAATTGTACAAGCCTCCACTACTTCCTCTGGCAGTCTATTCCATATACACACTACCCTCTGCATGAAAAAGGTTGCCTCTTAGGTCCCTTTTAAATCTTTCTCCTCTCACCTTAAACCTATGCCCTCTAGTTTTGGACTCCCCGACTCTGGGGAAAAGGCCTTGGCTATTTACCCTTTCCATGCCACGCATGATTTTATAAACTTCTATAAGGTAACCCGTCAGCCTTCGACGCTCCAGGGAAAATAACCCCAACATATTCAGCCTCGCCCTATGGCTCAAACCCGCCAACCCTGGCAACATCCCTGTAATATTTTTCTGAACCCTTTCAAGTTTCACAACATCATTCCTATATCAAGGAGACCAGAATGTAGACAATGAATAATGTGGGTCAATTCCACTAGGCGTTGCTTCACTCACCGCCACCACCGCGCACCCGCCCCACCCCCCACCTTGTTCATATTTTCTGAGATGTGACATGATCACCACTGTACTGTATGTGTATATGTCACATGAAAACTATTGGTGTAGCAGCATAAGTTTCCAATACTTTCACAGCTAATGTGCACCTGAGTAATTTAAACTGAAGTTTGCGAGAATCAGCAGGAACCAGAATGACCAGGCAGAAGAGCTTTGCCAGGTGTATATAAAGAAAGGATTTCTGTAGCTTAGAACTGAGTTGCCATTTAATTTGCAGACAACGTGGGCTAGATTTGAATCTCTCCACCACTGGCAGAATTGAGGCACAGGTGGCCTCTCTGCCATCTACTCGGTCCTCCCAAAACTGTCTTGGAATTTTATGAGGGGGGGGGGAATGATGTTGGGAGTGGCATTGAGTTGCCTATCTGCCCCTGGATCCAGTAATGTCCTAATTACTACTACAGGTATTTTACCTGTAGCAGGAGGAAAGCCATACCATGAAGGAAGCTTGACAGCTATAACTGCGCAGACTGGTATTGAATAAGAAGAGCAAATCACATTTGCAGTTTCTATGGGACTACAGGGCTCCCTTCACAGAAATAGCATGCACGATAGTCGTCCATGCTGTCAAAGCTGCCAAAACATCTGACCTACTTCTGCATTCTCCATAAATTAATAAATTTCAGTGGAAGTGGATCTCAGTCTTGAGAGCTCTATAACCTTTCGGTGTAGAGAATTCTAGACTTCTACCGTCCTTCTTAAAGTAAGAATTGGCTGATTTAATGCCTAAGTGACTTGGCTCTAAATGGAAGGTTATGTCCCATCATTCGTGATGTCCAAGTCATAGAAAATAGCATTCTGAAGAAGGATCACTGGACCTGAAGCACTGACTCTGTTTTCTTTGCATAGATGCTGCCAGACCTGGTGAATTTATCCAGCAATTTCTGTTTTTGTCATAGAAAGTAGTGTCTTTCAAGCCCATTAAATCTTTTAAATATTGTAACTACTTCAATCAAATCATACTTCAATATTTTATATTGAAAGTAACTCAAGATTGTAAAGACAAACTTCAGAATATTTGTTGTTGACTCGGGAAGTGCAGAATTGAGAAAATTCCTGAAATGCCTCAGATGTTCAGAATTTCATTCCATGAGTGGGTGTTAATAGGAGTTAGGCCAGTTGATCCTAGATGTGGCATTTTCCCAGATGATCAATCCTGGTACTTGGCCGTATTGGCCATCTTCATTAATATGTGGTACTCAGTGAAGGATGTTTGATGTAATTTGTTAACGCTAATTTTGCTTTGTCTTTGCTTTCTCTTGGGCGTATCTTATGATCAGTGGTAATATTGTGGAGTAGAGTATCCACAGGAGAGCACTGTTCTTAACAACTCTATTATATAATTGCAATAAGTACAACTATATTTGGTCAGGCATAAAAAATAGAAAAGGACAAATCTAAGGAAGAATTTCTTGTGTCCCCAGTTATTTGATTTGATTTGGTTTGGTTTGATTCATTATTGTCACTTGTACCAAGATGCAGTGAAAAATATTGTTTTTCATGCTATCCAGACAAATCATACCTTATATCAATACGTTAGGGTAATAGAACAGAATGCAGAATATAGTGTTGCAGTTATAGAGAATGTGCAGAGAAAGATCAACTCTAACATAAGGGAGTCTGTTTCTAAGTCTGATAACAGCGAGGAAGAAGCTGTTCTCGAATCTGTTGGTATGTGTTTTCAAACATTTGTATCTTTTGCTCAATGGAAGAGGGAGGAAGAGAGTGAGATGGGATCTTTGATTATGTTGGCTGCTTTCCTGACGCAGCAAGAAGTATAGATGGAGTCAATGGAAGCAAGGCTGGTTTACATGCTAGACTGTGCTGTGTTCACAACTCTAAGTCTTTGTGGTCTTGGGCAAAGCAGTTACCATACCAAGTTGTGATGCATCTGGGCAGGATGTTTTCTATAGTGCATCTATAAAAATTGGTAAGAATCATTGTAAATGTGCTGCATTTCCTTAGCTTTCTGAGGATGTGGAGGCATTGGTGTGCTTTCTTGACTGTAGTGTTGACATAGATGGACCGGAACAGATTGTTGGTGATATTTGCTCCTAGGAACCTGAAGCTGTCAACCATCTTCACCTCAGCACCATTGATAATGACAGAGGCATGTCCTCCACTCCACTTCCTGAAGTTGATGATTAGATCCTTCATTTTTCTGACATTGAAGGAGAGATTGTTATTTTTACAGCATGCCACTAAGCTCTTTATCTCTCTCCTGTTCTCTGTCTCGTTGCTGTTTGAGATCCAATCCATTACGATGATGTCATCAGCCGATTTGTAAATAGAGTTAAAGCTGAATTTGGCCACATAGTTGTGAGTGAATAAGGATATTATAAGGGGCTGAGTACTCAATCTTGCAGGGCACCGGTGTTGGGAATTATTGTGGAGCAGGATAGTTGCCAATCCTTACGATTGCAGTCTGCAGATCAGGAAGTCAAGAATCCAGTTGCAGAATGGAGAGCAGAGTCCCAGGTCTCAGAGTTTGGAAATGAGTTTAATTGAAATTATGGTGTTGAAGGCAGAACTAAAATCAATAAATAGAACTCTGATGTTGGTGTCCTTGTTATCCAGATGTTCCAGGGATGAGTGTAGGGTCGGCATGGACCGATTTCGACAGTAGGTCAATTGTAGTGGATCAAGACAATCTAGGAAACTGGAGTCGATGTGTGCTACTCAATGTGTGTTACATCAATAGAATGCTTAGAGCTAATACAACATCACATTAATCCTCCAAAACTTATACAATGCTGAAAACAATGCAGATGCATCCATAGACGGGAGTGAGTGGCAACTTGAAATGAGTAGAGTTTTTTTTTATTTATTCATGGGCCAGCATTTATTGCCTGTACCTAGTTGCACTTGAGAAGGTAGTAATGGGCTGTTTCTTGAACTGCTAAAATCCGTTTGCTGTGGATAGACCCACAATGGTGTTTGGGTGGGAGTTCCAGGACTTTGACCCAGCAATTCTGAAAAAATGACAATATGTTTCCAAGTCTGAATGGTGAGTGGTTTGGAGGAAAACTTATTGGTGTTTTCCAATGTAACTGCTGCTCTTGTCTTTCTAGATAGAAGTGGTTGTGACTTTGGAAGGTCCAATCCAAGGATCTTTGACAAATTTCTGCAGTGTATCTCGTAGGTAGTACACACTGCAGCTATTGAGCATTGCTGGTGGAATGACTGAATGTTTGTCAATATGATGCCAGTCAAGCAGGCTGCTTTGTCTTGAATGGTGTCAAGCTTCTTGAGTATTCGTGGAGCTGCACTCATCCAGGCAAGTGAAGAGTATTCCATCACACAACATGTGTTTTTTAGGTGGTGGTTTTGGTGAGTCAGGAGGTGGGGTTCTTGCTGCAGTATTCCTAGACACTGACCTGCTATTATAGCCATTATATTTATATGGTTAATCCAGTTCAGTTTCTGGTCAATGGTAACACCCATGATGATCGTGGGGTATACTCTAATAGGAATGCTATTGAATGTCAAGGAGAAGTGGTTTGACTGTCACTTATTGAAAATGGTCATTGCCTCACATGTGTAGCATGGATGTTACTTGCCATTTTTCAGCTCATGCCTGGATATTGTCCAGTTCTTGTTGCCTTTGGACATGGATTGCTTCAGTATCTCAGGAATTGTGAATTATGCAGAACATTATGTTAATCATTGGCAAACATCTCCAGTTCTGACCTTACAATGATAGGAAGGTCATTGATGAAGTAGTTGAAAATGATTGGGCCTTGAGGACCCCTGAGGAACTATCCTGAGGAACCTCTGCAGAGATTTCCTGGAGCTGAGATGACTGACTGCTAACGACTACAATCATCTTCTTATGTACCAGGTATGACTCAAGCTATTGAAGCATTTTCACTCCGATTCCCATTGACAGCAGAACTGCTAGGGCTCCCTGATGTCATACTCAGTCAAATGTGGCTTTGATGTCAAGAGATGCCACATTTACTTCACTTCTGGAATTCAACTCTTTTGTCCATGTTTGAACTAAGGCTTTAACAGGTCAGGAGCTGAGTGACCCTGGTGTAACCCAAACTGAGCATCACTGAGAAGGTTTTTGCTGAGCAGGTGCTACTTGATAATGCTGGTGATGATTGAGAGTAGACTGATGGGGCAGTACTTGCCCAGGTTGAATTTGTCCTGCTTTTTATGTACAGGACATACGTGGGCAATGTTTCACATTGGTGAGTGGTTGCCAGTTAGATCTGCTTCCCAAGCTGGATCTGCTTGCCAAGGTATGCGGCAAGTTCTGGAGCACAAGTCTTCAGTACTATTGCCGCAATGTTGTCAATGCCCATGGCCTTTGCAGTATCCATCTCCTCCAACCATTTCTTGGTATCACATGGAGTGAATCAAATTGGCTGAAGATTGGCATCGGTAAAGCTTTGGAGCAGGCTGGGAGGGATCATCCCCTTGGCATTTCTGGCTTAATATTTTTGCGAATGCTTCAGTCTTTTTTTTTGCACTGATGTGCTGGGCTGTTCCATCATTGAGAATTCCATAATTTGTGGAGCCTCCTCCTCCATTGAGTTGTTTGATTGTCCACCACCATACATGACTAGATGTGGCAAGACTGCAAAGTTTATATCTGATCTGTTGATAGCGGGATTGCTTTGCTCTGTCTATCACTTGCTTCCTATGCTGTTTGGAATGCAAGCATGCCTGATTTTTAACTTCACCAGATCAACACTTCATTTTTAGATATGGCTCATGGTGCTCTTGGCATGCCCTACTGCAGTCTTCATTGAACCAGGTGGATCCTCTGGTTTGGTAATAATGGTGGAGTAGTGGATATGTTGCACCATGGGATTGCAGATTATATTGAAGTACAATTCTGTTACTGCTGATGGCCCAATTTGCCTCAATTAGCGTGGTAATTAAGCCACCCAATGCAATGTACTATCAATGTGAAGGCAGGTCTTTGTCTCTACAAGGGCTGTGAGGCTGTCATTCTTTCTGATACAGTCATGAACAGATGCACCTGTAGCAGGCAGATTGGTAAGAATGGGATCAAGTATACTTTTCCATTTTGTTGGTTCCAGCACCACCTGCCACAATTCCAGTCTAGCAGCAATGCCCTCTGGACCCAACCAGCTCGATCAGTAGTGCTGCTGCTGAGCCACTCTTGGTGATGGACATTGATTTCCCCACATAGAGTACATTCTGCACCCTCACCACCCTTAGTGCTTCCTCCACATATTGTTCAACATGAAAGGTACACTTTCCACAGAATATTTGCAGTGAAATTCAACCAGACTGATTCTTGGTCTGGAGGGACTACCCTACAAGGAAAGATTAAATACAATCTAACCTACATTCTCTGAAATTTAGAAGAATAAGCAATGATTTTATTCAAGCTTACAAAATTCTTACAGGGCTCTGCAGGACAGACACTGGGCTTGGGTGGGTGCTTATAGAGGGTTTAGAACTGCTAGGATCAGGGGAGGTACTCTTGGAAAATCTGAAAGGCTATTTAGACCTGAAATGGGAAAGAATGTCTTCACTCAGAAGGTGGTGAATTTTTGGAATTCTTCACCCTAGAGGACCGCAGAGACTCAGTCAATGGGTAAATGACTGGGGGGTGGCACAATGGTTAGCACTGCTGCCTCACAGTGCCAGTGACCCAGGCTTGACTCCAGCCTTGGGTAGAATGCTCTTCGAAAGGTCAGCGCACTTCATGGGCCAAATGACCTCTTTCTGCACTATAGGGATTCTACAAAGTGTTATGTTGTAAGAGGCAGCTGTTTAGCACAATGTTTCTGCACTGGCTTAGGAAAAAAAGCAAGTGAAGCTAACAAATGCATAAATTCAAGACTGAGATCAAGGATACCTACATGTTAAAAATATCACGGAATATGGGGATATTGCAGGCAAATAGTTTTGAAATAGAAGATCAGCCATGATCCTGGTGAAGACTGAAGCAGGCTCAACAAGCTGAAAGCCTTGCTTCTGCTCCTATTTCTTAAATTCTTAATTATCTTATCTGTTCTAACATGCCTGAGTGATGTACTTGCTACCACTTTATAGATAGAGGCACATGGAGACACTGAAGGTTTGGTGTGAGGCTAGCAGGAATGAAATCTGTGTGGTGGAGATGCAGTATGTAAATGTAAGGCTTGAGTTTTGAGGGGTGTGAACAACTGCTGGGTGACTTGTCATTGTCTGGTGCATTGGGCAGCATGACATACTGAAGGTAGCAAATTATGACATGTAATAGGATAAGGGTCAGTTAGCTTAGTTGGCTGGTTTCCAATGTAGAGTGACTCCAACAGCACATGTTCAATTCCCATACAATCTGAGGTCACCATGAAGGTCCTGCCTTCTCAACCTTGCCATAAGCCTGAGGTGTGGCGATCGTCAGATCAAATTTACTAACAATATTCTCTCTCTAATGAGAGAACAGCCCTAAGGTCCTCTGAAACTATGTCAAATGTACCTGGAAATTTCATGGATGCAAAGATGTACTATCTGATGATGACTACACATATAAGGTAATCCGCTTCTTTCTGCTTAAACGCCAGATTCTCATTGCCAGATTCTAGACATTAATCTCCCAGGCCATCTGTTCCTATATAATTATGGAGATGTTACAAGACCTCCTTGCCCCTCCCCACCCAAACAGTGAAGAAGTATGGCCTCTCCTCAATATCTATTCCATCAAAAATGCTTCCAGAATGAACTGAGTGAATCTTTGAACTCTCTCCCTGGGTTGGTTCTTTATTTTTCCAAAGCCTAAATGCTTCTGTTCCAGTTCTTTTCAAATTTAAGTTCTCTCATGCAACCCCCCTTCAAGAATACAGATTGCCTTCAAGAGCTAGAGGCAAGTTGGAATAAATACGAACTTTGCAAATTTTTAGGCTGTGCAATTGTCTGCGCAGTTATTGTAATTAAGTTTTGGCACAAAATTTACATGTTACCCACCTCCAATGAACCAGTATACAACCTTATGCCCTGATTAATGGTGCAGATACATTTTAAGTCCAAGGAGATTTTTTGCTCAGACTATATGTAAGAAAAAACTTATTTAAGGTAAATCTTTGAACTGAAAGCACTGCACTCTTGTGTTGCCTACATCTGCTTGATTCCTTACTCTATCTCTAGTCAATAGGAAACATTTCAAGTCCAACATAACTCATCTTTGGAATGGTTCTGAATAAAATTCATTGGACTCAAAACAGAGCAACTCTGTTTCTCTTTCCACAGATGCTGCCAGACTTGCTGACTTGGTCTAGCATTCTGTTTTTATTATCGAAGACTGTAGTACTCTGAGGGGAGAACAGAGTAATTAAAATCCATTACTACAGCCAAAGCTAAAATAAAAACTTCCCCATTGATAAGGATAAATAATACTGAAGTTTTTAATTTCCTTCCATTCAATTTACATAAACATTTCAGTCTTAGTGGAAACTGTTGTATCTAACCAGGTTTTGAAGAAACAAACTGCACACAAACATAATCCGTATCTAGGGCAGCAATATTACAAATGCTTACATAGCTCCAGCTTGAGTATGAGATGGTTAGACCTTAGTCTCCAGTATGGCTTCAATCTGACTGCATGATAAACCTAATTGCTTCTTATCATTACATCACTGTTATCCAAAAATAGAACTTCTTACAGCCTTAGCAAGACAGCTGACAGGTTATCTTTTACCAATACAGCAACGAATGGAGTAAGGTTGAGAGAAACCATTCTCTAATTTCCCATTCTTCCCTTTGCTTCACTAACGTTTAATAGTACAATCATTGGCTGGAAAAATCCTGAATGTCATGATTACCTATAGTTTAATTAGATCAATCAATAGCAGTGCTGCAACAGTAGGACAGAGCTAAATACTCTGCTTGCTTCAAGGCTGATATAGTTCTCCATGATGTGCAACCTCTGGCCAATTTACTTGTGAGTGTCACCATTGAGCAAATCAACAAATACAAGTTTTGCATTTTGTCTACAAAGCTAACCATTACCCTTAGAAATAAAGTTTCATAACTCTATAATGAAATACATGATTCTTGCATTCAAAGGCATTAATGGAGGACCTTTAAAATATTAAAATACCTCAAGGTGCCACATGACAAAACAAAATATGACTTAGTATCACAAAATGAAGAATTAACTTGGAATCACTGGTACCAAAAATGAGCTGGAATTTACATGACAATGATTAATCGATTAATAAAATGTGAAAGTGACAATACTCTGGCTTTGCTGAGAAAAGTTTGTTCTCATTGATCAATTCCCCCATTACAGATGATACAATTTTGCATTCACTGGATGAACACCTATTTCTGTGCCCCAATCATGTGGACAGAAACATTTAATATGGGTGACCTGATAGTAACAGGATTTATGTCCTTCAGCTGAATATCACCCTGGAAGACTAACACAGGAATCATTAAAGCTGTGGAACCTCAACCTTGCAGTCTATAAATTGTTGTGAGAATTTGAAAACAAATTCTATCAGTTTTTCAAGATTTTCTTGCCAGTTTTGCCATCTGGAATCCTCGCGATGCCAAAGACAATTAATATCAGGAGTCCTCCTTTCTACATGTTAATAAGGTGAAAGAATTGCAATGGCCTTTCCACTGTGCATTCCCCTGTTCCTGATTATCTTGATTGACCTGAGTGGAAGCAGAGAAGAGAGGAATTACATTTCAGTCAACATGGTCAGAGACTGAATCAATCTCGCCACAACCTCCTTGTAAGAGAATGCACAGGGAGCAAACAACATATGAGTACATGTCAAAGGGGCTTTTCATATACAAGTTGCACTTCCCTGGGAACCAATACAGTCCGTCTGTAAAATCCTGCGTGAAGACATCAACGCATGGTCAACATTCTGCACAGCCTTATTCTTGAGAATTAAGGCTAAAATGGCCTTAACTTTGACAGCTTCTGGTCCTTAAGGTAATTGAGACTTACGCAACATCAGCCAAGGGTCTATGAGGTCCAGCATTCAACAAACAGATGTCAGGATACCAGAGAAAAGCCATTCGTCACTGAGTATTTAGCTCTGTCTAACTGTTGCAGCAATGCTATTGATTGATCTAATTAAACTATAGGTAATCATGACATTCAGGATTTTTCCAGCCAATGATTGTACTATTAAACGTTAGTGATAAATGTAAGATACATTAGAGCCTTCTCCAGGTCTTGGGTTTTGTTATCAGATAAATTGTAAATAGATCTAAACACTGGAGAATAAAAAGAAACTGGCATTACAACCAACCTTTTGGTGAAGAGAAGATCATTGAATGAAGCAGCTAGGGCTAAGGATCTCATTGAATTATCTCCTGGCAATTTTCCTTTTAGTTCTAATTGACCTCAATTTCGTTAGTGTTCCTTGACACCATAATCAATTATTAAATTACATATTTAGTTATTTTCACCTCTATTTTGGCATTTATTTCTTTCATTAAGGCTATCAAATAAGAAGGCATTTCGCACCTTGCCTTCATCGCTCAAACCATTGTGTATAGGAGTTGGGATGTCATGATGAGGTCATACATGACATTGGTGAGGCCACTTTTGGAGTACCGCGTATAGTTCTGGTTGTGCTGCCATTGAAAAGGTATTATTAAATTGGAAAGGGTTCAGAAAAGATCTACCAGGATGTTGATGGGACTGGCGAGTTTGAGTTATAGGATAGACTTTTTTCACTGGAACATAGGGGGTTGAGGGGTGACCTTATAGAGGTTTATAAAATCATGAGGGCCTTAGATAAGATGAAGAGCAAATGTCACTTCCCTGGGGTGGGTGCTTTCAAAACTCAGGGGCATAATTTTAAGGTTAGAGGACAAAGAGTTAAAAGGGACCTGAGGGACAACTTTTTCACACAAAGGGTGGTTCATATGTGGAATGAACTGCCAGATGAAGTGGTAGATATAGGTACAGTTGCAACATTTAAAAGACATTTGGGTAGGGACATGAATGGGAAAGGTTGAGAGGATATGGGCCAAATGCAGGCAAGTGGGATTAGTTTAGTGTGGGAAACTTGGTCAGAATGGGCGAGTTAGACCAAAGGGTCTGTTTATATAGCTGTCTCAATTACATTTTGGGTCAGTGGACAAAAACATCAATCCCAGGATGTTGATGGCACTACTATTGACTGTTGATGGGAAGGTGGTCAGATAGTCATTGCCTACATTTGGTGACATGACTCATTTTTACCAGGTATCAGCGCAAGCCTGAATGTTGTCCAGGTCTTGCTGCATATGGGTACAGATTGTTTCATCTTACACTGTCCATTTGACTCGATCTAAACGACTCCAACAACACTTAAGAATCTCAACACTATACAAGTTACCTCTACCATCTAGAAAGCAATGACAGCAGGCACACAAGAACACTACCATGTATGGGTTCCACTCTAAGCCAGATACCATACTGATTTTGAACGTATCAGTTTTCCTACCCTGCTGCTGGACCAATTCTAGGAGTTATGAATGGAGCCAAATGGTTTGCAATGATCTGTCAACATTCTAATTTCTGACCTTATGATGGAATGAATGTCATTGAAATATTAAAAAATGCCATTTTAAAAACATTCTAAAAATATTAGAGAAATACAAATTTTAATTTCCGCCCTTGGGTGATCCAAAGAACCTGAAATAAATTATTTTCAGTATTGCTTTACATGCTAATATTCCTGTTGGGCACTCTAGTGCATAATATTTCAAATGGATGAAAATTAGAAATGTTGCCCTGTATCTTGGTCAGCTAATAAAAACAAAAAGCAATGGGGAAGTGTCACTGGACCCGAAATGTTAACTCTTGATTTTTTTCTCAACAGATGCTGCCAGACCTGCTGAGCTTTTCCAACAACTTCTGTTTTTGTTCCTAATTTACAGCATCCACAATTCTTTCAGTTTTTATGCAGGCGATGTCAGAAGTACATGGGGAAAAATTAGGCATTTTGAAAAATCAATAGCATCTGAGACAATTCACAACCTGAAGAAGATAGGCTCCACACTTATTTTCATGAGATGTGAACATCTTTGATGAGGTTGAATTTGTTCTCCCAAGATGGAATTTTATAGGAGCTTGGACAATGTGAGCTATGGTGAGAAATCTGCGGGGATCATGTGAGAAAGCCAGTCTCAGCAATGGGTGCAACTAGTTGCATTTTTCAACAGAATTCCAGAAGCTGAAACAAGATTCTCAGGAGTGCAGCATTGCCTATTAACAGGGATTATTGCTTGTTATCAGCCTAATTAACCCCACATCTTGCCTCATTAATTTGCAGCCTCCTGTCTTATCACCCACTATGAGGAAACTAAATGCTGAGAATTCTTAGCATTGAAATCTGTGCAGGTACCTGGAGACTCCAGCTTGTTGCTTGCTCCTCTGGATATCCATCTTTCACTCCTACCACCAACATATCCAGGCATGCTCCATGGGAAGCAACAGCATGCATCACAGGTTCACAGACTCTGGCATCAGACATTTGCCAGCTACTCTGCATCATCAAATCACATCTCCAACCCACTTAAAGCATGCTTCTGTACTTTAAAGCTGCACCTGAGAGTGCACCAACAAATAGCATTGCAATACTGCTAGAAGGGCACTTTACGTGCTGAAACAGGTACCTAACAGATGGATTGGACCAGGTTGAATCACAGGACTATTTGTTTATTCTCTTAGTGCTCACTCACTTTCAGCACAAAGCATCTCTGCTTTGCTTTGCCTTGTCTTGACTTTTTGTTCTTTGGCCCCTGATCCAGAGCTACTAGACTCACAGAACCTCTGTCTTGCCTTGCAATTTAGCACAGTCACAAATCCAGGAAGCTTGTCGTGGTTTAGGAGCAAATTACTGCATTGTGGAGAGGTGATGGCCTAGTGGTTTTATTGCTGGAGTGTTAATCCAGAGACCCAGATAACACTCCAGGGATCTGGGTTCAAATCCTGCCATGGCAGATGGATATTAAAATATCTGGAATTAAGAATCTAATGATGACCATGAATCCACTGTGGATTGTCAGGAAAAACCTATCTTCTTCACTAATGTCCTTTAGGGCAAGAAACTGCCGTCCTCACCTGTTCTGGCCTACATGTGACTCCAGACCCCCAGCAATGTGGTTGACTCTGAACTGCCCTCTGGGCAATAAATGCTGCCTAGCCAGCAGCACCCTCATCCCATGAATGAATGGACTCAAAACAGAAAACAAAAAATGCTGGAGATCACAACTATTCAGGCTGCATCTGATGAAGAGTCATCTAGACTTGAAACATTAGCTTGCTTTCTCTGTATGGATGCTGCCTGACCCATTGTGATCTCTAGCGTTTTTTGTTTTCAGCTTGTCATGATTGTCAGCATTCCACAGTCAAGTCAAGGGAGACAGCCTTCAGTCAGAGGGTCCCTGGACAGTAAGTTGAAGACAGCCTTCAATGCTAAACCAAGGGTTGGACACAGTCCATCAACCTCTTCAGACGGTGAGGCTGAGGATCCTGTCCTCGTAAGTAGGGAGGAGATGTATGTCAGGCAGCCTTCTACCTGACTTGTCACTTTCTACCCTATTGGGGAATGTTTTCTCCTGTAATGAGAGAAGGGGAGGTGTTAGAAGAGGTGGACGTCATTGACTTGGCCATTAGTGCTGGTGCTGGTAGGGGTAAGTAGTGAGGTGACCCAAGCGTGAGAGTCGGGGGCCCAGAGGCTGTGCAGCATTAGTGGTTTTGGGGTTTGGGTGGGTGAATGAATGAGGGAAGATATTGCATGCAATAGTGAGCCTGGATCGGAGGTGGATGCTGTCACAGATGTTTAAGTGAGTCGGAGGTGGCAGAGAGAAGATGGTGGCTCTTCCCTGGTGCAGTAGAGAATATCATTGACCTCCTTCTTAGGTTGCTGGGCCTTCCTTCACTTAGCTGAAACTGCACATACCTAGGTGGCAACCTTGGTTCATGCTGGCATGGTCTGGAGCAATAGCCTTCTGTGGGAAGAAGACATCTTGCCTCTGCACTACCCTGTCCAGCAGGAAACTCCAGGCCCCTGTCCACAAAGCAGGGGACAAATCTTCCCTTATCTATCAAGTTCAAATGCAAGAACAAATGTCACAAACTGTGCATGGCATCTCAGATTGGCACTGTTTGACTGGGTGCACCACAGCCTCTTAGAGATGGTGCTGTTGTCGGTGGCTACGGTGAGTGGTAGAATCAGGCTAACATCAGACGAGAAGATGCTGTAGCTGCAGGGCAGGTAGTTAATGAGGCAGATTTGACATGATTATATGAGAAAACCTGCTAGGCTTTATGGAGAGAAGCCCTCTATGAAACTCAAATTGACACAATGATAAGATTCAGCCCTCAATTTCTTCATTTCTGTTGCAATTGTCCACCATCCATCAGCTTGTTGATTATTGAGAGTAGACTAATGAAGTAGCTAATATAAGATGGCAGCCCAGGAACCCAGAGTTCATCTACTCAATCCATTTTACTATTTTTCCCTTCTAAGGTTTCTTTTCACTAATGTTTCAATTTATAATGGTACCTTACCCTCTTTTACTGACTTTGGCAGAAGATGGCTTCTCCTGGCCCAGGCCCAACAACGAGGTGGCTTCCAAAGACCCAGAATTTCAGTATTAGCCTGGTGGGGTGGTCTCTCAGCATGGCAGTCTTGTCTGGGAGGGGCGGCCTTAGCCTGGAGTGATGTTCTTGTCTCGGCATGGAGGTCTAATCCCATTGTGGAGATCGGCTTCAGTGGCTTCCGGGTATTGCAGCAGCAAGGTGTGAAGATCTAGTCCTGGCGCAGAGGTTTTGTCTTGGAATGGAGGCCCTGTCCTTGCTCCGGATATGGCTTCTAGGTCTTCCAACAGCCAAGGTGGAGGTCTCATGTAGGCATGGCAGGGCGATCTAGGCCTGGCTTTGCAGTCTCAGACCAGCCCTACGTGTTGGTTTTGGCCCGGTTTTCCAACTTACCCAGAACCCAGGAGCTGCTAATTCTTATGCTAACTTTTTTTACTTCCTTCTTATTTATGATTTTTGTCATTAATTTAGGCATTGTGGTATGGCAACTTATAAAACTTTTCACTTTTTTTGTAAAAAATATGCACGACAATAAATCGCCATTCTGTTCTATTCTATTTTAGAAACTAATTGGATCTGGTCTTCCTTTCTATGGATGGACTTGCCTGGGCAGTTTCGACATTGTCAGGTGTATGCAGATATTGCAGCATTTAAAAAAGTCCTTTCACAGGATGTGGACGGCATTGACAGGGCCTGTAATTATTGCCCATCCCTAATTGCCCTTGAACTGAGAGGATTGGTAGGCTCATTTCAGAGGGCAGTTAATAGTCAATTGTTGGTGTGGGTGTGGAGTTACATAAAGGCTAGACTGGGTAAGAACAGCAGATTTTCCTCCCATCTGGAATATTAGTGAACCACATCAATTGATGACAATTGTCATGGCTACATTACTAGTTTTCAATTTGAGACATACTACTCAAATTCAAGGTCCACCAACTGCCTTGGTGGCATGTGATGCATGTCCCCAGAGTCTCTAGTCTAATAACATTACTAATACATCACTGTATCCCTAGCATGTCATCCTTACTACTATGTTACCTTCTTGCACCACAGTAATGGCAATACTAGAACAGTCTGACTAAGAGAAGTGCTAGTTGGGGACCAGAATTTTTTAGTACTATAGCTGGGATGCTGTCAGAGACAATAACCTTTGCTGTATCCAGTAGTCAGGCATTTTTCAATATTTTACACAGTGAATCAAACTTGCTGAAGATTAGAATCTATGATGCTGGGAAATTCAGGACAAGGCCAAGATGTATCGTCCATTTGGCAATTTTAGCAGAATATAGTTTCAAATGCTTCAGCTTCGAACTGGGGTCCCTCATAGAATCCCTATAGTATGGAAGCTGGCTATTTGGCCCATCGAATCCACACCAATCCTCCGAAGAGCATCCCGCCTAGACTCACCCGCCCGTCCTTGTAATCCTGCATATCCAATGGCTAATCCACCTAGCCTGCACATCCTGAACACTATGGGCAATTTAGCATGGTCAATCCACTTAACATGCATGCCTATAGACTGTGGGAAGAAACCGAAGCAGCTGGAGGAAACCCACATTGACACAGGGAAAATGTATAAATTCCTCACAGACAGTCACCCAAGACTGGAATTGAACCTGGGCTTTGATTCATTGCAAGCAAGATTGCTTCACTCTCAATAGCTTGCAGTTTGACTGTTTGCAGTTCCAAGTTGTAGCGTCACTGGGTTGACTCCGCACATTTAGAATATTGTTCCTGGCATGATTTCTCTAATTCTTTATTGAACTAGGGTTGGTCCATTTTTGTTTTTTGGCAATTGTTGAATGAGGAATGTGCTGGACATTAATTTTATAGATTGTAAAGGAGTACAACTCTAATAATGTTCACTCCCACCAATAGGAGGTAGGTTGAGTGGTAAAAATGAGATCAGATTGTTTACGTCTCTCACGTTTCTTCTGTCACCACCCATCCCTGGCCAAGTCCAGCATCTATAGCTTCAGAACTTGGCCAGCTTGGACTGTAGTGGTGTTACTGAGCCACTCTGGTAATGGACATTAAAGCCCCCACCCAGATTATGTTCCATGATGTTGTTACCCTTATTTCCTTTCAAGTGATGTTAGTTACATTGATCCATCTGTTGAGAGAGGCCTCAGATGATCATTAGCAGGAGATTTTCTTGTCCACATGTGATTTTACCCAGAACAAGGCACTTTTAAGATTAAGAGGAGAAGGAATTTCTTCACTCATGAATATTTGGAGCAGTGGAGGCTGAGTCATTGAATATATTCAAGGCTACTTTAGACAGGTCTATGATCTGGAAGTCAGGATTTATGGAGGCAGGCAGGTAAGAAAGGTTGAGGTTACGTTTTTATTAGCAAGATTTTATTGAATCAGGAAGCAAATTGAGAGGCCTTGAGCCTACCTCTGCTTCTATTTCTTATTTTGTTATGTAGTTTTAATCTGTTTCTATTTATAGGAGGCTCATAAATGATGTGAATGGCCAGCATACAATTAAATACAGTTATTATACATTGAACAGATTCCTTTAAAGAAAAACAGAAAGTGTCTGGCAAACTCTTCTGAAGATCATAGAATCCCCACAGTATGGAAACAGGCCCTTCGGCCCAACAAGTTCATATTGACCCTCAGAGTATCCCATCCAGACCCATTCCTCAACACTATGGGCAATTTAGCACAGCCAATCCACCTAACCTGAATGTCTTTGTATTGTGGGAGGAAACCAGAGCACCTGGAGGAAACCCACACAGACACGGGGAGAATGTGTAAACTCCACAGAAATAGTTGCCCAAGGGTGGAATCAAACCCAGGTCCCTGGTGTTGTGAGGCAGCAGTGCTAACCGCTGAGCCACCATGCTGCCCCAAAAGAAGAGTCATGTTGGACTCAAAACATTAACCCTGTTTCTTTCTCCATAGGCATTTGAAGACTGTTTGGGCTTCTGCAGCATTTTCTGCTGTTATTTGAAATTTGCAGTATCCATGATATTTTGCTTTTATTTGAATAGATTCACTTGATTCTCTATAAATAAAACTTGGAGAGTTAATATATAGAACCAAAATTTCAACACGACTTAAAACCAAAAACCCATTTCTGTACAAAGCATTGTAAGATGTCTCTCTTCTGAGACCCTGACAATTTATTTCTACACGCATTTATTTTTGTAAAGCAATCGGACAGTCGATGTCTTACATGCAATCACTTATTTTCAGAGATTTCCCTTTTGTCTAGCATTCATTTCAAGGCAGCAAGGTCAGTCATGTCATCTTCCCTCACACCTTTCATAGAGTGTAGATGAATCCACAATAAATGTTTACCTACATAACGTTCAATGAATATATTGTTTTACATGCACTTTGTATTTTTAGCATCCCTTTTATTTTCTTTACTTCTTAAGACAAAAGACAATATTTACAATTTGCATTCATTGGAAATATTATAGCTGCAATAGAATACCCATAAACAATATTACCATATATTTTACTGATTTTTCACTTTGGGCAGCTCAATTGTTCAGTGTTGAGCGCTGCTGCCTCAGGGTGCCAGGGACTGGGTTCATTTCCAACCTTGTGTGGAGTTTGCACATCCTCCCCATGTCTGCGTGGGTTTCTGCCAGGTGGTCTGGGTTCCTCCCACAGTTCAAAGATGTGCAAGTTCAGGTTTATTGGCCATGCTAAATTGCCCATAGTGATGAGCAGGCTAGGGTAGGGGGATGGGTCTGGATGAGATGCTCTTCACAGGCTTTGTTGGTGTGGACTTGTTGGGCCAAATGGCCTGTTTCCATTTTGTAGGTCTTCTATGGTAAATTGCCCTGTAGTGTTCAGGGATGTGTGGTTAGATGGATTAGCCATGGTAAATGCAGGGTTATAGCAATAGGGTAGGGGAATGGATCTGGGTGCGATGGTCTTCAGAGGGTTGGTACAGCCAAATGGCCTCTCTCTGTACTGTATGGATTCTATGAATCTAAAAAAAAATTACTTTAGACAGTTTCATCATAATAGTTAACTCTAACAAATAGACTAGAATCTTAGAACATGGAACAGTACCATACAGGAATGGGCCCTTCGGCTCACAATATTGTGCCAAACATGATGCCAAATTAAACTAATCCCTTCTGCCTGCCTTGGTACATATTCCTCTATTCCTTAATATTCAGGTGCTTATCTAAAAGTCCCTTAAACACCCCAATCGTGTCTGCCTCCACCACCGCACCTGGCAGCGAGTTCCAGACTCCTACCACTTTCTGTGTAAAAAATTTGCACCTCACATCTCTTTTGAACTTGCCCCCTCTCATCTTAAATGCATGCCCCTATTATTAGATATTTCAACTCTGGGAGAAAGACTCTGATGTCAACCCTGTCTATGCATCTCATAATTTTATAGGCTTCTGTCAAGTCTCCCTTCAGCCTCTGCTGCTACAGAGAAAATAACCTGAGTTTTTTCTAACCTCTCCTTATAGCTCATACCTTCTAATCGAGACAACATCCTGGTAAACCTCTTCTGCACTGTCCAAAGCCTCCACATCCTTCCTGTAATGTGGCCGAACCAAAGTCTTATAAAGCTGCAACATGACATGTTGACTCTTGTACTCAATTTACTGACCGAAAAAGGCAAGCATGCCTTCTTCTACTTGTGTGGCCACTTTCAGGGAGCTATGGACTTGAACCCCAAGACCTGTCTGTACATCAATACTGTTCAAGGTCCTGCCATTAACTGTGTACTTTCTTTAATATTTAATCGCTCAAAGTGCAGCACCTCACACTAACCCAGACAATACTACACCTGCCATTTCTCTGCCCATATCTGCAACTGATCTATATCCCGCTGTATCCTTTGACAACCCTCTAGACTAGCCACAACTCCACTGATCTTTGTATTGTCTGAAAACTTACTAACCCACCTATCTACATTTTCATTTAAGTCATTTATATATATATATATATATATATATATATCAGAAACACCAGAGACTCCAGTTTGGATGCCTGTGGAACACCACTTGTCATGGACTCCCTCTATGGGCAAGCCAATTATGAATCCATGCAGCCAAGTCACTGTGGATTCCATGTATCTTATCTTCTTGATGATCCTACCATGATGGACCTTGTCGAACGCCTTACTAAAATCCATGTAGACAACATCCACTGCTCTACTGTCATCGATCATCTTTGTCACTTCCTCAAAAAATTCAATCAAGTTAGTGAGGCATGACCTGCCCGGCACAAAGCCACCCTGACTGTCTGTAATTAGGCAATACTTTTCCAAATGCATGTAAATCCTATCTCTAAGCATTCCCTCCAATTCTTCCCAACCACCGATGTGAGACTCACCCGTCTATAGCTTCCTGGATTATCCCTATTTCCCTTCTTGAACCCAGGAACAATATTAGCTACTCACCAGTCCTTCGGGACCTCTTTAGTGGCTAATGAGGATACAACGATCTTGATCAAGGCCGCAGCAATCTCTTCTCTTGCCTCTCTCAATACCTGGGATAGATACCATCGGGCCTTGGGGACTTAGCCACCTCAATGCTCTTCAAGGGATGCAACACCACTTCTTTCTTGATCGCAAAATACCCTAGCATGTTGACATGCTCCACACTAATCTCACTATCCTCCGTATCCTTCTCTTGAGTGAATACCAGCACAAAGTACTCATTTAGGATCTCGCCCACATCCTCTACCTCCAAGCACAAGTTCCCTCCTTTATCGTTGAGTGGTCCTACCTTCTCCCTCATTATCTGCATGTTTTTAATGTATGTTTAGAATGCCTTGGGACTCTGTTTAACCTACTTTCTAAGGTCATTTCATGGTCTCTTCTGGCTCTCCTAATTCTCTGCTTAAGTTCTTTCCTACTTTCTTTATATTCCTCATGGACCCTGTTTGATTTTAGCTTCCAAAAACTTACATATGCTTCTTTTGTCCTTTTGACTAAATTCACAACCTGCCTCAATTATCCGAGGTTCTGTTACCTTGCCATCCTGGTCCTTCCTCCTTATTGGAGTATGCCGATCCTGAACTCTGATCAGTAAATCTTTAAACAACTCCCAGATGTCAAATGTAGATTTGCCAAATAATAATTACCACTCCCTGGTACCTGCCATAAGATGGATATAATTTGTCCTCCCCCAGTTTAGTACCTTCCTGCAAAGTCTTGACTTATCTTTATTCATAGCTATCTTAAATCTTGAAGAGTTGCGATCACTGTTTCATCATGAATAGATGGCAGGTATGTTCATCGAATTTCTGGAATTAAGAATCTATTGAAGACCATGAAACTATTGTTGATTATCGGAAAAATCCATCTAACTCACAAATGTCCTTCAGGGAAGGAAATCTGCCATCCTCACCTGGTCTGGCCTACATGTGACTCCAAAGCCATAGCAATACGGTTGATTCTCAACTGTCCTCTAAAGTGGCCTAGCAAGCTATTCAGTTGTACCACTTGCTATGAAGTCTCATCAAAGAAATGAAACTTGGCATCGACCTAGGCACTGGAAGAGAGAATAACAGAAACAGCCCTGTGACTTTCAAAGTCCTCCTTACAATCACCTCCCTTGTTCAAGTTTCAAGGATGTCTCAGAGCAGCTGCAGGATATTCTCAGGGGGAGAGTGAAAAGCCAGCTGTTGTGGTGTATATAGGCACCGACGATATAGTTGAAAGATGGGATGAGGGCCTACAAGCTGAATTTAGGGTATTAGGAGTTAAACTAAAAGGTAGTAATCTCAGGATTGTTATCAGTGTTAGCCAGAGTTGGAATTACAGGATAGCTGAGATGAATACGTGGCTTGAAGGATGGTGCAAGACAGAGAGATTTAAATTCCTGGGACATTGGAACCGGTTCTGGGGGAGGTGGGACCAGTACAAACTGAACAGTCTGTACCTGGGCAGGACTGGAACCAGTGTCCCAGAGGGAGTGCTTACTCGTGCTTTTGGGGAGGTTTTAAACTGATATGGCAAGGGGATGGCAGGGCAATCTATGTAATGACTGTAAGTCAGAGGGAAGTAAAGCGGGGACAGAAACAAAGGACAGCAAGGGGAAAAGTGAAAGTGTAAAGCAGAGAACCAAAGACAAAAATCAAAAAGGGCCACATTTCATAATGATTCTACAAGCATAAAAAATGTCAAAAAAATGGTCCTGAAGGCTCTGTGTCTCAATGCAAGGAGCATTTGTAATAAGGTGGATGAATCACTGCGCAATTTATTAATGGATATGTTGTAATTAAGATCATGGAGACCTGGCTCCAGGGTGACCAAGGATGGGAACTCAGCATCCAGGGTTATTCAATTTTCAGGAAAGAGAGACAGAAAGGAAAGGGAGATGGGGTAGCATTGCTGTTTAAGGAGTGGATTAACGGAATAGTAAGGGAGAATATTAGACTGGATGATATGGAATTTGTATGGGTAGAGCTGCGGAACACCAAAGGGAAAAAGATGTTAGTGGGCTTTGTGTGCAGACCACCAAACAGTAGTTGTGATGCTGGAGACTATATCAAACAGGAAATTAGAGATGCATTCAGTAAGGGTGCAGCAGTTATTATGGGTGACTTCTATCTATATATTGATTGTACTAACCAAACTCTCAGCAACATGATGGAGGAGGATTTTCTGGAGTGTATGAGGCATGGTTTCCTTGACCAATATGTCGAGGAACCAACTGGAGAGCAAACCATCCTAGACAAGGTATTGTGTAACAAGAAAGGATTAATTTAGGGTGGCACGGTGGCTCAGTGGTTAGCACTTCTGCCTCACAGCGCCAGGGACCCAGGTTTGATTCCACCCTTGGGCGACTGTCTGTGTGGAGTTTGCACATTCTCCCCGTGTCTGCGTGGAATTCCTCCGGGTGCTCCGGTATCCTCCCACAGTCCAAAGATGTGTAGGTTAGGTGGACTAGCCATGCTAAATTGCCTATAGTGTTCAGGGATGTGTAGATTAGGTGTGTTATGGGTGATGGGTCTGGGTAGGATATTCTGAGGGTCAGTGTGGACTTGTTGGGCCGAAGGGCCTGTTTCCACACTCTAGGGATTCTATGATCTATGAATTAGCAACATCGTGGCTTGAGATCCTTTGGGGAAGAGTGACCATAATATGGTGGAATTCTCATTAAGATGGAGAGTGACAGAATTAAATCTGAAACTAGGGCCCTGAACTTAAAGAAAGCTAACTTTGATAGTATGAGGCATATGTTGGCTATGATAAACTGGCCAAAGATACTTAAGGGATTGACAGTGGATAGGCAATGTCAGACATTTAACGAACATGAGGATGAACTTCAACAATTGTACATCCCTGTCGGATATAAAAGTAAAACAGAGAAGATGGCTCAACGACGGCTAGCAAGTGAAATCAGGAACTGTGTTAAAGCCAAAGAGGAGGCATATAAATTGGTCAGAAGAAAGCAGGAATCTCAAGGACTGGGAGAAATCTAAAATTCAGCAGGGGGGGACAAAGGGAAATTTGGAAAGGGAAAATAGAATATGAAAGTAAGCTTGCAGAAAAAATAAAAACTGACTGCAAAAGCTTCTATAGATATGTGAAGAGAAAAAGACTGGTGAAGACAAATGTAGGTCCCCTGCAGTTAGAACCAGGTCATAGAGTTATAGAGATATACAGCATGGAAACAGACCTTTCAGTCCAACTCATCCTTGCCGGTCAGATATCTTAAATAAATCTAGTCCCCTGAGCCAACATTTGGGCCATATGCCTCGAAACCCTTCCTATTCATATACCCATCCAAATGCCTTTTAAATGTTATAATTTTACCAGCCTCTACCACTTCCTCTGCCAGCTCATTCCATAAATGCACCACTCTCTGTATGAAAAAGTTGCCGTTAGGTCCCTTTTAAATCTTTCTCCTCTAACCTTAAACCTATGCCCTCTAGTTTTGAACTCCTCTACTCCAGGGAAAAGATCTTGTCTATTTACCTTATCCATGCCCCTCAAGATTTTATAAACTTCCATAAGGTCACCTCTTAGCCTCCGAAGCTCCAAGGAAAATAGTCGCAGTCTATTCAGCCTCTCCCTGTACCCCCAACCCTGGCAACGTCTTGTAGATCTTTTCTGAACCCTTTCAAGTTTCACAACATCCTTCCTATAGCAGGGAGACCAGAACTGCACATAGTATTCCAATAGTGGCCTAACCAATGTCCCGTACAGCCACAACATGACCTCCCAACTCTTATACTCAATGCACTGGCCAATAAAGGCAAGCATACAAAACACCTTCTTCACTATCCCATCTACCAGTGACTCCACTTTCAAGGTGAATTCATAATGGACAACAAAGAGATGGCAGACCAGTTGAACAAACACTTTGCATCTGTCTTCACTAAAGAGGACACAAATAGTCTTCCAGAAATGCTAGGGGACAGAGGGTCAAGCATGAAGGAGAAGCTGAAGGAAATCCTTATTAGTCAGGAAATGGTATTGATAAGTCCCCAAGGCCTGATGCTCTGCACCCCAGAGCACTTTAAGGAAGTGGCCCTAGAAATAGTGGACGCATTAGTGATCATTTTCCAGCATTCTACAGACTCTGGAAGAGTTCCAATGAATTGGATTCACTAAAGGCAATTCTTGCTTGATAACTCTTCTGGATTTTTTTGAGGATGTGACCAGTACAGTAGACAATGGTGAATCGGTAGATGTTGTGTACCTTGACTTTCAAAAGGCTTTTGACAAGGTTCCACACAAGAGATTAGCAAGGAAAATTAAAGTTCATGGTATTGGAGGTAATGTATTGACATGGATAGAAAACTGGTTGGCAGACAGGAAGCAGAGAGTTGGAATAGACGGGTCCTTTATAGAGTGTCAGGCAGTGATGAGTGGGGTGCCACAGCGTTCAGTGCTGGGATCTCAGCTATTCACAAAATACATTAACAATTTGGAATAAGGAATTGAATGCCATATCTCCAAATCTACAGATGACGCTAAGCTGGGTGTCAGTGTGTGCTGTGAGCAGGATGCTAAGAGGCTGCAGGGTGACTTGGACTGATTGGCCGAGTGGGTAGATACTTGGCAAATGCAATATAATGTGGATAAATGTGAGGTTATCCACTTTGATGACAAAAACAGGAAAGCAGATTATTATCTGAGCGGTGGCAGTTTAGGAAAAGATGAGGCGCAATGGGACCTGGGTGTCATAGTGGAACAGTCACTGAAGGTTGATGCAGATGCAGCAGGCAGTGAGGAAAGCTAATGGCATGCTGGCCTTCACAGTGAGAGGATTTCAGTATTGGAGTAAGGATGCCTTGCTGCAGTTATACAGGGCTTTTGTGAGGCCACACCTTGAGTATTGTGTGCAGTTTTGGTATCCTAGTCTGAGGAAGGACATTCTTGCTACTGAGGAAGTCCAGCTAAGGTTCACCAGACTGATCCCCAGGATGGTCGGACTGACGTATGAGGAAAGATTGGATCAACTGGGCTTTACTTGTGGGAATTCAGAATAATGAAGGGGGATCTCGTAGAAACGTACAAAATCCTGATGAGACTGGACAGGCTAGATGGGGGAATGATGTTTCCAATGTTGGGGAAGTCCAGAACAGGGTTCACAGTCTAAGAATAAGGGGTAAACCATTCAGGACTGAGATGAGGAAGAATTTCTTCACTCAGAGTTGTGAACCTGTGGGATTCTCTCCCACAGGAACCTGTTGGGGCCAGCTCATTAGATATATTGAAGAGGGAGCTGGATGTGGCCCTTAAGGGATCATAGAGTACTGGGAGAGGGTAGGAATGGAATACTGAGATTGCATGACCAGCATGATCGAATTGTATAGTGGTGCCAGCTCGAAGGGTCAAATGGCCTACTCCTGCACCTATCTTCTATGTCGATATCTATCCGGGGGCTAGTACCAAAATTGGGAGAACTGTCTCACAGACAAATGAAGCAACAACCTGACATTGTCATACTCATGGAATCATACCTGACAGACAATATCCCAGACACCATCATCACCATTTCTGGATGTGCCCTCTCCCACCAGCAGAACCCAGTGGAGGTGGTGGAATAGTAGTATACAGTCAGGAGAGAATTGCAGTGGAAGTCCTCAACATTGTCTGTGGATGCCATCAAGTATCATATCTTTGCATTAAAAATGAGCAAAGAAGCTTCCTGCTGCTCATTACCCACCATCATCCCTCCGCTAATGAATCAGCATTTCTCCATGTTGAGCAACATTTGGATGAAGGGTGGCAAGGACACAAAATGTACTCTGCATGGGGGATTTCAATGTCCACCACCACTGACAGTAGCTTGGCAGCAGTACTACTGATAAAGCTGGTCAGGTCCTAAAGGACATAACTGCTAGACTGTGTCTACAGAAGGTTGAGGGAGCCAACAAGAGAGAAAAACATATTTGACATCATCCTTACCAGTCTGATGGTGCAGATGCATCTATCTGTATCAGTAAGAGTGACCATCGCACAGTCTTTGTGAAGACAAAGCCCCGCCTTCACATTGAGAATAACCTCTATCATGTTGTGTGGCGCTAGCAACATTCTAAGTAGGACAGACTTTGAACAGATCCAGCAAGTCAAGACGGGGCATTCATGAAATGCTATGACAATCAATAGCAGTAGAATTGTACTCCAGCACAATCTGCAAACTCATGATCCAGCATATCCCCTACCATTACTATCAAGCCACAGGATTAACCCTGGTTCAATGGAAGTGTAGGAGGACATGCCAGGAGCAGCAGCAGGCATACCTAAATATGAAGTTTTAACCTCATGAAACTGCTAAACATGACTGCTTGCATGCCAAATAGCATATGTAGCAAGTAATAAATAGAGCTAAATTATCCCACAGCAAACGGATTAGATCTAAGCTCTGAAATACTGCCGCATCTTGTTGTGAACTGTGGTGGGCAATCAAACAACTCACTCGAGGAGGAGGGTCCATAAATATCCCCTTCCTTAATGATGGAAGAGTCTAATATATCAGTGCAAAAGACAAGGCTGAAGCATTCACAACAATCTTCAACCTGAGCTGTTAAGTCGATGATCCATCTCTGCCTCCTCCAGTGGTCACCAGCATCACGGATACAAGTCTTCAGCTAATTTGATTCACTTCATGTGATATCAAGAAACGGTTAGAGGCATTGGACAGTATAAAGGCCATGGACCCTAAAAACATTCTGGCAATAGCACTGAAGACTTGTGCTCCAGAACTTGCCACTCCCCTAGCAAAGCTCTTCCAGTACAGTTATGACATTGTATGATGTGTCATTCAACAATATAGAAGATTGTCCAGGTGTGTCCAAGGATAAATGCAATCCCACCAATTACCGCCCCATCAGTCTATTTTTGATCTATAATAAAGTGATGGAAAGTGTTATTAACAGTGCTATCAAGCAGCACCTGCTTAACAATAAGCTGCGCACTGACTACCATTTTGGGTTCTACTAAGGCCCCTCAGCTCCCAACCTCATTACATGCTTGATTCAAATGTGGACAAAAGAGCTGAATTCCAGAGGTAAGGTGAGAGTGCCAGCCTTTGACATCAAGACCATATCCGACCATGTGTGGCATCAAGGAGCCCTAGCAAACTGGGATCAATATGTATCAGGGGAAACTTTCCACTGGTTGGAGGCACACCTGGCACATAGGAAGATGGCCATGGCTGTTGAAAGTTAGTCATGTCAGCTCCAGTATCCTATCTTCAACTACTTAATCAATGACCTTCCTCCATCACAAGGTCTGAAGTGAGGATATTTGCCGCAATATTCAGCACCATTCATGACTCCTTACATACTCAAGAAGTCCATGTTCAAATGCAACAAGATCTGAACAATATCCAGGCTTGGGCTGATTAGTGGGAAGTAACATTTGTGCCACATGAATGCCAGGCAACAAGCATCACTAATAATCAGCAATCTAATCACTGCCCCTTGACATTCAAAGGCATTACTATCACTGAAGTCCCCACTATCAACATCCCTGGGGTTACCATTGACCATTCCTGGCATTACCATTGACCAGAAACTCAACTGGACTTGCCACATAAACACAATGGCAAAAGGAACAGTTTAGAGGCTAGGAATCCTGCGGCAAGTAGCTCATGTTCTGTCTCCCCAAGGCCTATCCATCATCTTCAAGTCACAAATCAGGAGCGTGATGGAATATTCCCCTCTTGTCTGGATGGATGCATCTCCAAAAATACTCAAGAAGGTTGATGCCATCCAGGTCAAAGCAGCCCGTTTGATCAGCACCAATTCTACAAACATCCACTCCCTTCACCATTGACGGTAAGTAGCGGCAGTATGTACTATCCACAAAATGCGTTCACCAAATATCCTTAATCTGCACCTTCCAAACCCATGATAACTTCCATGTAGAAGTACAAGGGCAACAAATACATGAGAACACCACCACCTACAAGTTCCCCTCCAAGCCACTCACCATCCAGACTCGGAAATATATCGCCATTCCTTCACTGTCGCTGGATCAAAATCCTGGAATTCCCTCCTTAATGGCGTTGTGAGTCAAACTGGCAGCACATGAACAGCAGTGTTTCGAGAAGGCAGCTCATCACCACCTTCTCAAGAGCAACTAGGGATAGGTAATAAATGCTGGCCAGCCTGCAACACCCACTCTCCATGAATGGATAAAAACAATTTTCAGTTTTTCCATCTTTTCTCTCTATTTTAATCTAATCTGTTATTGCCTTTCTACAGATGATTTGACAAAGGACTAATTATGAGTTTCAGGTTTTTAATCTTGGTCATTATCTGAGCAAATGATTGTTTGGCAGTCATTATAAATTATCATGTTAAAACGATACTTATGCTGCTAAAACACACTTTATTTTTACACCATAGTTAAAATAAATACAAAAGAAAGAAGAATTAGTATAACTTAACTTTACTGGAAAACTTAACAGAATGATAGATTATTTAACCACTAAAGAGCAACTGTTCCATCATAGTAACATCCCATAAACACATCCTTGGCAAAGACAAATTCAGTAAAATTGATTGCCTCACTGGCAATGTTCCTTGATCCAACTGTATGTCTGTGGGTAGTCCTTATCTAGTAAAAAAAAATTGAGTAACTCTTCTGCAATCTTTTTTGCTGTGATACTGCGTAATGGAATGGTCTCCAGAAATCTAGTAGACACATCCATAATGATCAACAAATACTGATTCCCACTTTTGTTTTAAATAGGGATCTGATGCAATCAGTTAATACTCTTGTAAAAGATTCCGCAAATGCTGGAATAAGTATTAATGGATCTGGTTTTATCACTGCCTGAGATTTTCCTATTACCTGACATGTAGGACATGTCCAGCAAAATTCCACCATGTCTCTATATAGTCCAGGCCAATGTTTTTGTATTTTGGCTTCACTTTTCCAAATGACCTCCTATTGGCAATTCATGTGCTACATGCAACACATCCTTTCTATAACCCACCGGTAATACAGAAGTTGATGAACTTCTTCCCATTTCTCATCTGCCATTTCCACTGCTAATCTTAACTCTCTGCTCTTCCACGAGTTCTCACTACTTCAGGAAGTGAATTTTTGAACTCCTCTAATATAATCATCTCTCTCAGAACATCATATGTTTGATCCATTTTCAATGCATTTATCTGCCTGTCAAAGTTACTTTGTTTGATCCTTCCAAAGTCTATGTATGTCTGACCAGGATCCCTCCTTAGATACTTAAAATATTTTCTGTAGGTGTCTGGCACGAGTTCACATTCACTTAAGGTGGCTTTTTCACCTCATCATACTCCCCAGATGCTCACACATCTGTGACTAAAGCTGTGGAAACAGATTGGATTGCAGACTAAGTTAGCCAGGTTCCCTCACATATTCTTCTGAGATGGCAGTGGCAGAGTTGGCAGTGTTTGGCTCCTGAGTGCGGGGCTTGCCTGCTCATGGCTCATGCAATATGTTCTGCCGCATCCACACGGTTCCTTCACTATCTTTCCAGCTTGTTAATGTTTATTATTTGTTTAGGTTGACCTGGGGCCTCCTCCTGATGTATCGGGCCCCCATACATCTCCATCCCCGCTCCATCTTGAGTGATAGCATCAAAAGACGAGCCAGAAATATGTCAGTCGACTTGGTGCCAGGATCCATCAGTCGACGTCCAGTGTCAGAGGACGTGTAGGATCTGTGAAGTGTGACCATGTCCATCTCAGAGGCAGTGAACAAGGAAGCAATGGTGCCAGTGGTGGCAGAAATGGAGCACATTGCCAGGTTCCCAATGACGATGTCAGATGGCAGTGACTGGAGGAGTGCAGAGGGTGTTAAAACTCACTTAGAGATAGTAGGAACTGCCAATGCTGGAGTCTGAGATAACAAGGTGTGGAGCTGGATGAACACAGAAGGTCAGGCAGCATCAGAGGAGCAGAAAAGCTGATGTTTAGGGTCTGGGCCCTTCTTCAGAAATGGGGGAGGGGAAGGGGGGTCTGAAATAAATAGAGAGAAGGGGAGGCAGTGATAGAAGGTGGATAGTGGAGCAGATAGGTGGAGAGAAGACGTACAAGTCAAGGAGGTGGGGATGAAGCTAGTAAAAGTGAGTGTAGGTAGGGAGTTGAGATGAGGGTTGGTCAGTGAGGAGGGAGGGGCAAATAGGTGGGAGTGAAGACGGACAGGTCAAGGAGGCGGGGATGAAGCTAGTAGAGGTGAGTGTAGGTAGGAAGTTGGGGTGGGGGCTGGTCAGTGAGGTGGGAGGAGCGGATAGGTGGGAAAGAAGACGGACAGGTCAAGGAGGTGGGGATGAAAGGGGCTGCTGGTCTTGGAATTAGGTCGGGGGTGGGGAGATTTTGAAGCTCGTAAAGTCCACATTGAGACCATTGGGTTGTAGGGAAAATGAGGTGCTATTCCTCCAGTTTTCAGGTGACATCGTTGTGACACTGGAGGAGGCCCTCCAGTGACAATATTTAATAAATTTAACTCTAACAGATACCTCCTCTGATAGTGATGCAAATACCTCACTAGATCTACCTTCCAGCTTTGTTTGGCTGAATAATATCCACATGATCACCGGCCATTTAATTTGTTTAGCCACTTTCTCAAAAGAAATGAAAAAGGCTTAGATGTCCTTCTCACGAAACTTCGGCAATGTTTGGATATATTTAAACAGATCCCCACCAGCCCTTTGGCTATGATGGGATTGCTGTCCATCACCATCATCATCGTTACACCTACCTTTCACCTCTACCTCTGCCACTTAAGCCGAATTTGACTTTTTAGTTCCAACCTCCAAAGTTCAGAACTGTCTTGTTCTCCTTTCTTCTGCTCGGGCCTTCCTTTCCTTTTCTTTTTCCTGTGCTGGAGCTATTCCCACTTTCTGTATTTCTTCTGCTTTCATTCATAATTCAAACTGTTTCATTTCCTTTTTGCTTTATTTTTCTTTTGCTTTAATTCAAGCTGCTTCATTTGCAATTGAATTTTAGCCATTTCCAAAGCTTCTGATGGCAATTCTGACAATCGTAAATGTCAAGCTATTGCTGCAATTATCTCCCCTTTTTGCACAGGCAAAGGCCATGTTAACTCCAGCTTGTCTGCCAATTCCAAAAGCTTGCCTTGCTCACTTTCTGTAAAACTCCCGAAGTGACTTCTTCCATACCCAGGAAAGACTGAGTGACTGAAAGAACCATTACCACACAAGCACACCCTATTTAAACCAACCGAATGCAAAACCTGAAAAGAGAACACTAGCACACACCACTCACTGTCTTTGAGTCCAATAATCCTAAATCCAACCTAGAATTAGCAATTTTGCTCCCAACAAGCACCCTTAATTTGTTATGGACCTAACCAAATCCCCTGAAAATATATTAAGAAGTTAGACTAGACGCCAACTTTTTCTTATTTTGAAAGGCAAGTATAAAGCATTGTGTTCTGGATACAATTTGATTGGTCAGACCACCAAGCCTGAAGCAAGACACACTTTATTCTTGCACTACAGCTAACGTAAACACAACATAAAGAAAAATTGGAATAGATTATTTAACTGCTTAACAGCAACCGTTTCACTATAGTAACGTCCCATAAACATACCCTTGGCAAAGGCAAATTCAGCAAAATAGATCATCTTACAGGCAATGTTTGTCCAGCCCATTAAGAATAGAACATCAAGAGAAAATTCCAGCAGAGAGACAGAATTCCAGCACTTTGCTGTCGCAGGGTAAGATTTATAGCAGCTTCCAAACTCAACAGCTACTGAAAGTTAAAAACTAAAATCCTGGTTAAATGGGAGCTTCAGCCAACCTCTTCATGCTGCTTCTATTTTTCAAACTTTAAAAGAAAACAAAGCCTCAAAAGCTGTTTATTTTATTGGCTTTGAGCAGACCCTCAGTACTGTCTCAATCTCTCTTCATGAAATACCTGGACAAAATACACCCCTTAAAGCCATAGAATTATCACATTGCTGAACTCCAAACCATATTTATTTTCTTAATCCAAATTTCTTTCTTGTTGTTTCTTCACCTCCTGAGGAGGATGCATTCATAATTGTTGGTAGTTGTCTGATATATTTTAAAAGAGCTTATTCTTTTTGTATAAGCATCGGAACAGATTGCAGTTTATTGATTTTCAGCTCTTCACAGCACAATCAGACTGTGAATAAATCCCGCAGGAGCCACTAGGTAGGAGTCAGAGACCTGGCTAATTTTGCTAAAGTGGTAAGACCAAAGAAAGCAACACTGCCTCCACCCTGAAGAGTGAGACCTACTGACTGGAATGAGATTTAAGATGAGGGTGGAAAAGAATAATGAACAATCTGTAGTAAGAATAATTAGTTGGGGAATACCTGACTTCAGCTGGGAAAGAATGAAGCTGGGCTGGATAGATTGGGGCCAAAGGTTGCTCTAGAAAACTGTAGCTGAACAATGGGAAATCTTCAAAGAAGAGGTGATTTGAGTATCGTCAAAGTATATTCCCTAACAAGGGAAAGATAGGACAAACAAATACAGAGCTTCCTGGTTGATAAAGGAGATAGAAGTTAAGACAAAAAAAAGTGTACTTATTACAGGCGTCAGGCTCAAAATACAATAGAAACCTGAAAGGATCAGAAGGGAGGTAAAACGGCAAATAAGAACTAAGATGTGATATTGTGAAAAGAGACTGGAAGCCAGAAGAGCTACAAAAGGGAATTCAAAAGTCTTCTATTTGACATATAAATAGTAGAACAGTAGTAATAGAAGAGTGAGGTCACTGACGGACCAAAAATGGGATTTACACATGGAAGTGAGAGGCATTGTTGACTTATTAAATGAATATTTTGCATCTGTCTTTACCAAGGAATGATAAGCTACCCAGTCATGGTGATAAAGAAGGAAATTCAGTCACTAGAAATATTCAACATTGATAAAAGTGTGGTATTGGATTGAATGCCTGTGCTTAAAGTTGACAAGACACTGAGACTAGATAAATCCAAGGATACTGAAGGAAATTATTTTGGAAATTGCAGAGGCACTGGGAATGTGACAAGAAACAGTAATGGTTCATGAATGTTTTTGGGCTGGAGAAAGAAAGGAGGGAAGGGATTGCTGCCCCTTTGGCAATGATCTTTACGTCCTCATTGTCCACTGGAGTAGTACCAGAAGGTTGGCGGGTGGCAAATGTCTTTCCCTTGTTTAAGAAAGGAAATAGGGAGAATCCTGGAAATTACAGACCAGTCAATCTTACTTCTTGGAATATTGGAGAGGATTCTGAGAGATAATATTTATGATTATTTGGAAAAGCACAGTTTGATTAGAAATAGTCAGCATGGCTTTGTGAGGGGCAGGTCATGCCTCACAAGCCTTATTGAATTCTTTGAGAATGTGACAGAACACATCGATGAAAGCAGAACATTGGATGTGGTGTATATGGATTTTAGCGAGGCATTCAATAAGGTTCCACATGGTAGGCTCATTCAGAAAGTAAGGAGGCATGGGATTAAGGGAAATTTGGCTTCCTGGATACAAAACTGGCTGTCCAATAGAAGACAGAGGGTGGTAATAGATGGAAAGTACTCAGCCTGGAGCTCAGTGACCAGTGGTGTTCCGCAGGGATATGTTCTGGGACCTCTGCTCTTTGTGATCTTTATAAATGACTTGGATGAGGAAGTGGAAGGATGGGCTAGTAGGTTTGCCAATAACACGAAGGTTGATGGAGCAGTGGACAGCGTGGAGGGCTGTTGTAGGTTGCAACGGGACATTGACAGGATGCAGAGCTGGGCAAAGAAGTGGCAGATGGAATTCAACCCGGTAGAGTGTGAAATGATTCATTTTGGAAGGTCAAATTTGAATGCAGAATACAGGGTTAATGGCAGGATTCTCGGCAGTGTGGAGGAACAGAGGGATCTTGGGGTCCACGTCCATAGATCCCTCAAAGTCGCTACCCAAGTTGATAGGGTTGTAAAGAAGGCGTATGGTGTGTTGGCTTTCATTGGCAGGGGAATTGAGTTTAAGAGCCGTGAGGTTATGCTGCAGCTCTATAAAACTCTGGTTAGACCACACTTGGAATATTGTGTTCAGTTCTGGTCGCCTCATTATAGAAAGGATGTGGAAGCTTCAGAGAGGGTCCTCAGGACATTTACAAGGATGCTGCCTGGACTGGAGGACAGGTCTTATGAGGAAAGGTGGAGGGAGCTAGGGCTTTTTTCGTTGGAGTGAAGAAGGATGAGAGGTGACTTGATAGAGGTATATAAGATGATGAGAGGCATAGCTAGAGTGAATAGTCAGAGACTTTTTCCCAGGGCAGAAATGACTATTATGAGGGGGCATAATTTTAAGGTGATTGGAGGAAGGTATAGGGGAGATGTCAAGAGAGTGGTGGGAGTGTGGAATGCGCTGCCAGCAGTGGTAGTGGAGTCAGATACTTTAGAGACTTTTAAGAGACTCTTAGATAGGCACATGGAGGATAGTAAAATGTAGGATATGCAGGATAGATTGATCTTAGTAGGATAATAGGTCGGCACAACATCGTGGGCCAAAGGGCCTGTACTGTGCTGTACTGTTCTATGTTCTATGTTCTGTTTGTAATGAAGTTTTCCATAGGTTGATATTGGAACCTTTGCTTTTCCTGATATATATTAATGGTTTAGATGTTGATTATTGTGAAAAAAAAGGCACATTTTGTTGTAGCTTTTTGTCTTGCACGCAATAGGACAATTTGCAAGAATATCAATTTAAGATGAAAACCAACATTTATACTATGTGAGAGTAGAATGCTGATTTACCCACTACAACAATGAGGGTTGATAAGGAGCTGTCCAAGGAACAAAACCTGAATTACTGTAAGTATTGTTTGATCGTTGTGAACCTGGGCGGGGTGGGGGGTGGGGGGGTGAGGTGGGGGGTCATAAACTCCACATAAGATTAAACAAGTTTGAACTTGATCTTGATGTCTGCTGCTGTGAAATCATATTTCTCTTAATATGAACACATGAGCATTTATCTTCCATAGTTCAGCTAAAAGGAGCAGCTGAGTACAAAACACAGCAACTGGTTTATCTCTAGTTGCAAAGTATGTGCATAATTTTCCCTACTTAGTAGACGTGGCTTTGGGAGCTTGTGGGGTGGGAAAATCCCTAAAAATGGCATCAGGTCAAGATCCTGATCAGATCGTATATTCTTTCATCCTTCCCTGGGGCAGCTTGTTAATCCAGTCAAGCCTCCCATGAGTCTGGCAGAAAACAATTTGAGATACTCAAAAAAGCAATCGATAGCTTACTCAAGCATAAAATCCTTTATTTCTCAACAGTGTGCAGTCTGATGTTGGCTCCACAACTCAACAGAAAAAACTAATGCACAGCAGAAATTCATCATAAAGCAGAACTGACCTGATAAGAACACCGTAAAGGGTGAACCACATTAATCAGTGGTCAGCTAAATTAAAAGGTTTACACTGACAGGATTAGTTCTTTCAGCCTAAACTTATTGATTTTGTTGAGGATGGCAACATTGTACAATTTATAGGTATTTTTGAACTACCTTATTTTCTGTGAGACCTCCTTGAGACATGGGGACTACACATTTTGAAATTAGCTGGACTTCTGAGGGCAAGATTCAGTGTACTCCAGGTGCAACAGGGACAGCACCTTCAACAGCAGCTGCTATCCATGCCATAGTCATCTATATCTGCATGAAACAGATAGACACAGAGCTGCATTTCAAAGGAGGCAATACGCTGAACACAGTGCCTGCAGACTATGGTTGGCTTCCTAATTCAGTCTGAACAAGCAGGGCCTCAGAAAGCTCTGGCTGTCACAGTAAGTGGCTGCAGTTATCTGCAGCCTTTTGGATGCAGGGTTCTGCCCAAGAGGAGTGGGTGCTCATGCATTACTAATGGTTGTCAAGATGAAGTTAGCCATTTTTAAATTATGCACACAACTGCATCTGCCAGATCACTGATGAATTGTTTTGAGAGCTTTCAATCAACTATGAGATGAATGAAGCCAGTCAAACCCAGGGACTATTGGCGCTGCTTCATTGCAGGACCTCGCACAGATCCAGAAGCGTATAAACCATCCCCAGGTGACAATCAGGATACCACCAGAACAGCCACATCTATTTGTTAATTGAAAGAGCTTCCACTCCTTTAATGCAGCTGCTTTGAGACCATTACAGGAGGACAATAGCAATGTGCATCATTTGTGCAGGAAACTGCAATCACTCCTTTATTCTTCAGTGCTCTCATGTTCCAAAGGTTTTTCTCCATTAGACAACCTCAGTTGGCTCTTGGGTGACATTGGGTACCCAGTCAAGGCCTGACTTATGGACCCAGTAAGGAGGCACAGAGAAGTTACAACTGAAGCTATCTCACCATCAGGACCATAATAAGACAAGCCATTAGTTTGCTAAAAGTATTCCCTTGTGTTAACAGATCTGGAATCATCCTTCAAAACACCACACCAGGGTTTTCCTGAATTACATGGTTTGCGAGCTCTTTACAACAGGGCACTGCGGAGAGGACTGAAAGCAGTACTAAACCAAAATAGCTCCTGCAGTCTCAGAAGAGGAAGAGCATACAGAAGCAATTGGCAGCAAAGGCCATAGATTTTCCTGGCAGAAAAATCTGTAATAACCTTATCCAGGAATGAAGGCTTCCCACCAAAGACCTTTTCTCAATACATTTTTGATTACTTCTATATGTCTCTGTGGCTTCATCAGATCTGGAAGTAGGCTGTTCATGGAGGTGGTCCATGAGCTCCTGGATCTGTGTAAGGTCCTGCAATAGAAGTAACACCAACAGTCCCTAGGTTTGACTGGCTTCATTCATCTCATAGTTGATTGAGAGCCCTCAAAACAATTCATCACTAGTCTGGCAGATGCATTTGCGTGCTGCGTTTGTGCAAGTCCACCCCACACCAGCAAATCTCTTCTGTATAGAATTCAGGCATGGTACATTCACAGCCTTACTAGCTTATCATTCTGGTTTCATTTAACCAGAATGGAACTGAACATGTAAATATGAAAATTCAGCAAAGTAGAAGTAATGACAATGAGTAGCTCACAATAAGTCATTCTTTCATTCAAACACAGAGCTCAATGGAGCAAGAGAAATGTAGAATGCAGCAAATGATTCCCTTTCTGCAACAAAGACCTTTTATTAGTATATTTTCAATTACTTCTGTATGTCTCTGTGGCTTCATCAGAGCTAGAGACAGGTTGTTCATTCCCCTGTTCGAATGCTCAAGATGTCTTTGCCATCATTTTCTGGATTTTGAAGTTTATGAACTATGTAAAATCACCCCACCAAGATCTTTGCTGGAGAAGAATTGGTTGTCAGGGAAGGATACAGCAATGTGGGGCTCAGAGGTGGATACATGAAGGGCAATGGCCATGATGTGGGGAACTCAATGAATTCAATTGAATGATTTATTGATAACCAAATGCAGGAGAGAGTTTGCTATTCATCGCATCATAAGACTCCCTGTGCACATGTTATTTAGTACTTCCATGTATCTCAATCTGCATCATACAATTAATCTCACGGGACTGCTTTTCAGAAATTGTACATTCAACTATATCTGTTAAGAAATGGCACCTCCACAATTGTACAGATCATTAGTTTTCACATATAGAATCACGTGGAAACAGGACTCGGCCCAACAAGTCCACACCGACCCTTGCAGCATCCCACCCAGACCCATCCCCTTATAACCCACCTAAGCTACACATCCCTGAACACAATGGGCAATTTAGCATAGCCAGTCCACCTAACCTGCACATCTTTGGACTGTGGGAGGAAACTGGAGTACCCAGAAGAAACTCACGCAGACACAGGGACAATGTGCAAACTCCACACAGACAGTCGACCAAGGGTGGAATTGAACCGAGGTCCCTGGCGCTGTGAGGCAGCAGTGCTAACCGCTGAGCACTGTGCTCAGTGGTTTTATTCAGAGATGTGTTGGTTAACTGCTATCATCAGTTATTTAGTTGTTGACGGTATCCCGGTGGCAATGGGTGTAGAAGTGGGGGTGGAATTGGAGAATTGTAAACACAGTCGCATTGACTCTAAGATGACAATCTACCCAACATACACCTGCAACCAAAGTACACCAATTGTGGCAGATTTAGTCATCTGAACAAAACCAATTTGCCAACTGGTTGCTTGACAGGGTTTTAAGCATAATAGCTTGAGGAGCACACTAATTGGTCAAAGATTCTTCCCAATCAGCTATAGATAACCCTGCAAGTTGGTGTTCTCACATTGAACATGCGACAGGAAGCAAAACAGTGAATGGTTTGGAAGCCATATGTAAAGTGTGCACACTACTTCATTAGTTATAATGTTATTCAAATTCAGTTTAACAGTTAAAACACATAAGCTATTAACCTGATATAACAGTGGATTTTCAGTGTTAAATATGCAATTACTAATGACATATTGCATTAAAGAACTCATGAAGTGTGTCACGTTTGGAGGACAGAGTTCATGCTGATGCTTCTCTTTAAACTAAGTACACTCAAAGATATCAGCCAATTTTTTATTTAATTTTCAAGTATCTGTTTTATCTTTCCTCTACTTAAAACAATGTCATATATTTAAAAATGTCATCAAAACATAGAAACATAGAAGATAGGAGCAGGAGGAGGCCATTCAGCCATTTGAGCCTGCTCCACCATTCATCACAATCATGGCTGATCATCCAACTCAATAGCCTAATCCTGCTTTCTCTGCATAATCTTTGATCCCATTTGCCCCAAGTGCTATATCTAGTTGCCTCTTGAATACATTCAATGTTTTGGCAGGTAAAACGCACAAGCTATTAACCTGATATAATAGTGGATTTTTGGTGTTACATATGCAATTACTAATGACATAATGCATTAAAGAACTCACGAAGTGTGTCACAGTTGCAGGGCCTGCTCCTATCTTCTATGTTTCTCTGACATTTTTAAATATATAAGATCTTGCTTTAAGTAGAGGAAGGGTAAAATAGATACTTGAAAATTAAACAATAAAATTGGCTAACATCTTTGAGTATCCATATATTTATACAGCACTTTATTTTATAATTCAAACATTTCAAAGCAGTTACTTTAGCAGTGCGGTCACTACAGCAACCAGAGCCATTCACAGTTCTGCAGCATCTTGTGCCAATGCCCAACTTTTCGTGCATGTGCCTGGACGGTATACAAGCTGTTTGATGCCTAAGATATTACAATAAGCCTAGTTTTGTGCAGTTGCGCCTATTTTTCAATATAGCCCTCAGATACTTTTCTTCTCCTCCATGGACTGAAATTGGCAAATGAGCAGAAATATTCCAGACCTGTCTGGCATGAATTACTGAGAAGTGCTTTCTTTTCATTGAACTACAAAAATACTTTTTAGTTATTTTTAATTATGAAATAATTTCTCAAAACAGTACTTCTAAGTTGAAAGGTATTCAGTTTTATAAAGATTGGAGTATTATACCATGTAATGCACAAATATGAACACTCTAAATGTCCAATGTCTAACTGGCCTGACTCTGTAAAGCTAAAATATCTGATGATTATGAATAGGTAACTCATTGACACTTGTGTCTCAGAGACAGATCCAGAATCCCCGCTCTCCTTTCTCTATACAATGATAAAAGGGAAATTTTATCGTCAAGCTAGTACCCTCTACCTATTCCTGCACCATAATTCTTCAAATCAATACATTTTTTCTCCTGTATCTCCAGCTATTGCTTTGTTCTGTAAATCATTACTATACCAATACACCAATAATAGCTACTGAGTATGTGTCTAAGGTGTTATGTCATGATAATGGAAGATTACACGGGAATGAAACCTGATGGTAGAAAGCTTCAGAAATGCCCTATTCTACATTGCATATATGTGAAGTTTGAAGGAGTAAATGTTATTTGTTTGCACTAGCCTGCATAGTCCTTGAATGCAGCAAGCTCCTAAAAACAACAAATGATGTTCCTACTTGGTGGCTAGTGTAGACCAAGCCCAGTGTCTCTACATCTCAGCAATGAGGCCTGGGTTCAAGTCCACCTGTTCCAACGGTGTTTAATAACATGTCTGAGCAAGTTGTTTTGACAGGGAAATGGCCAAACCCCGACGATAATTACCAAAACACAAGCCCCAGTCTACTATAAGAGCTAACAAGGTGTAGAGCTGGATGAACACAGCAGGTCAAGCAGCATCATAGGAGCAGGAAGGCTGACGTTTCGGGCCTAGACCCTTGGGATTGGAGGTTCCCTTCTAATAATTACCCCCGAAACACCCAGAAACACCTTTCCCCTTGTAATCTGTTAAAAGAATGGTTAAAAGAAAAAAAATCCCTGATCTTCATTTTACAAATAACAAGAAACCATTTATTTGTTTAACGCTAACAATGAACAAATTAACAGAATTACTAACAAACCGAATAATTCCCCTCAGACTACTAATTACATCATAACTGGTCTAAATTCTACTGGAATGCTATTTAAATAAAGACAAGTCCCACTAATATAAACCCAATTCATAAGAAGCAATAAATTATAACTTAATCTCTCCAAATTCGCACAGACTGTCTTCTGGAATATTCTGTCATCTCTGCTGTCTTCACGAATGCCTTTCTTCTGTTAATTCTGCTGTCAGGTATGTTTTATTTCTATAATTTCTTCATCAAGGACTTTGAGCTAAAATACCGTGGTACCTTTGATTAATTAGACGGGCTTTCTTTGAGAGCTGAGTGGTGCTAACTCTGGCAGATGGCAGATGGCTCTCTCTTCCAGATAGCAGTTGGGTCTCCCCAATTTCCCAAATGCCCTCGTCTTAGATACTCATAATGTCATAATAAAATTCTTATAAAATGATTGGTTTCAGGTTGTCAACACCATCAGATTTAAATTCAATTGGTTTTGAATCACTGAGGTTGGTTTTAAATTAATTGGCCATATTCAAACTCGTTGTCACAACCAAAACAAGACTGCAGTTTTGCCTGCCACCTATACGGCTTTTTTGATACACTTGTTTCACTTTTTGAGGCTCTCTGTACTGGCAACTGCAGCTGCTGCTCACAGACATACTTTTTTTTAATTTTCTAAGTACAGACAAAGCACAAATCTCTTAAAGGAACCACACATTTTAGCTTCCTGCCTTCCAATTCACAATTACTGTACCCAACTTAGTAACAAAATTGATTAGAACATATCTAGACCAGGCCCAAAATACAGTGGTGGTTGGCAACAAAAAGCCAAAGAAGTTAAGCAGCAAGTAAAGGATTTTGAGGTCAGCCCAGCAATTGAACTGTCAGGACAGCCAGTGACTAGCAAAAAGCGTTGCAGAAGACATGGTCTTCAACTTGGGTGGCAATGAATTCTACCCTAACCCCAGCTAAGAAGTTTCCAAAATATAGGGAACCCCAGACAAACTTAGTAACAGCAGAGCAGATGTAAGCCATTCCTAGCATTCACCTTGGAGGGTGGAGAACCAAAAAATACATCATGTCCCTTCAATGACAGAAGGAAAGTCCACAGTTACGAAGAATACCCACAAAAAGCCATCTTTGCCATTACTATGGTTGATTTAAACCATAGGTAAACCATATGGTTCATTTAAAAAGCCTGCAGTTAGAAAGCACAAGATAGGTCTTTAAAGGAAGCCATACACAGCAAGTCACTTCTCCTGGGGTGATCATAAGGAATAAAATCAATGTAAAGTATTGATACTGAAATCAATAGTTATCATACAGACTTTAAATTAGACACAAATACTAAATGGCTGCAAAAATTAACTTGCAGCCTTCATCTGTCAACCTTCAAAGTCCAAGAGTAATTAGCCTCAAAGTCAAAGATCACCTTTAGGTACCATCAACATAAGGACAGGGAAATCAGAAACACTGTGTGTTACCTGGAACCAACCATTCTAACTGTACTGCAGGAAAGCCTATGTGAGTCTCAATCTCATTCTTAAAGTGGCAGAAATCAACAAACAGGAACAGTAAGCAAATTTAAATGATAATTCGCAAAACTCTTCAGGGGCCTGGGAAAACTGAACGCTGTGTTCAACATCACACTAAAAAGCAGCTGCAAAGCTTATTTATTTGCTTATACCAGGAAGGTCCCACACACATTTCTAAATTAGTAAAAAGTGAGATTGAGATGATACTTCAACCAAAGGTAATTTTGCCATTTGCAGAAACAACTGTGTAGTATTCTGCTATGGCACCAACATAGCCATACAGCATGGAAATAGACCCTTCAGTCCAACAAGTCCACGTCAACCATATTCCCAAACTAAACTAATCCTATTTGCCTGTGCCTAGCTCATTTCCCTCCAAACCTTTTCCCAGTTCTAAAACCAAATGGATCCATTAGAATTGTATCAATAGAACATATTTATTAACAGAACATACCAATGCAGTACAACAGGAAATACACCTAATGGTGTCCACAGATGAGAACCCATTGAAATTCAAACACAGCACAATCTTCACAAAGCTGGATGCCAACAACGGATTCGAGCAACTTCCTCTAAATGAGTAGTCAAAACTTTTAACGACCTTCAAAAACTCTTTGGAAATTATTGTTTCCACCAATACATTTTGGTATCGCGTTCACACCAGAGATTTTCCAAAGTTCACTATCCAAAAGACTTGGAGGTATGGAAGCTATATGCTGCATGAATGGCATTCTTATTCATGGATTCACTAAAGATCTACATGATAAAGCGTACGGTTAGAGTTGAAAACATCAAGATGTTTGGTTAATATGAAGTTTGAATTGTGAATTTTCAAAACCAATGAAAGCATTTTTCGGCCACAATTTTCAGGCAAGAGGGAATGTGGCAAAACCACAGATCCAGGGAGTGTTTTCTCTGGTTGTGAAGTCTAGAACGAGGTGACATTGCCTCAGGTTAAGAGATGGACCACTTAGCACTGAGATGGAGTCAGATGTACAGCACAGAAACAGACCCTTCTGTCCAACTCGTCCATGTCGACTAGGTATCCTAAACAGATCTAGTCCCATTTTCCAACATTTGTCCTATATCACTCTAAATTGTTATTATTCAAGTACCCATCCTGATGCCTTTTAAATGTTGTGTGTAGCTGGAGAAACACAGAAGGGTCCCAACCCAAAACATCAGCTTTCCTACTCCTCTGATACTGCCTGACCTGCTGTGTTCCTCCAGCTGTACACTGTGTTATCTCTGACTCCAGCATCGGCAGTTCTTACTATCTCTGAGCCTTTTAAATGTTGTTATTGTACCAGCCTCCACCACCTCCTCTGGCACCTCATACCATACACACACCACCCTCTGTGTGAAGAAGTTGCCCTTCGGTCCCTTCTAAATCTTTCCCCTCTCATCTTAAGCTATGCCATCTAGGTTTGGAATCCCGTACCCTGGGGAAAAGACCTTGGCTATTCAATCTAACCATTCTCCTCATGATTTTATAAACTTCTATAAGGTCACCCCTCAGCCTCTGACACTCTAGGGAAAATAGCCCCAGCCTGTTCAGTCTCTCCCTTTAGCTCAAACCCTCCAACCCTGCAAGATCCTGGTAAATCTTTTCTGAACCCTTTCAGAGGAAAAGATTCTTCACTCAAAGAGTAGTGAACCTATGGAATTCTCTACCACAGAAGGATTTGTATGCTAAGTCACTGAACATGTTCAAGAAAAAAAGAGATGAATTGTTAAGATTAATAAAATTGTAAAGGCATCAATGGTTTGAGGAAAAAGCAGGACTATGGCATTGAGCTAGAGGATCAGCCATGATAACATTGAATGATGGATTTTATGCAAAAGGCTGAATGGCTTACTTCTGTTCCTTTTTTCTATGTTATTATGTAACAGCACTGTGGGTGTCCATATACCCCAAGGACAGCAGCAGTTCAAGAGTAATCGATGATCAGCAATAAATTTGGCACCATGATGCCCATAATCCATTAATGACCAAAAAAAGTAAGCTGGCAAGAAACATAAAAATAGACAGTAAAAGTTTCTAAGGGTATGTAAAAATCATCATAGAATCCCTACAGTGTGGAAACAGGCCCTTTGGCCCAACAAGTCCACACCAATACACAGAGCATCCCACCCAGACCCATCCCCCTAATCTGCACATCCCTGAACACTATGGGCAATTTAGCATTGTCAAATCCACCTAGCCTGCATATCTTTAGACTGTGGGAAGCAACCGGAGCACCCGGAGGAAACCCACGCAGACATGGGGAGAATGTGCAAACTCCACACAGACAGTCACCCGAGGGTGGAATCAAACCTGGGTCCCTGGCGCTGTGAGGCAGTAGTGCTAACCACTGAGGCACCGTGCCAAGAATCAAAAGTAGGTTCATCACAGGCAAAGTAGATTATATAATGAAGGATAGGGAAATGGCAGAGAAGTTAAATAATTACTTTGTGTCTCTCTTAACAGAAGACAGTACAAAGTATTTCCCAGATATAATAGAGGTCCAAGGGATGAGTGAGAATTAGACACTGAAGGAAAGTAGTTTTTGTAAAAGTATCATTGGAGAAATTTATGGGACCAAAGTTGACAAATGTCCAAGACCTGATGATCCACATCCCAGAATGTTAAAGGAGGTGAATATAAAAGTTGTGGATTTGTAGTTGAATGTCTTTCAAAATTATTTTGATTCTGCAGTATACAAGTAGAATGGAAGATTGCAAATGTAACTCACAATTACATTTGGAGGAGGAAGAGAGAAAACATAGAACTGCAGACCTTTTCTCTTGACAAACAGAAAATTAATGAAAAGAATGAACTCTTCCAAAATAATAAACTGATTCAGTGCAGACATGAAGTTATGAAAGTGAAAGCATGTTTGGCAAACTTGTTAAGATTTTTGAGGATACTATTTAGCAAAGTATATTAGGAAAAACAGTGATGGAGTGTATTTGGATTTTTAGAAAGCTTTCAATGAGGTTTCACACAGGAGGTTAGTAAACAAAATTAGAACACGTGGATAAAGTGTAACTATTGGAATATGGATAGATTAACAAAAAAGAAAATAAAAAATGGGAATAAATGGGTCATTATCAGGTTGTGGCTAAAGGTGTGCCACAAAGATCAGTACGTGTATCCCAACTATTCGTTATCCAATGTAATTTTTCCAAGTTTGTGGATTACACAAAACAAGGTGGGAATTTTTATTGAGGGGATGATGCAAAGAGGATTTGAAAGGGTTTATACAGGCTGCAGACTGGGCAAAAACATGGCAGGTGAAATATCATACAGTTTTTGAGAAATATGATATAGATAAGGATGAGGTTAATGACTTTGAAAAGAAGAATGGAGATGTAGACTATTTCCTAAATGGAGAGAAACTAGAAAGAATTGAGTTTTAAAGGGATCTGGGTGTCCTTACACATAAGCCATTGAGAACTCACATGAAGGTGAAACAAGCAATTAGGAAAATATGTTGGCCTTTATTACAAGAGAATTTCAGTGCAAGCATCAATAGTTGTGCTTCAATTATATAGAACCTTGGTGAGACCACCCTGATATATTGTGAGCAGTTGTTGTCCCCTTACCCACAGAAGGATGTATTTTCCATAGAGGGAGGTTCTAAGCTCGACTTCTGAGATGGCAGGACTGTCCTTTGAATGGAGATTTTGTTTCTGAACTCTATGGAGTTCAGAAAAATGTGAGGTAATCCATTGAAATTTAAGCAATTCTTAAGGGGCGAGATAAGTAGTTGTACAAAAAGATGATTCCCCTGGCTGGGAAAGCGTAAGGATTGGGAGGAGGGGCTGGTGGTGGTATCAGGGCGTTCTAGAAACAGGTCAGAATCTCTGAATTAGCAGCATACCATTTAGGGCTGTGAGGAAGAGACATATCTTAACTCAGAGAGAAGTGTATCTTTAGAATTCTTTTACCCTAGAAAGCTGTGGAAGCTCAGTTATTGAACGAGTTCAAGGCAGAGATCAATAGCTTCCTTAATACTAATGACATTAAAGTATACGAGGATAGTGTGGGAAAATGGCATCGATAAACATGATCAGCCATGATCTAGAATGGTACAACAGACTTAAGGGTCTACTCTTGCTCCCATACTCTTACATTTCCTATGTTCCTGTGTTGTTTTTTTCTGCATGTGTTTTAAAGTTTGGTCAATGATGTACACAGCATTGACCATCTGTGCATTCTGCCAGACATGCTGCACTGCTCTCCTGCAGGGAGAATGCTGTGTAGTGCAAACAGGAAGAGACTTTTCCCATCAACGGCATGCAGCAGCATGTCCCCTTTGCCATTCATCAAAAAGACAGTTTAGATGTTGCACTGCAATTCTTACTTCTACATCTAGGTTATCTATCACTGGATTTTGATCAACAATTCATATGCACTATGAAATGTTTGAAATAACAAAAAATAAATTTGAAAACTTTCTATTTTTATGTATTTTTGCCTGATAGACCGTTAATCATTTGTGCCCTTTTAAATTTCACAGGGTGCTGATGTGCAACTATCCCATTCCTCCCACACATACATACGTATAGTTAAATTTTAGATTTTTGTCTAATTTTTGCCATAAAGATTTTTTTTTAACTTTCCGTCTTTCTCTCAAGGTATTTGCGCACTATATATCTTGGTATCCGAAGCCGTCGGAGTGGGGAGCTTGACCACTGGCGATTTTATTGGAAGATGGTGTATGAATATGCAGATGTAAGTATGTTACATCTGTTGGCGACATTTTTGGAAAGTGCTCCACAGCTTGTGCTGCAGTTGTGCATCATTATTCAGAGCCATCGCTTAGAGGCACTACAAGGTAAGAAATGATCCATTTACCAAAAAAAACATTGTAAAAAACTTATTTCTACTGTAATTGTGGGGCATAAATTGTAATTACAGCATGGAAATAAATAATTTTATCCAATTAGTTCATGGGGTGTTTAACTTGCATATGAGTCCATATTCATATTCTGTCTGAATAGCCCATCATTTCCCTTACCTGCATCCATGCAATTAACACATCCTTAAATATTGAAATGTACCTGGGATTTCCTCAAAGCTGCTCTCACTCACCAGCCAGTCTGTCAAGTTTATATTTCAAAATGGTGTTTCCAGCACACTCCAGTTAAAGTCAAAGGATAGGATCCACTTCAAGGAAATATCATGACGGGTTTTCTGCTTCAGTATGTAGTATATTACCCAACTTCAGTAAATAACATATTGGAGGTTCTGAAGTGATCAATAGAATGTATTCTTAACTATCATGCTTGTTGGAAGAACAGTGAAAATGAGTTGCTTTTAAAAAGCCGCCAATGTAGTACTGGAAATTTTCCATCTTAGTCACCTTGATCAGAAAAATTGCTGTTCTCTTTACAAAAACCAAATTATGCTTGACAGATTATCCCTTCCATGTCAAAATAAATGTTTGTTCTTCACACTGTAGGTACAGAGCAATCTAACGGAGACAATTCACTTCGTGGAATGAATCAAAATATTTTCAACATTGTACATTGGTTATTTTCCGCACAGAAGATACTGAAATTACTTTAGACATTTAACAATACTTTGATTAGTTAATTGAGACTAAGCAGTGAAAGTCATTAACAGCTGTGTTCTCCTGTTGCTTCTGTAACCAGTTTACTCTGGGAAGAGCACAAGCAAGTCTGCTGCAAAGGTGAAAATACAACAAGACGTTGAAGTTTATTTAGAATATCTTCACAATATTGTATGGTCGTAATTAGCCACAAAATTTTGCACTTGTAAACTGAGAAGATTTTTCTTTAGACAATATGTTTAACAAAACTGAACTCATGGTCTTTATGAAATGACTTTGACTTGTACTGTTTCAATATTGCGCACGAAAAATCAAAACTTCACCACTTCCCTCAACACATTGGCACCTCAGAAATATGGTCAGTGTCACTTGTTCTTTGTGCTGTTTTTGTACTGACTGCAGTATGCAGCTAGCGGTGATGCAATCATCACGAAGCTGAGCAGCTAAAAATAGCACAGAACCAGTACATTTCATCTTCAAGTGCCAGTTGTCAGATTTGAAAGCGAATGCTTAGTTTGATCCAACCCAATCAAACCAATGCAGCTGGGGTCACTTCAAATTTGTGACCTAGATCTCCATTTGCGTCTACTGTGTGACTACAGATATTGTTTTCTTCATCCAAAGGGTTTTTAAATATTGATATTTGAGGCACATACTTGGACTTTTTACCTGAAAAATTGTCAATGAAAGTAGTTTAAATCCAATATTCAGTTTTTCATTTGTAAAATCATAAATCACAAACTACAAAGCACATGATTTGAATAAGAAATGAAGCTAGAATATTCATTACTATAGAAAGTCAAGGTGCAGCTATTTCTGAAATGAAGTGTTGGACAACGTGAGATTACAAGGTGTAGAGCTGGATAAACACAGCAGGCCAAGCAG
>NC_063335.1:61595565-61610691 GCF_021869965.1 Rhincodon typus | reverse complement strand
GAGATAACAAGGTGTAGAGCTGGATAAACACAGCTTTCCTGCTCCTCTGATGCTGCTTGGCCTGCTGTGTTTATCCAGCTCTACACCTTGTTATCTCAGATTCTCCAGCATCTGCAGTTCCTACTATCTCAAGATTATACCAAGTCTTGGATATAAGTACAGGTGCAGGAAATGAGACTCTTTCTTCATTGAAGAAATGCAAAATTAACTGGTATATGATTGTGATCTTTATAATGAAGAAGGAAATAGATTTAACCTCTTGTTCAGGTGAATTGTTTGTTATAGCTCAACAAGAAGGGTAACAGCAGGAAACGTATTTATTCAATTCAGGATAACAGAAGAGACCTTCAACTTCACTTGCCAGGTGGGAAACCTATGGAATTTGTTGATATACAGATTTTACTGCCTGCTGTTATGGACCAAACCAAACCCCCTCAAAATATATTAAGAATGTAGCCTTGACCCTAGTTTTTACTTATTTTAAAGGTAAATGTCAGGTGCTGTGTTCCAGATGGAATTTGATTGGTCAAACTACTCAACATTAAGCAAAACGCAGTTTAGTCAAACACTATAATTAAAACACAACTAAAGAAATAACTTAACTCGACTAGAAAACCTAACAGAATAATAGATACAGTAACTGTTACCAATTAAGTGTGCCAATATAGTAACATCCCATAAACACACCCTTAACAAAAGGCAAAAGGAAAACAGATTTGTCCCACATACAATCCAGCAGCCCAGGAGGAGAATCCCCAACTTTTCACTGTAATCGAGAAAGGGAAAAATAGCTTCCACTTCTTCAATACTCCAACAGCAACTGCTGCTGAAAACTAAAAATCCCTGATTCTGCAAGTGGGAGCTTGACCACAGCCATTCAGGCTGCTACTATTGTTCCAGCTTTTAAAAAATATCCAAGGCTTGGAGACCGCTTTGTGGAACACCTACGCTCGGTTCGCGACAAACGACTGCACCTCCCAGTCTCAAACCACTTCAACTCCCCCTCCCACTCCTTGGACGACATGTCCATCCTGGGCCTCCTCCAGTGCCACAACGATGCCACCCGAAGGTTGCAGGAACAGCACCTCATATTTCACTTGGGAACCCTGCAGCCTAATGGTATCAATGTGGACTTCACAAGCTTCAAAATCTGCCCTCCCCCGACCGCATCCCAAAACCAGCCCAGCTCGTCCCCGCCTCCCTAACCTGTCTGTCCTTCCTCCCACCTATCCACTCCTCCCACCTCAAGTCCCACCCCCACCTCCTACCTACCAGCCTCATCCCACCCCCTTGACCTGTCTGTCTTCCCTGGACTGACCTACCCTCACCCTAACTCCCCACCTACACTCACCTTTACTGGCTCCATCCCCGCCTCTTTGATCTGTCTGTCTCCTCTCCACCTATCTGCTCCTTTATCCATCTTCCATCTGTCTCCCTCTCTCTCTCTATTTATTTCAGAATCCCCTTCCCCTCCCCCATTTCTGAAGAAAGGTCTAGACCCGAAACGTCAGTTTTCCTGCTCCTCTGATGCTGCTTGGCCTGCTGTGTTCATCCAGCTCTACACCTTGTTATCCAAGGCTTCACAAGTTGTTTATCTTCTCATACACTGCTCAGTACCTGTTCCCAAATCTCTGCCTCTGAAACAAACCAGGACAAATCATACTCTTAAAACCACAGCATCATCATACCTTCCCCCTTAAAAAAAATTACAAAGAAGGCTCAATTTTAAAAAAACCTTAGTCTTACACTATTTGTAGACTACAATACATATATATTACGTTGATTCGCAGCATGCAAACATTCACTACTACTGTCTATTCAAGTCTGTTTCTTTTCCTGCCTCCGTCTTTCTTCATCAAAGTCACGGCAATACGTCAGCAATTACGTTCACTCATCCTGCCATGTGTATAATTTTCAAATTGAGTGGCTGCAACAATAAGTTCCATCTAAACAGTCTGGCATTTTTGTCCTTAAATTTCTCCAAAAATGTTGATGAGTTATGATCAGTATATACAGTTGTCTCAGACACATTACTGGCAATATAAATCTTGAAATGTTGTGACACCAACACCAAGCTCCAGGTCTCCTTCTCAATTGTGGAATATTTCTGTTGATGTTTATTCAATTTTCTGGTAAAATACCCAATAGATCTTTCTATGTTCTTGCCATCTTCTTGGAAGAGTACAGCACTGACACCCACATCATTCGCCTCGATAGACACCTTGAATGGCTTTGGGTAATTAGATGCGGCTAACATTGGGGCAGTGGTTAACACAGCTTTCAGGCTGTCAAATGCTATCTGACAGTATGCCGTACACTGAAACATGCTGTACTTCTTCAGTTATTCTGTCAATAGAGCAACTGCTAAAATTCGATATGAACTTCAAATAAAACTACTCAGTCTCAGGAATCATAATATTGCCCTCTTCACCAATGGTATGGGAAACTCCCCAATAAGCAGCATGGTGGCTCTGTTGTTAGCACTGCTGCCTCACAGCATCAGAGATCCGGGTTTGATTCCGCCCTTGGGCGACTGTCTGTGTGGAGTTTGCACATTCTCCCCGTGTGTGTGTGGGTTTGCTCCGGTTTCCTCCGACAGACCAAAGCTGTGCAGGCTAGGTGGAGTGGCCATGTTAAATTACCCGTAGTGTTCAGGGATGTGTTATAGGTGGGTTATAGGGATCCAACTATCGGTCTGCTTGGGACGCTCTGAGGGTTGGTGTGGACTTGTTGGGCCAAAGGGCCTGTTTCCATACTGTAGGGATTCTTTGATTGATCTTTGCACCTTGGTTTTAACATCCCATGGGGCTATCTGTCCATGTCCAAAGACATAGCCCAGAAATCTGACTTGGGCATTTGCGAACTCACACTTAGCCAGGTTGATCACCAAGCCCCCTGCCCAAATTTGATTGAACAATTACTATAGATACTGCAAATGTTCCTTCCATGTGTAACTAAAAGTCATCAGGTTATTGGTGTACTCCACACAATTGGGTAATCCAGAAATGCCTTTATTGATTATTCTTTGAAATGTGGCTGGCACATTTTTCATAGCAAACAGCATGACTTCAGACAGTCTATTCAGTTTCACAAAAGCTGATTTTTTTTTCCTTTATTCATTCATGGAATGAGGGCATCACTGACCAGTAGCATTCATTGCCCACCCCTAATTGCCCGGAGGGCAACTAAGAGTCAAACACATTGCTGGGGGTCTAAAGTCACATGTAGGCCAGACCAGGTAAGGATGGCAGCTTCCTTCCCTGAAGGACATTAGTGAACCACATGGGTCTTTCCAACAATCAACTCATGGTCATCATTAGATTCTTAATTCCAGATATTTTTATTGAATTCAAATTCCACCATTTGCCATGGTGGGATTTGAACTTGGCTCCCCAGAGCATTATCTAGGTCTCTGGATTAACAGTCCAGCGAAAATACCACTGGGCCATTGTTTCTCCCTGCCTTTGTTCTTTCGGATAAAAGTACCTGCCAGTATCCTCTGAGTGAGTCCAACTTAGAAATATAAGTTGCTTTACCCCCTTCTCAACACAATCTTCCAAACATGGAGTAGGCTATGAATCCAACTTTGTAATTGCATTGCCTTGGCAATAACCCACACATAATCGTTGGGTACCACCTGGTTTTGTACCATTATTATGGGTGAGTTCCAGTCACTGTAACTCACTTCGATTATATTGTCTTTGAGATGCATTCAATCTCTTTATGAACCTGTGCCAGTGATAGAGGCATTAAGTCTTTAAGGACATTGCTTAATTGGAATAGCATTTCCTATATCTATATCAAATGTAATTAGATTAGTACTTCCCAGCTATTCCCACATATCTCCCCATATGATTGTAATAACTCATTCAGGTCATTTCAATTTTTCTCCAGAAGATAACTCAATAATTTATTCAAATTGTTGAGAACTTCCTCATTGTCCAATTTAATTTGAGGAATGTCCAATTTAGAATCATCTGAACTTGGTACTTCACGTTGTGTTGTAACCAGTAACACATTCTCCTTTTGCTTTTCTTCCCTATTAAAATACCTTTTGAGCATATTCACATGACACACTTTATGAGATTTCTTTCTATCTGGCAATCTTATCAAATAACTCACCTCACTCATTTTCCTTTCAATTTGATAAGGCCCACTAAACGTTGCTTTTAAAGGTTTACCTATCAGTGAAAGCAACACTAACACTTTATCTCCACTAACAAAATTGTGAATTTTTGATTTCCCGTCTGCAACTTTTAAATGCTGTCAAGCCAATTCACTGGCTCAATTTAATCCTTCCTTAAAATTTGATACATAGTCCAAATATTGCAGTGCCTGAACTCTGACTCACCGATTTCTCCTTAATTAATTTTAGTGGTCCTCTTGTGTCATGTCCAAAAACAAATTCAAATAGACCTAATTTAGTTGTTTCATTAGGTGCATCCCTAATTGCAAAATGAATAAAAGGAATCCTTTGTCCCAATTCTCTGGATAGTCTTGACTATAAGCCCTCAACATGGTCTTTAAAGTTTGATGCCACCATTCTAATGCTCCCTGTGATTCTGGGTAATATGCAGTGGATTTGAATTATTTTATTCCAAAGCTATCCATAACTTCCTTGAAAAATTTTGATGTAAAAGTTGACCCTTTATCTGGCTGTATCTCTGTGGGTAGTCCATATCTAGTAAAAAAAATGAATGACTCTTCTACAACTTTTTTAGCTGTGATACTGCTTAATTGAATGTCCTCTGGAAGTCTAGTAAAAACATCCATTATCGAAACATAGAAACATAGAAAATAGATGCCGGAGTAGGCCATTCAGCCCTTCAAGCCTGCACTACCATTTATATGATCATGCCTAATCATACAATTTCAGTATCCCACTCCCAACTTTCTGTCTATACCCCATGATCCCTTTAGCCACAAGGGCCACATACAGCCCCCTCTTGAATATATCTAATGAACTGGCCTCAACAACTTTCTATGGTCAAGAATTCCACAGGTTCACAACTCTCTGAGTGAAGGAATTCTTCCTCACCCTAGTCCTGAATGGCTTACCCCTTATTCTTAGATTGTGATTCCTAGTACTGGACTTCTCCAACATCGGGAACATCATTTGAATATCTAGCCTGTCCAGTCTCATCAAGAGTTTATGTGTTTCTATGAGATCCCCCCCTCATTCTTCTAAATTCCAGTGAGTACAAACCCAGTTGATCCAGTCTTTCTTCATATGTCAGTCCTGCCATCCCAGGAATCAGTCCGGTGAACCTTCACTGGAGTCCCTCAAGAGCAACAATGTTCTTCCTCAGTCTAGAAGACCAAAACAGCACACAATACTCAAGGTGTGGCCTCACCAAAACTCTGGATAACTGCAGCAAGACATCCCTCAGTTATTTCATCTCTGACTACTGCTGTGATACTCCGTCAATCAAAAATACAACTCCCCCTCCCCTCTTTCCTCCATCTCTAACCTGCCTAAAGCACCTGTACCCTGGCACATTAAGCTGCCAGTTCTGTCCCTCTCTTAGCCATGTTTCTGTAATGGCTACAATAACCCAGTCCCACATACCTATCCATGCCCAGAGTTCGTCTGCCTTACCTGTCAGCTGTCTTGCATTGAAAAAGATGCAATTTAATCCAACAGGCGTTCCTCGCACCGTTTCCTGTTCCATCCTGACCTGTCTCTTCAGCTTGCTATTTCTGATTACTGTATCTCCTTCCAGACGTGCACTTGCCTCCCTGCTGTTTAGGATCCCAAGTCCCCTGCCAATCTGCAAATATACTCTCGTATTCTATTTTCCTGTTCCAAATTAAACTCTTTGTCCTATTCTGCTGAATTTTAAATTTCTCCCAGTCCCCAGGTTTGCTGCTGTTTCTGGCCAATTTATATGCTTCTTTTCTGGCGTTAACACTATCCCTGATTTCCCTTGTTAGCCATTTTTGAAATACCTTCTCTGTTTTACTTTTACGCCAGACAGCCGTGTAATTGCTGAAGTTCATCCATGTGTTCTTTAAAGGCCTGATATTGTCTATCCACTGTCAACCCCTTAAGTATCCTTGGCCAGCTTATCCTAGCCAATGCATGTCTCAGACCATCAAAATTATTCTCTTTAAGTTCAGTACCTTAGACTCAGATTTACCTGTCACTCTCCACCTTAATGAAGAATTCTGCCATTTTATAGTCAGTCTTCCCAAAGGATCTCAGAAAGCAAGGTTGCTAATTAATCCTCTCTCATTACACAATACCTAATGTAGGATGGCCTAGTTTCTAGTCAGTTCTTCGATATATTGATTGAGGAAACTATCCCTCATACATTCCAAGAAATCATCCTCTATCGCATTGCTAAGTTTGGTAAGTCCAAATGCAGATTAAAGTCACTGATAATAACTGCTGTACCCTTACTGTATTGCATCTCTAATTTCCTGTTTGATACCATCCCAAACCTCACAAACACTGTTCAGTGCTCTGCACACAACTCCAACTAACTTTTTTTTTCCCTTTGGTGTTCCACAATTCCACCCATACAAATTCCACACCGTCCAGGCTAATGTCCTTCCTTATTATTGTGTTAATCTCCTTCTTAACCAGCAACGTTACCCCACCTCTCTTTCCTTTCCACCTATCTTTCCAGAAAATTGAACACTCCTGGATGTTGAGTTCCTGACCTTGGTCACCCTGGAGCCAGGTCTCCATGATCCCAATTAGATCGTATCCATTAATAACTGGCTGCACAGTTAAGTCATCTACCTTGTTACAAATGCTCCTCACATTGAGACACAGAGCAATCAGGCTCATTTTTTTTAACATTTATTGCCCTTTTAGAATTATGTTGTTATGTGGCCTTTTTTTGATTTTTGTCTTTGGTTTCTCTGCCTTCCACTTACACTTTTCCCCTTACCTCCTTTTGGTTCTGTTCCCACTTTACTTCACTCCAAATTTGTGCATTGGTTCCCGTCCCCCTGCCATATTGGTTTAAACTCACCCCAGCACTAGCAAACACTCTCCTGGACATTCATTCCAGGACTGGTGAAGACTGTCCAGTTTGTACTGGTCCCACCTCCCCAGAACTGGTTCCAATGTCCCAGGAATTTGAATCCCTCCCTCTTGCACCATCTGTCAAGCCACATATTCATCTTAGCTGTCCTGTTATTCCATCTCTGATGATCATATGGCACTGGTAACAATCCCAAGATTACTATTTTTGAGGTCCTACTTTTTAATTTAACTCCTAACTCCATAGATTCAGTTTGTAGGACCTCATCCCATTTTTTACCTTTATCATCGGTACCTACATACATCACAACAGCTGGCTGTTCACCCTCACCCTCCAGAATGTCCTGCAGCCACTCTGAGGCATTCTAGACCCTTACACCAGGAAGGCAACATACCATACTGGACTGAGAGATAGTAGGAACTGCTGATGCTGGAGTCTGAGATAACTGTTATACCATCCTGGACTCAAGTTTGCAACTATCTATTCCGTTTACAATTGAATCCCCTATCACTACTACTCTTTTTCCTGCCCTCCTATGCAGCAGAACCACGGTGCTATGAACCCAGCGGCTGCTGCTGCCTTCTCCCTAGTAAGCCATCTCCCCCAGTAGTATCCAAAATGGCATATCTGTTTTGGATGGAGATGACCACAGGAGACCCCTTCACTGCCCTCCTACTCTTCCTCTGTCTTGTAGTCACTGCAGTAACTTTTATCTGCATATTATGGTCAATGAAAATCGATTCCAACATTTTGTTTTAGATAGGGGTCCTGTGCAATCAATTAAGAACTTTCTAAGATGTTCCTCAAATGGGCAGCATGTTGGCTCAGTGGTTAGCACTGCTGCCTCAAAGCGCCAGGGACCCGGCTTTGATGACACCCTTGGGCGACTGTCTGTGTAGAATTTGTACATTCTCCCCATGTCTGTATGCGTTTCTGCTGGGTGCTCTGATTCCCTCCCACAGTCCAAAGATGTGCAGGTTAGGTGGATCAGCTATGTTAAATTGGCCATAGTATTTAAAGATGTGTAAATTAGATGTGTCAGCCATTGGAAATCCAAGTGTATGGGGATGGGCCTGGGTAGGATGCACTTCGGAGGGTCGGTGTGGACTTGTTGGGCCGAATAGCCTGTTTCCACACTGTAGGGATTCTATGCTTCTATGAAATGCAGGAATGTGTATTAAGGGTGCTGATTTTAGCCTACCTGCCTGAGGTTTTCCAATTACCTGACATGTATGACATATCCAGCAAAATTCAACCACATCATTATGCAGTCCAGGCAAAAAAAAATGCTTTTGTATTTTGACTTGAGTTTTCCTTACTCCCAAATGACCTCCGATTAGTAATTCATGTGCTACCTGCAACACCTCCTTTCTACAACCCACTAGTCATACAACTTGATGAATTTCCGCCCATTTCTCATCTGCCTGAATATATGATGGTCTCCATTTCCTAATCAATACTTTATTTTTAAGGTAGTAACATTCTGGGATACACTCAGATTTTTCTTCTGAGTATGCTTTTCAATATAACTGCTTTAGTTTTTCACCTTTCCATTGTAATTAATAGTTTCTCTGAACTAAAAATATCCTCTTTCTACTCCACTTGTTATTGTTTATTCATCTATTAAATCAAACATGGCATCTGAAATTGTACCTCAACCTCCTTATCTTTTATTCTTTGATTTCTCCTCCTGCTTCAACCTGTAGCTTTGTGACCTTGTTTTCACGCAGTCAAGAAAAATCCCGTGATATACTTATTGTAATACCTCAGTTGCCTGATTTTCCACTGGCTTTTCAACCACAGTAGGCATCACTCCGACCTGTGGTCCAGCCATACCATTACCAAGGATAAATTGGATTCCTGCAACCGAAATTTCTCTAGTACGCTGACCACCAATTCATCACTTTTCCAACCTCACTTTATGTCGTGGAACATTGCTCTTCTCACCATGAATTCCACATATTACCAATTTTTCTGGCAATATATATCACCTCATCTCTCACCATTCTCCCGTATCTCTTAAAATTGTAATTTATTTACCTGCTCTGCCTGGCATATACAAGTAAACCTTACCCTCACAAGTAATTTCTATTAAGAGATCTGGCACTTTCTTCTCAACCAACCTCTGACCAGGTTGTACATTCCGGTGCAGTTTTACCACTTCAACAAAACTTACTGGTTTGTCCTGTTTTTCTACATCCGTCTTCCCATTGCCTTTTCTAAACCACTAACCCTGCGACTTTGTGTGGCCTACTTTACTGCAGTGAAAACACCTGAGCTTTTTTTTTACTTCTCTTCCCCCTCACATGTTTTGTATTTACCCTGTGTAAACTATCTTTACTATCTTCAATGAGATCTTCTTTTCCGTACTATCTGAGGATATCTCTTTTCCCTAGTTTCTGTCCCTCACAAACTGAAATTGACATCAGAAGTTAACTTTGATTTATGAACCAACTCGTAAGGATCTGCTATTTCCACTGCTAAGCTCAATATACGTTTGACCAAGGTCCCTCCTTAGATTCCTAAAATGTTGTCTGCAGACTTCTGATACTAGCTCATATTCACTTAATTTTTCACCTTCTCATACCCCCCAGATACCTCCTCTGATAGTGATGCAAATACCTCAGTCACACTACCTACCAAGCAATACCCACGTGGTCACCAGCCATTTTCATTTGTTTAGCCATTTTTAAAAATGAAATTAAAAAGGCTTCTACATCCTTCTCATCAATCTTAGGCAATACTTCGACATATTTAAACAGTTTCACACCAGGCCTTCAGCTACGATGGGTTTGCTCTCCATCACTATTCTCCTCGCTAAGTTTACCTTCTACCTTCACCTCCACACTTCTAAGTCGACTTTTCTCTCTAACTGCCAACATCTGAAGTTCAAACTCTTTCTCTTTCTGCTTTTCTTCTCTCTCTTTCTCCCTTCCTTTTCTCCTTCCTCTCCTTTTTTTCCCCCTGTTCTAATCATAATTCAAACTCTTTCATTTCCTTTTCACTTTCTTTTTGTTCTGCCAGGGCTATTCTTTCTTTTTTTTGCCTCTAATTCAAACTGCTTCATTTGCAATTGAATTTTAGCCAAGATGCCAATGGCATTCCTAGCAACTTCAGAAAGAGAAACTGTTCCTGCTCATAAAAGGATCAAGAACAAGAGGACCCAGAATTAAGGTGATGCAAGAGAGGCAGATGCTAGGTGAGAGAAAAAAAATTCACAATGAGTGAGTCTGGAATGCATTGCGTGGCAGTGTTATGGAACCAGGTTCAATAGAGGGATTCAAAGTGGAATTGAATGGTTATTTAAAGAGAAACAATGTGCAATGATAGCAAAAAGGCAGAAAAATGACATTAAGTCATGATGCTCATTTGCAAAGTTTCTGAAGACATGATAGTCCATCAATCTGGGATTGATTCTGTGATAGACTGAGGATTATGTCAACAGTGTAAAATAGCAGACATTGATTTTCAATAAAATTGTAGACAATTTTTTCAAAACTTTAACAGCCAGGAAATTTAAATAACTTGACAGATTAACAGTTCCAATGAGTTTGACATTTCAGGTTTATTTATTTTTCACTCACAATTATGACTGATTTTAACAATCCCAGGGTCCATTTTACCTCTCTCTTGGGTGTGCCCAGATCTATCCCATAGTGTACCCTAGATCTCCAAAAGCAGAGCACCTCTCTAAAGACCTGTAACAGCTTCAGACGTTTTCCTGCAAGATCCACTGAAAGTGATTGTTTGTATCCTTCCTATTCTTGAGCACTATCCATATGATGTCAGTGGATGAGCCCTCCAAGGCATCCTCCCTTAGTCCAGCTGTGCTATTCTCCATTACCAGTAACACATCTCTCCCATCTCTTTTAAATCCCTTTCTATATTGCTTGAAGCATCTAAATCTTGGTATGTTAAGCAGCTGGTCTTGTCCCTCTCTCAACCAAGTCTCTGTAATAGTTACAACATCAAAGTATATGTATTAATCCAAGTTCTATGTTCACTTGCTTTAACTGTCATACTCCTTGCATCAAAACAAATACACCTCAGACTGCAAGTCCTGCTGTGTTCAGTAACCTCTTTCTGTCAGTTCTTCCTCTTAGTCTTACTGGTCTTAATTTCTGACTCCCCTTCAGTCATTTCACTTGCTGATTTCCTGCTCCGGTTCTCCCACTCCTGCCCCTGTTTTAATGCAATTTTCTGCTTTAAAATGTCTTACAGATCCTTACTTCAACTTCTGCATTGATTATAAAAAGAAATCCTCATCCACTTAAAAGCTGTTTCACTTAAAATTGCACTTTTCAGGAATGCAACTGTAACATTAAGTGAGGAATTACTGTATCATACAGAGATATTACTTGCCCAAGCTGGTGAAACTATTGTATAAAATTGTCGATTCGTTTATTCTAATGTTTTAAAACTAATCATTCTGTGTTGCACATATTGCAGCACTGAAGGGCAGGAAATTAAAATGGAACTAATTCTTAATATATGACAGCAGTGAGAGAATAAGGGCCTGAGAAACTGTAAGTGTGAAGTTGGGCTGAGTGAATTTAAAAGCCACAATTTGGTGTGATTGGGCATGGATGTGGCTGTGGGTGAGTGTAAAGGTATAACTGAGGCTTTGTATGAATTGTGCTGATTGCATTCTTGACATTGTAGATTAACTGCATTGTGGTACTTAAATCAAATATGGGCCTGAAGAAAGTTAAGTGAATTTCTGAGTGAGTCATCAAGCTGCAAGTTTAAAGTAAATGGGTGTAGAAGCACTCTTCGACAAGTAAACCAACAAAATGAGTTTCTAACCTGTTGAAAAGCTTAGAGCTGAGACTTAGAAGACTGTGTTTGTGAGAGAACAATAGGTGAGTAAACTTATTCTTGAACCAGTATTTTTTATCACAGCAATTGGGATTATAGAAATGGATTATAGAAATCTAATTTGCTGTGTGAGCTATAATATGATGTATCTGCAAAGGACTGAGGAGAAATACATATAAGAATCATAATGTTGTATTGCTTCAATGAGAAACAGGTCAGCTAGATACATTCAGAAAGATACAACACCAAAATAAATCTGCATTTATAAAGCACTTTTAACACTGTAAAACATCCAAAGGCTTATCAAACATGTGTTATTGAAAAAAATTGACATCAGACCTCACAATCTCCTCATCGGCTCCTGCCCTCATAACAGCCTTGATCCAAACAAGGACAAAAGAACTGAACTCTAGTGGGGAGGCAAGAGTGGCTGCCTTTAACACCAGTCTGCATTCAACCAAATGTGATACTAAGGATCTCTAGCAAAACTAGAGTCAGTGAGAATCAGGGAAAAAAACTCTCCACTGGTTGGAGCTGTACCTGGCAAATACGAAGATAATTCTGATCGTTGGAGGTCATTACTTCAGCTCCAGGACATCTCTGCAGGAGTTCCTCAGGGTAGTTTCCTAGGCCCAATCATCTTCAACTGCTTCATCAATGGCCTTTCCTCCATCATAAGGTTGTGAACAGGGATGTTGCCGATGATTGCAAAATGTTCAGCACCATTCACAATTCCACAGATACTGAAACAGTCCATGTCCATATGCAGCAAGACTTGGACAATACCCAAATAACATTTGTCCCATTCAAGTGCCAGGCAATGACCATCTCCAATAAGGGAGAATTTAACAACACTTTTGACACTATTAACATCTTGAGAATTAGCATTGACCAGAAACTGAACTGGGCTAGTCATACAAAATAATGTGACTACAAAAACATGCCAGAGGCTGGAAGTGGTACATTGAGTAACTTAGCTTCTGATTCTCCAAAACCTGTCCACCATCTACAAAGCACAAGTCAGGAATGTGATGGAATACTCGCCACTTGTCTGGATGAATGCAGCCCCAACATCACTGAAGAAGCTTGACACCAACCAGGACAAAGGAGCCCACTTGATTGACACCACATCCACAAACACTCACTCCTTCCACCATCGATGCTAAGTAGCAATAATATGTACCAACTGCAATAATTCAGTTGTTAGATGGCACCTTCCAAATGCACAAATATGTCCACCTAGTCGGACAAGGGCAGCAGAAGCATGGGAATACTAGTATCTGCAAGTTCCCCTTCAAGCCACTCACCATCCTGAGCTGGAAATGTTTCATCGTTCTTTCAGTGTCACTGGGTCAAAATCCTGCAACTCTCGCCCAACAGCATTATTGTGTTAGTTACACCAAATGGACTGCAGTTTTCAAGAAGGCAGTTCTCCACTACCTTCCCAAGGGCAACTAAGGATAGGCAGTAAGTGTGATCCATCCGGTGACACCCACATCCCATGAATATATTAAAAAAAGATGTTGGGGCAAAAGCTTGATCAACATGAAAGTTTTTAAGGAACATGTTTGTGGGAGGTAGAAAGGTGGAGAGGTCGTAACAGAATTCCAGAGGGTGAAGGCCCAGTCAGTTGAGGGTTCCTCCACTATGGTCAAATGATTCAAATCAGGGGTGCTCAAGAAGCCAGTTAGAAGATTTCAGATATCTTAGAGATTTGTAGATTGATAGGCATGAGAGCAGCCGTGGAAAGATTTTTAAAAAGTGTGGAAATTTTAACATCAATGTGTTGCCAGGCCAATGGCTTGTAGCTCTATAAGCAGAGCAGTGTTGGGAATTTTCACGTTTGGCAATGAAAAAGTTATTTTCTAGAAGATGGTCATCACAGCCAGGACTAAGAATATCAACTCGCAGGGGTGAAGTGGTGGTGGCCCACAGAGGTAGCTGGAGAATGTGTAAGGATTCAATACAAAATATTCTCTGTTTAAATTTGTTCAATCCTGATATCTAAAATATGAATTTTAAAAAGCTGGAATTAAGAATCTAACGATGACCATGAATCCATTGTCGATTTTTGGAAAAAAACATCTAATCCACTAATGTCCTTTGGGGAAGCAAGTCTGCAATCCTTACCTGGTCTAGTCTACATGCGACTCGAGTCCCACAGCAATGTAGTTGACTCTTAACTGCCCTTTGAGGGATTAGGGATGGGCAATAAGTGCTGGCCTAGCCATTGATGGTCTAAAAAAGGGCGGCATGGTGGCTCAGTGGTTAGCATTGCTGCCTCACAGCGCCAGGGACCTGGGTTCGATTGCACCCTTGGGCGACTGTCTGTGTGGAGTTTGCACATTTTCCCTGTGTCTGCGTGGGTTTCCTCCAGGTGCTCCAGTTTCCTCCCACAGCCCAAAGATGTGCAGGCTAGGTGGATTGGCCATGCTAAATTGCCTGTAGTGTTCAGGGATGTGTAGATTAGGTGGGTTATAGTGGGGTGGGTCTGGGTGGGATGCTCTGAGGTTCGGTGTGGACTTGTTGGGCCGAAGGGCCTGTTTCCACACTGTAGCGATTCTATGATTAAATCATTCCGTGAATGAATACAAAAATAATAAGATAAAGTGATGTGACCAGGTAGCAAAAATTTAAGTGTGAATTTATTCATAGAAAGGACAATTTCACAGTCTGCGAGGATTAGAGGATTGGACATGACATTTAAATCTCACTTCAAACCAAGAATGAAAATTTTCTATAATTTTTCTACAGTTTTCAATTCATGAATTCATTTCCTCCATTTGGAATAGCATTGTAAAGTATGTCAATATTTACACAACGGGAGCTGGGTTAAAATTCTCCCATTTTAAGGTTTCTGTTGGTAGAAATTGCACTGCTGTCTTTGCAAAATTTTATAATGTGCACCTGCTTGCATTTCCTTCTTCAGGTGTCAGGTGACTATCCTAACTTCCAAAGTACATCTTTTGCATTGGTGCTTACTGAAAACTATATAAAATGATGCAAAAACTTTGTATAGTATACAAAATACTATAGTATCTGTGTGTAATAAGTGTGCTGAATTATATTTCTAACTCCGTAGGACCCTCATATGGTAAATACTTGGTACTGCAACAAAAGAACACACAAGATATAGGACTATTCAGTGCAATCAAACATGATCTTAGACTTCAATTCCACTTTCTCGCTTCCTCACCATATCCTGTTATTTCCCAAACAAAGATAACAAGGTGTAGAGCTGGATGAACACAGCAGGCCAAGCAGCATCAGAGGAGCAGGAAGGCTGACGTTTCGGGCCTAGACCCTTCTTCAG
>NC_063335.1:61572481-61595165 GCF_021869965.1 Rhincodon typus | reverse complement strand
GAAGGGTCTAGGCCCGAAACGTCAGCCTTCCTGCTCCTCTGATGCTGCTTGGCCTGCTGTGTTCATCCAGCTCTACACCTTGTTATCTCAGATTCTCCAGCATCTGCAGTTCCTACCATCTCTGATTTCCCAAACAAAATTCTTTTTCAGTTTCATGTATATGCAGTGATTAGCACCTAATTATGACAGAGAATTCCAAAGATTTGTAAGCCTTTGAGTGAAGAAATTTCTTTTCATCTCAGTTCTAAATAAACAACACCTTTTCCTGAAACTGTCTCCCCCACCCTCTCTTCTAGCTGCCATAAATTAGACTCATCACTCTCATTCTGCTAAACTCCAGTGAATTTAGGCATACTTTCCTCAGACACGCATTCCAGGAGATGTTCAACTTGGCAGGAATCTTGACATCAGCGGTTACTGAAAACAGGAATGTCACTCCTTGTTGTTGATCACAAAATTGACAGATCTTTGTAGTATAGGTGGTGCTGGTGTTGTTGCTGATGCTGCTGCTCTTTGTGTCCCTTCAGCTGACCTTGTTCTTGGGGCTTTTCCTGCTGCTGATGGTGTTGCTGGTACTGCTCCTGTTTTCTTTATCAGAGGCCAAAAATGACTCTCATGCTACTGTGAAGGATGACAGCAAGGAGTGCACATCAAAGTTAAAATATCCAAAGTAGCAGAAGTTGCCACAGTACTGGCAATCATCTCCAAAGCAGTTTTATGAGCAGAAGCCTTTCACCTAGGCAAAGAAGCGACTATTATAAAGATTTCTCAGCATGCTAATCAGTGTTCTCTTGTTGCCTTTTACAACCTGGCAAGTTCCAGGAAGCACAGGAAACCTGCAGAGAGCCGGTTAAAGCCAGAATCTGTTGTTAAAGATACAGCCTTTTAACATATGCAAATAGTAGACATTTCAGTGCAAAGGCGGTTTCTCACACACTTGTGAACTGCTCCAGTTAAATGTGGAAGTAAATCTGGCACACAGGCACCTTTTGATGTTTATCCTTCCACGTATGAGGAAGGACTTCTTTTATGAAGCAATTGGCATGATTTGAATCTCACCATCCATGAATGTGATGAAGGTGGAAAATATCAATTATTTCAAAAGGATTGGCATTTGAGGGAATTAATTTTGCAGGATCCACAGGGATTAAACAGGACAGTGCAACTGACGAGACTGCTCCTGGACTCAATGGGTCAAATGGCCTCCTTCTGTGCCATAAATGACTGCACAATGAGTTTTCAGCAAATATATTAAAAACAAAACAGAGTCTGATGAAATTGTCAAACACAAGAAAATGTTAAATTATGTCTAATTTATATTAATATTCTTTATCCGTTGTTCTAACTTTCAGTAGTCAATGTGCAATGTTTTGCTGCATTTTAATGTGCTTTAAAAGAGGTATCTTTTCAACTTTATATTCAGTTAGGAGCATAGTTTGGATATTGGAAAATTACTTGTTTTAGATTATTTACAAATAGTCTTAATATCAAAAACTGTGCAAACTGCTCAGCTACATGCGCCACCCTCAGCAACGGAGGCTCCATATCAGAAGCAAAACGTTGGAAATGATCTGTTAAATGTCATAATAAATTGCATGAAATGCTATTACCATTAGAAAATTAAACTTAATGTTACATTTTACCAGATGGGCATGAGAAATAGCTTAATAATTAAGCATTGTAAATATTCAATATAATCACTTTATTCACTGGTTCGTTCATTAGGAAATTTGCATGACACTGATATAACAGTTGGTAAACCCCAACCGGACCATAGGATTGCTGTCTCGTTAGAGAGAGATGACTGGTGGTGGTTTAACCTGAGGGTCATCAGGCCTTAGGAAGAAGAGAGGTTGAGAAGGAGAGTCCTTCATGGTAACCTCAGCTGGTGCAGGAATTGAACACATGCTGTTGGCAACACTCTACATCACAAGTATGAAGATTAAATCCCTGTGGTGAACTGAATGAGCTCACGTCAGTTGAGGCAGAAATCATAGAATCCCTATAGTATGGAAGCAGGGCACTTGGCCCATCGAGTCCACACCAACCCTCTGAAGAGAATCCCATTCAGACCCACCCCCTACTGTATAACCCTGTATTTCCCATGGCTAACATGCCTAGCCTGCACATCCCTGGACACCAAGGGCAATTTAGCATTGCCAACCTACCTAGCCTGCATATCATCAGACTGTGCGAGGAAACCGGAGCACCTGGAGGAAGCCCACACAGACACAGGGAGAACATGCAAAGTCCACACAGACAGTCGCCTGAGGGTGGAATCAGACCTGGGTCCCTGGTGCTATGAGGCATCAGTGCCACCATGCTGCACCATGGAGCTTCTACTTTGCCAGTCAGAGAAAAGGAACCTTCTTGGGTCTCTAATGATTTCTAACAAGGGTATGATCGGGGAGAGCTGTGATAGTACTTCAATGTAATCCTCCCACCAGTGTGCAAACAAATGTACGAGTCCGGTGATCCTTCTTCAGAACAATGGAATCAACATTAATTCTGCTTTCTCTCCTCAGATTTCACCAGACTTGCTGATTTTCTCCAGTAATTCCCATTTTTGTTTCAAATTTCCAGCATCTGTAGTTCTTTGTTTTGTTTTATCCATACAAGCTTTGCTCAATGGGAGAAGTCTATGGAAGAGTTGTAAGCATAAATTTCTAACTACGTGATGCCTGTGAAGACATTTACCTTCCAGCAATAGTTAAAGTCAGGCATGCCTTTTACAGAATTAAAATGATGCAAAGAGCAAAGTTTTTAAATTATCCCAACCAATTATATTACCATTAATCTGGTTGACATATGTTAAAATAAATTTAATTATGATGCTTTCATTTATATTATCACACGAAGACTTCTTTGGACTTACATGACCATACAGTTCTTAATAATATGATCGCATTGTGTTTGCCATAATTTCATTTTTTTCCTATATGCCTATAATGTGCATAATACCAAAATTAAGTGAACATTCTGCATCATTAAAGATTGAAAGTGTAGATAAGCCTCACTATTCTTTTCTAGGATCACACTTCCTCTGTTCTGAAAGACTTCATAATTTTATTCTGCTTCTTCTTCTATGTTCAATATAATGAGTTTAATATAATGAGAGATGGCTGCCTCCTCCTACTCTATAATGGGATTTAGGTCACCCTTCACTCTGGGAGGGATCCACTGCTGGCTGCATCTCTAGTGTGAGCCTAGACAGTCTGAATTTCATCCCGTGAGCCACTGCATGTCCTGAGAAGCTAAGTTCATTCACTACTGCAACAATGCTGAAATCAACTGAATAATGTGGAAAATTAAGGTTTGTCCTGCACACTAAAAGCAACCAGACATTTGCAGTTCTATTAGTCTAGCACCATTTATCAACCTAGTAGCCTCACAAGTGCATAGTTTAGGTTGTGCAAAAACCTCTTGGCTCCAGACTTCATCATAGCCCTGGTAATTGCTGTAATGAAACTTTGGTTTATGAGAATATAATCTCACAACAGGAGAGCATTAACCTTCTGAACAAGTGTATATTTCTGAATATTTATTGTTTCACAAGGATGCACTTATGAGGAACATGTGTAGAGGTTTTTTCACATTCCCTGTTTCATTAATGTCAGGAATGTATACCCATTCACTGCTAAGCACGCATCTACCAACATGCTAGCTGCATTATCCCACACAGATTACTTATGGCCCTCTTCTCATTGAAGTTCAGTTTTCTGCTAACCGAAATGTCTTCATTGAGGTTTAATTTTTAATTGGGGAGTGGTGCAGATTTCTCCTGGAAAACAATTGTAAAAGCTAGAATTTGCATTTGATACATCCCAGTTGATACCATGTATGGTCATGAATCATGTATTAGGTTTGTTGGTTTCATTTTGTTAAAATGGAAGAAAGGAATTTAAACTACTGTGCAGTGATTATAACGAGATCATCTAGGTGAGTCTCATAGAATATGAGTTCCCTGATTGGGGCTGTTAATTTGTTCCAATCAGGGAGCCCTAGGTGACAGATAAGAGTAGATGTGTCAGATATCCTGTTCACTCCGACAGCTGGCTCTGAGGGAGTTGGAACAGTGTCAAGGACTCTCCACGTGTAAATAAAGGGTGACTTGATGACGGGATATCAGCCTCTGTGGAATTATTTCAGTGGCTGCAAAAGAAAAGCACGCACTTGAAGAAATTCACTCACACCAGTAGACTTTGAGTTGGGGTTAGCATTTCTGGCATCATGCCATTATTTGGGAAGCTTGACTCATTTGATCCTGCTGTTGAAGACTGGACCTAGTATGTGGAAAGAATGCACTACATTTTCCGGACAAATGATATTGGTGCAGATGAAATGCAACAAATAATTACCCTCACAGCTTGTGGACCCACCGCTTGTTTGGTTGTTAGGAGCCAAACTTTCTCTGAGGCACTGGCTAATAAAACCTTTCAAGAGTTGACGGATTTAGTTAAAGAATACTACAACACTGACTCTCCTCTAATCCCAAATTTGTATTCAGCAATTCAAGAATGAGGGGATTAGTATCAGGATTTTTGACTAGGTTAAGATGACTGGCAGATGCAAGTGACTTTGGTTTAACTTTTAATGAGATGCTGAGAGACCATTTGGAATGTGGGATTAATGATATAACCATACGAAAGCGTCTACTTGTCCAAATGGACATCAGAAGGGACTACAACTTGTTTTATCACTGGAAAATACAGCAATTGGAGCATACAAGCTGCAGAGTATTCCAATGGAAGTGGACATGCCAACCCATCCAACTGAACTTGGGAACGCCACTTTGAATGAAGGCAATTGCATAGCCTGACTCAGGATATATCCTGAACAGAGGGACTTTATGTCGGCCCACAGTAAAACCCCAAAACGAAGCCAAGCCTTGGCCAAACAGTTAAAATTTTCTTCAGGATCCGAGCCATCAAGCCATTGTAGTTGCTATTGGCATGTGAATTTGAGACAGCAAAAGAGTCCCATTAGACCTAAACTGAGTAAGAGAAGTCACCTGGTTCTAATGAAAGTCAATACCAGCATGACCGTTTTTCAGTGATCCCAGAACCAGTCTTTAACAAAATTTGTTCTGGATTCCAACACCTAAGTTTGAGCAAGATCTCGGCTACACTGGGAACCTATACTGGGGAACATTCACAGATTAAGCATACAACTTCAGTTTCAGCCTCTTATGAGAAGCAACTGTTCAGTTACCACTGATAGTAGTAAAAGGCTTGAGCCCAAGCTTGATGGGGTGAAATTGGTTGAGAAAGATTTACCTAAATTGGCTCAACATTTTTTCAATTAGAAAATGGCTACCTGAGTGAAGTCATAGTTAAATACCCAGAAGTTTTTCAGGGAGGTCTAGGGACTATCAAAGGAGCCAAGGCCACCTTACATGTTGACCAGGAAGCAATTCTACTATTCTGCGAGGCCCTGCATGCACCATTTGCCTTATGGTCAAAGGTAGAAATCAGAAGGCTGAAAACCAAAGGACTCATCAAACCAGTCCAGTTTGTGGAATGAGCAGCACCAATTGTACCAATTATGAAGCCCAACAGTTGGTTCACCTTTGTGGGAATTTTCAACAAATGGTAAACCACTTTTCACAGCTGAATAAATACAAAGTCCCTCACATAGATTTATACGCAAAACTGGCAGGGGGGCTGTCCTTCGTGAAGCTGGACATGAGCTATGCGTGCTTGCAGTTGTAGTTAGATGAGGATTCTCAGACATATGCTACAATTAATACCCATAAGGGTTTGCATAAATATACGAGACCGCCATTTGGGGTATCGTCAGCTTGTGCAACTTTTCAGCAGATGATGGAGAACATTTTACAGAATCTATCCCAGGTCACCATTTATCTAGATGATGTGTTAATAACAGGGAATACCAATAAGGAACATTTAGAGAACTTGGATGTAGTCCACAGACGTTTCTCCCAGGCAGGCATATGCCTTAGAAGGGAAAATTGAGTGTTCCAGGCACCCCAAGTGACCTACTTGGGCTACAGAGTTGACAAGACCAGGTTACACTCGTTGGAAAATAAAGTAAGGGCAATCAATGGTGCCCCGGCCCCCATGTCTATACCAGACCTAAGGTCTTTCCTTAGGCTGGGGAGTTATTACAGGAAGTTCATATATAAGCTGGCACCTTTACGTCAACTCTTAAAAAAGGGTCAGCCTTGGAAAAGGTCATGCAGCCAAGCCATATCTTTCAGGGAAGTGAAGAAACAGCTATCATCCTTTAAGCTACTGGCACACTATGATCCAAGCGACATCTGGTATTGACATGTGATGTCTCCCTGTACGGCATTTGAGTAGTATTAGCTCATAGGTGACCCAAAGGAGAGGAATGCCCAATACTGTGTGCATCCAAGACTTTGGCGAATACAGTACGTAAATACGTCCAGATTGAGAACAAAGGTTTGGCTGTCATTCTTGGAGTCAGGAATTTCCATCAATATCTTTTCAAACATAAATTTGTAATAATAACAGAACACAAACCCCTTCCAGGTCTATTTAAAGAGGATAAAGCACTGCCGCCCATAACTTCAGGCCAAATTCAGCATTGGGGTCAAATTCTAAGCACGTATAATTAAAAATTGGAACACCATCAAGGAGGCCAAGTGGCAAATGAGGATTCATTGAGTCACCTCCTGCTGGCAGACACACCACTATTGGTACCTTCACTGGAACAGTCTGCAATGGTTTTAAATTTTCTGGACAACTTCCAGTCACAGCTGACAATATTAGAATTTGGAGGCAGAAAGATCAAGTGCTGGCAAAACTGAAACAGCCAGTGGTGATGGGGGAAACCAAAAGGTCATCACAACCAGAATTGGAACCTTTTGGACCCAAAGAGACCAGATCATAGTAATATTATGGCGTATTCTTATTGGGAGCAAGAGTGATTGTCCCGAGCAAAGGTCGCCACCAGATACTGGCTGAACTCCACCAGGGTAATCCAGAGGTTTTCAAGATGAAGATTTGGTGAGAAGTCATGTCTGGTGTCCAGGATTGGATGCAGACATAGCTCCACTGGTGGGGCAGTGCCCAGAGTGCCAACAAGGACAAAGATTATCACCAGCAGATCCCCTACACTTGTGGGAATGGTCAGGTAAACCCTGGACTAGGTTACACATCGACTATGCAGGTCCTGTTCACTCTGAAAGCTTGGTCTGAGGGTGCTGGATCAGTTTCAAGGTGTTGTCTGGTTCCTCCTTAAAACAAGTTAGACTGAACCAGCCAGAATGTTATGAATGAATTTGCCCAAGTGTCCCACAATACCAAAGTGGTCAAATCACTATGAATATAGCTGGTACCAATGCAAAACAGTTCCAATCTTAGTGTGATGGTGCTATAACTTTAAAAGGTTATTTTGTCATGGTTATTTTTGAAGAGAGGTTGTAAAGCAGAGGTGCTGAACTAGCTAATGAAGAAAAGTTGTGTAAGGTGAAGGCAACCGGGGAAGGCAATGGCCTAGTGGTATTATCGCTAGACAATTAATCCAGAGATCCAGCTAATGTTCTGGGGACCCAGGTTCGAATCCTGCCACAACAGATGGTAGAATTTGAATTCAATAGAAAAAAGAATTTGGAATTAAAAATCTACTGATGACCATGAAACCATTGTTGAATGTCAGGGGTAAAAAAACAACATCTGGTTCACTAACGTCCTTTAGGAAAGGAAATCTGCCATCCTCACCTGGTCTGGCCTACATGTGGCTGACTCTCAATTGCCCTCAGCTGTACTGAATGTTGAACAGAGTCTCAAAGAAATGAAACCAAGCGGATCACCTGGCATCGACTTAGGCACCAGAAAAGACAATGGCAGAAACAGCCCTGTCGACTCTGCAAAGTCCTTCTCACTAATATCTGCAGGCTAGTGCCAAAATTAGGAAAGCTGTCTCATAGACTGGTCAAGCAACAGCCTAACATACCTGACAGACAACATCCCACTCACCACTATCACCATCCCTGGTGGCTCTATAGTAATATACAGTCTGGAGGGCGTTGCTCTGGGAGTCCTCAACAATGACTCTGGACCCCTTGAAGCCTCATGGCTTTACGTTAAACATGGGCAAGGAAACCTGCTGCTCATTACTATGTACCGTCCTCCCTAAGCTGATGAATCAGCACTAAGGATGGCAAGGGCACAAAATGTACTTTGGCTGGAGGATTTCAATGTCCACCAACAGGAGTGGCTCAGCAGCAGTACTACTGATCGATTTGGTTAGGTCCTAAAGGACATAGTTACTGGGACAGGTTTGCGGCAGGTGGTGAGGAAACAAACAAGAGGGCAAAACATACTTGACCTCATCCTTACCAATCTGCCAGCTGGAGATGCATCTGTCCATGACAGTATCGGTAAGAGTGACCACCACACAGTCCTTCTGGAGATAACACTATCACTGTGCTAAATGGGTCAGACTTCAAACAGATCTAGCAGCTCAAGATTGGACATCCATGAGGCACTGTAGGCCATCAACAGCAGCAGAATTGTACTCCAGCACAATCTGTAACCACATGGCCCGGCATATCCCCCACTCAACCATTTCTATCAAGCCAGGAGATCAGCCCTGGTTCAATGGAAAGTGCAGGAGGGCATGCCAGGAGCAGCGGCATCAGGCATGAGGTGTCAACCTGGTGAAGCCACCAAACAGGACTACTTGCATGCCAAACAACACAATCAGCAAGTGATAAATAGAGCTAAACAATCCCACAAGCAATGGATCAGATCTAAGCTCTGCAGTCCTGCCACATCCAGGTCTGAATGGTGGTGGACAATTAAACAGCTCACTGGAGGAGGAGGCTCCACAAATATCCTCATCCTCAATGATGGAAGAGCTCAGCACATTGGTGAAAAGATAAGGCTGAAGCTTTCGCAACAATCTTCAGCCAGAAGTTCCGAGTGGATGATCCGTCTCGGCCTCCTCCAGTGGTCCCCACCATTGCAGATACCACTCTTCAGCCAATTCGATTCGCTCCACATGATATCAAGAAAGGGTTGGAGACACTGGATACTGAAAAGGCTACGTGACCTGACAACATTCCGGCAATAGTACTGAAGATTTGTGCTCCAGAATCCCCTAGCCAAGCTGTTCCAGTACAGTTACAACACTTGCAGCTACCTGACGATATGGAAAATTGCCCAAGTATGTCCTATGCATAAAAAGCAGGACAAATCAAACCTGGCCAGTTACCACCCCATCAGTTTACTTTCGATCATCAGCAAAGTGATGGAAGGTGTCATCAACAGTGCTATCAAGCAGTACCTGCTCAGCAACAACCTGCTCAGTGACGCCCAGTTTGGGTTCTGCCAGGGCCACTCATCTCCTGACCTAATTACAGCCTTGGTTCAAACAAGGACAAAAGAGCTGAATTCCAGAGGTGAGGTGAGAGTGACAGCCCTTGACATCAAGGCTGCATTCAACCGAGTGTGGCATCATGGACCCCTAGCAAAACTGCAATCAATGAGTATCAGAAGGAAAACTCTGCATTTGGTTAGATTCATAACAGACAAAAAGGAAGATGGTCATGGTTGTTGGAGGTCTGTCATCTCAGCTCCAGCACATCTTTGCAGGTGTTCCTCCTGACTCCCCAAAGCCTGTCTACCATCTACGAGGCACAAGCCAGGAGTGTGATGCTGGATGAGTGCAGGCCTCACAACACACAAGAAACTTGACACCATCCAGTACAAAGTAGACCGCCTGATTGGCACTGTGTCAACAAGCATCCAATCTGACCACCACCGACGCTCACTACCAGCAGTGTGTACTATCTGCCAGATGCACTGCAGAAATTCAGCAAAGATTCTCAGACAGCACCTTTCAAACCCATAACCACTTCTATCTAGAAGGACAGCAGATATATGGGAACATCACCACCTTAAAGTTCCCCTCCAAGCCACTCACCATTCTGACTTGGAAATATATCATTGTTCCTTTACTGTCGCTGGGTCAAAATCCTAGAATTCCCTCCCTAATGGCATTGTGGGTCAAACTACAGCAGGTGGACTGCAACAGTTCAAGAAGACAGATCACAATCACCTTCTCAAGGGCAACTAGGGATGGGCAATAAATGCTGCCAGCCCACATCCCACTAAAATGAATAAATAAAAAAAACTTGTGAGACCCTAGTATATTTTTTAAACAGCCTGAATGGGTGTGGCCAGCTCTCACAGATCCAGATTTCTTGGTTTTGTTTTTATCAGAAGCTCTTGGGGTGTCAAAAGAGTTGGAAGCTTCAGTGAATGTCTCCTGGCTGCTACACTCTGAATTTTCTCTTGATGTTTTTCCCTCCTGGATTGGAGAACTGCATGTGATAATCTGTGTGTGAATTTGCCTTTTTGCCATGGGGTGTGTATATGGGATGTTACTATATCAGAACAGTTAATTAGTAATAGTTTTTCTATCTGTTGTTCTGTTAAGTTTTCCAATAGTAAAGATTTTCTAAATCCCTCTTTCTTTTGTTTGTATTTTAGCTATAGTGCTTAAATAAATTGTGTTTTGCTTAACGTTGAATAGTTTGACTGGTCGCATTGCCTCTGGAATACAGCACTTCACATCTACTTAAGATGAGAAAGATTTAGGGTATAGGCTACCTTTCTAAAATATTTTGAAGGGTCTAGTCTGGCCCATAACAATTAGGAAACAAATAGCAACAGCTTTTACTACAAAGCAGCGCTACTTCTGATCCTGTCTGGCCACTTAAGTTTACAATACTTCGCAAGTCTCTTGTAGATTTGCACAGTCACTCTCTTTCTCTTTCTCTCTCTCTCTCTCTCTCTGTGGGACTGTGAAGTTGCTTTCTGTCTTCATCTCTCTCTCTCCGGATGGTCAGCGTGTCTCTACCATTTACCATGCTCGTCTCTTCAGAAGGTCCAAGAGGGTCCAAGAGATTGATCTGCAGTTGAACCCTGTTTTTATACCTTTTTGGATGGTTTTCCGAAACTTTCTATAGTTCTGGCCAATCAGGGAGACACTTAATAGCTTGAAACATTGTCAATGATTTGGATGGCTTGCTACTGTTTCTTTTTGTAGCAGGACCCAGGGCCTTTCTGTTTGGTGGCTAAATTTTTTGGAGATATGTCTGTGCGAGATTACCTTTTACATTATGCTAATGTCATTAGCATTTGGCTGCCACGTTTGTAGTGTCTGGTGCGTGGGTTTTGCGACTTCAATTTTAATTCCCAATGAACCCAGTATCCCTTGCTGTTTGGCCAATTTAGCAATCTATCCATGTTTTAGCAGCCAGGAAGCTGCTAGATTTCTCCACTTTTGAATGGAAAGAAACTCATGTGAATGAAGTTCAAAGCTATTTTTAAATGTCGGTTATGTTTGTTGTCAGGGGAACCTACATTTCATGAGAAAGCCATTGCATACACTGACCAAGCCTGTCACATATTTATATGTATGAAAAAAGAAACTCCCATCATGATAATCCATACAAGATTGTGGTGCACAGACAACATTCAATCATCAGAACAAATAGAAGTGGCAATAGTGATAACCCTGGGACTTCCATTTGTCTTAGAGACCCTCTGTGCATGTACAATATTGTCCATAATGAATGTGTCGATCTGTTATGATATATGTCTTTCCCAGCCTGCAATTTCAACTGCCAGTATTCTGAAATACATCAAGATGGGTGCAATTAGGACCACAGCTAGATGTGAGAGGAGCAGAATTCATGGTTGACAGGGTATGGGCATGATGGCATGGCCTGTTTGTTTGCATTTATTTAGAGTTGTCCCTGTCAGTGTCCCCTATCTCTCCACAGCATATGGGGAGGTGTCATGGTAATGCATCCAGATACCTTTTTTAATAATTCCAATATTTTCAACTTCAAAGGTCCTCAAGCCAACTTTGTCAATACGAATAATTGGAATCCCTAGCACCAAGCCCAACATCTAGCCAACAGTATCCTTGCAGTGTCATTATACTAAACCTTGGTGAGCAGCAACAACTGGCAAGATGGCGGTAGAGTAAGTCGCTCCATTCGGAGCTCACTGTGTTCGCCAGTTCTCTTTCTCTTTCTTCCTTTATCCTTCATTTTTTTCTCCCTTCTTCACTCTACCTCTGTAGTAGTTCTATCCCCCCACCCCGTCCCTTTTAACTACCCACCTAAGGAGTCAGGAAGAGGCTGGGTTGCAACCGGGAACCACATGGCGGAAGCTGAACAAGTGGGTTGTGTCCTGCAGTGATGGCAGATCAAGAGTGGCCTGGCGAGAGTGGACTGGTGAGGTAGCGGTGGTGTGACCAAGCCGGTGAGGCAGCCGGGAGTGGGCCAGTGAGGCAGCGGCGGTGAGATTGGGCCAGTGAGGCAACCCAGAGCGGGACACTGACAGCGGCCTGGCATGGGCTAGAAAGCCCGGAGTGGGACATTGGCGGAGGCATGGCGAGGGCTGGAAAGCCCAGAGCAGGATGCTGGCTGTGGCATAGTGTGGGCTGGAAAGCCCAGAGTGGAACTCTGGCAGAAGCGTGCTGAGGGCTGGAAAGCCCTGAGTGGGACTGTGGCAGTGGAAAGGAAAGTTGGACTCTCTTAAGTGGTCTATTTTTTCTTATCTTATTCGAAGTTAATGCGAATGGTGCCATGTGTGTACGGTGAAGGTGCACACTTTTCACTATATTTTCACATTGAATACATGTGAAAATAAATGATCCAATTCTCTCAACTCAATTCTCTCAGACATTAGTGTGGTTCTTCATCTCCTGGAACAAATGTTCAAACTGTTCATCACTAATCTGGGGTGGGACCTTACTTTGGCTACTGGACAAGGTTCAGTTTTGCTGCTAATTGTCATCCCTGATTTTGCCCTGGATGATCTGGTTAATTGTCTTAATGTGACCCTCTAGTATGGTCACTAAATGGTGACTAGCCTGATTCTCTGCTAGTTGGCACCCCTGCTCCATATGATGTGGCTAGATAATTAACGAGTTCCCTTCTCTTTCATCTGTTAACTGCTGCTTTAGGTTTTTCATATATTTCCTTATCCCTTACCCCATTATTCTATAGGTTAGGTGAATATAATCATTTTAATGAGGAAGGACACCACTCCAGTAACTGTATCCCTGATATATCTATTATGATTGGTATGTTTGTGGTGAGTGTTATCAAACTAGATTTTACATTTAAGTTTAATTACTAGTCTACTGTGAGGTCCTGGTGTATGTGTGGGACATGCTGGGAGAGGAGATTCACTCTTGGTCTTAGCCCATTTTTAATTTCACACTCAAATTTTTCCCTGGTGGGACTTCCCAGGGCATCGCCGTCCTAACTCTGACCCCTTGTCTCGCCTGTGTGCTAGATATCCCACTACCATGCACCCGTTCCCAGAGAAACTGCATCAAACATCTGTGATCCCTATGCTCATGAAACACAACACGGAATTCCCATTGGGTTTCCTGTACACCATGGGTTGATTGTTACACCTGAATACCACTGATTTTGCAGGGCAGAACCAGAGGGTCTGATCTACACACTCCAGCGTCTGGTGAATTGTACCACAGGTATTCTGGGTTCATCATTTTCTTTTGCAGCCGTGCTACATTTTTGAAAACGGTCATTATTATATGTAAACATAATACACAATAAATGCTCCAGATCGGTTGCATCACTGCCCTGGATTAGCCGTTCTGATGCATTTCCTAAAAGGAGAACAAGAGTAATTTTTGAAAATACCTTTGTGTTATACATAACATTTTAAAATTGACAAATTGTCCAATTTCCACCCATTCCTGGACCCCGTTTTTTTAAAAAAAACAAATTGGGCGATAGAATAAATGTGCCCCATATGCAGGATGTGGATGGGTGGGTAATCACCCAGTGTGCAAATGGACGTTTAGCAATGGTGGGAGCACTTCCTGATAAGCTACCACATGGCATCTTGTGCAGTCATGTGGCTGAGGAGTATTAAAGCTATGTCCATTATGGTGTCGCCCCTGTCATCCTCAATGTAAAAGCCACAGGCTATTTTCACTCCAGCTGTTGCTGCCAGGATGGTACGCTGGGCGTTGGCCCCTTTTTCTAAACTTCCCGTTGCAAAATTGGAATATTAGGTGCCCGGCAGTCCCAAACAACATGGCTGGGTTGGCCATAGTTATAGCATAGATTGGTTTTGGGGAGTTCCCTTCTTCTGGGGGCAGGGGACTTGCCTGGAGGGGGAGTTTGTCTGGAACTACTTGGTGTATTCCTGCCTCTTCTTTCATTCCTCCAAGTTGGAAGGGAGTGCCACAAGAAGTCAGGACTGCACTTATGCAGACTGATTTTCCACGATGACTGCAGTGCCCTCAAGTTCTTTTCCCATATAGTGATTAAGTTGTGGAGGACCCAAGCCTCATTATGGAAGGCACTGGAGGGGTCGAATCCCAGACATGCACCCCTCCTTCTTTCTGATGCATGGGAGACAAGGATTCCAACCCAGTTTTTTCCATTCTTCGTTAGTAAGAGAGTTGCAGGTTACCAGATAAAACCCAAATAAATTGGACCCAGGTCTCTGGGTGAAGTTGGTGAAGTGTTCCCCTTATTGTTATTGGCACTTATGTTGTGCCTGTTGGGGGTTTGTCTTATCCTGCCCTATGGCAGTAAGGACTGTCACCTTCATCTGGTCAAAGGACCCCCTCCCTAGTTGTTGGTCCTCGGGTAGGGTTGAATGGACCACTGGACAAAGGAACATGGTGATTAATTTGGTTAACTTAGTGGCCTCCAGTCCGTGCATAATGGACTGTTGGTAGATCTCATCAAAAAATGTATATGGGCCTGAGGTGGAATCAAAGAGTGTCACCTTTTTGGCAATGTCCGCCAGTTGGGTGGCTAGACTGGGTGTTGTGTATGCAGTGTGACAATCAGCTGTTTGATGCTGGGTGATCACAGGATTCATGGGCTCTGGTTTCAGCTGGATCAGATGTGGGCCTAAAGGTGTAGTCACCTGGGAGAAAGGTTGCAGGGATAAGCAGATGTGGATGTGTTAGTTTGAGGTCTCTCATTATCTCCATAGGGAGGTAGGACTCCAAAGGCATAAATTATCACATTCTGGGCAGAGACCTACTTCATTAGGGATTATATTCGTTCCTCGTACTTTGAATGCTCTACACTAGGGCCGGGTGTGCATTGCTCTGTGTTACAGACTTGGAGAACATATACAGCTGTTGGGAGCTGCCTACATTGTTTTTCCAGCTTGTCAATGTACATGAGGCTGTCTCCTGATTCCCAATGGCCCTCCTCTCACTAGAAGAGGTTCTTTCAAATTGTGACTGGAATTGTCCCTTATGGATCAGGTATTTCTGTAGTCTGGTGGCTCTGCACTTTTAACTACGAGTTTTAACTTTTTCAATTCATCAGTAGTGATTTCTAATCACTCCCACAATGATCTAATTTCAGCTAGTTGGCTGCAGGAATCTTCTAGGCTGAATGCTATTGCTATTGTTACTGCTGTGGTTAACTCAGTGGCCTTCTTTTCTAATTTGTTATGGTGTTTCTTGCCATACGTCTTGGGCCATGGAACCCATGGTCCATGGCCAGTCTGGGCTGCTACAGAATTCTATCCTTTTGGCCACTTTTTAAAAGGCATTGTCTGAGACTGTCCTCGCATGTTGGACGAGGGGACACTGGTCCCACTTTGCTAGCAAACATGGGTCCTTTACTGGATTTTTCTTCCATGTTATTAAGTTATGGGAAGTGGCTGTAGCTAGTTTAGAACTTCAGCTAAATTCTTGTTGTAGCCTCTCTGAGTCTTAGATATGTATAATTAGAGCACTGTGACCCCTTATAACACTATCCAGAGATAGGTCTATAAACCCACTCGTAGCGTGACTGTAGAGTTGCCCACACCTATGTATTATGTCTATCCCTGAGTCCCTCATCCAATACCTTCTGCTTGTTCCAGGTACTCTTTAAAACACATAGCATTCATTTCAATCCGGTGGTGGAATACGTAGGGGTGTCAACAGCTGCCAATGTCTCTACTTCTTTTAAACAGAAAAGTAAAATTTCCTTGATTCTTTGGAACTGAAAGGTCTCTCGACTATCTTGAACTCAAAATAAAATTCCTTCAATTCTGGAAATAAAGAATGACTTTCCCTTTACTCTATCTCCACCAAACACTCTCTGGGTAGAGACAGCAAGAGGTCAAAATACAGAGTAAACTCTACTGTACTCATTTGGTGGCCCAGTGTGTGGGATAGGGGCTAGGACATGGGAGAGCTCAAGGGTCCCCAAGGGGAAAATGAGCTTGCGCTGAGCTTTGCTGGAACACTGCAGCAAGGATTAGACAGAGATGTTGGCCAGGGAACGGGGTGGTGTATTAAAGTGGCAAGCAACTGGAAGTCAGGGTCTTTTTTGCAGGCAGAATGTAGATGTTCTGTGAAGCAGTCTCCCAGTCTACGCTTCGTTTCCCTAATGTACAGGAGACCACATTGTGAGCAGCGAATGCAGTAGGCTAGATTCATGTAAATGCAGGTAAAGTGCAGCTTCACCTGAAAGGTATGTTTGGATTCTTGTATACTGGGGAGAGAAGAGGTAAATGGGCAGGTGTTATACCTTCGGTGGTTGCAGGGGAAGTTGCCGTGCAGCTGTGGGGGTGTGTTGGGAGTGAAGGAAAGAGTGGACCAGGGAGTCCCGATGGGAACAGTCCCTGCAGAAGGTGGACAAGGGAGGAAAGGGGAGTATGTGTCTGGTGGTGGCATCTCACTGGAGGTGGCAGAAATGGTGTCTAATGATCTTCTGGAATGTGGATGCTGGTGGGATGGTAGGTAAGGACAAAGGAAACCCTATCACTGTTGCGAGTGGGAAGAGAGAAGGTGAGGACGGAAGTGACGGAGATGGATCTGACCCAGTTGAGGGCCCTTTTGACAACAGTACTGGGAGTCCTCAATTGAGGAAGAAGGTGGACATTTCGGACACTCCCTTGTCGAAGTTGGGCTTATCAGTACATGTGTGATGGAGACGGAGGAACTGACAGAACGGAGTCTTTACAGGAAACAGGGTGCGAGTGTGTATAGTCCAGTCCAGGATAGCTCATTTTCTTCAGGTCAGAGGGGGCTAGGAAACAGGGTGCGAGTGTGTATGGTCCAGTCCAGGGTAGCTCATTTCCTTCAGGTCAGAGGGGAGCCATGGGTATCTGTATGGACCCTGTTATGCCTGTCTCTTGGTTGGGTATGTGGAACATTTCTTGTTCCAGTCCTATTCCGGCTGCCACCCACAACTCTTTCTCTGAAATATTGATGATATCATCAGTGCTACTTCCCTCTCTCGTCTGGAATTGGAAAAGTTCATTGATTTTGCGTTTAATTGCCAACCTGCCCTTTCATCTGGTGTATCTCTGACTCCTCCCTTCCCTTCCTTGACATCTCTGTTTCCATTCCTGGGGATAAACTAGCCACTAATATCTAGCATAAACCCACTGACTCCCACTGGAGCCCATGTGGGTACCCATGGCCACCCCTCTGACCTGAAGAAAATAAGCTGCCTTGACTATACATCCTCGCACCCTGTTTCCTGTAAAGACTCCATTCCATTCTCTCAGTTCCTCCATCTCCATTGTATATGTTCCGATGAGGCCAACTTCAACAAGGGAGCCTCCGAAATGTCCACCTTCTTCCTCAACTGAGAATTCCCCAACACTGTAGTCAACAGAGCCCTCGACTGCATCCAATCCATCTCCTGTACTTCAGCCCTCACCCCCTCTCTTCCCTTGCCCAACAGCAATCGGGTTCCTCTTGTCCATACCTACCATCCCACCAGCATCCACATCCAGAAGATCATCAGCCGCCATTTCCACCACCTCCAGCGAGATGCCACCACCAGACATATTCCTATCCCCTCCCTTGTCTGCCTTCTGCAGGAACTGTTCTCTCTGGGATACCCTGGTCCACTGTTCCTTCACTCTCAACACATCACCACAGCCCCATACCTCCCCTTACAACTGCCCATGTACCTCCCCCCTCAACAGTATCCAAGGGCCCAAACATACTTCCAGGTGAAGTGGCACTTTACCTGCATTTCCCAGAATCTAGTCTATAGCATCGCTGCTCACAATGTAGTTTCCTGTACATTGGGGAAACGAAGCGTAGACTGAGTGACCACTTCGCAGAACATCAATGTTCTGCCCGCAAAGAAGACTCTGAGCTTCCAGTTGCCTGCAACTTTAACGTATCACCCTGTTCCCTGGCCAGCGTCTCTGTCTCAGGCTTGCTGCAGTGTTCCAGTGAAGTTCAGTGCAAACTGGAAGACCAACATTTTCTGCTTGAGGACCGTGAAGCCCTCCGGACTCAATTTCGAGTTCAATAATTTTAGTGCCTGAACTCTCCCATGTCCTAGCCCCTTACCCCACATACCAGGCCTTGTTATCACATAGCCTGCCATTACACACTTCCTGTTGATGTCACTAACAGTCTCCATTAACATCTATTCACCCTTCTAGCCAGATTGTTATCAACTCCTTTGTCTGTCCAACTGTACTTCTCTCTCTTTGGGCTCTACCCCACCTATCATTTACTCCTTACCCTTCCCCCAACTCTATTATCTGCATATAAATGAACATTTTCCTAGCTACCATCAGTTCAGAGGAAGGGTCACCGGTCCTGAAACGTTAACTATGATTTTTCTTCACAGATGCTGCCAGACCTGCTGAGCTTTTCCAGCAACTTCTGTTTTTGTTCCTGATTTACAGCATCCATAGTTCTTTCAGTTTTTATTTTGTTACTCATTTGAATACTGACTTTACTCTCTTAATTACGACTCAGGCTGAATTCTCAGGATACCAGGCTGGTCGGTTAGATTTCGGAGGACCTGACAGTCACTTCTTGCCAAAGGCCACCCGGGGATGCCAAATGTTGTCTAATTCCTCCCTAAAACAAGTTAGACAACTCCAACAAGAATGTTGTAAATTAATTTGCCCAGGTGTCCCACAATCCCAAAGCCAAATACAAGCTGGTATCAATGCAAAACAGTCCCAACTTTATTTGGAAACAAATTACAATAGCTTTTACTACAAAACAATATTATTTCTAATCCTATTTGGCCACTTAAGCTTATACTTCCCAAGTCTTTTGTAGACTTACATAGCCACTCTCTTTCTCTCTCTCTCTCTCTCTCTCTCTGTGGGACTATGAAGCTGCTTTCTCTCTTCATCTCTCTCTCTGGATGGTCAACAGGTCTCTGCCATTTACCATGATCAGAAGGTCCAAGAGGATCTAAGAGATTGATCTACAGGTGAACCCTGTTTTTGTATCTTTTTAGATGGTTTTCTGGATCTTTCTATAGTTCTGGCCAATCAGGGAGACGTACTTAATTGTTTGAAACATTGTCAATCATTTGGAAGTGTTGTAACTGTTTCTTTGTGTGGCAGGACCCGGTGCCTTTCTGTCTGGGCCCTCCTCTGTTTGGTAGATAAGTTGTTGTGAGTATGTCTGTCCAAAATAGGTGTTCCTTTTACATTATGCTAATACAATTAGCACCTGACTGCTGCGTTTGCACTGTATCTGGTGTGTGGGTTTTGTGACTTCAGAGTTTTGCTTGGCCAATATACCCAGCATCCCTTGCTGTTTGGCCAATTTAGCAATCTATCTGTGTTTTAGCAGCCAGGTTGCTACCATAAAGAACTCTCCATGTGTAAATAAAGAGTAACTTGGGGATGGGGTACCAGCCTCTGTGGAGTTATTTCACACCACATTAAGTATTTGTGATAGGAGAGTGAGCAACACATATTGTAAGATCCTCAGTTAGTGAATCCCTCATCAACAATATAGCATGGAAAAACATAAGTGGCTAATTGTGTTAGCTTGCATGTTTCTATCATGTTATTTTTTATATTTTTCATATTTGCAAATTTGGCATGGAGGAAAGCGGTGCTCAATGTCACTGTCAATTCCCTTATACAACACATGCATCATTTTTATCTATGTCTTTCTTACAGTTGATAGAGACTCGCCTTTCATTGCATTATTGCAACTAAAGAAGATTTTTTAGTCAGCATCATTAAGATTTAGATACTTCTTGTCTGCATTGTTTGAATACTCTTTTTCACGGCTGAGGAACAGCTCCTACTTTAAAGTATGCTTCAAAAACTTACATGAATCCATCTTCTGCACATGTGTGATTAATAGTTTAGTCTTGCTTGCTCACACAGCCTGCTGCTGCATTTCTCAGTCATTTTTTGGCTCATTAAAGTTTGGCATTTGCAGCTTAATTCCAACAGAACAATTTCTCATGTTATATGGCAATTGCAATCAGCAAAGGCCACCATATATTTAAATGAATCTAGCGCAGATCCTGCTTCAGTATTTTTAATAATAGATCCGTCCGTATCTCTGCTATGATAGTATTTTGAGCAGATGTTTACCGCAGAGTGGTGTAACTAGTCACTTTGGAAGATCTTATTCACTAATCACATACTGCGGAACTGGAGTTATGTGGATGGCAAACCAGACATGCAGAGTGTGTTACTGATTCTCAAGAAGCTTAATTTGACAGCATTTTCCAAACCTCTAGCCTTTACTTCTAAGAAGGATGAGGAGAAATGTCATGAAAGCACCATCGGATCAAAGTAATGCAGCATAGAGCAGGTTCCTTCATAATTTCTTGCATCAATATCCCAGAATTCCTTGCATAACTCCATTATGAGAGCACCATCAGATCAAGAACTGCAGTGATTTAAGAAGGTAGTCCAACTGGACCACCACTCAGAACAACTAGGAATGGGCCACCAAAGTGGCCTTGCTAGTGATGCCTGCATACATGAGAACAGTCTGCAAATGATAATAACTGGTTGTATATAGACATATCAGAATTGTTATATAATGGGTTCTATTCATACCATGATTCATTTTGTTGTGCTTTGCAGGGCTTGTCATATGAGGAGTGGTTGAGTACTCTGAGTCTGTAATTGATGGAATTTAGAAGGATGAGGGGGATATCTGTGTGAGATCGCGTTCATAGAACCAGACAACCAGGATCAGTGAGTGGCGAAAATAGCCTCTTTATTGCACATTCACAGCAGCATGATGTAAGGCGAAATAGAATTCCCCGTCATAGCTCAAAAGCGGCCATTTTATACAGAATTCAAGCATACATTAACATTCCAACACTTGAGTGTTAAGTAATAGACATTGTACAAAAACTGTTTTGCAGGAAATTGGAGGTGGTTTAAACATGTGCTAAATGTTACCGGTTATTGTTGAGTGTTATTTTAATGGTTATTTTAATGAGATTAGAGTGTCCTTGCATAATTCAAAAGGTGTAAGTCTTGTTATTTTCAAGGTTAGAATTTTAAAGTTAGAAAAAGGCATCTTGTGTTTTCTAAATAAAAGTCTGAGTTCCCAACAGTTTTGATTGTCTGTGGTTCTACTTACTATCATTCATTCATTCATTTGGTTTCGTGGTCACACCTGTTTTGTAGTAGTGCTGTCAGTTTCCTTCAAGGTCTGAAGAAGGGTCTAGGCCCGAAACGTCAGCTTTCCTGCTCTTCTGATGCTGCTTGGCCTGCTGTGTTCATCCAACTCTACACCTTGTTATCTCTCATTCAAGGTCGTGCAGGTCTGGACATAGTGCCGTTAGTTTACACAGCATACACTGCATAGCATTTGTTAGTTTAATTAGTGGGGTAAAGTTTTATATACATGTTGAATAAAAACTTGGGACAAGTACCTAGCTCTACATAATATACTGGAAAAGTCAGCAGGGCTATCCAATTATCACCTTTGACTGATACTTGGAGTTACTCTAGTTGGAGGGAGAAGATAAATAACTTGGTAATAGCAGCTATTCAGTTGGATTTTAATATCAAATAACACTGTTTTTGGTGTGGGGGTGCAAAAAGGTTCCATCCTGTAGTGTCTGTGCAGCTTTGTTAGCCATCACGCCTGACTGCACCTTTGAATGGAATGCTGGTCTGGTTTAAATGGGGTTGTTTACACAGCGCGTTATGCATAAGTGCACTTTCAAGTGGGGTATAACTGCAAATTGAAGTGGTTGTAACCTGATACGGTAGCGAACCCCTGAATTAGTTTGAATGGGGGCTGGCTAGTACATGGAAATCTGCAGTTAGTATTATAACCATGAATTAGTGGGTTAATGGATTAATAGACATGATTTATGGAGTTATATTAAAAGTTGTTAACACCTTTGAATTCTGATATACCATCAGATTGAGATTTACAGGATACTAAGAAGCCTGGATAGAGTGGACGTGGAGAATATATTTCCACTGATAGGATAGACTAGGACTGGGGCACAGCCTCAGGGTGAAGCAACGACCTTTTAGGACTGAGATAAGGAGGAATTTCTTCAGCCAGAGGGTGGTGACTTTGTGGAACTCATTATTGCAGAAGGCTGTGGAGGCCAAGTCATTGAATGTATTTAAGACAGAGACAGATAGGTTTTGGATTAGTAAAGGGATCAAGGCGCTCAGGAAGAAGGCAGGAGAATAGGGTTGAAAAATATATCAGCCTTGATTGAATAGTGGGAGACTTGATGGGCTGAATGGCCAAATTTGCTCCTATATCTCATGGTCTTTTAAAGAGCTAAAGCAATTTTAATTTCTTCTGATATAGCATTCTTTATGTCACAATTCCTCCAAACAGGAACAAGATAAAAATAGGGTTTGTTTTCTCCTGACTAAACTAAACTAGTGTTCGGAGATGTGTAGATTAGGTGTGTTATAGGGGGATGGGTCTGGGTGGGATG
>NC_063335.1:61558008-61562481 GCF_021869965.1 Rhincodon typus | reverse complement strand
CATCCCACCCAGACCCATCCCCCTATAACACACCTAATCTACACATCCCAGAACACTAAAAGCAAGTTAGCATCTCCAATCCACCTAGCCTGTGTATCTTTGGACTGTGGGAGGAAACCAGAGCACCTGGAGGAAACTCATGCAGACACAGGGAGAATGTGCAGACTCCACACAGACAGCCACCCAAGGGTGGAATCGAACCTGGGTCCTTAGCACTGTGAGGCAGCAGTGATAACCACTGAGCCACCATGCCACCCTGTTGAGGTAAATCCGTTGAGGTAAACCCGTTGAGGTAAACAGCCATTCAAAAGCCTCTTCAAATATTTCAGTTCCATTGCAAGCTCAGAAAACCATTAATCAAACAAATCTCATGTTCCCCTTGGCAGCTGTCTAAGCAAAGCCTCCTCAGCTAAATCCGCTGGTGGAGCCTGCAACTTGGCCATGCAACCTTAATGATATTCCATTGCATAACTGAATAAGCAACATTTCCAATTCAATTCAGTGATACTTTGAAGTTGCTTGAACAGTTGACATCCATTGATTTTTCTCAAAGGCTCAAAAGATTGCATTTTGCGTATATAAATACTAGGTAACAAGCCAGGTATATAATCATCTATTTTAAAAAAAAAGTTTCATAAATTTCTGGACTTTAAGTCAATGTAAAAATTAAAACACTAGGACCAGATGATAGATTAATATCTTGTTCTCATTAACATTAAATGCAGAATACCATTTTATCCACTGGATAAAATACTTTATTGTGTCATTGTATAAATGTTGTTCATTTTCAGAGTCCTACAATCAATTATTGCATTAGTGATACACAAATGTATTGTATATTATCTAATTATGACATTTCAAATTCACAAGACCTTTCAAACTCCATATTAAATGGTTCCCAACTGAAGGCTAGGCCTCCCCCACGGTTCACTACTCCTTTGAAATGTCAAGAATGGTATCTCCTAATAAAATCGTCCTGGCTCAATGAAACTGGCCACCCACTACAATGCAATGGGTAAGGGTAGATTGCTGCATGCAGTCTCATTATCTATACCCTATTGCCAATTTATCTATACCCTATTGCCAATTTAAATAACCCAATCTCTATGCTGAAATGGACATATATTTGAAAATCTGGCCCCTGATGTGTAAAAGTGTCAGCATTAGCCTGGTTCATAACCTATAGCAACAACATTCACATGGAACCATTTATGAGTGGGCATGAACATCACAATGTGGGTAAGTGTGAGGTTGTCCACTTTGATAGGAGGAACAGAGGTGCAGAGTATTCCTTGAATAGTGAGAAATTAGAAAGCATGATGTCCAAAGGGACCTAGATGTCCTTGTAAATAACTCACTGAAAGTTAGCACACAGATGTGGCAAACATCTTAGAAGATAAATGGTATGTTAGCCTTTATCACAAGACAGTTTGAAAGCAAGAACAATGAAATCTTTGCTATCTCTCCATGGTTGCTGCCTGACCCACGTGATCCCCAGCATTTTTTGCTTTCAGTTCAGATTCCAGCATCTGCAGTAATTTGCTCCAACAAAGAAGTCTTGCTTCACTTGTATGGAATGCTAGTTAGATTGCATCTGCATTATGTGCAATTCTGGTCTCCTTGGAAGAAAATGTAGGTGATCTGATTCGTAAGTTCGCAGATGACACAAAAATTCGTGGTGTGGTGGATAGTGAGGAAGGTTCTTGAAGGATTCAGCAGGAGACAGATTAGTTAGTTAGTTGGGCAGAGAAGTGGCAGATGGAGTTTAATCCTGATAAATGTGAGGTGATGCATTTTGGGAGGTCAAATGCGAGAGGAAAGTGTATAGTAAATGACAGGACGCTTAGGAGCGTTGATGTACAGAGAGATCTTGGGATGCAAGTCCATAGCTTCCTGCAAGTCGCAACGTAATTGGATAAGGTGGTAAAGAAGGCATACAGCATGCTTGCTTTCATCGGTTGGAGCAATGAGTTACAAGTGAGCAAGTCATGTTATATGCATATAAAACTTCAGTTAGGCCACATTTGGAGTATCACATGCAATTTTGGTCATCACACTATAGGACAGATGTGGATGCTTTGAAGAGGGTGCAAAGGAGTTTTACCAGGACAGGTTGAACAAACATGGAATGTTTTCGCTGGAGCATTGGAGGCTGAAGGGTGACCTGCTAGAAGTGTGAAAAATTATGATAGGCATGGATAGGGTGAATAATCGGAGTCTTTTCTCAGGGTGGAAATATCAAATACTAGGGGGCATAGGTTTAAAATGAGAGGGGTAGTGTTTAATGGAGATATGCCAGGCATGTTGTTTACACAGAGGGTGGTAGGTGCCTGGAATGCGTTGCCAGGGGAAGTGTTAGAAGCAGATATGACAACAATGTTCAAGAGGCATTTAGACTCATGTACAGGCAGGGAATAGAGTGGTATGGACCATGTGTAAGCAGATGGGATTAGTTAGAATGGCATCATAGTCAGCACAGACATTGTGGGCTAAAGAGCCTGGGTGTTGTACTGTTCTATGTTTTATGTTCACGTAGGACCGAGATGAAGAGGAACATTTTCATCAGAGAATGATGAATCATTGAAATTTCTATCCAAGCAGGCTTTGGAAATTCTGATATTAGGCAAGTTCAAGACAGAGATTGATGGATTTCTAGTTACTAATGACATCACAGGATATGGGAATAGCATAGGACTATGGTGGAGAGGTAGTTGATCAGCCATTATCAAGTAGGTCGGAGCAGACCTGAGGGACTGAGTGGCCAGCTCTTTTTCCAGCACGGTGCACACAAAAGCAGTCTTAATGAGTTTGGTACTCAGTGGTAACGTGCCCATACCATTCTGTTTAATTGTCACAATTTTGTGTTTGCATGTAAGGTGAAGAGATGCCATTTTGTAATTGAGCAATAAATTGCTTCTAGAATCATGTTCTTTTTGTTGACTGGTGATGTATGGTAAAGGGAGTTAATAATTGTTTTGTAAAGCAATTTAATTATTGTTTATACTACACTACAGCAGGATGGTAAAATGTGTATGGTCTGCACACAGTTTATTTGTCTGTGTTAATGTCATGAAATATTCAAGGGAGGTTTGGAAATGCGAAAGCAGAAAAATTTGGTGTACAGTCGGCTGTGAAATCCAAACAATGATGTAATTCTCTTGTACTCTGCAGCTGTCTTGATTATTTGCTAAACAGCAGAACATTTAATTACTGTCAAGGAGTGAAATATCATACAGTGATGATATCATTGGTACAACATTGTTTGTCAGTTATATATTTTGATAGATTAATCACAACAAATGTATAAAATAAACTGGGCATATTACAGCTAAATATATGTGGAGCTGGAGGAACACAGCAGGCTGGGCAGCATCAGAGGAGCAGGAAAGTTGACAATTTCGGGTCAGGACCCTTCTTCAGAAATGGAGAGGTGGAAGGGAGCTCAGAAATAAATAGAGAAAGGAGGGGTGGGGCTGGAGAGTGTTGGTAGGATGGTGATAGGTGAGTGCAGGTAGGGAGTGGTGGGGACTGGTTAGTGAGGTGGGAGGGGCGGATAGGTGGGAGAGAAGATGGACAGGTTATGTCAGGTCAAGGAGGCGGTGATGAGAGGGAGGGTTGGTCATGGGATGAGGCCGGGGTGGGGAGATTTTGAAACTGGTAAGATCCACGTTTAGGCCATTGGGCTGTATGGAGAGAGCAGTCCCTACGAAAGGCAAATAGGGGTGGGGAGAGAAATATATTTTTGGTTGTGGGGTCAGATTGTAGGTGGTGGAAGTGGCAGAGAATGATACATTGGATATGGAGGTTGGTGGGGTGATATGTGAGGACAAGGGAGATTCTTGGGAGCAGACATGGCAGATGCAGAGGAATTGAGAGTAGGGGATTGCATTCTTGCAGGAAGATGGGTGAGAGGAGGTGCAGTCTAGGTAGCTGTGGGAGTTAGTGGGCTTGAAATACATATCGTTTCAAGGCGGTCACCAGAGATGGAGACAGAGAGTTCCAGGAAGGAGAGGGCGATATCAGAGATGGTCCAGGTGAATTTGAGATTGGGGTGAAAGGTGTTAGTAAAGTTGATGAACTGTTCAACCTCCTTGTGGAAGCACGAGGCAGCACCAATACAGTCATCAACGTAGCGGAGGAAGAGGTGAGGGATAATGCCAGTATAGCAGCAGAAGAGGGACTCTTCCATGTGTCCTACGAAGAGGCAGGCATAGCTTGGGCCTATGTGGATTCTCATGGCCAACTCCTTAGTCAGTAGGAAGTTGGAGGAGTTAAAGTAGAATGCTGTATCGACCTGCAGAAAATCACAAACTTGAGGGGACCTCAGTGTGACTCCTTCTGTCAGCTAAATGCATATCAATAGCCTGTATTTGTATTTGCAGTATTTGTATGATTCTTACGCATACTGTGTTCTGTATGTATTTATTGTGTGTGTGTGTGTGTGTGTGTGTGTGTGTGTGTGTGTGTGTGTGT
>NC_063335.1:61529743-61557998 GCF_021869965.1 Rhincodon typus | reverse complement strand
GTGTGTGTGTGTGTGTGTGTGTGTGTGTGTGTGTGTGTGTGTGTGTGCGCGCGCGCGCGCGCATGGGTGTGGAGGGGAAGAGGTAGAATTGGCCATTGTGGGAATGGAATAATTGCTGTTCTAGATTGAAGAGTTGACATTCAGTGCCTGCAAGATGTTATTTATGCAGCTAATAATACTCTGCATCATGGGGAAGCCTACAATTCCAACAAACCTTCATGTTCACAATGCCTGCTTGTCTCAATCAAGAAGGAATGAAATGAATATAGCTTTCTTTGAATAATGAGCTTCAGAAACTTCCCTTATGGACCACTACATTGTAAACTGCAAAATATTGCCAACAACTCCAACTCAAACCTAGAAGAAGCAAAATGCAAATAAAAGTTTATCACCATGGTCATCTGCTCAACCACTGACAATGTGATCTAGCTATGTGTTGGTGATGCAGTCTGGCTGCAGTAGTTGGTAGATTTGAATGAGGTCTTTCTTAGTTTGGCAGAGATGTCTCACACTGAAGTTCAGGTGAGAGAACTGTTTTGTGAACATAAATGACCTCTTGTTGACTACTTTTCTCCCCCTTCTCCACCTCCCTCTTCTAGCAGTTTATTTTGCTCTTAAAAGAGCGTGTATATTTTACCACCATAGTTGTATTCCATAGAGACAGCTATTCGTGCACCAGGTCTGGGAACAATTGGTTTCTTCAGAAACATTGAAGTCATCAATATATTTCAGTGCCTGCCATACCACCCCCTGTAGATTTTTGAAACAACTATCAAAAATTATGATATGTAAAATCGCAATAACTGAGGGAAGAAATAAAGTAGCAACTGACCTGGTAGTGGCAGATGATCTTGAATGATTTGTGGCAAGATTCTCCTAGTCATTAAGGTTAAGGCTACCACACTTCAGGGTCAGTTTCAGGATGTTTGTAGCTTTCTTTATCCTTCCATTGAATGCTGACCATTTGAAAACCAAAACTTCATCATGCTTTGAGGCCAAATGCCATTATGATGAGGCAGACCGGTGATGAAGGAGGTAAGAAATGGAAGCAATCCTGCACTCCAGATCTCATAGGACATCTTGCCACTTGTGCACAAAGATCTACAAGTCAAGAAATGGTCTGTTGAATAACATGAAGACTCACCACAGAAATCCTCGACCTTGAATAAATACCATTCTCAAATCAAGTTGGTGTAATGTTGCTTTAAGGGCTAAGTATGCTAACTTGCCAGGACTGGGCCTTGTGCTCACCAGCCAGGAACAGACCAGGTTGCAGCATTCAAGTGTAAAGATTTGCAGCTTTCTTTCACTGCAAGTGCTAAGTTTCTGTAATCTTTGGCCTAGATATTCTAATGGCCAGAGAGTTGTTGGAGCAGTGTAGACTGTACACCAGGACAATGCAAAGTCCCCAATGCAGCAAATTCCGTGGGAATTGCCTGAAAAATTGAATTTTCCAATGGGAAATTCCTCTGCATTTGAAACCCCCAAAAAGAGTACATTGATGTTGGAGAATGCAGAGAGTACGACTCACTTTAACTTAATAGTTATCCAGAAGTTAGAGGATTGAAAATGTTCATTCACTATTAACTAATTCATTAACAATTAAACTGACCTTTCAATGCACCACTGATTCCCTCCATCCATCCCTCCAAGCAACACATCCCTGGCCCCTTCTTCTAGATCCAACCCCAGCAAAACTCCTTAACCCACCACTCAACACTACACTACACCCACACACACACATACACAAACCAACCACAACCCACCCTAATCCCCCTACCATAATTTACTAATTCAATGAGATAGTGTATCTTCGTGTTAGGAAAATAATACAAGAAAAAAAGCTGATAACAATGACGACCAGTGATTCTCTTTTAATTGGCACTAATTGGGGTCCTTCGTGTTGTTTAATTTGTGTTCTACTGTGCAATCTTAAGGTTGGACGTCAGCTTTGAATGCTAAAATGTCAGCACAGGCATCAAAGTAGCGCTGCACCCTGACTGTCTACCTGATCTCTATATTTCAAATGAACTTTCACAGTCTGCAAGTCAGGGTCAACAATCAAATGCCATCCAGCATATTATACATTATAGTGCCATTTTGAAATTCCAGGGCTGTTATATCATTTAAAAAATGGGCATTATGAAATTCAATTTCTTACCTACTGACTTGAACTTTTAGTTTCTTTTCAGATTTCCTGAAGATGATCATTGCATGCTTTAGTATATTCCTGTGATCCCTAGCAGTTTGTTGAACTCCATCTCTGTGACTACACTTCTGTGTGTAAATGTAAACAATTTTACCAAGACAATAATAGAATATATAATAATAAATTACCATCATAACAAATGGTTAGTTAGCTCTTTTCACCTGATGAAGGAGCAGCACTCTGAAAGTTTGTGATTTCAAATAAACCTGTTGGACTATAACCTGGTGTTGTTTGACTTCTGACTTTTTCCACCCTAGTCCAACACTGGCACCTCCACATCATGCACATCAGCTGAGGTTACTATGAAGGATTCTCTTTCTCAACCTCTCCTCTTGCCCTCAACTGGGGCATCGTGATCCTTTAGTTAAGCCATCAGAAGTTGTCTATCTGCAATGTGAAAGTAGTCCTAAGGTCTGGTATGACTATGGTGACAAGAATGCCTGGACAGCATGGCGACTCAGTGGTTAACACTGCTGCCTCACAGGACCAGGGTTCGATTCCACCTTCAGGTGGCTGTCTGTGTGGAGTTAGCACATTCTCCCCGTGTCTTTTTGGATTTCCTCCAGATGCTCCGGTTTCCTCCCACAGTCCAAAAATGTGCTGGTTAGGTAGGTTGGCTATGCTAAATTGCCTATAGTGTCCAGGGATGTGCAGGTTAGGTGAGTTAGCCATGAGAAATGTGGGGTTATAGGGATAGGGTAGGGGGTTTGGTCTGGGCAGGATGCTCTTCGGATGGTCAGTGTGGACTTGATGGGCTGAATGGCCTGCTTCCACACTGTAGGGACTCTATGCCTTACTATATGCCCACAGAAAAATAGTTTGCACAGGCTTTGTAAAGTGCAAAAAGTTTATATTACAATGGATTGCACATGTGTCCATTATAATCTTGGTAGAAAAGCCACAGAAACTCCAGCAAAATGAAATCCCAAGAAACTATATTACTTAAACAATAAGTTTATTCCACAGAAGTAGTAAATTATATGATCTTACTATAATTTAACTATACGTTGTTTGGGCAGGCTGGGTAATGCTCACAAGTCACAACCCATTGTAAACTGCTCCTGATGCTTGCCTGTCTTTCATTTAGGAGGCCCTGAGGTCACCTAATTTGCCTGGAACCACATCCTAGGTACAAAAATTCCAAATATGAGCACAATAATACAATAATGTGTGAAAAATCTCTTTTTTCTCACATTTTAAAATGGCCTGACGTTATGAAAATGTTGGGAGTTGACAAAAGAAAACTTATTCAAGATAAACTAATCCAGAGCTACTAGTACGGAATTTTGGCTTACCATAGGCATCAATCTATTAGATTTGTAATTCTGCTTAGAGGAACAACAGATGACTTTGATGCATACGGTTCCTCTCAAATTTGACTTAGCACAGTTTCATTGTAAAGGCCATGGGCTGGATTTTATGTTTTTTTTTGGCAGGTTGAGGGAGCCAAAATACTTGTTCCTACCTTCACATCACAACTCATCAGCTCAAGCTTCAGAGGGCCAGTTAATCATCATCTGATGGGAAGACAGATACTTAGATGTTCAGAAAAAGGCTCAGCACCCAATGAAGAGTTTAGACTGGAAGCATCATGAGATGGTGGGTTTAGCTGCACAGAAGAAGTCAGCCATATCTGTTGTACAAGGCAGTTAGTATCTGAAATTGACAACAGGACATGTGTTCTGATGAGCAGAGCTTAAAGGACTGTTCCCGGAAGGAGATAAAAGGTTCCATCACCTGAGTTACCACTGTTCAATTGTCTGTCAGTTTTGTACTTGTAATCTTTCAATAGCAATAATCTGTACTTACTGTTAAATTGATCCAGATGTCTCACAATGGACCATCATGTATCATTGATGTAATTAGCTATTAAGTAATATTATAATAATATTTACTGTTCATGAAGTCTAAGACTACTTTCTGCCAAAGACTTTCTTAGCATCTTTCCCCACACAGAGCAGTAGCTTAAAATATTACCAGCAAAAAAAGGATTGGTGGCAGTGAATCTACTTGAGGTTTCACAGTCTTACCATTATATTAGCAGTTATAAATTGTATGCATTCTTACATTTGGAGAGATATTCCTTTAAGAACTCAACATGCAAATGAGTCAAGTACACAGATGTTATCATTTGACCACAGGCTATCTGCATGGTTGTACTCAAGGCAGAGGCTGTATCTGGTGATTATACTGTGTATACTACATTAGTTCTAAATAAACCCAACAGAGATCTACAGTAAAAGGAATCCACAGACCTCAGGCTGCTAGTGCAAATATCCATCCAGTCTGAATTCTGAAGGACATGTATTAGGAACTCAATGCTACATCTGATAAACACTAAATTAAATGCTTATAATGAGTCAGTAGTCCCTTACATTGGCGCATGAACAATGCATTGCAGTAATGACAATGCATTGTGTCAATCACAAATATTTTAGCTGGTAGATGCAAGCAGACCAGCAGTGACAGTCCTAATAGCTTGGAAAATTCACATCATTATGACTATCCATAAGGTCACTATGGTATCCATGGAGGCAAGGGAGACCAAGAATATTCTCATGGAGTCAGTCAAGAATATACAACAATTGTACCCAGCAAGTTCATTGTCATAGCAACTTTCCAAAGCAATGCTTTTGCACCTCAGAGAAGATGTAATTCTGTGAAATGATCTCCACAGAAAGTGCAATATTCACAAAGGAAAGCTATGGCATCATCTGCCATATGGATCAACATTTAGACCGACACAGTTCAATTATGTGTGCTTTAAGAAGGACAGCATAATCAGCGCATGTTTAGATCGAAAAAGTCTGAATCTTTCACTAACAAGATGCCTTCACAAAGTTGCAACACTAGACTAGTTAAATTCCAAGTTCACAGGAGCTAAATTCTTCTCCAAGCCAGACATTAAACATGGATATTTGGTCAGAATACCTATCATGGAATATTCAAAGCACTATTTGGAAAATATTGTTTCTAGAGATTACCTTGTGGTTTATCTGTCAGCCAAGATCTGCTTCAGCAACATATGGACAGAATTACAAAAAATGTGCCTGGATGCATTTGTATTGCTGATAATTTTACAGCAATGGGCAAAACCAGAAGAGTGTGACAGAATCTTAATTCAATGATGGCAGTGGTTGATTGTAAAGAAGCGCCAAGTGAATGCAAGTCAGACCAATTTTTTTCTGTTATTTGTATTCAGATTGTAGAAGCATCCTAAACCATGGAAATCAAGTTTACAAAACACATCAACCCCACAAGATGAGGAAGACCTAGAGAGATGCCTTTGATTAATCAACTTTTTGGCAGCAAATATTCTGAACTTTTCTGAAAATGCATCATAATTAAAAGAGATCCTATAGAAAGACTTACCATGTGGATAGAATGAGGACCATAACCATATGATCAAATCCCTCAGACAAGTTTTGTGAGTAGAAAACTGCACCCTGCAGTACTGCAAACCAAGGAAGAAGGTGATCCTGGAAATCAAAGTTTTTAAAGAAAGAGCCAAGTATGCACAGTGTGCAGAATGGCAATGCAGTTGCATTTGGAACCAAAAATCTATCACAAGCACAATCCAATTACTGTGACACAGAGCATGAAACACTTTCTCTACTATTCATTATCTTAGGACTACATGCATAACTACAGTAAGCAATTCATTATGAAACTGATCACATACCATGAGAAATTATTTGATGCAAAGAACAGATAAGTGCATCACCTAGACAATAGAAACATTTAGTAAAAATACAGGATAAGACTGCCATCTGCCACAAACCTGACACCAAAATGATCACCTCTGATAAGTTGAGCAGATTGCCAAACCCAAACAAGGATATAAACATCCCCCTGGATCTAGAAGTCTCAGCATCAACATTAATGTGGAGGATATGCTCAAAATTGATCCACTGCATTTTGGTCAGTATAAATGTGACTAGGTCAGGCAGCCTCAGAGGAACAGGAAAGTCAACGTTTTAGGTCAGGACCCTTCATCAGTTCTGATGAAGGGTCCCGACCTGAAACATCGACTTTCCTGTTCCTTTGATGCCGCCTGACCTGCTGTGTTCCTCCAGCCCCACACTGTGTTGACTCTGACTCCAGCAACTGCAGTACTTGCTATCTCTAAATGTGACCAGCTTGTGATGATACTATGGCTTTAAGAGATGTATTTTGTCTTTTTTTTATGAAGGTTGAAATCAGAATGGATGATCGGTCTGCTTCAAAGCCCATAAAGTAAACAGCTTGTGAGGCCTTGGTTTTCTTTTTCTAAGGTTGGAACAATAGAAACAGCCTGAATGAATGGGGTCAAGCTCCCACAGAACCAGGATTTTTAATTGCTGGATTCTTGAAGCTGGGTTTGGAAGCTGCAGTATATCGTTCCCCGTTACTCTGTCTTTCAGAGATTTTTCTTGATGTTTTTCCTCCTGGACTGGAGAATTGCCTGTGAGACAAACTATTTTACTGAATTTTGCCCTTTGTCAAGGTGGTGTTTATGGGATGTTACTATATTGGAATCTTTAATTATTAGTAGTTAATATATCCATTCTTCTATTAAGTTTTCCAATAAAGTCGTTATTCCAAATTTTTTTTGCTTTTGTTGTATTTTAACTATAGTGCTTGAATAAAGCGTGTTTTACTTCAAATCTAGTAGTTTGACCAATCAAATTGCTCTGGAATGCAACACCTAGCACTTGCCTTTAAAATAAGAAAATAGAAATAGGGTCTAGTCTATCTTCTTAATGTATTTTGAGGAGGTTTGGTCTAGTCCATAACAAGCTTCAATCAGAAACAGCTAATAGGCCACAACTGAAGGTATTGTGGAAAGTTAGCATTGAAGGGTGGTCAACGATAACAACTTGCCAGGCACCCTCAAATGCTTTTGGCCATAATGAGATGAGCTTAGTATCTCAATAGGTGTTACGTTCGAGGGAAAACAAATATTTGTGCCTGAACCTCTCCACCAGAAAATATTGTCATAACTACACCAAGAAAATATTGACATGAAACAACAAGGTAACTAGCATAAGTTACAGCCTATTGACTATGCATTAATGATGTGCAAGACATGACAGAGCCACCAGCCTCAGCAACAGCAACGTTGAGGAACTCTAAGGCTGCATGAGATTCCATCAGTCGCTTGGTCATAAATTAACTCTGATCTATTTTCCATTAATGAAAGCAACTTCATCTTGGTCACTGATTAGTTCTCCAGATTTTCAGTTGTCAAACGGCTAAAGGTCACTTTAAGCACATCCATGGCAGACACATTAAGTGCTATATTCAGTCTGTTTGGTGCCCCTGAAAGAATCATTTTCTGACTTTGGGCTGCAGCAAACCTTTCATGGATATGTGTGCCAAATAGGGTGTGAACTAGTGACATCCTCACTGCATTACCCCAGATCAAACACCTTCAACAAGGTTCATACCATTAATCACTCATCGTAAATTATAGGACAATGGAACAAGACTTTTGTGTCGCCATATTACGCATTAGAGTTATCTGGATACGGCATTACCATTGCCAGCAGAGATATTGTTTTCAGTTCTAGCATATGGGATCTATCTTTCCGGGACAAAATGGGATAGTGTTTTAATCCATTCGGAGTGATGCCATTTTAAGACCTCAATGTTCAAATGAATCAAGTAGTCATTGTTATCACAGACCACAGGCTCTCTGATCTATAGCACACAAAGTATCGACTGTGTCTGGAGGTCAACCATTAGTGTATATGTTATATTAGCTATAAACAAAGCCACTAGAGATATTCAAGTAAGTGGACTCCACATACTTCATTTATATTACATTTAAAAAACATAAGAATGTCATCCCACCCTGCTCTCTCAATCTGTTATATTTTATTGAGAAACAAAGAAATCAAAAAAACGAATGACTTGTTAATTGGTCATTTCAAAATTGCAGGCAGGCTTCTGATTTCTACAGCCACTTTACACCAATTTGAAATTACAGTGCGAATGATGTCATCACTTTTGTGGACATGATATGCTTCCCCATTCTAAAAATTCCAAAGCTGCATCATGTGTATTCTTCCTTCAATTATCTTTTGATGAAATGTTGCAATATTTAGCCATTCTCACAGATTTATAAAGTGCAATTCATTGGATTTTTTAATTTTACAATTTAACAGATTTTGTCAGATTTTCTCCTTTCAACCAGTGTTGAAATCCCAATGTACAGTTGCAAGTTCGCTTCAAAGTTACACACCATGCTGACTTGGAACTATATCGTCATTCCTTCACTGTCACTAGGTTAAAACCCTGGAAGTCCCTCCCAAGTAGCAGTATACCCAAAGGCAAATGGTAATTCAAAACGGCAGCTCATAATGTCAAGGGCAAGGGCAATTAGGGATTACAATAAATGTTGGCCTAGACAGCAACACCTATTATGTCAAGTCAAGTTGCCATATTCTTACCAGACCACAGGGCTGCTCTCTCACTAGAGATAGATGACTGGCAGCCATTTAACCTGAGGGCCACCACACCTCAGGTGGGGGAAGAGGTTGAGGAGGCGAGTCCTTTGGTAACTTCAGCCAGTATAGGAACGTCTACTCAGACTGTTGGCATCACACTGCTTCACAAGCCAATCGTACAGCCAAATTACCTAAACTGACCCCCAGAAACACCTATATCCTATGAATGAATAAAGAAAATATGCCTTTCTCTCTAAATGATTTTGAGTATGTTTTGCTGATGTGTGAAGAACGATAAATTAAAAATATGATTTTTGAACTATTGTGGTACATTCTTCATTCTTCAAATGCATATGTTCACTACATATTGTGTTATAATTCATCCATGTCCACAAGTTCCAATACTGGCTTCTTTCTCCACATCAAGATGCCCAATTGAATTCAAACTGCTGATACATCCCAACAAGTAGTAGCAATGCTGACTGCCATTCACATCCCAAAGAGCATTTTCATGACAACATTTTCTATAATGTCATGATTTCCACATTAACAATTGCACAAAGAAAGGTTTTGTGCCACAACAGCAAAATACTGCAGACACTGAAATTATAAACCAAAAAGAAAACGCTAGGAACAGCACGCCATATAACATCTGTAGGAAGGGGAGTATAGTAAATATTTAATTTGATGGCCTTTTGTTGGAACTTGAAAAATGTTTGAAATGTAGAAGTACAGAGATAGGAAAAGGAACAGGAGAAAAGAAAAAGAAATTTTGGAAATATGGAGGGCAGACGAAAAATTGGGATGATGGTGCAAGGCAAAGAACATGGTAACAGGACTAGTAAAGGAACAAAATATATATCCAGAACCATCACCAACAGCTGTCATCTCAGGAAATGGAAACTGAATTCAACAAGTTCAGATCATAACCTCTAATTTATTTGTGAAAAATACTTTTAGAAACAAGTGCAATGTTGGCCACCTTCATTCCAAGCACTAGTCAAGACCAGAGTGGAATCTCTACTTGGCATCATTACGACTGTAATATGTAATGCCAAATACAATAAAGGATGCCAGCATGCCTTATGCAAATAATTGCTTACTCTAAAATGGCTGAGAGGATTAAACAGTGGTTTTAACTTTAAGGACATAGCAGGTAACTTTTCAACACTGTTTAGACAGTACATATTAACATATCATCAGTGTAAATTAAGAAAGAGTAATCTTAGTTTGTTAGTTATCTCTAATCTTAGTTTGTTACCCAGATTCTAAAAAACAATGAAGATACTTTGCATCACGATTTAATAACAAGAACAATCTTGGGATTTGTATATCGTGACCGAGTACACAAATGGGAGAAGCAGAAACACAATACAATAACACATTTCTTCAATATGTTTTGTTATTTACAACTTAGTCTTTTTTGTGAACAAAAATATAAATTCATAAATTACACCGGCAGCTCCTTTCTGAGGGCAAGCTGACCCAATTCCAGCAATTGTATTGTGGAAACCTAGAACCATTGTTCAGCCAAATTCACTTGCTGCCTTGGTCACTGAGCAGCCGAGATTGCAGATAGCAGGTGTCTGAGTATGCATAGCAACATCTGCCAATAGAAGCTGACATTTGGTCCAAAGATGACTGTGTGCTTTGATGTCAAGCTTGAGAACCCCACATAGAATGCTCCACATTTGCCATCATGTCTAAAATCCTCAAAGCCGGATTCTTCAATTACAATAATAATGGCTTGCTTTTTGAAAACATCCTCCTTTTAAAAGGTGTGCCTCAGAAATTAAGATTTCTGATGTCATCAGTTCTGGACGAAGGAAACCTCATGCAGCAGCAAAATGCTTACTGCATCTCTTCCACTTCCTCTGCCTATTTTGCCTCTACTTATCATCTACCACATTCCACATATTTGATCAAATACCCCAAAGATGAATGGCTGTATGGCACTTCCATCAGAGTAAGATGCAATACAGTAGTGCCAGTGTTGAGAGACTGATTGAGAGACGACCCCACTACAGTTTCTTCTGTTATATCTGTAAAGACAGAAAACAGTTGTCTCTTAATAAAAAGAACTCAGAATGGAGCTGTTCTCAGCATGCGATTGATCTGGTGCTGCACATCTATGTCACCTTCCATGTCAGTGTGCTTTTGATGATGAGGCTGGTGTGGGAAGCAAAGGCCATTGTCCTGTGAGCCTTATTCTGTTTCACCATTGCTGATTTAATTCTAGAACTACAGGCCCTGAATTTGCAAACAGGAAAAGTTCATGAGCTTGAACTCATTGACTTTTTTCATCTCTACAGTTTTCTGTTTGACACAGAGCATTGTTCTTTTACCACAGAATTGATAACTTTAGGGATTAGGCAGATAAACAGCATTGCTGTCCCCTTCTGGATTTCTAGCAACCGTATCTAGATGGTATATTTTATATAGCAGGGTTGAGCAATACCACTAGGCCTTGTGGGCTGCTATGCCAAAGAGCAACATAGTACCAAATGGAGACCAGTAATAGATAACTTAAATACTGCATGAGTATCAGGTTAAAAATCATCTCAAGAAAGAGATAAGCCAAGAATCAACCTTCAATCTTCATCTTAATAACAATTATAGATCTCTTCTACAATCAGCATCTGTGGGATTATCTTTGACCAAAAACTTAACTGTACCAATCAAAACAACACAATTTCAAGAACATGGCAGAGTTTGGGTGTCTACAATAAGTAGCTTATTTCCTAATCTTTAAAGCCTTACAACCATCTGTAAGTCTCCAGTCTGAATGGTCCAATACACCTGGTTAAGTGAACCTGCAACAATATGGAAGACGCTTGACAATTGCTCCTCTGACACTGTGGTCATTAGATTATGGCTGTAGCATATACAATCAGTCAGATTGAAAACACCAACTCAACAACATTACGTTCATAGCATCATGGCCCCCTTTGACCCCTACCACCGAAAAGGATAATTCCAATATCATACAGTGTTTCTGGACATTTTTGACGTTTATTGTTGTTCCTTCACTGTCATTGGCCGACTATTCTGGAATTCCTACCTACTAATATCATGGGAAAACTGTCACCATAGGGACTGAAATGGTTCAAGTTCCAATGATGGAGCAGGTCCATCATCCCTTCTCAGGACAACTGGGAATGGAAAATAAATGTATCTGTCTCAGTTGTTACCCGCATCTCAAGGACATAAAACAGGAAGAAGGAACTTTTCAACAGGTTAATCGTTATATTACCAATGAAGGAAAGCTTTAATGAACATTACATAAAAAATATAATTCCATTAATTTATATATTCTGTTTAGAAAGGTATAAAATTGTGGAAGATAAGTTTTTAAATTTTTAATGTCTGAAAGTGCTCAAACTTACATAGAAGTGATTGGAATCTAAAGCATTGTGAACGAGTTCTGCATTTTGCTAACATCATAAAGTTATTAGTCCTTCACAACATCTACAGAAAGCAAAATATATTTCCAACAGTGGTCAATGTAGCTATGGCTTGAAAACAATTAAAAACACTAATTGTCTCAGCCACATGTTTGACGCTGATAACAGTGCAATAGACTGTAAAAAGACCAACTACTAAAATATGAAAAATAAAAAAGACACTTTTCTGTAATTCCATTGAATAATATGTGGGCATATAAAGTTAACTAATTTTAAGATATTCAATCAAACAATGTTTAGGATCTATATTTTATGTTTTTACGTAAAGTATTTATCCTATAAACAGAAAAAAGAAACAGTAATTAACATCAGGTAACTAGTAAGCAAAATTGTTAGTTAAAAATTGGAATAAGATTGAATGCAAATCCATTTAAACATACAGAGTTAAACTGAATTTTCGAAGGAGAAATATCAAAATAGTTCATGTCTAAATCAGTTAATTGGTAAGACCAACACCAGAAAAGGTTTAAATTTTAATGTTATCTTAGGGATGGATCTCAACTGATTTGTTGCTGAAACCCCTATGCCGTTTCTACCTCTAGTTTTAATTATTCCAATGCTCTCCTGCTGGCCTCCCACCTTGGACTGTCCCATAATTTAAGCTCATTCAAAGCTCTGCTGCCTGTATCTTAGTACACTTCAAGTCTCATTTGTGCACCACCTCCATGCTTGTTGAAGTACTTTAACTCCCAGCTTAGAAAAACGTCAGCTTTAAAATTTTCACTCATGGGGTGGATATGCTCTTTGCAGTGGTAAGTTTGGTGGTGGGTTGGAGGGTAATGTTCAGGGTGGCACTTAATCAGACAGATGGCCACCCATCCACCCCAATTAACTCTATGATAGGAAGACTAATGGACAGCAATTTTGCCTTGCCACCAAGTAGGCAATGGACCATTACTTTAAGGCCTCATCCTGTTGCTGCTGGCATTATTTCAGCAACATGTAAGGGGATTGCATATAGAAAACACAACAAGTGTGATGTTGTTTATGGGCTTTCAGAGGTGGGAAGGGGTGACATGGTGGGGGTTGAACACTCATTCAAAAGCACTTAGTGCCTTATCAAAGAAAGCAACCTTGGGAAAAGGATGCCCTTTGACAAACAAAACTGCTCAAGCTGCTGATCCCCCTCCTCACAACCTCCACCTGTGACCCTCCTCCCACTATCACTCACTTGTAGTCTGGAATTTAGCAACAACATTAGGTCTTAAGTAAATGTCATACAGACATCAGCCATCACTTCCCCAGCGGTTCAATAGAGCCACCAGCTTTGATTAGCCAGCAGCTTTCAGCAGGCAAGAATTCCACTGGGACCTGATCCTGCAGAAGTCTCATTGCTTCTTAGTCATAAGCACCTGAATGGCATTTAATTGGCAGGCCTTCCCCAAAAGAGGCAATGTTAGCCTTTCATTTCTAGTCACCTGGCAAGATTCCATTGCATTGAATACCACCATTATTTTCAAATTCCTCCGTGGTGTCATTCATAACTATTTGCAATTTCCACCAGTACGGCATTCACTGAGACCTTTTGTGCACCTGTAATTCTGACCTCTCTTGCATCGCCACTTTTAATCTTTTCACTCTTGACTGTCATGAATTCAGCTGCAGAGACTGTGAGCTCTGGAATTCCCTCCTTCATTCTACTAGCCTGTCCAGCTGTCTTTTTCCCTTTATGATAAAATATGCCACTTTTACAAAGCTTTTGATCACCTACCCTCTTGTTTGCTTCTGTGACTCAGTGTCAGCTTTTGTCTGATAACAAAAAAACATCTTGAGGTAGTGACTATATTAAAGCCACTACTGTATTTCAATGTAAGATGTTGCAAATTGCAAATGGGGCAAAATGTTTGGAGTTATTTAATTATTACATTATGCAAATTATCCATTTTTTTGGATAGTTAGTTATCACCTGGGAGTAAGTATGATCGGGTGGGGGGATGAGTAGGGTGGGATGCTGTATGGAAGGTTAGTGCAGACTCGATGGGCTGAATGGCCTCTTTCTGCATGGTAGGAATTATATGACTCTATATGATTCTGTGTGTAACTTCAAAGGTCACAATGTCATTAAAATAGTAAGCAAATTGTTAAATGTAAAGCCTAATGAAGGGTTGATAAGGTTATCTCAATGGTAACACAAGTCCTAGGCCATACAACATTCACCCTCTGTTTAAGGCAATGATAAAAATAATGGCCAGGATATTTGATTGAGCAAGAAATTTAAAACAGACAATAATGGGTTCTGCACATAAAAATGCAGAGTTACTAAAAAGAACATTGGTCACTTAGAACGTGTGACTGGGGAATTAATTATGGGAAAGAAGGCACAGACTGAAACTTTGAACATGCCATCAATGATAGTAGGTCCCAATTCGAGCATGTTGTCTTCTCAGGGAGGTGAGTTTCTGCCATAGGTCTACATGTGACTGAACATGTTGATTCTTGAACCACAGATCAGCACATGTGGCAGATTATCCCAAGGGTGCATGGGATTCCCAAGTATAGAGTTTACTTCCTATTTGTCGACACTCTGCCTCAAAGGTAAGACTCAAACAACCTGATGGACAAATTGTCATAATTTTGAACAAATGAAAACAAGCTCCTACCAGTTATGATGTCAATACGGAATGTTTCATGGAAAGCTTGAGTATTTTTGAAGCATTTTCTATATCCACTGCTGGAACTTTGGCCATTTGAGAGTTGATAAAGCAGGAGCTGGCTGGGAAAACATCTTTTAGTCATGGTGTCCAGGCTATTGAGTTTAGTTTGCAGTTTTGCCTGATGCTTGTGGAGCTGGCTTCAAGAAGGACATGAATGGTTGATATTGTGACGTATGTGGATTGCTGACATGGTGAAATGTCAGTAGCTAGAAATTTTTGCAACGTCAGATTCCTGTCCTTGGAATGGAAATCCTGGTCCCCTGAGCGGGCAGAAAAATGTGCAGGTGCATCAGGGTAACTGATTAGTTAGTGTTGTTTGGGCAGCAGATCCATTTAAACGTTAAAAGGCTAGGAATTGTATAGAATCATAGAGATGTACAGTACGGAAACAGACCCTTTGGTCCAAATCGTCCATGTAAACCAGATATCCAAAAATAATCCAGTCCTATTTGCCAGCATTTGACCTATATCCCTCTAAACCCTTCCTATTCATGTACCCATCCAGATGCTTTTTAAATGTTGTAATTTTACCAGCCTCCTCCTCTTCCTCTGGCAGCTCATTCCACACACACACCACCCTTCCTGTGAAAAAGTTGCCCCTTAGGTCCCTTTCAAATCTTTCCTCTCACCTTAAACATATGCCCTCAAGTTTTGGACTCACCTACCCTGGAGAAAAGACCTTGGCCATTCATCTTATCCACGCCCCTCAACACGACCTCCAAACTCCTATACTCAATGCATGATGTGGACGTGCCGGTGTTAGACTGGGGTGGACAAGGTCAGAAATCTTGTGACACCAGGTTATATCCAACAGGTTTATTTGAAAACACAAGCTTTCAGAGTCTTACTCCTTCTTCAGGTGTTAGTGTGAGAGGTAGTATCAGATATAGAATTTATAAGTAAAAGATCAAAGGGTCACACCCACTGATGAGGATGTATTAAACAAACCTAAGATGCTGTTAAATCTTTCATCAGTTAGAAGGTACTAATTGATTAAAATGTATATGTACATCCCTGAATTCCTTATACTCATTGCACTGACCGATATAGGGAAGTGTTCTTTTACTACCCTACCTGTGACTTCACTTTCAAGGAACTATGAATTTGTTCAGCATCACTCATCAGGACCTTACTATTAAGCATATAAGTCCTGCTCTGATTTGCCTAACCAAAATGCAGCATCTCACATTTATCTAAATTGAGCTCCATCGGCCACTCCTCAGCCCATTTGCCCATCTTATTAAGGTCCATTGTACTGTGAGATAACCTTCTTTGCTGTTCACTACACTACCAATTTTGGTGTCATCTGAAAACTTACTAACCGTACCTCCTATATTCACATCCAAATCATTAATATAGCTGACAAAAAGCAGTGGAACGAGCACTGATTCTTGCAGCACACCGCTGATCACAGGCCTCCACCAAAAAGCAACCCTGCACCACCAGCCTTCATATCCAAGTGGCTCTCCCTGTATTCCATGTGATCTAACCTTAATAAAGAGTCTACCATGCAGAACCTTGTCGAATGCTTTACTGAAGTCTATATAGATATCATCAAGCGTTCTGCCTTTATCAATCTTCTTTGTCACTTCTTCAAAAAACTCAATCAAGTTAGTGAGAAATTAATTTTCCAGGGAAAAGCCATGTTGACTATCCCTATGTAAATATTGTCCCTCAGAATCCCCTCCAACAACCTACCACTGAAGTCGGCCTCACGGGTCTATAGATCCCTGGCTTTTTCTTACCACCTTTCTTAAATAATGGCACCATGATAGCCAACCTTCAGATTTCTGGAACCTCCCCTGTGGCTATCAATGATACAAATATCTCAGCGAGGGGCCCAGCAATCACTTCCCTATCTTGCCACAAGTTTGTCGGGTACACCTGATCAGGTCCAAGGGATTTATCCAAATTTACGCATTTTAAGACATCCACCGATGAAGTGGCCTCATGAGTCTATAGTTCCCTGGCTTTACCTTACCACCTTTCTTAAATAATAGCACAACGTTAGCCAACCTCCAGTCTTCTGGCACCTCACCCGTGGCTACTGACGATACAAATGTCTCAGCGACGGGCCCAGCAATTAATTCCCTGACTTTCCACAAAATTTTGGGGTACACCTAATCAGGACCTGAGGATTCAAAAATGCACTGAAGACTGCTCAGGTCAGCAATGTTTCAATATGACCAGACAAACCAGTAAGATTCCAGACACAGGTGTTAATCACACGGGCATCTGTTCATGCATGCAAACACCCTTGAACTGGGAGACACTATACTAAGGTCCAGTCTCAAGATGTGCTTTCATTGTCACATGAATATATTCAAAGAAAACCTGAGGAGTATATTCAGCAATTTTTCCAGTAGGGTTTTGACTGTCATGACAGATAAAGGGCAGACAATCAAATTACAATCTTTCTCTTTATTTTTAACTCTTAGTTCTTAGCACACAATCAACACATTATCTAACTGTTTGACTACTAGAATCTAGATACTACCCATGCATGATGAATTGGCCAGGTTCACTCCAATGAGTCATAGCCTTCTCTGAGACCTAAACTCGAGTTCTCCTCTTTACGATGGTTAGTCTTCAGTTGCCACTCAAGTTGCCGCTGTTGATGTCATTGATGTGCCTTCTTTTATTTTTTTTCAGTTTTCTAGATTGTTTGATGTCATGTCCTCTTCTCTTGTACAAGACCTTCACAATTCTGAGCTCACTTGTGCAAGAAATGTGTAAACAGGAGACATCTGTGTCCATGGTTCCTCTAATCAGTCTTATACATAAGTGAAATTACATTTAGCATCACCTATTTGCCTCACTTAGCAGTCTGGTTTAATTTCTTCATTTCACAACAAGCTGATCTAGTGTTTACGAAAAGTTGCATAATTTCCTATCATGTATATTAGGCTTCAACTGTTGGTCATAGGACCACAGTGACCCATAAAATCATAAATCATTCATAAGCCCTGTCCAAAATCCAAACATGCCCTGAGTTCATCAGCCTGAGATAATGTGGAGGTACCGGTGTTGGACTGAGTTGGACAAGGTCAGAAGTCACATGACACCAGGTATAGTCCAACAGGTTTATTTGCAATCACAAGCTTTCGGAACGTTGCTCCTTCATCAGGTGGAAGTTCTCTGACTTGCTCTTGTCTGTCTTTTCTAATTAACTTGCTCTTTTCAGATTCAAAACCATTCTCATCAATCTTTCTATTTGCTCTACTGTTAATTGGCAGAGAAAAGGTGAAACGTCATGCCTATAGGAATTGAGGTTAACCCTGCGAGCACTGCCTTATTTTTGTTTTGATTTTTAAGTGTCATTGCAGCGCAGGTTTATCTGCTAACTTCCTTCCCATTACCCATCGTAAACAAATCAAGTTATTTATGGCATTCTGCAAGGAATCAGACAAACAATTTAGAGGAGGCAATGGCCTGGTGGTATTATCGCTAGACGATTAATCCAGAAACTCAACTAATGTTCTGGGGACCCAGGTTCAAAACCAGTGGACATTGGAATCTGAATTTAATAACAAAAAATGTCTGGAATTAAGAATCTTCTAATGACCATGAAACCAATGCCCATTGTCATGAAAGCTCATATGGTTCACTTGGTCTGGCCTGCATGTGAATCCAGACTTCAATCAATGTGGTTGACTCACAACTATCTTCTGGGCAATTATGAATGGGCAATGAATACTGGCTTAGCCAGTGATACCCACATCCTGTGAACAAATTAAAAAAAATTAAAATAACAGTCCAAAGATTTGGTGAAGAAGCAGTGAACGTGATAATAATTGGCACTCGTATTCCAAGGCCTTTGCCACTGCCTCAGTAGTGATTCCCTGTCATTATGTAGAATACATACTAATAAATCACAAAAGCATTTGCAACAAAGAAATAATCTTGTGCAGTTGGGAAAAGGAGTGAGTCAAACCATCAGGGCAGACAGGAACAAAGCAGAAAACGAGATGGGACTGATAAATTAAACTGCATTTATTTCAATGCAAGTGGCCTAACAGGTAAGGCAGATGAACTCAGGGCATAGTTGGGAACTTGGGACTGAGATATCATAGTGATTACAGACATGTGGCTAAGGATGGATAGGACTGGCAACTTAATATTCTAGGGTGTAGATGCTATCGGAAGGATAGAAAGGGGGGCAAGAGAGGAGAGGGAGTGGTGTTTATGATTAGAGTTAACCTTACGGCTATACTTATAGAGGATATTCCAGGGTATACATCCATGGAGGTCCTTTAAGTGAAACTGAGAAATAAGAAAGGGATGATCACCTTACTGGGATTGTACTATGGACCCCCAGTAGTCAGTGGGAAATTGAGAACCAAATTTGTAAGGAGATCTCATTTATCTGTAAGAGTAATACGGTGGTTATGCTAGGAGACTGGTGCTATAGTGTTAAGGGCTTGGATGAAGAGGAATTTGTCAAATGTGTACAAGAAAAGTTTCTGATTCAGTATGTGGATGGAACTACTCTTGGGAATTAAGGCAGAGCAGGCGACTGAGGTGTCAGTGGGGCAGCACTTTGGGGTGACCATAATTCTATTAGTTTTTAAAAAGTGATGGAAAAGGATAGACCCCAGACCTAAAAGTTAAATTTCTAAATTGGAAGATGACCAACTTTGATGGTATTAAGCAAGAACTTTCAAAAGTTGATTGTGGGAGGATGTTCACAGGTAAATGGACAGCTGGAAAGTGGGAGGCCCCTTAAAAATGAGATAACGAGAATCCAGAGACAATGTTACTGTTAGGGTGGGAACAGCAAGGCTGGTAAGCATAGGAAATGCTGGAGACGAGAGAAATTGAGGTTTTGGTCAGGAATAAGAAGGAAGTATATGTCAGGTATAGACAGCAGGGATCAAGTGAATCGCTAGAAGAGTATAAAAGCAGTATACTTAAGAGGGATGGCAAAAAGGAGACATGAGATAGCTTTGGAAATTAGGTTAAGGAGAATCCAAAGGGATTCTGCAAATACATTATGGCAATAGAGTAACAAAGGAGAGAATAGGACACCTTAAAGATCAACAAGGTCGCCAATGTGTGGAATCGCAGAAGATGGGGGAGATACTAAACGAGTATATTGCATCAGTGTTTACTGTAAAGAAGAATATGGAAGAACATGGGGAAATACATAGCAACATCTTGAAAATTTTCCATATTACAGAGGAAGAGGTGCTGGAAATCTTAAAACGCGTAAAGGTGGATAAATCCCCAGGACCTGATCAGGTGCACCCGAGAACTCAGTGGGAAGCTAGGGAAGTGATTGCTGGGCCCCTTGCTGAGATATTTCTATCACCGATAGCCACAGGTGAGCTGCTGGAAGACTGGAGGTTGGCTAAAGTGGTGCCGCTATTTAAGAAAGGTGGTAAGGAAAAGCCAGGGAACTATGGATCAGTGAGCCTGACATAAGTGGTGTTCAAGTTGTTGGAGGGAATCCTTGGGGACAAGATTTACGTGTATTTGGAAAGGCAAGGACTGATTAGGGATAGTCAACATGGATTTGTGTGTGAGAAATCATGTCTTGCTAACTTGATTGAGTTTTTTGAAGAATTAACAAAGATGATTGATGAGGGCAGAGACATATAAATGATTTGGATGTGAACATAAGTGGTATGCTTAGTAAGTTTGTAGATGACATCAAAATTGGAGGGGCTGTGGACAGTGAAGAAGATTACCTCAGAATATAATGGGACCTTGATCAGATGGACCAATGGGCCAAGGAGTGACAGATGGAGTTAAATTTAGATAAATGTGAGGTGCTGCATTTTGGAAAAGCAAATCAGGGCAGGACTTAGAACATAGAACATGGAACACAGAACAGTACAGCATAGTACAGGCCCTTCGGCCCACGATGGTGTGCCGAATTTTTACCCTAAACCCAAGGTCTATCTAACCTCTCCTCCTACCTTATACAATCATTCATATGCCTATCTAATAGCTGCTTAAATGCCCCTAACGAGGCCAACTCCACTACCCTCTCTGGCAATGCATTCCGCGCTCCTACCACTCTCTGAGTAAAGAACCTAGCCCAGACATCTCCCCTTTATCTGCCTCCACTCACTTTAAAACTATGCCTCCTCGTAATAGCTACCTGCACCCTAGGAAAAAGTCTCTGACTGTCCACTCTATCTATACCTCTGATCATTTTGTACACCTCTATTAAGTCACCTCTCATCCTTCGTCGTTCTAAAGAGAAAAGCCCTAGCTCTCTCAACTTTTCCTCATAAGACCTTCCCTCCATTCCAAGCAACATCCTGGTAAATCTCCTCTGCACCTTTTCCAATGCTTCCACATCTTTCCTGTAATGAGGCGACCAGAACTGGACACAATACTCCAGATGTGGCCGAACCAGGGTTTTGTATAGCTGGAGCATAACTTCATGGCTCTTGAACTCAATCCCTCTATTAATGAAAGCTAACACAACATACACCTTCTTAACAACTCTATCTACCTGGGTGGCAGCTTTCAGGGAACTGTGGACATGAACCCCAAGATCCCTCTGCTCCTCCACACTGCCAAGAATCTTTCCGTTAACTCTGTATTCGGCTTTCAAGTTTGTCCTTCCCAAATGAATCACCTCACACTTTTCAGGGTTAAACTCCATCTGCTACTTCTCAGCCCAGCTCTGCATCCTATCAATGTCCCTTTGTAACCTAGACAGCCCTCCGCACTGTCCACAACTCGACCCAGCCTCGTCTCATCCGCAAACTTACTAATCCACCCTTCCACTCCTACATCCAAATCATTTACAAAAGTCACAAATAGAAGAGGACCCAGAACTGATCCTAGTGGTCCACCACTTGTAACTGAGCACCATGTTGAATATTTTCCATCCACTACCACCCTTTGTCTCCTAAGGGTCAGCCAATTCTGAATCCAATCTGCCACATTTCCCCCTATCCCATGCCTCCTTACTTTCTGCATGAGCCTACCATGGGGAACCTTATCAAACGCCTTACGTCAATCCATGTATACCACATCCACTGCTCTACCTTCATCCATGTGTTTGGTCACGTCTTCAAAGACAAGGTTTGTGAGGCATGATCTACCCTTCTCAAATCCATGCTGACTGTCACAAATCAAACTGTGCCAATCCAAGTGATCATAAATCCTATCTATCAGAGCCCTTTCGAATAATTTGCCCATCACTGAAGTAAGACTAACTGGCCTGTAATTTCCAGGGTTATCCCTATTCCCTTTTTTGAACAAGGGAATGACGTTTGCCACTCTCCAATCTTCCGGCACCATACCCATGGACAGTGAGGATGAAAAGATCATCACCAAAGGCCCTGTGATCTCTTCCCTCACTTCCTATAGAACCCTTGGATAAATCCGATCAGGCCCGGGGGACTTATCTATCTTCAGGTTCCTCAAAATTCGTAGTACATCTTCCTTACGAACATTGATCTCCTCTAGCCTACCAGCCGGTTTCACACTGTCCTCCCCTACAACTAGGTCCCTCTCAGTTGTGACTTATACACTCAATGGTAAGATCCTGGGGACTGCTGCTGAACGGAGACCTTGGAGTGCAGGTTCATTGTTGCTTGAAAGTAGAGTCCAAGGTAGACAGGATAGTGAAGAAGGTGCTTGGTATGCTTGCCTTTATTGGTCAGTGCATTGAGTATAGGAGTTGAGAGATCATGTTGCGGCTGCACAGGATACTGGTTAGGCACTTTTAGAATACTGAGTGCCATTCTAGAATCCTTGCTATAGGAAGGATGTTGTGAAACTCAAAAGGGTTCAGAAAAGAATTACAAAGGTGCTGCCAGGATTAGTAGAGAGAGGCTGACTAGGCTAGGACTATTTCCCTGGAGTGTTAGAGGCTGAGGGGTGACCTTATGGAGGTTTATAAAACCATGCCATGCATGAATTGGGTGAATAGCCAAGGTCTTTTCCCCAGGGTGGAGGAGTCCAAAACTAGAGGGCATAGGTTTAAGGTGAGAGGGGAAAGATTTGAAAGGGACCTAAGGGGCAACTTTTTCATGGAGATGGTGGTGCGTGTATTGAAAGTGCTACCAGAGGAAGTGGTGGAGATTGGTACAATTATAACACTTAAAAGGCATCTTGATGGGATATGAATAGGCAGAGTTTAGAGGGATATGAGCAAGTGCTGGCAAATGGGACTTGATTAATTTAGGATATCTGATGAGCATGGACAAGTTGAACTGAAGGGTCTGTTTCTATGCTGTACAGCTCTATGACTCTAAACTAAGTACTTCATTTCTTTTTTTTCAGGATCATATGTGTCAACTTCAACAGATCCAGTTTCAAAAATAGAAATCTAAAATAATTTTAGCCAGTGGATCTAGTGTACACAGTCATCTTACTGGTTGGTGACAGGCAATTATCTCCTTAGATTTGTACCTCCTCCATTGAATTATCTTTAATCAAGTGATATCAGCTTTGGGGCATCTGCCATGGGAAATTTAATAGTTTAATTGGTTAATTTTCCAGTAAACCTTTACTTTTTTATTTCTATAATATCTCCATCCTCATATTTTAATGAAATCATTATTACAAGATAACAAGGTGCCACCAGCAGTATTTAATAGAAGTGGCTATCTCAAGCAAGAATGTAATGACAGTTAAATGACGATTAAAGACTGTACTTTAATAATATTTTTTCCAATGTAAAAAATCAGCCAACTGCTTTAATTAAAAGATAATTTAACTACTAGAATCTAATGATAATGGCCCCATACTAATGACAATAGCTGGTTTTCAAGGAGAAAGAAAATGATCCATCAGGAATTTCAGTTAAAGTCTATTTCAATGTGCCAGCTGCATATTTTTTGTCATGGTTGTGAAGTTACTGAATGAATGATGGAAGACTCTACATGATCATTTGAAATAGAATTGGATGATAATCTTCATTTGGTTAACCCAAACTCCTACTAACAAACTGAGCCTGTAACTAATGTCAGCTGAATGCAAAATAGAACCTGAATCCACTTGGTAGTGTCAGATTTCGCTGGTTGATTGTGAAGTACTATAAATCACATTTTCCCAGAACCTCTGGTCTCTGGATAGTCCAAGACCTGATGTTCAACCCAAGGTGCACATCAGAACCCAACAGCAGCTCCAACAAGTGAACCTGTGGGAATTGCAGGGAAAATGCATGCTTTGAATGGGCAATTTCCACTCACTGGGACTGATCAAAAAAGTCACTGTCTCTAAGTAGTGGAAAGAACCTGAGGCTGAATCTTAGAAATTTTTTGTCCAAATGAAAGTCACATTGAGGATATTGGAGGTATTCTGACCATGAAGCCAAACAAGGTTTCTCGCTGAATCTTACCAAATGCGTTGCATTAATCTCTGTTTCTGCACCACGGCATCTCTCACATCCTGATTCAACACCACCTTACCAGAACTCAGTGGATATCCTAGAATTTACTAGCAGCCCTGGCACAAACACAATATTGTAAACTGGGCAAGCATTGTCAGTCCAATGTTACCTAACATTTCCCCTGGGTGTAGCAAAAAGGGGGAAACTGGAGCCCTGATTTGGAGCACCTATTGGTTGGGATGTTCAGAGTTGGGCAGAGTTCAGCCTTCCTGTTACCCTGGGACCAGCAGTGGAAGTTACAACACCAGACCGTGCTAGCTTGGCCCATGGCTGCCACTGCATTAAAGCAGTTTCGGCCATCTGGAGAAACGTTCAACACTGAAACAAGAATGTCACTGACTTTTCCCAGTTGCCAATGTAATTGCCATTATTTTCTCTCTGAAACCTCACACTTACACTGTCTCTGCTACTGTGCCAACCTCTTACCAAGGCTCATGATCTACCACTTTCACTATCTTGATGATGCTATGGCTTTCCGAGGTGTATTCTTCCCTTTTTTATATAAAGAAAGGTTGAGATAGAGGTAACGAGCAGTCTGCTCCAAACCCAATAAAGTAATGTCTGTTTTTTTTTCAAAGTTGAAACAATTAAAGCAGCCTGAATGGGTGGGGTCAAGTTCCCAAAGAGCCAGTTTTTTTTAATTTTAGCCTTCAGTCGCTGTTGCTGGGGTCTTTAAGCTGGATATGGATGCTCTTATTCCTCCCTCTGTTACAGCTAAAATCTGGGGTTCTCTTCCTGGTAAAGAATTGCATGTGAGACAATCTATTTTACTGAATTTGTCTTTGTCAAGGGTGTGTTTATGAGATGTTGCTTATATTGGAACAGTTAATTAGTAGTAGTTAATATATATACTGTTTTGTTAAGCATTTCAAAAGAGCTACAGTTAAGCCAATTCTTTTATTTTGTCTGTATTTTAATCTAGTGTATGAATAAAGTTTCTTTTTTTTTTCCTAGCCTGTTAGTTTGGCCAATTAAATTGCTTCTGGAACACAAAACCTTGCACTTACTTTTAAAATAAGAAAAAGTCAAGGTCTAGAATATCTTCTTAATATATTTTGAGAGGTTTGGTCTGGTCCATAACACTATTGTCTGCAACATCTTCCCCACTCACCTTCTAACATCCCAAACCTCAATGCCAATAACCCTGCATAACCTCTGTGCTGCCTAATCACTTACTTAGGAAACCTCCTCACTTTCACTAATAGTAATAGCTGTGCTACCCCATTTTATATTCCATAATACCTGCCTGTATCTCATTCCCAGAGAAAACGCAGCTCACTATAGGGCAGAAAGTCAAGAAAGGCGGTGTCATGGCCATCGTTTGGCCCTTCACCCTTTATGATCAAAGGATCCAGACTCTACCCTGGACTAGTATCAGAAGCAGCCTTACTGAGCTGAGACCCCCTGACAGAAGGCTATCATCCTTGACTTGACTGAGGTTGCTGACAAATACGACAAGCATGCTGGCTTTGTGTCTGTGCTAAATGGCGCCGTAAGACAGCAGTAACATGAGTCTTGTATCTTGGGCGGAGAGGGCAAAATGAAAAAAGGCAAGATAATGCTGTGAGCATGCAGAACTATGAGCTATGACAGCAAAGATCCCAGAGATGCAGCCAGATCCAGTCTGTGAGCTGGACATATGTCCTGAATGCAGTGTCTTTGCTGTAGCATTGCAATGATAGTTGCCAGTGCAGCCTGAGGTGCAGCATTAAAGTGCAGAAGTGTCCTGTAACTGAGATGTGCCATGAAGATTCATAGAGGCTCATACATGTCAAATGCCAATGTCCATGGACATGGGATGGGTATAGACAGAGTCCATGGAGCATGCCCTGTTGGTACACTGATATGCAACATGGAGGTTGTTTGGAACAAGTGGCAATCTCAATAAGCCAAGTGCCTGGCTTCCAATGTCAGGTTTGGAATATTAATAAGGTGAACTGAGTCACCTACAAGGACATTAACATGCATTAATCACCATTAACTAGCAACACTCAAGTGTGAAATAGAATTTTGCTATTTGGCAAATTTCTGCAGTGCATCTTGTACTTGGCACACACTGCTGCTTCTGAGAGTCAGTGGTAGAGTGAGTGGAAGTTTTTGGATGTGGTGCCAATGAAGCGAGTTGTTTAGTCCTGGATGGTGTCAACTTTTTTGAATGCTGTTGGAGCTGCATCCATCCAGATAAGTGGGAAGTAGTCCATCATACTCTTGATATGCTTTGTAGATGATCGACAGGCCTTGGGGAGACAGGAAGTGAGTTACTCGTCACAATATTCTTAGATTCTGACCTGCTCTTGTACCCACTGTGTTTGTGTCACAAGTCCAGTTGAGCTTCTGGTCAATGGTAACCTTGAGTAGCTTCAAAGTGATGGTAACACCGTTGAATGTCGAGGGACAGTGATTACATTGTCTTTTAAAGAAGATGGTCATTGCCTGGAATTACTGCGACACAAATGTTACTTGCCACCTGTCAGACCAAGCCTGGATATTGCCCAGATCTTAATGCATTTAAACAAGGACTGCTTTAGTATCTGAGGAGTCACGAATGGCGCTGAACATTGTGCAATCTTTGGCAAACATTCCCACTTCTGACCTTGTGATGGAGAGAAGATAATTGGCGAAGCAGTTGAAAATGGTTTAGCCTTGGACATTACCCTGAGGAACTCTTGCAGAGATGTCCTGGAGCTGAGTAACTGACCTCCAATAACCATGGCCTTTTTCCTACATCTTGCCTCATGTGACTCCAACCAGCAAAGAGTTTGCTCCTGATGCCCATTGATTCCAATTTTGCTTGGGTTTCTTGGTGCCACACTCAGTCAAATGTGGTCTTGATATCACTCTCACCTCACCTCTGGAATTCAGCAGTTTTATCCATGTTGTAACCAAAGCTGTAATGATGTCACGAGCTGAGTGGCCCTGGTGTAACCCAAACTGGGTATCAATGAGCAGATTAATGCTCAGCAGGTGCTGCTTGATAGCACTGTTGATGACACGTTTTATCACTTTACTGATGATCAAGAGTAGACTGAATTTATCCTGCTCTTTGTGTACAGGACATACCCAAGCAATTTCCTACATTGTCAGTTGCCAGTGTTGTAACTGTACTGGATGAGCATGGCTGGGGAGTGGCAAGTTCTAGAGCACACATCTTCAGTGCTAGTACTGAAATATTGTCAGGGCCATAGCCTTTGTAGTATCCAGTGCCTCCAGTTCTTTCTTGATATCACATGGAGTGAACCAAATTAAATGAAGACTATTATCAGTGATGCTGGGGACTACGGGAGGAAGTCAAGATGATTGAAGCTTGTGAAAAGAGCAAAAGATGGGGTAAGATAACCTCAGTGGGCTCTTGTCCATTTCTGCCACACATCTCGCCATAGCCCATGTTGATCAGATTCTTATAGGAATCCACCCTACATCTAACTCCGGGGTAACTACACAACTTGAACCCCTGACTAACACCCACACCACCCCCCCCACCCCCCGCAAACCCCCAACTATCCCACTTCGCCTGTACCAGACTCACCATACAAACTGTCCCGCCTCAGACTCTCCCCACAACCTGACCTGATATCATCATCCATCCAGCTGAAACCTTACCTATCCATGTACCACCTTACCCGTATTGCACTACATGCCTGTTCCCGTAACCAGCTTCCACCCTGCCCAGTTTTCTCATGCATCCTAACCCCTTACCTGCATATCATGCATCACCCACCCTACCTACTTACCTCAACCACTCTATCTATGTTATCTACTTGATACTTACACAACTGCATATTCGCACATTCACTCACTCACTCATTCATTCACTCAATCACACCACACTGGAAAGCTGTTAAATGATTGATTAAGGCAGTGTGGTAAATATTGTCTATATGGATTTTAGCAAGGAAGTTGACAAGATCCGTCATGACAGTCAATATAAATGTTAAAGTCACATCAGATCCATGGTGAGCTGGTAGGATGGGTACAGAAATAGTAGGAACTGCCGATGCTGGAGAATCTGAGATAACAAGCTGTAGAGCTGGATGAACTTGGCAGGCCAAACAGCATCAGAGGAGCAGGAAAGCTGACGTTTCAGGTCTGGACCCTTTTCTGAAGAAGGGTCCAGACCCGAAACGTCAGCTTTCCTG
>NC_063335.1:61481781-61514743 GCF_021869965.1 Rhincodon typus | reverse complement strand
CAGAACACCTACGCTCGGTTCGCAACAAACAACTGCACCTCCCAGTCGCGAACCATTTCAACTCCCCCTCCCATTCCTCAGACGACATGTCCATCCTGGGCCTCCTGCAGTGCCACAACGATGCCACCCGAAGGTTGCAGGAACAGCAACTCATATTCCGCTTGGGAACCCTGCAGCCCAATGGTATCAATGTGGATTTCACAAGTTTCAAAATCTCCCCTCCCCCTACCGCATCCCAAAACCAGTCCAGCTCGTCCCTGCCTCCCTAACCTGTTCTTCCTCCCACCTATCCCCTCCTCCCACCTCAAGCCGCACCTCCATCTCCTACCGACTAACCTCATCCCGCTCCCCATGACCTGTCCGTCCTCCCTGGACTGACCTATCCCCTTCCTAACTCCCTACCTACACTCACCTTTACTGGCTCCATCCCCGCCTCTTCGACCTGTTTGTTTCCTCTCCACCTATCCTCTCCTCTATCCCTCTTCTATCCGCCTCCCACTCTCTGCCTATTTATTTCAAAACCCCCTTCCCCTCCCCCTTTTCTGATGAAGGGTCTAGTCCCGAAACGTCAGCCTCTCTGCTCCTATGATGCTGCTTGGCCTGCTGTGTTCATCCAGCCCTGCACCTTGTTGTCAAGAATGGCACAGGTCCTGGGTACAGATGAACATATGTGATTCCTAGCCACAATATGGGCTATTAGAAGAAGCTGGTATGTAACTTCTGAATGAGTGCTCCACTAGTAAATTTGAGAAATAAATGTCAGCATTATGGACAGCATGTTGAAGAGGTGAAGAGAATTTATTATACTGTTTGACATGTATCAATGTTTATTTTGTTTGATTTGATAACTGTTTTACTTTACACCAAGTGGTTATGTCTTGACATAGTGCATAAAATGACAAATTGGCAGTCCATTTTTCATCTTTTCCGATCTTTATTTTCATTGAAGGCATGGAAATAAAATTTGGGAGAGATGTAAGCAAGTTGCTGACTTGTATTCCGGATCATTGATTATGATGTACATGGGTTTGTCAAAAATACTGTTCTAAGGTGTTGTGAGGCATGACTTAGCCTACACCGGTCTGTTAATTGCAATTTACAAAAAGAACTTCATTTTGTCCCAGGCATAGCAAGAATTTCAAAACTAAGTTTTGAAACTTAGAGAAAGTTCTCAGTCATTCATGCATTAAAATACGCAGCAGGAATAGTACAGCTACTAAGTAGCTTATGCTTCATGTGAATTGATTATTGACAAATTACAATAATTAGTACTATCTCCAAACTTGTATCTTAGATACATTTAGGTTTTAGATTATACTCTTGGAAGAACAGGACATATTTGCACAGGACACAGCCTAGGAATGTCATCAAAATACTTGTATCATGGAAGTGCTGAGGATTTAGTTGGTTTCATTTGAAAGGAGTGGTCATTTGGACAAATTTTCATGACATTGCTCATGGGTCAGCAAGCACAAGCTGTAAAATGCATGACTGGGTTGATTTCAATTGTAAAACAAAAAGAATCGGAAAAGTACATTGAATAATGAGGCTCAGCTAAAGATCAGGAAAAACAGATGAGAGCAAAAAACAGAGAATTTGAAATTGGTTCAAAATGTGTCAAAGATCTAAGTGGTAAGCCCCAATGCCATAGAAAATAAAATTGTCATCACCAGGGCTCATGTTTCCTTTAAATATCTTAAAATGTCACTGCCAAGAATGTATTTTTTTGTGCTTCAGGAACTTTCCTCAAAAATGCAACTGATGGAGATTTACATATAGCTACAGTTTCAGTCATGACAAGGTAACATCCCACTATTTTATTGTCTCAGACATAAGGTGAACTGTCCTCAGATCTCATAGAAAAACATACTGAATTGTGGAATGTGATCTTCAAACCGAAATAAAAATGATGAAATAGTTGGTAGATGCAGTATAATGTGGACAAATGTAAGTCTTTCCACTTTGGTAGCAAAAACAGGAAGGCAGATTTTTATTTGAATGGTTGCAATTTGAGAGAATGTGCAATGAGACCTTGGTGTCTTCATATACGAGTCACTAAAAGTAAGCATTGCAGATGCAGCAGGTGGTAAAGAAGGCAAATAGTATGTTGGGCTTCATAGTGAGATGATTCAAATACAGGAGCAGGGATGTCATGCTGCAATTATACAGGGCCTTGGTGAGATCACCCCTGGAGTATTACATTCAGTTTTGCTCTCCTTATCTGAGGAAATATGTTCTTGCTAAAGAAAGAGCGCAGCAAAGGTTTGCCAGACCTACCTATGAGGAAATGTTGAATCAGTTAGGATTACATTCATTAGAATTCAGCAGAATGAGAGGGGAGCTCATAGAAAGCTATAAAATTTTAACAGGGCTAGACTGAATTGACGCAAGAAGGATGTTCCCTATAGCGGTTGAGCCACAATCCAGAAGTCACAGTCTAAAGATACAGGGGGTACACCATTTAGGACTGAGATGAGGAGAAATGTCTTTATCCAGAGAGAGGTGACCCTGTGGAATTCGTTACCACAGAAAGCAGTTAATGCCAAACCATTGTATGATTTCAAGAAGGTTTAGCACTTGGGGATAAAGGGATCAAAACTTATGAGAGATAAACAACATTGGCTGTTAAATTGGATAATCATCCATGATCCTAACGAATGGCAGAGCAAGCTCAAAAGGCCAAATGGCCTACTACTGCTCCCATTTTTTATGTTTCTAGGATTGAATTTAAATTGGTAACCTTGAAGCCTCAGTCGGGAGCTTTCATTTGGAGAAGCTATTTTCCAATTTTAGGTTTTGGCTTTTGTGAATGTTGAATAGATCAAAATCATAGGATCATAGAGTCTGCAGCACAGGAAAAGGCTCTTCAGCCCATCATGTCCATGCTGGTCAAAAACAAATACCCAAGTATTCTAGTCCCATTTTCCAACACTTGGCCCATAATGTTGCATGCCTTTGCATTGCAAGTGAACATCTAAATATTTCTTAAATGCTACGAGGGTTACTGCCACTGTAACCCTTACAGGCAGTGAGTTCCTGATTCTTTCCACTCTCTGGGTGAAAAACATTTCCCTCACATTTAAATCTTCTGCCTCTTACCTTAAATCAATGACCCCAAGTCACTGATCTCTCCATCAAGGGGAAAAGTTTCTTCCTGTTTGCCTATCGACACTCCTTATAATTTTATACATCTCAATCACATGCCCTCTCAATTTTCGCTGCTGTAAGTAAAACAACCCCAGTCTGTCTAAGATAGTAGGAACTGCCAATGCTGGAGAATCTGAGATAACAAGGTGTAGAGCTGGATAAAGAAGGGTCTGAAGAAGGGTCCAGACCCGAAACATCAGCTTTCCTGCTCCTCTGATGCTGCTTGGCCTGCTGTGTACATCCAGCTCTACACCTTGTTATCCCAGTCTGTCTAATTTCTGTTCATAACTGAAACTCTTCAGCCCAGGCAACATCCTGGTAAATCTCCTCTGCACCTTCTCCAGTGCTATCACACCCATTCTATAATGTGGATTCCAGAACTGTACACGATACGCTAGCTGTGCCTAGCCAACATTTTATACAGTTCCAGCATAACCTCCCTGCTCTTAAACTCTATGCCTCGGTTAATAAAGTCAAATATGCCATATGTCTTCTAAACCACTTTATCCACCTATCCTGATAATTTAAGGGATTGGTGTACATGCACACCAATGTCCCACTGATCCTTGGTGATTCCCAGGGTTCCACAGTTCATCATGTATTCCCTTCCTGTGTATCAGCTACTGTATATTTTAGTTTTCTGAGTTTTCTGTAATTCTATCAGCACAGATAGTCTGGGAGGGAATACTACTGTTTATATGGGCAAGGGTGAGGATCTTGACAGTATGATTTGCAAAGGGAACCAGCGAGGGACACAGCTTCATTCATGCCCAAAACCCAAGCAAGCATCCTCCCACCCTATCCATGACCTTCTGCTGCTTTCCTCAAAATTGAGACTGGGCAGTAACTGGCCCCAAAGTGGTTCAAGAAGGCCCTACCTTCTTAACACCAATTAAGGATGGGTAATAAAAACGGTCATAGCTTGCGAACCCCACATCCTATGCACAAATAAGTAAGGAAAAATGGCCATTCATTGGTCACATAAGCAGCTCCATTCAATGAGAATGAATAGGTGAGTCATCTAAGACCATGCCAACCTCTGTTAAAGAATGAGGACTGCTCAAGGCAAGCAGCTACCACCATGAATTGTGCAATGGTGTCATGAACCATGTAGCCCTTGACCACCAGTAACCAGACTTGTAAGGACTTGGAGCCTCAAACACACCGGGTATATGAGAGTACTGCAGCATGTAGGAGTCACGCAGCTCTCAAGCTCAACATGTGCAGTAAATTTACGAAAGTGCTGCACCCGCTGAGTGACCACCCAATGTCATTGAGAAGTGAGTGCCTGCAGCTCTGTGCTTGTGCCATGAGGGGTAGGCAAAGGCTGGATGCTAATGTCCATGAACAAGGTGTGCTTGCACCTGGTATTGTGGATCATGTCCTGAAATGTTGTTTGCTTGAACACAACATGGAGGTCCTTTGGAGCAAGCAGCAAGCTGAATCTACCAGGAACCTGCCCTAAATTGAGTTTGTGTTTCCTAATGTTTAGCTCATTGCCACACTTATTAAAATAGAAATCTGAATGTTGATAAGGTAAGTTTGTCAATCAAGGTTTGCAACAAGCAATAATTTCTCCTTAATTGACAACATGCTGCTGTCAAGTGAGAAGCTCATCTTAGAATAGATCATAGAATCCCTACAGTGTGGAAACAGGCCCCTCGGCCCAACCAGTCCACACAAACCCTCAGAGCACCCTATCCAGACCCATCCCCCTCTAATCCACCTAATCTACACATCCCTGAACACTACAGGCAATTTAGCATGGCCAATCCACCTAGCCTGCACATCTTTGGACCGTGGGAGGAAACCAGAGCACCCAGAGGGGACCCACACTGACACGGGGAGAACATGCAAACTCCACACAGACAGTCACCCAAGGGTGGGATCGAACCCAGGTCCCTGGCACTGTGACGCAGCAGTGCTAACCACTGAGCCACCATGCTGTTGCTGCTTAGCAAAAGCATGAAAGATGAAATGAGATGCTTCCGATGTCAAAATGGGTCTTGTCAGGCTTCTCATCAGAATAGACCCAAATCTTGCCATCATTCACATCACTCAGATCCCTACAAAATATCACCTTTAGTTTACCCCCACCACCTATTTTTGTTTCATCCCTAAACATGGCAATAGTACATTAATTTTCCTCATCCAAGTCATTAAAACATATTGTAAAGAATTGTGGCCTCAGCACTGATTTCTGTAGCACTCAATTAGCTGCAGGTTGCCCTCATGAAATTTACTCCCTTTATCCCAACTGTCTGTCTTCTATTCATTAGCTAACCTTCTACCCATGCTGATATACAACCACAACACCATAGGCTTTTAGTTAGGAGCCTTACATGGGGTGCCTTACGAAACATCTTTTAGAAATGCAAACATATTACATACAACGGATCTGAGGAAGGGTCACCGGACCCGAAATGTTAATTCTATTTTTTCTTTCACAGATGCTGCCAGACCTGCTGAGCTTTTCCAGAAACTTTGTTTTTGTTCCTGATTCACAGCATCCGCAGTTCTTTCGGTTTTTATTAAATATATTGCATATACTGTTTTCACTTTGACCACACTGCTTGTCATATCCTTAAAGAACTCTAATAAATTTGTTAAGCATAATTTCCCTTTCATGAAGCCATGCTGACTCTCTTTGATTACATTATATATTTCTAAATGTTCTGCTATAATCTATTATTCGTGCATATTCCTTTATAAAAGACTGTCACACTTTTCCAGATGACAAGCTAACATTTAATAGTTTTTTAAAAATTTTCTCATGGGATGTGGGAGTCACTGGCTGGCCTGCATTTATTGCCCATTCCTAACTGCCATTTGAGTTGCTTGACTTATTAGTGCCATTTCAGAGGGCAAATAGGAGTCAATCACATTGTTATAGGATTGAATCACGTGTAGGCCAAACCAGGTATGTATGACAGATTTCATTTTTTAAGGGCATCAGTAATCACATGGGTTGTCAACAACAATCAACAATGGATACATGTTTGTCATTGGGTTGGTTTTTACTTGTACAGTTTCCTTTATTCAAACTTTACTATCTGCTAAGATGCAATTGAAACCCATGTACCCAGAGCATTAGCCTGGGTTTCTGGACTACTAGTGCAGTGCTACTATGCTGCCATCTCTGTGCTACCTTTTTTAAATTCTCCTTCCCTTGGTGAAAAAGGGAAGTTGGGAGACTTTCTGGATCCATGATCCTGACTTCTAAAATTGGTTGCCCAAATTGTCATTTGGAGTGTTGGGTTCCCTGGGATTGAGAGCAAAGGATGCCAGACATTGCTAAAAGCTGGGTGAAGGACCTACCTCTGTGCACTGGCAAGGAACTGAAATTTCAGAAGAAATACTGAAACATAAAACAGTGCACTATCCCTCACCACATGTTCTGCCCATGCCCCATCCATATCAACCCATACAATTTCATGCCACCCACATCACAGCTCATTGTTTCTATGCCACTCTATAACCCTGAATCCAACTCACAAAGCACTTTTTGGTCCCTACATCAAGCCATGCTCCATTATCCTCCTGCCATGGCCCTCTGTAGCATATATTCCAACTTAGTGTCAAGTCATTGCCAACACATGCCCAACAACCTACTTTCCTTTGTCCTCACATCTCCTATTCAAACTCAGCCTGTATCCAGCATGGGTAGACCATAGGATCTATGTGGAAAAGAAATAATTGATTTTTAGTCATACGTTAGAGAGAAAACCCCATCGCTCTTCCTGAAATAGAATCACGAGGTTTTTCCTAACTGCTTGTACTCTCAACACAGAAAGTTTGGACATATCAGCTGAAGCATAATAGTTCCAAAATATATAGTTTCAGTTTGATTATGGCTTTAAGATTCTGGGACTCATATCCGCAATCGCCAGGTGTGAAAGAGTGAAAATATAACTAATCGTACAGAATTATTTAAGCAAATAACTTTTATATAGCGACATGATAAACCTGATTTTAGAAAGATGTGTCCTGAATGTGACAATGCTGTTACTTTAAAAAAGTTATCTTGTCCTGGGAAATAGCAAGAACTGCAGATGCTGGAGTCAGAGATAACATAGTCTGAAGCTGAAAGAACACAGCAGGCCAGGCAGCATCAGAGCAGTAGGAAAGTTGATGTATCAACTTTCCTTCTCCTCTGATGCTGCCTGGCCTAATGTGTTCTTCCAGCTCCATACTGTGTTATCTTGTTTTGTCCTGGGTATTTTTTAAGAGAGGTTGTAAAGGCAGACATCACAAAGTGGCTACTGGAGACTACCTAAGTCAATAGTTTAGGAGGCCTTAGGTTATTTTCTTTTAAAACAGTTGTAGCAATGGAAGGGCAGTGGTCAGTTCTCATGGATCAGGCTTTCTAGGTTCTTTTAGCTGTAGCAGTCAGGAGCTGTTTGGGTCCCAGAAGGGTTAAAGTTTCAGTGAAGAATTTCTAGCTGCTACTTTTTCTGAAATCTCTCTTGATGTTATTTCCTCCTGGATTGGGGAGCTGCACGTAAGAATCTGTATCTAAATTTACTTTTTTGCCAAGGGGTGTGTTTATGGAATGTTGCTATGTTAGAACAGTTAATTAGTAATAGGTCCTGTATCTGTTATTTGATTAAGTTTTCCAATAGTTAAGTTATTCTAAATTCCTCTTTCTTTTGTTTGTATTTTAACTAGAGTGTTTAAATAAAATGTAATTTGCTTAATGTTGAGTGGTTTGACCAGTCGTATCACATCTGGAACACACACTTCACATCTACCTTTAAAATAAGAAAAAGTTAGGGTCTAGGCCACCTTCTTAAAATATTTTGAGGTTGTCTGGTTTGATCCATAACAACTTGGGGCTCATCCAGGATAACATTCTATAATTCCAAGTTGGATTTAGGATTGTTGGACTCAAAGGCGGTGAGTTGTAAGTGTTAGTTTCTTTTGTTTCGGGCATTGAATTCACTTGGGTTAAGCAGGGTGTGCCTTGTGTAGTAATGGCTCTTTGGGTCGCTAAGTGTTTTCTGGAGGTGGAAGAAGTGACTTTGGGAGTTTTACAAAAAGTGAGTAAAGCAAAGTTGTTGGAATTGGCAGACAAGCTGGAGTTGGGGTTGCCTTTGTTTGTGAGGAAAGGGGAGCTAACTGCAGCAATAGCTCGACATTTAAATTTGCTGGAAATGCCATCAGAGTCTTTGGAAATGGTTAGAATTTAATTGCAGATGCAGCAGCTTGAACATGAAAAGGAAATTAAACAATTTGAATTATGATTAAAAGCAGAGCAGAAAGGAGAGGAAGGTCCTAGCAGAAGAAAGAGAGAAAAAGAAGCAGAAAGAGAGAGAGTTTGAACTTCTGGAGTTGGCAATTAGAAAGGAAAGCTGACTTAAAAGGGCAGAGATTAAGGTAGAAAATAGGCTTAGTGAGGAGGACAGTGATGATGAGTAAACCCATCGCAGTTAAAGACCTGGTGTGGATCTATTTAAATATATCCAAGCATTGCATAAATTTGACAAGAAGGGTGGCGAAGGCTTTTTCATTTCATTTGAGAAAGTGGCTAAACAAATGAAGTGGCCGCTGACCATGACAGTTTTGTTGGTCCAAATAAAGTTGGTAGGTACAGCTAGTGAGGTATTTGCACCAATATCAGAGAAGGTATCTGGGGATTATAAAAACATAAGAACATAAGAACTAGGAGCAGGAGTAGGCCATCCAACCCCTCAAGCCTGCCCCGCCATGTAATAAGATCATGGCTGATCTTTTTGAGACTCAGCTCCACTTTGCCGCCCGCACACCATATCCCTTAATTCCTTTACTGTTCAAAAATTTATCTAGCCTTGCCTTAAACACGTTCAGCGAGGTAGCTTCAACCGCTTCACCTGGCAGGGAATTTCACAGATTCACAACCCTTTGGGTGGAGAAGTTCCTCCTGACCTCAGTCCTACATCAGCTTCCCTTTATTTTGAAGCTATGCCCCCTAGTCCTAGTTTCACCTGCTAGTGGAAACAACCTCCCTGCCTCCACCTTATCTATTCCCTTCATAATCTTATATGTTTCTATAAGATCTCCCCTCATTCTTCTGAATTCCAATGAGTATAATCCCAGCCTACTCAGTCTCTTCTCATAACCCTCTCAAAGCTGGAATCAACCGAGTGAATCTCCTCTGCACCCGCTCCAGTGCTAGTATATCCGTTCTCAAGTAAGGAGACTGAAACTGCACACAGCACTCCAGGTGTGGCCTCACCAGGACCCTATACAGCTGCAGCATAGCCTCCCTGTTTTTAAACTCCATCCCGCCAGCAATGACAGGCAAAATTCCATTTGCCTTTTTAATTACCTGCTGTACCTGCAATCCTACTTTTAGCGATTCATGCACAAGGACACCCAAGTCCCTCTACACAGCAGCGTGCTGCAATTTTTTACCATTTAAAACAAAGTCCATTTTGCTGTTATTCCTACCAAAATGTATTACCTCACACTTATCAACATTGTACTCCATCTGCCAGACCTTTGCCCACTCACTTAGACTATCTATGTCCCTCTGTAGACTTTCAGTGTCATCTGCACACTTTGCTCTATCACTCATCTTAGTGTCATCTGCAAATTTTGACACACCACACTTAGTCCCCAACTCCAAATCATCCACGTAAATTGTAAACAATTGTGGTCCCAACACTGATTCCTGAGACACACCACTAGCCACTGACCGCCAACCAGAAAAACACACATTTACCCCTACTCTTTGCTTTCTACTAGTCAACAAATCCTCTATCCATGCCAATACATTACCAGTAATACCGTGCAACTTTATCTTATGTAGCAGCCTTTGGTGTAGCACCTTGTCAAATGCCTTCTGGAAATCCAGATACACTACATCCACAGGTTCCCCATTGTCCATAATGAGGAAGTGAAAAAAGCCATCTTAAGTGCATATGAGTTAATGCCAGAAGCCTACAGACAACATTTCAGGAATCTAAGGAGGTACCCTGGTCAAACATACATTGAGTTTGAAAGGATCAAACAAAGTAATTTTGATAAGTGGATAACAGCATTAAAAATAGATTAAACATATGCACTCTTAGAGAGATGATTATTTTGGAGGAGTTCAAAACTTCACTTCCTGAAGCAGTGAGAACTCATGTGGAAGAGCAGAGAGTTAAAACTGAAAGATTAGCAGCTCAAATGGTTGTGATTATGAGTTGGTTCATAAATCAAAGTTTGGCTTCCGACATCAATTTCAATCTGTGAGGGATAGAAATTGGGGAAAACAGAAATCCTCAGGTAGTAAAGGAAAAGTAGATCTCATTGAAGATAGTAAAGATAGTTTAACACAGGGTAAAAACAAAACCCATGTAGGGGAAAGAGGCGTAAAAAAGCTCAGGTGTTTTCATTGCAATAAAGTAGGCCACATGAAGTTGCAGTATTGGTGGTTTAGAAAAAAAGCACTGGGAAGATGGATGTAGGAGAATAAGACAAGCCAGTGAATTTTTTTGAAATGGTAAAGGGAAGCATAGTGGAAGCTAAAAAGCTACACCAGAATGTACAACCTGGTTGGTTGAGAGGAAAGTGTCTTCTTAAGCCATTTATTTGCGAGGATAAGGTTTACTCACATGTATTTTGGTACACATGACAATAAAAATCAATCAATCAATCAATATCAATTACCAGTAGAAGGTCATTTAGGAGTAAGGAAAACTCAAGTCAAAATATAAAAACATTTTTAGTGCCCTGGACTGTATAAGGATGTAGGTGAATTTTGCCAGACATGGCAAATGTGTCAGGTAATTGGAAAACCTCAGGCATTGATAAAACCAGCACCTTTAATGCCCATTCCGGCATTTGAGGAACATTTTACAAGAGTCTTAATTGATTATTGAGGTTGGTTAGCTCGCCGAGCTGGTTTGTTGTTCCGCAGACGTTACGTTACCGTGCTTGGTAACATCCTCAGTGCAGCCTCTGATGAAGCGTCGGTGTGTTTTCCTGCCTGGTTTTTAAACTCTGGGGTCCATTGCGATGGATTGCCTCACTTCTGGGTTTCCTCCATAGTGGAATGTATATGGGGTCAAGTTCAATGTGTTTATTAATAGCATGCTTCGTGGGGTGCCATGCTTATCAAATTGAAAGGAGTTTGAGTGAAGTGAGCTATTTGATAAGAACTCCAGACAGAAAGAAATCTGATCGTGTCATGTGAATTTACTCAAAAGTTATTTTGATAGAGAGCGAAAGCAAAAGGATAATGTGGTACAGGTTACAACACAGAGTGTAGAACCAAGTTCAGAGGATTCTGAATTGGACATTCCTCAAATTAAATTAGACAATGAGGAAGTTCTCAAAAATTGGGATAAATTAACGAGTTACCGTCTGGAAGAAAATTGACCTGAAAGAGTTATTACTATCAAATGGGGAGATATGTGGGAATACGCTGGGAAGTCCTAATTTAGTTATGCGTGATGTAGATATAGAAAATGCTGTTCCAATTAAGCAACATCCTTATCGACTTAAACCTCTAAAGTTGGCACTGGTTCAAAAAGAGATTGAACACATGCTCAAAAACAACATAACCAAAGTAAGTTGCTGCAACTGGAGCTCAACCATAGTAATGGTGCCAAAACCAGATGGTACCCAACAATTATGTGTGGACTATTGCAAAGTCAATCCAGTTACAAAGTCTGATTCATATCCTATTCTACGTTTGGAATACTGTATTGAGAAGGTGGGACAAGCAACTTACATTTCTAAGTAGGACTTACTGAGAGGATACTGGCAGGTACCATTATCTGAAAGAACAAAGACAATTTCAGCTTTTGTGACACCGAATGGACTATACCAATTTAACGTCTGAAAATTTAAGGTATGAAAAATCTGCCAGCCACATTTCAAAGGCTAGCCAATAAAGTCATTGCTGGATTAACCAATTGTGTGGCGTACATCGATGACCTGGTGACTTTTAGTCACACATGGAAGGAACATTTGTAGCATTTATCAGAAGTATTCAATCGACTTTGGGAGGCAGGCTTGGTGACAAACCTGGCTAAGAGTGAATTGCAGAAGCCCAAGTCACGTTCCTGGGTCATGTTATCGTACATGGACAGATGGCCCTATGGAATGTGAAAACAAAGGTTGTTGGGGAGCTTCCCATACCATTAATGAAGAGAGCAGTATTACGAATCCTGGGATGAAAGGGTTTTATTGGATGTTCGTACCAAATTTTAGCAGTTTGGTTGCTCCACTGACTTATTGAAGAAGTGCAGAAAACTTCAGTGGGCTGTGGACTGTCAGCAGGCATTTGACAGCCTGAAAACTGTGTTAACCACTGCTCCCACACCTAATTACACAAATCCATTCAAGATGGCTATCGATGCGAGTGATGCAGGTGTTGGCACTGTACTCTTACAAGATGACGAGAATATAGAAAGTCCTATCAGGTATTTTTCCAGAAAATGGAATACTCATCAATAGAAATATTCCATGATTGAGAAGGAAACCTTGAGCTTGGTGTTGGTGTTACAATATTTCAACATTTATATTGCCAGTAATGTGTCTGCGACAATTTTATACACTGAACATAACCAATTAAAGTTTTTGGAGAAATTTAAGGAAAAAAATCCCAGACTGTTTAGATGAAGCTTATTATTGCAGCCATTCAATTTGAGAATTATACATGTGGCAGAGTGAGAAAACATAACGGCCAATGTGTTGTCGCGACTTGGATGAAGAAAGATGAAGGCGTTCGGTGGCAAAAGTAAAGGGACTGAAATAAAATTTACTAGTGATTATTTGCATGCTTAGAGTCAATGTAATATATATGTATTGTATATGTACTACTCTATTATTGTATAATAGAGTAAGACTACTAAGAGTTTTAAAATTTTATGTTTTAAGTTTTATGAGGCCTTTTGGGTTTTTTTTAAAAATGGTTGGAGCGATGGAAGTGGAGTGGCCAGTTCTCTGGGGTCTTTTAGCTGTAGCATTCAGAAGTCCCAGAAGAGTTGAAGATTCAGTAAAGAATTCCTAGTTGCTACTTCCTCTGAAATCTCTCTTAATGCTGTTTTCTCCTTGATTGAGGAGCTGCATGTAAGAATCTTGTCTGAATTTATCTTTTTGCCAAGTGATGTGTTTATGGAATGTTACTATATTGGAACAGTTAATTAGTAATAGGTCCAGTATCTATTATTCAGTTAAGTTTTCCAACAGTTAAGTTATTCTGAATTTCTCTTTCTTTTGTTTGTATTTTAACTATAATGTTTAAATAAATTGTGTTTTGCTTAACATTGAGTGGTTTGACCTGTTGCATCACATCTGGATCACATACTTCACATCTACCTTTAAAATAAGAAAAGGTTAGTGTCTCGGCTACCTTCTTAAAATATTTTGAGGGGGTCTGGTCTGGTCTGGTCCATAACACTGATCCTCCCTTCAAGTAGCAGGTTGAGAATCCTCATGACTTGCAATCCATTCCAATGAGTTGAAAGAGTCAAAGCAGTTCTGTAAAGCTTTTAAATATACTGGCAAGGCATGAGGCTCCCTACCAGAAATTCATATTTGAGAAAATTAGCCATACACATAGGTCTGAATTTTCATTCCAAAATTGAAAGCATAGAGTCAGGATCATTCCCAACTTGGCAAACCCAATTTAGGAGAAAGTGTCCTTGATGTTATAATTTTACTTCTTTGGAGAGCAGCTTATCAGGAATTATGCCTGATGTTCCAGGAAAGACTTTGCAGATAGCCACGGGGGCTGCCAGGTGCATAGACATATTATGTAATATGTTTTTTGGAGTTCAGTTTATAGAGAAACAATCTACAGCAAAATAATTATAAATGGTTACATGTAGTATTTAAGAAAGTTTAAATGCTCTATTCAACAGTCAAGTATTTGAGGAATAGGAATTGAGATACTGGATTAAAGAATACAGTGCCTCCAAGCACTGAATTTTTGAGTCAGGTATGTAAAATGTGAGCCATACCTTGTGGTCCTCCCAATGTACACAATGACATCAGAAGAGGTGCACGTTTAGTTTACGTCCAAGATTTTCTTGACCCATAGAGAGGCCACACAAAACTTGTTTCTTCTGCATACAAACCTACTGTTTTTGTGATCTGATTTACACCTCTATGCAGAAATGAAAATCTATTTACAAGAAACACTTTAGAAAGATCAGACACTGTTCAAATTAGTGCTTACTAATTTGCGGGGCATTAGTCCAAATGGTAGACAGCTTGCTTCGCATGCAAGAGATAGTGGGATCAATGCCCACATTCTCCACTTTGAGGGTGACATGGTGGCTCGGTGGCTAGCACTGCTGCCTCACAGCGCCAGGGTACCTGAGTTCAATCCCACCCTCGGGCGACTGTCTGTGTGGAGTTTGCACATTCTCCCTGTGTCTGCGCAGGTTTCCTCCAGGTGCTCCAGTTTCCTCCCTCAGTCCAAAGATGTGCAGAGTAGGTGAACTGGCCATGTTAAATTGCCCATAGTCTCCAGGGATGTTTAGGTTAGATGGGTTAGACATGGGAAATGCAGGGGTAGGGGAATGGGTCTGGGTGGGATGCTCTTTGGAGAGGCCACTGCCTTGGACTTGGGCCAAATGGCCTGTTCCCACACTGCAGGGATTCCATGAATTATTCTTTTATCCACATTTCAAGGATCATCACTGTCATGTTTTTGAATATATTTCAAAAAGGTGCACCAGCTTTTGCTGTTGTGCAGGTCCTGCTCTAAATCCCAAAAAGTAACCTCATCCTCTAAGGTGCATCCCAAATCCAGCTCAACCTGCAATTATTTCACCACTCAAATAACTTCTATTTGGAGATAATCTATGCTGTAAACAAAGCAAACAAGCTTTTCCCTTTTAAAAAATGACCATCTTGCATCTTATCTATGTAAATATTTATAGGCCACACTTTGTATCCATTGAACAAAAAAAAATACAAAATCACAAATGGATCTCTGAGAAAAAAAACAAAACTAAGAACTAATAATCTATACAATTACCTTCGAGACTTGTCTGTCCGAGTGAATCCCTTACCTCTATTACAGTCTACTCACCTTGGCTTAATGTCAACCTGTCATTTTGAGTAGTAGAACACCCATACAAAAGAAGCAAGGTCTATCATTATACGTCTTTATGCAGATCAAGTCTTGATGATCAGTGGGACCCAACTATAATATTAGTTAGAAACCTGAGTGAGGGAGCAAAGTCAGATTCTACAGAAGGCCAAATATGTCAGGAACATGAATTTTAAAAAAAAATCTACCCAAGGTGTCAAATTGGTCACATTTGATTTTAGGCTTCCTTGAGTGCTAAGAGGAGTGAGAATGCTTCTCTGGGCCTCATGAGACAGCTTTGGGCCTTCCTTGCCATTTAATTGCCTTCCTCAGCATAATTGCATCCAGGACTTTCTCAACGTTTACTTCATTCAAAGGCTGCACTTTTTCGCTTAAGAATTCCTATTCCTGTCTGCCAGGTTTTGGAAGCTCAGCAAAGAATTTTATGGAATTTAAAATTTTAGCAAAGATTTATACCTCAGTTCGTGGGTGAGGTTGTTGACTTGCTCGCCGAGCTGGCTTGTTTTCGTTCAGACATTTCATCACCATGCTACGTAACATCATCAGTGAGGCCTCTGATGTAGTGATGTTGTTCTACTCCGCTTGGAATTTATACAGTCCAGTCCATTATGGTGAGTAGCGTCATTTCTGGTTTCGTTCTGAATGGGTTTATATACGGGGTCCAATTCTACATGTTTGTTGATTGCATTACGGGTTGAGAATCATGCCCCTAGGAATTCCCGTGCATGTCTATGTTTAGCTTGGGCTACTATAGTTACGTTATCCGAGTTAAAATGGTGGTCTTCATTGTCCGAGTGTACTGATATTAAGGAAAGTTCATCATGTCGTTTTGCTGCTAGCTGATGTTCATGTATTCTGATGGCTAGTTTCCTTCCTGTCTGTCCGATGTAATGTTTGTGGCAGTCGTTGCATGGTATTTTATAAACCACATTGGTTCTGCATGTTGTGGGAATGCGGTCTTTAATCCTTGCTTTTGTCGTAGGGTGGCTGCAGGCTTGTGTGCTACCATGATTCTTAGTGGTCTTAGGAGTCTTGTTGTCAGTTCTGATATGTTCTTGATGTAGGGCAGTGTGGCCAGTGTGTTAGGGCATACTGTGTCCTCTTGTTGTTGTCTATTTAATAGGCACCTGCGGATGAAATTGTGGGGATATCCGTTCATAGCGAATATTTTGTATAGGTGCTCTTCTCTTTCCTGCATAGTTCTGGAGTGTTGCAGTGAGTCATGGCCCGTTTAAATAATATCCTAATGCAGCTTTGTGGACGTTGTGGTGGTGGCTGTGGAAGTTGAGGATCGTGTCATTTTGCTGCTAGGTGATGTTCATGTATTCTGATGGCTAGTTTCCTTCCTGTGTGTCCGATGTAATGTTTGTGGCAATCGTTGCATGTTAATAACCATAATGGTCCGGACAGTATATATTCCAAGCAGAGTAGAACAACATTGCTACATCAGATGCCTCACTGATGGTGTTACCTAGCAAAATGTCTTATAGAAAACAAGCAAGCTCGGCAAGCAAGTCAACAATCTCAAGTTTATGGAATGTTGCCAGCTCTTAAGTTTAGATGGATATCGACATCCCTAAATTCCTTGAGTTTGCCACCATCTTTGGGGGTCATATGCACTCCAGTGCTTAAAACTGAAGGCCAAATATTTTTGTCAAATAATACATTGATTAATAGCAGCAATTCAAAGCAGTGATTTAAGAAAATTCATATTTTACAGAAAAGTATTTGAATAAACTGACAAATGAAAGGCATTTTTAAATAGTGTCACATAACTGGTTAGGTATGTTTTGGAAAGATCTTATAAGCAAGATTTCAACTTAGATCTGGCAAATTTACTTCATAGGGATTATTTTATTCATAGTTTCTGCTCTGTCACTGATATAAAATTATTAACTATCTGTGTACTTTTATCTCTCCTGCAGGCCTTACAGCTGCAGTATCCCTTGTGTCCTTGGCCTGGGCCTTGGCTTCCTATCAGAAAGCTCTTCGTGATTCCAGGAATGATAAAAAACCCATCAGCTACATGGCTGTTATCATTCAGTTCTGTTGGCATTTCTTCACTATTGCAGCCAGAGTTATCACCTTTGCCTTGTTTGCATCAGTTTTCCAGCTCTATTTTGGGATCTTCATTGTCTTGCATTGGTGCATCATGACTTTCTGGATTGTTCATTGTGAAACAGAGTTCTGCATAACCAAGTGGGAGGAGATTGTATTTGACATGGTTGTAGGAATAATTTATATTTTCAGTTGGTTCAATGTTAAAGAAGGAAGAACTCGGTGTCGACTTTTTATCTACTACTTTGTAATCCTCTTGGAAAACACTGCCTTGAGTGCACTGTGGTATTTGTACCGAGCACCTCAAATAACGGATGCTTTTGCCATACCAGCGCTTTGTGTTGTCTTTAGTAGTTTTTTAACTGGAATCGTTTTTATGTTGATGTACTATGCCTTTTTTCATCCAAATGGACCAAGGTTTGGCCAGTCACAAAGGTGTGCTTGCAAGGAGCCTGTGGCCACTTTCAATTTGCCTGCAGAGACAGCAGCAAGTGCTTTGAGGCCTGTGACCCAAAACAGGGAACAGAAATTCACAGAAAGGGATGGTAGCATGCCTGTTTTTCAGGTTAGATCTACTGCACCCTCTACGCCATCTTCTCGCACCCCAAGGATAGAAGAAACAGTGATCAAAATTGACCTTTTGAGAAACAAGTATCCAGCATGGGACAGACATGTTTTGGACAGAAGTCTACGAAAGGCTATCCTTGCTTTTGAATGGGCATCTTCTCCACCTCAACTTCAGTACAAGGATGAAGCCCTCATTGAAGAACGGTTGGAATATGAAACAACTCTGTAATAAGTTAACACATTGTTTTATTAAGAAAATCTGTTGCCAAACCAGACGTTGAAAGTAGTCATAGATTTTCAATGTGTGCTGCAAGAAGTGATATGGTAAACATATTCTTTATAAATCTGATTTTGATGCACACATTAATTTAAGTGCTGTCTTCAGCATTAATGTTTATGAATTTGGTGAGGCAGACAAATATTACTATGATTATCATTTTCTTATAACTTTAATAATATGGTGCTAATTCATCTGCCAATAAAATTTACCAAATTGGTCTTCTCTGAGCTGTCAAGAATTCAAAATACATTATTTGCTGGCAGTATGAACGTGCACATTTTCTAGTATCTAAGAATGCATAACATTTGCAAAATCTGTCTCTTCGATTTATGTAAGCAAGAGTTCAAATTGTCATTTTTTTAATATATTGTGAACTATAGTTGAAAGTAACTTTTTAAACGGATAATCGTGATATTGTGAACTAATTTTATGCAGATGTTGAAAACAATCTTGGCAGCTTTCCATTCCAGATTATATAATGGTGAGAACTGAAATGGATTTTAAATATCTAAATACGTGTATAAAGCTTAAGTAAAAGTATCTGTACCAAAACACAAGCCCGCACTTTGTGGCTGTTTAGTAATCTGATGGAGCATATAGCCTCGGATTTTTAATATCAAAAAAGGTTGTAATGATCTCAGTGTAGAAGTCAAGAGAAAGTTATGAATTTACTAAGTCAGTCAAGATCTAATTTAGTTTCAACCTCTACAAATTCAGACGCACACTATTAGTGCATTGGGTGAAACTTATCCAAGTAGAAAATAAGCACAGACTGCCAAACAGATTTCCAAATACTGGATACAGTTCTAGACAAACCCAGTTCTACTAACTGAATATGATACTTCCTTCAATATTAGAAGCTCTATTGGGCTACAAATCCAGACTGTAGTCATTACTTGTGCAGTCAGAAGGTGCACTGTATAAAAAGAATAATAATGGGGCAAAACAGTTTGCAGACTGTTGCAAGAGAGGTTTGGTAAAATAAATTCTACTTTGTTGAGTATACAATGGCATTGCATTCTGCGGCAGTATAATTGTATAGATCAATTGTGAGTGATTGGTTGCGACTGTGGTAGGGAGAAGCTTTAAAATACATTGCATTAGAAAAGGTTGATCTTGCTTGTCAGTAGATGCTATTTTTACTTATTGTATAATATTTAATTTTCCATTATTAATAGTTACTGATACACGTGCTTTTGTCTGAAGAATCTAAATTCAAAGCGAATATGCAAAGAATAGGCTAGTGAAATTGTTCTGTCTTTTCAAAAACATTGTAATTAAGAAGGTTTTTATAAAGGATAAAAACTTGTTTTGGGATTTTACTTTTTTGATTAACTGAACACTATGTATATTTTATATGTTAAAAGATGTTTTAATCAGTTAATTTCGTGCAAGATAAAATTCCTCCAATTTTCCATAATTTGCATCAATGTTCCAATTGTACACTATGCTATACATGTCAGCCATGGATATCTTAATGTGCAGATATTAAATGACCTCTATGCCAAATAGGTTATTACTTGTCAATCTGTACTTCTAGTCCTCTGGCAATATAGTAATTCTGAAGCAGAAACTTTGGTCAATATTTCAAATACATAGCATACTACAGACAGACTGACAGTTATCAGAAATTCATTCAGGATGATTGCAGTTCAGGGAAATTAACTGGGAGGAAAATGGTTCATATTGCACCTTTTGATTAATTGATATTTTCATCAATCAAACGTATATCTGATTTGTTGACTACATTGAGTAGTTTTACAATCTTTACACAAAGGTATAAATTGCAGCAAAAATCATTTATTCTTTGTCCTTAAATTCATTTTCAAATAAACAATTTATAAAATTACTAATTAGCAAATAAATGTTTGTTTGAATTTTTATTTATGAAGTTAATATAGAAGTATATTATTATGTCACTGGCCAGCGTTTACATTCTCTTGTTGTGAATATATGCTGAATTTCTGCCCAAGATAGCCTTGGTGAACCATAAAAAAGGCCTTTCACTGGACAGTGACTGCAATGTCTTACTTAATTAATCAACCACTCCAAGGAATTTTGCATTAAAGCCATGTTTTAAGGCACACATGTTTTAATGCCAAACACTAGTAACAAACAAAAAAGGGTGCTTAAAAGACTGAGGGTGTCAATCTTCCCTGAAATTCTGCACTTCTGTCATAATAGGAAAGCTTGTTGTTTAATTTAGAATCATAGAACCCCTACAGTGTGGAAATAGGCCATTCAGCCCATCGATTCCAGACCAAGCCTCTGAACAGCATGCCACACAGATCTACCCATTATCCTAACCTAGACACTATGGGCAATTTAGCATAACCAATCCACGTAACCCGCACATCGTTGGACTGTGGGAGGAAATCAGAGTACCCAGAGGAAACCCATGCAGACTCGGGAGAACGTGCAAACTCCACACAGACAAACTCCTGTACAGACTAGCAAAGCAGAATAATACAGCACCGAAGGAGGTCATTCAGCTCATCATACCTAGGCCAGCTGTAAAAGAGCTATGTAATTACTGTGATTCCCTGCTCTCTCCCTATAGGCATGAAAGTATTTTTACCATAATAATCATGGTCATTCTACTGGTGACAGATGGTATATGTTTCTGGGAATTTGACTCTTGAGTCCCAAAATGTTCACATTGCGGACTTCTCAAAAAAAAGCTACTGCCATATAGTATCCTGCAAAATTAGTCCATAATTAGTAGGTTTTCCTTCAATATTCTCTGTATGTGGTTTACTTGACTATTTATCCTGAAGACTTTGAGCATTAAGTTGTACGTTGTATTCTTTTCCAAGTCATCTTCTCTCATTATCAGGCCCTGACACTCTTTTGCTAACAATTTCCCTCAAAATTCACGACATTCTTATTACATTCTTATTTACACCTCAAGCTTTTTTTAAATCTTCAGTTCTCTTGATGGAAAGGTGGAATTAATACACTTCAGTCTCTAGTATTATATTCAATGGAGGAATGGAAGTTTTATTTCTATTTATTATTCCCCAGTTGCCTTAGCTTTATTGAAGAAGGGCAAAAATAATGCAGGAATGCCAGCTGGTCAAGTTATGGGAAAAACATTTGAATCTAGCTAAATACCATTATTTGCTAGCGGAGTAATGCTACCTCCAATCATTGGTGGGGAAAGGAATAAAAGCCACCTAATGCAGTGGGTTAAATTGAATAGTTGCTTAAGGAAAACAGACACAAGTTCCATTATATTGGAATATGCAGCCACTTTCGCACATGCCTATTTTCTAATGCTATTTCCATAGACCAAGGATACTCCCCCATATGAATGGCTGATTGGAACTGAAACTATAACAATATAATGTCCTATGTTACATGTTTAATTATTTTTGCTCCAATTGTTATTGTTAATATTCTAACCTGTACAAAATGCATTCCCAAGATCTTGAGGCATGAGAAACAAAGGCAAGAGTTATTTTTAGTAGCCGGTAGCTAGATTGGCAGGATTTCCAAAAACTTTAGCATTGAACATCTGTGGAAATCTGCTAGATTGTCTAATGTTACTGTTGTCAAATATCTGTGGAAACCTCATGGAAATAATGTAGAACCCATTTATTTCTGATTCAATTTTGTTTTGATTTCTTTTTCTTTGCCCGGTAGCTTTACATTTTTTTTCATTACTTCCTACAAATTAGTTACCATTTTCCCTACTTGTCCATATGGAAGCTGAATAGAACATAGGCACTGCTGAATAGATTTCAGAAGAAAACCTCAAGCTAACTACAACAGAGTTTGGGATTAATTTCATATGGGAAACTTCCTAACTTCCAAATTTGGTTATTGTATTAAAAGTCCTCCTCTGTTTAGCAACTCACTTAGCACCATGCAAACTAAATCATGAAAGGAAGTTCCAGACTCTCCAAAAACAGTTCATACACACAGATAAACTCTAGAGCCAACATAAATTCACTGTGAACATGTACTGTTTGTGGGAATGCGTAGAGTTTTTATGTAATTGCTTTTTCTTGGAACCAATGTGCGAAGTATGAACCCTTTACACCATCGAGTACTTTCCTAGGTATTAACTAAATGCCAGAAGTGGGGAGCAACAGTGTGTTAATGAGGACTGAATCCTGAAACAAACCTTTAAATGCAACATCTCTTGTGTGGTTGCATTAACAACATGACAGAACCTCCTACTTTGCCACATCTGCAACCATTGATGGGGCTGACATTCATGTCTCATGCATGCAATGGTTTAATTAGTACTTAAAGCTCTAGCTATCTCTGTGAACATACATGTTGCAGCTCTCCTTGAAACAACTTTTCATTGCTTGCAAGAAGACTTCCCCTCAGCCAAACCTCCTAAACTCCAGACCAATGTAAGTACCTAGCCAGCTGGCTTGAGAAGTGGAAATATTGTGGATGGAGGTAGGTTTCATGACTGCCAAGTGATTTCTCCAACACTTAAACTCAGGTCAGAAACTTGCCTCCAAGTGTGCTGACTTCAGAAGTCATCAGTACCAATGTTGTTGGGTGGGTGACATTCTGGATTGTTACACTTCTATTGGGTATCATGACTGATCACAAAATCTGAGAAAGTAGTTTCTTAATATCTCTTGTAGATTTAATCTATGATTATCACCACCTACATTTTTGTTTGTTTGACTTCTATACATTATTTGCATACCAACAAGCTCTGCTAACTCCACTGAAATCAAATCAAATTTTTATACCTTCACTATTGTTAAAACTATAGAACCAGTCTTAGCCCATTTCACTCAGTAGATTCAGATTGGCTCCTTATTTAAGTGAAAAGTAAGTTTGCAAGGTTTATAAAATGGTGGTCATTCCAATCCTGCCACTTCCTCACAGCACTTGTTACACTAACATACTCCCATACCTGAAAAGTTGTAACTTCATCTTTGCCAAGCACTTGTTTTTTCCTTCCAAGTTATTTGATTATTTTTCCTATAATTGTGGAGGCTCCTTTGCAAGATCTCCCATATTGCGCAACTAGACAGAAAAAAGCCTAGATGCTAATCTTTTTTTGAAAAATTCTCTCATGGGATTTTGGTATTGCCGACTAGCAGCATTTATTGCCCATCCCTAGTTGCCATTCAGAAAGTGATGGTGAGCTGCCTTCTTGACCTGTTACAGTCCATGTACTATAGGTAGACCTACAGTAGGCCATTATAGAGGGAATTCCACGATTTTGACCCAGCAACAGTGAAGGAATTGTGACATATTTCTAAGTAGGATGGTGAATGACTTGGAGGTGATCTTGCTACTCATGGTTAATGTACCTGCATGTACCTGCTACCCTTGGCATCCTAATTGGAAGTGATCATAAGTTTGGAAGGTGCTGTCAAAGGATCTTTGGTGAATTTTGCAATGCACCTTGTAGATTATAAACACTGCTGCTACTGAATGTTGGAAATGGAGGGAGTGGAGGCTTGTGGATATGGTGCCAATCAAGCAGGCTCCTTCGTGCTGGAAATTGTCATGTTGTTGGAGCTGAAATCATCCAGACAAATAGAGGGTATTCTATCACACCCTTGACTTGTGCTTTGTAAAGGATGGCTGGGCTTTGGGGAGTCAGGAGGTGATTTACTCACTGCAGTATTCTGAGCCTCTGAACTGGTCTTGTTGCCACTGTACTTATATGGTCAATGGTAACCCCCAGGATGTTGATATTGGGGGATTCAGTGATGGTCATTGCCTGACCTTTGTGTGGTGTGAATGTTACATGCCAATTGTCTGCCCAGCCCTGTAAATTGCTCAGGCCAGGTTGGTGGGGGACTTTCATCTTGCAGATGTTCAGGGTGAGACCCATGCTCTCATATGCCTCTCTATGGTTGCCGACAATGGTCTGGAGTACATCCTCTGAGATTGCACATATGCAAGTATCATCTGTGTACTCCAGCTCGATGACACTGGTTGGGGTGACTTTGGTTTTGGCTTGAAAGCAGCACAGGTTGAAAAATTTCCCGCAGGTTCCATTAGTTAGCTCCACTCCAGTGAGGAGTTTGTCAGCAGTGAGGTAAAGCATTACATTGAGGTAGATTGAGACCACTGTTAGGGCAACAATGCAGTCTGCTTGACACTAGCCCAAATGGGGAATGAATCAGTAGTGGAGCCTTTTGTCATTACCACAACTTACATGTCATTGTGGAGCAGATGAAGGATGGTTACAAACTTCATAGTGCAACCAAAGCAGAGAAGAACTCTCTATAAGGCTTCCCAATTAATGGTATCAAAGCTTTTGTAAGTTCAAAGAAGGCCATATACAGGGGTAAGTTCTCTTTTCTGCATTTCTCCTACAGTTGTCATGCTGCATGACCAACATGAGAATCCCCAAGCAGGTGCTCTGCTCCCAGCTTCAAAACGACAGGGAAGCTCCAGGGACAGAGGAAACACTTCAGTTTTCCTTTAAGGCCTCACTGGTGAAGTGCAACATTCCCACAGACACCTGGGAATCACTGGCCCAAGATGCCCAAAGTGGAGGAGGAGCATCCAGGAAGGTGTCGAGCACCTCGAGACTTGCAGTCAGGAAAAAGCGGAAGTGAAGCGAAAATAGCGAAAGGAGCACACTGCCATGTTAATGCCCCACCCATCCCTTCCTGTGACCACTTTCTGCCCTAAGTGTAACAGCCTACGGAGTCGCAATAGTCTGTGCAGCCACCTACGGACTCACCCTGAAAGTGGAAGAGAGATATCTCGTCTGTGAGGGACTGCCGATGAATGAATGAATATTACCTAGATCTTGTTGCATTTGAACATGGACTGCTTCAGTATATGAGGAGTCATGAATAGTGCTGAACATTGTACAATCCTTATTTTGGACTTTATGGTGGAGGGAAGGGCGCCGATGAAGTAGCAGAAGATGGTTGGGCCTAGGACACTAACCCTGATGAACTCTTGTAGAGATGTCCTGGAGCTAAGATGACTGATCTCTAACAATCACAACCATCTTTCGATATGCCAGGTATGACTCCAATCTGTAGAGAGTTTACTCCCCATATCCCATTGATACCAGTTTTGCTAAGGTTCCATCATGCCATGCTCTGTCAAATGCAAATTTGATACCAAGGGCTGTCACTCTCAGTTCACCTCTGGAATTCAATTCTTTTGACAATGTTTGAATCAAGGCTGTAATAAGGTCAGGACCTGTGAGGTCTAAAAAAAAAACAGAAGTTGCTGAAAAAGCTCAGCAGGTCTGGCAGCATCTGTGAAGAAGGCATCAGAGACTTCAGTAACCCATCCTCAGAGTTCTGTACATGTTCTGAGGAAGGGAGACTGGAACTGAAACATTAATTCTGATTTTTCTTCATAGATGCTGCCAGACCTGCTGAGTTTTCCAATGATCTTCTGTTTTTGTTCCTGATTTACAGCATCCGCAGTTCTTTCGGTTTTTATTTAGCTGTGTGGTCTAGGCAGAACCCAAACTGGGCATCAGTGAGCCCAGTTGCTAAATAGATGTTGCTTGTTATAGTGCTTTTGATAACACCTTCCAACACTTTATTGATGATTGAGAGGAGACTGGTTGGGTTGGATTTGTCCTGCTTTTTGTATGCAGGACATACCTGGACAATTTTTCAAATTGTCAGATGATTGCCAATCTTGTAGCACTGGAACAGTTTGGCAAAGGATGTAGCAAATTCTGGAACACAATGCTTCAGCACAATTGCTACAATGATGTAAGGGTCAATAGCCTTTGCAATATCTAGTGCCGCCAACATTTCTTGCTATCATGTAAACTAAATCAAATTGGCTCAAGTCTGGAATTTGTGATAACAAGGTGCAGAGCTGGATGAACACAGCAGGCCAAGGAGCATCAGAGGAGCAGGAAAGCTGACGTTTCGGGTCTGGACCCTTCTTCAGAAAAAGCTGCTTGGCCTGCTGTGTTCATCCAGCTCTACACCTTGTTATCTCAGATTCTCCAGCATCAGCAGTTCCTACTATCTCTGAATGGAATTTGTGATGCTGTGGATCACTGGAGGAGGTCAAGATGGATCATCCACTTGGTACTTTTGGCTAAAGATTGTTGCGTTTGATTCTGCCTTTAATTTTGCACCAAGGTATTGGTTCTTCCATCATTGTGCATGGGATTACTTTTAGAACCACTTTATACAGTGAGGTGTCCAAGTATCTACCACCATCGTGGCAGTACTGGAGAGCTTAGATCTGATCCTTTGATTATGGGATTGCTTAGCTTTTTCTATGAAAAGCTGCTTATGCTATTTGGCATGCAAGTAACTTGCAAGTAATTATTTGGCAGCAAGTAGCTGTTTGGTAGCTTCAGGAGGTTGACACCTTATTTCTAGGCATGCCTACTGCTGCTTCTGGCAATTATAACAGAGTAGAATCTCTGTTCACCTGAGTCTAAAACCTGAGATCTTATTCACATTCTCACAAAGGACTCACTCTAAAGCAGGAGAGGTACGTACATAGAACATGCCAGCTAGAAACTACCAGCTAGAATGTCTGTATGAAATCATGCTACTCTAACAGCTAAGAGTAGACTCAATGTGACTATTTACCAGCATAACTTAAGCTTCATCAAAGAGGTCGATTTATTTAGGTCTTAAAATAGATGCACAAAATTTGGCCCTTGGGTCCTTCTGTTTTCTGGTGCAGCAAGATTCTGGAACTGATCACTCATTCCAAATAATGATTTGAAGTCTCTTAAGGGGGAGGTGATGGCCTAGTGGTATTATCGCTGGACTGTTACTCCAGAGACCCAGATAATGTTCTGGGGACCTGGGTTCAAAGCCCACCATGGCAGATGGTGGAATTTGAATTCAATAAATATCTGGAATTAAGAATCTAATGATGACCATGAATCCATTGTCAATTGTCAGGGAAAACCCATCTGGTTCACTCATGTCCTTCAGGGAAGGAAACTGCCATCCTTACCTGGTCTGGCCTCCATGTGACTTCAGACCACATCAATGTGGTTGACTCTGAATTGCCCTCTGGGCAATTAGGGATGGGCAATAAATGCTGCCTAGCTAGTGATGCCCACATCCCTTGAATGGATTTTTAAAAAAAGTCCCAGTGGGGAAAACAGCTGCTCTCATGCTTATGTGTGAGGGTTTTTAGAGGGCTAGCCCTGGAATCTTGCAAGGAAGATCTACCTAAAAGCCCTCCATGTTACAATTCTGCACATGGATATTCCTTGATCTCTCCACTTGGCTTTTGACCTCTTTAGGATTTCAGGGTGCTGATCTTCTGACAGGATAATGAAAGTCAGGAATGAATCACCAATTTCTTCTCTGTATCACAACCTTTCCTTTACTTTTTCATGGTTAGAAAACCTGCAAATATTTGTGTGATGCACCCTTGGAGCTCCAAATATGAAACCTTTCACATTTTCTCCCTCGTCTTATCTTGCTTCCCTATGTTTTATACCCTGGTTACACTTTAGCAGACATTATTAGCCTTGTCTTTTTGATTGGTTTCTCAAACAAAAATCTTTGCTATTACCAATCCAATGGCTACCATTCATGTGCAACAACACAGATTCACCAGTAAGACCTGTTCTGCAGCTTGTATTTACTGTCATATGTCCATAAAGCAAAGCCAATAGGATATATAAGGAGGTTTGTATAAAATCAAAAATTTCAAAAAAATTAAAGACTTTATAGTCTTCCTAAACTAAAACTTGCAATCTGTTTCATTAACCAAATTGTTATGATGGGGAATGGCCAAACCCTTCTGATAATTAAGCTAAAACTCAAGCCCCAATCTGTTATGACAGGAATAGGGGTTCCCCTCTAATAATTACTCCCTAAACATCCAAAGAAGCTCATCTTTCCACTCATTATATATTAAAAGAGTGGTTAAAAGAAAGAAAATCCCTGATCTCCACTTTACAAGTAACAGGAAATAATTTATTTATTCAACCCAACAATGAACAAATTAACAAAATTACTAACAAACTGACAATTCCCCCCAAACCACTAACTACTCCCTAACTGGTTTAAATTCTACTGGAATGTGTTAAAATAAAGACAAGTCCCACTAATATAAACACAATTAATAAGAAGCAATAAATTATAACTTAATCTCTCCAAGTTCGCACAGACTGTCTTCTGGAATATTCTGTCATCTCCGCTCTCTTCACAAATGCCTTTCTTCCATTAGTTCTGCTGTCAGGAATGTTTTATCTCTATAATTTCTTCAATGAGGACATTGAGCTAAAATACTGTGGTACCTTTGATTAATTAAATGGGCTTTCTCGGAGAGCTGAACAGTGCTAACTCTGGCAGGTGGTGGATGGCTGTCCCCAATTTTCCAAATGCCCTCGTGCTATATACCTGTAATGACATAATCAAATTCTTATAATATGATTGGCTTCAGGTTGTCAACACCATCAGATTTAAATTCATTTGGCTTTCTGTATCTAGGTGCTTTGTTTAAATTAATTGAATTCAAACTCGTGGTCACAACATCAAAACAAGACTCCTGTTTTGCTGCTACCTGTAAGGCTTTTTTGATAAACTTGTTTCACTTTTTGAGGTTCTCTGTACTAGCAACTTCACCTGCTGCTCACAGACATATTTTTTTTTAAAATTTCTAAGTACAGTCAAAGCACAAATCTCTTCAAGGAATCACACAGTTTAACTTCCTGCCTTCCATTTCACAATAACTCTACCCAACCTTGTAACAAAATAACATACCATTATTTATCTGAAACATGCATAGTGTGTTGTCCCCGCATAAATTTAAATTATATAATTGTGGTAGTAAGGGCAAAGTATTCTCTGAACATAGCCATAGACAGCAACAACTTCAGATTGGCCATGTTAATGCTGAGATTTTGTCACATGAGCTGGAATAGTTAAAAATATTGTGAATTCTACGTTAGCTGTTACTTTATGTCATTGGATTTTTCTAGAGTTTTTTTCAAAACCCCTTTTATATTATAACCAAAATTTGCTTCTGAATAAGAAGAAACCTTGTGCCCAATATTCTACCTAGATCCATACCACTGTACAAAACAGGAACAGGTGTATGTCATTCAGTCCTCAAGCCTGCTCCACCATTCAATAGGGTCATGGCTGATCAGACAATCCTCACATCTACTTTCCTACCATTTCCCATAACCCTTGATTTGCCTACTGATCAACAATCTATCCACCTTAGTCTTAAATATACACAAGGACTCTGCTCCCACAGCTCTTTGTGGTAAGGAGTTCCAAAAACTCACAACTCTCTGAGAGAAGAAATTCTTCCTCATCTCAGTCTTAAACTGCTGCTTCTTTATTCTGAGACTGTGCCCCTTGGCTCGAGACTCTCCCATAATGGGAAACACCCAGTCAGCATGTTTTAAACAGATCACCTCTCATTCTTCTAACCTCCAGTGACTAGAGTTCCAACCTGTTTAACCTTTGATCATAACAGAATTTCTCCATACTAGGGATCATACCAGTGAACCTTCTCTGAATTCTCTGCAATGAAATTATACCTTTCCTTAGGGTACCAAAACTGCTAACAGTACTCAAAATGTGGTCTCATCAGCACCTTGTACTGTTGCTCTAAGATTTCCCTACTCTTATACTCCAATCCCTCTGAAATAAGGGCCAAAATTCCATTAGCCTTCCTGTTTACCTGCTGCACCTGTGTGCTAGCTTTCTGTGTTTCATGCACAAATACCTCCAAGTCCCTTTTTATTGCAGCTTTCTATAGTTTTTCTCCATTTAGGTAATACTCAGCCCTTTTGTTCTCTCTTCCAAAATGAACAGCTTTACTTTTTTTTCCATACTATACTCATTTGCCAACTTTTTACCCACTTACTTAGCCTATCAGTATCTTTGTATAAGCTGTTTGTATCGCTTCACATTTTCCCATGTTTACGTGGATTTCCACTGGGTGCTCCAGTTTCCTCTGACAGTCCACAGATATGCAGGTTAGATGGATTGGCTTTGGTAAATGTGGGAATCTGGCAGGGAGGGTGGGGATCTATGCCTGGGTGGGATGCTCTCGGAGAGTAGGTGCAGACTCAATGGGCCGAATAGCCTCTTTCAGCATTGTAGGGATTCTACGATTCTATAATGTTTTGTCAAGGAATGCCTTCTGGAAGTCCAAATACAACACAGCTACTGGTTTCCCTCTGTCCACTCTGGTTGAGACTTCCTCAAAACACTTAAATAAATTAGTCAGACATGATTTTTCTTTCATGAAGCCATACTGGTTCTGCTTGATTAGATCATGATTTTCCATATGTTCTATTACTTCCTTAATGATTGATTCCAATACATTTCCAACAATAGAAGTTAGACAAATTGACCTATAGTTACCTTTTGCCTCTCTCACTTTTTGGAGTGTCACATTAGCAGTTTTCCAATCATCTGGTATTTCTCTAGAATCCAAGGAATTTTGGAAAATTACACCCAATACATCCACTATCTCTGTAGCTATGTTGTTTAGGATCCTAACACTATTTCTTTTGTGATGGTGATGATACTTAATTCCCCTGTACTCTTTAGTATTAATGGAACACTCAAAATAGCTTCCTCCATAAAGGCTGATGCAAAATATCTGTTTAACACTTTTGCCATTTCCTTGTTCCCCAAAAAAGTCTCCCCAGATTCATTTTCTAAAGGGCCTGTATTCGCTTTGAACTCTCTCTTCCTTTTTATATATTTAAAGAAACTCTTATTGTCAATTTCTATATTCCTGTCTTGTTTGCCCTCATGGTTTATTTTCTCTGGCTTTATTATCTTTTGCTGGATTCTGAATTTATCCCAGTCTTTGGGGCTATTACTAACTTTGGCCTCCTTATATTCATTTACTTTTAACTTATTACTGTCCTTAATTTCCTTGGTTAACCATGGTTGGTTATCCCTCTCTTTCTTCCATACTGAGATATATTTTCACCGAGAATCATGAATTACCTCTTTAAATGTCTACCACTGCTTGCTACTATTCTTGTTCCTCTATCTTCCCAGTCACTTTAACTAACTCTATCCTCACCTCTTTGTCAATTTTTTAAATTTAAGTTAAACACAATAGTTTCTCACCCAAGTGTCTAACTCTTAAACTGAATGTTAAATTTTATCATGTTAAGATCACAACTTCCCAGAGGATCTCTTACTCAAGTTACCTTATTTATTCAAAATTCTAACTTGTAGAAAGTGATAAAGAATTCGGTGGGTGAAGGAAGAGAAGATTTTCTTCTCATCTCTTCCCTAAGGGGAAGTTTGAGGATTTATGGATGCCCAAGGAAAATCCTTCCAATGCATAATTGAATTTGTTAAGTGAATGCCATGTCTGTGTACAGGCTTCCCAAATGCCCCAACGTGCCTGAAAAGAAAGGTCATCAATTCTGGGGGAAAGTATCATAATGACACTGTAACATTCTGGATCTGTTCCTAATTTGTACTGTTTATGCATTCACCTCAAACAGGTGAATCATCCTGTAAAATTCTAGCATCCCCTCAGAATGGTCGTTGACTTTATTGATTTTTGTATTCCAATTGCATCTATTTTCTGTCAGGCCCTCAAGGTCTGGAATTACTTCAATGAACCTCTCTAACTTCAATCTTCATCTCCACCCACTTCAAAACCACCATTAAAATCCATTTCCATAGGAAGCGTTCCATCATGCCTCATAATATTTTGCTCTTTGGTTCAGCATTAATTGTTTTTGTTGTACTTCTATGGGCATTTTTCCATGTCTAAGGATCTATATAAATGCAAGTTATTACTGTTGTTACTGCACACATTCCACCAATGAAGAACTCATGTACCTAAAGTAATAAGCTTATTTCCAGATCTATTTTTTGTTTAATCTTGTTCAAATAATAAGCTTAAAATACTGGGTCACAATACCTCCCCTACTAACTAATTAGGCTTAGGACTTTTCTTAGGACTCAGAATCCCAATATAAGACTGAAATTACACAGGTATTCTCTTATTGACTGCCTGCAGCATTAGAACAAAGAACAAAGAAAACTACAGTACAGGAACAGGCCCTTCAGCCCTCCAAGCCTGCACCAACATGCTGCCCATCACAATTAATACCCCCTAACCCTTCCGGGGACTGTATCCCTCCATTCCCATCCTATTCATATATTTGTCAAGACGGCCTTTAAAAGTCACTATAGTATCTGCTTCCACTACCTCCCCCGGCAGCGGGTTCCAGGCACCCACTACCGTCTGTGTAAAAAAACTTGTCTTTCAATTAATGATAGTGATACACTCTTGATTCTACGATCCCAATTAGACGGCTAGCAATTCTGACATCCTAATAGTCTACCAGAAAAGCTGACTGTTGTGGGGCAAGCAGAAGACCTGGAAGGTGCCCTTGAAATGCTTAATAAATATTAAAATTTAAGGGACTGAGACGGTAGATTCCACTGTTCCAAGGGAAAGCCCCTCCTGGGAGATATTTGGGGTCACAGGGCTGCTTTTCATGCCTGCTGCCCTTCCTTCAATGTGGAGCATCTTGGTCCCAAAAAGCTGAATCTTCTCTGGCAGTGAATGACATGGGCATTGACAAAACAGTTAGAAAATTGCATGAAATCAGCAATAATCAGATTCCTAATATCGATAGCAAAATATCTAATTTTCCAACCATGACTCAAGGTGGTCACCAGTGAATAGCAAGAGGCCTTTTTACAAGCACTGACATCCTCATTTACATTATCTCACCTCAGTGAATATAACTTACTATTCTTCAACCCACCAGAGAGAAACTTGACAGAGACATTTTCTGACAAGAGATTGAGAGCAGTAATCTAGCAATTTCAGCTTGCTGCTTCCTCGTCTAGATCAGCATCTTTGACAACGTCTCACCCATGCATCAGAGCACACTCCATGTGCAGCAATCACCATCACCTTCACGTGTCCATTAGCAATGTTTCCACGAATATCACCAC
>NC_063335.1:61413586-61481381 GCF_021869965.1 Rhincodon typus | reverse complement strand
ATCCAGCTCTACACCTTGTTATCTCAGATTCTCCAGCATCTGCAGTTTCTACTATCTCTAAATGAATGAGCTGCTTTGATTTGTGCAGATTCAATTTTGCATACTGACTTCAGAATACAATTTTATTATTTACTAACTGCGTTTGAATTCTCAAAATTTTTCAAGTATTAGGTGTGCTAATGAGTCACATTTAATTTGCATTTTGAATGAATGTGCCAGCAGGTTTGTTCTCTGTAAAAAATACTGCAATCATTTTTTTCAATTCACTGATAAAATATTAATAAATCCACTTTGATATTTGATTGTAAGACTGTCATTACAATTTGCATGCTTGTTTTTTAGTGCTTACCACTGTCATAATGGAAACTAAGTCATGTTGAACATGTAACTTCATAGTCCTTTAAGTTAAGTTACATTTGTTTTTCCAATTCATTGGACGTTGTAGCAATTTTTATATCTAAATTTATCTTCAATTCCAGTTCAACGTGACCTAATGGAATTAGAATGTTTCGATTTTACTACTCCTGCACAGACAATACTACTACATCTGTGAAGCTGCTATTTTCGATCTCGTGATAATGTAATTTGGTGATATTTGACAACAAAAAACAGGGATATGGAAAAAGAAATTCAGTGGGAAATGTCAACAGGAGTTTTGACTGTCAGAAATCCATATTGGATATTTGAGTATACAATTACCCTAAGAATTACCCTGAATTACCCTGTTTGACTAGCAAATTTTCAATATGTAGTCCCACTGGGCAAACTTCTCCAAGTGTAGTGTGGACTCAAAGGTATTCCCAGTTTCTTTCCACTTTATTTGTTTTACCATGAAAGAACTCACTGAATGCATTTAAAGTGAAGTCACAATATAATTGTTTTAAATTACAAACCACTGTCCTTTTCTTTAATGCTCAGTTGATTTGTTTCTCCCTTCTGTGATCTACAGTTTTAATAGGAGTCTGCAGAAAATCTAAGAAACACAGGCAAGCAGCAGGAGAGCTAAACTGACCTCAGTATCTGTGGGCTCAGAAGAAAATAAAATCACCAAGAACTAACACTCCTACTTGCTGTTCCTAGAAAGTGCATACACATACACATGACGTAAAAATGGGATCAGCTTCAGCTGGGTGCTCCCACAGATCAAAAAGGCTGCTGACACTCAATGAAGTTGACACATGACTTCCTTTTCTGGAAACCCCTAGCTCAGAAGAGGTCAGCAGTTCAGGCAGCAGGGGAAAAATTTAAAATTTAAAAACTTTTAAAAAATACTCTAACATAAATTGACTCTCTAAGAATGACAATTTATACTTCCCTACAAAGCATTAGTAGAGACATTTAGGTTCGCATCTGTTTATATACTGTTGACAAATCATGGTTTGCATTATCATTGCCAACTTCAGTAAAGGAGTGGCAGCTATATAAAAAAAAAATTTTCATTATAAGCAATTAAGTTTTAATAAACAAAAGTAATGTTATAATGGGAACAGTCAAAATAAATAGTAGAGTACTGACTGTCTTTTGTGTAAAATGCTTTTTCATGTAAAAATGTTAATGAAGAATTTTGTGATACTAAACAGTTTTGAAATGGTTGAACTGGTAGCTAATTATGTCCATGGCTGTACTTCAACTTAACCTCTATATTGTCTGATAAATTAGTGATGTGCTATGAATGTAAATATTATGCATGATAGAGTCATGCTGTTTTGTTTTATTTGCACAATGGGTTTCGTGCCTTTTCATTTTACATGGTGCATTGTATATCACTTGTAAATATGCATCTTTAAGTTTTCAGAGTCTTAGCTTCGTATAACTATGTAGTTTTCACCTTGAAGGTTAATTCCATACCAGCAATGCAAAATAGTAAAACTGAAGAGTTTTTAGAAATAATTTCCCCTTTATTGACATGCTATGGTAGAGATATGCTTTCATTTCTTTTTCCTGTCAAAGATTTTGCCACCAAAATAATAAGACCTCCTTTAATATCGTTATAACCCAATAACTATACATGTATTGCATAACTTGAGGAAATTGAATATATTGTATAACATGAAGTCAAGTCATTTTGGAAGGTAACAAACACAAAAGTGCTAAAAGACATTCATCATTCAAAAATTTTAATCCGTGCAATTTCATTCCAGAGACTTGTATTGGTAGTGAAACATTTGCTTTGCATGTATTTTTTTTATTGCAGCTGCTGTGATTAGTTTATTTTGAAAATTTTCCCATTATAAGAATCTGATTGTGTGTTAACAAATTGTTAACAAGATGGAACTTGCATTGCCTTCTCCTTTTCAATTGCTCTAAATCCTAATCAAATCAGTCAGCGAATTGTGTAACTAAATGTAGGTGGATGGGTTTTCTAATCAAAAGCATTAGAAGTTCCTGAATTCAAATAAAAAGAGCGCTGGAAATATTCAGCAGGTCTGGCATCATCTGTAGAGAGAGAAACAACATTAACATTTTGAGTTTTCTTCAGAGTAAGAAGGGATTAATTTATGCTGAGTAATGTATACTCTGTCAGAACTGAAATCTACACTGTATTTTGTGACTATGTCAAGTTATGGAGTACTTTAGAAACCAGAGTACACAATTGTCCCACAAGTCCCACACATGGACATTCGTATGCAGAGTTTGGATTTTCTAGGCTGAATGTGATATAGAATGTAACGTACTTCAGTACAGCTGCCCCATACCATGATATGGAGTTGCCAGTTTTGGACTGGGGTGAACAAAATCAGAAGTCATATGACATCAGATTATAGTCCAGTAGGTTTATTTTCAACCATAAGCTTTTGGAGCACTTTGGATCAGTGGTCTGAAAGCTTGGGATTTTAAAATGACCTGTTAGACTATAACCTGGTGTTGTGAGACTTCTGACTTCATGTTTGCCATGTACTGGCGTGGAAGCAAAATCTGTAATTCAGTTGCATTCTTAAAAAAGCAAAGTTCATTGTTTAAAATCAGAAGGTCAAAACATCTTTAGAAACATATAGAAGTATAGAAATTAACAGCAGGTGTAGGTCATTCAGCCCAACAAGCCTGCTCTGCCATTCAATACGATAATAACTGATCCTCTAACGTTTATTTATTATTATAAATAAGTCTATAATTTTCAGCTGCTATACTACGAATGATAGTCTTCTCCTAATGTTTCAGTTATCAAATTATTTTGAAAACCTTTGAGCCTTAAATGCATATTAGTCATGTTTATTACTAAGTTAGACTATAAATGAAAATAATATACCAGAGATATTGTTGTGATTAATATTATATTATTAGTTATATTAAGGTTTATTCTTTATCATTTTCAGATTTCAATTATATAATAGATTTATAAAATATGACTTCAAATGTAGATTTCATCTGAAACATGATGTTGAAATCATATTTTTCTAATCCTGTAACACTTTTGGCTATAAGCTGTTCATTGCATAGTTTAGTTTTCAACAAATTTTTAGATATCATTGTAAGTTCCAGTGCTACGATTCCAAGGCCAAACTATTCCCTCCAAAAGAGTCATAGAGCTGTACAGCATGGAAACAGACCTTTTAGTACAACTCATCCATGCCAACCAGATATCCTACATTAATCTAGTCCCATTGGCAAGCATATGGCCATATCCCTCTAAACCCCTCTTATTCATGTACCCATCCAGTTGCCTTTTAAAAGCTGTAATTGTACAGCCTCCACCACTTCCTCCGCCAGTTCATTCCATACGCTCACCATCTCTGTGTGAAAAAGTTGCTCCTTAGGTCTCTTTAAAATTTTTCCCTTCTCACCTTACAACTATGCTGTCTAGTTTTGGACTCCCCTGCCCTGGGGAAAAGTAATTGGCTATTTAGCCTATCCATGCCCTTCATGATTTTAAAAACTTGTATAAGGCCACCCCTCAGCCTCTGGCACTCCAGGGAAAATAGCCCCAGCCTATTCAGCCTCTCCCAATAGCTCAGACTCTCCAAACCTGGCAAGATCCTTGTAAGTCTTTTCTGAACACCTTCAAGTTTCACAACATCCTTCCTATATCAGGGAGACGAGAACTGAATGCAATATTCCAAATCTGGCCCAACAAATATGCAGTACAGCTGCAACATGACCTCCCAACTCCTATATTCAAAGCACTTTAAAGGTAAGCATAAAAGGTAAGCATAATAAGTGCTTTCTTCACTATCCCATCTACCTGCAACTCCACTTTCAAGGAACTATGAACTTGCACTCCAAGGTCTCTTTGTTCAGCAACTCTCCCATTGACTTTACCATTAAGTGTATAAGTCTTTCCCTGATTTGCCTTTCCAAAATTAGGGGATGTATCTACGTGAGAAACATTTTTAGTATTTTTTACAATTTCTTTATACATGCAGTATGTATAAAACATTGCCTCATTTGTGCAAAGTAGTGTCAAGATGAAATGCTGCAAGGCTAGCTTACATTTTCACCTCCAAAAAAAGGCTTACCAAGCATCTTCTCATGAAGATGGTGCCTTATTGCTACGAATCTACACTAATACTGATAATAGGAGTAGAATTACTTCACTTTAAAATGAAAAATACAAACTTGGAAAATAAATCTAAAATAAACATACATTTTCTTGTGCTAAAATGATACAAGTCAATGTTCATTTGACCAGTATCAAAATTGAGGAAACATATAATGAGCAATATCAGAGGAAGGAAGGAAACGTAATGTGTACAGAATGCTGAATTATTTTTGTTTAAATTTGAGAAAACTGGCAGTTAGGCAAGGCCTATAGATTGGTTACCACCAATGATGCAAAGACCAGAATAGGTAATTACTTGATTTCAAGATTTGGTTCAAAAAGCCTGTAAATGATAAGAATAAAAAGATACCGTCTACAGTCTTACATATAGTTTCATCTGAATGAATTTTTATACAGACACAATTGCTGATTTCCCAAGAGCTTGCACTTGTGGAGTCAAGATCTTGTCTCTTCGTCTTAAGATGAAGCTGACTTGACAGCGACTTGTTGGAAGGAGACTCATAAAAAATGTAAAAGTTCAGTCTCAATTTTAAACTCATACATTCAATCCTTATTTTATATTTCAATTATAAATTATGATGTCTATATAAATGAAAGAAACTACCTATGTAACCTTATTATGATTTGATCACATCTTTCATCATTTGTGACACTTGCAGCAGCTTCCATTATCAATGTAGACATAGGATGTATAGAAATAATAAACATATGTACGGCTTTAAAATGTGGATTGAATTGTGTTCATAGTTGCTAGTTAAAAATCCTCATTCTCTATAAATCTGTTGCACATGAAGAGCACACTTGTTCTTAACTCCCCATGCAGTGTCACAGGAGATTGATAAACACCTAAGTAAATTATCCAGTATTCATTGGTATACAAAATGGAACCTGTATTTTTGACTTCAAACTTTACTTGCTATATGTAAAGGCATTGGTTAAAAACAAACTTTGATTCTGAAAACATTAGATAATTAATATTGTTATTTCTCACACAAACTAAACTCAAGGTGAATGTGCTATGTAAATCCTATAGCGATATATCGTACATTTAACCTACCTCAACTGGTACATACATATAAGTATGGAGATTTGTTTTATGATTATTCACCCAATAATATTTTTAAAAAAATTTTATATTATTTACAATATTTTGTCAGCTCTGCCAAGACTTTTAATGTGAACATTTTGCGTATACTTCATTAAGTCGTGGGTAGAAACATGTTAATGGGATACGTTTTAAATTTTCTGTCTTGGTATTGAATTGACATTATGAATTAGCTAACCATCACTTTCTGATTAGAAATTGGGTAGTCTTTATACTGTTTTTTTTGGTGTCTACTTATAAGTTTGGACCTCTTTGTTCCCTTCACAATTCAATTAGGATCAGATAGGTAAGTAGAAATTAACAGATGTAATCATGCATAATATCTATGCCATTAACGGCATCCTACATTTTTATACATTTCATAATATGTTGCATTCCTTGCCAAGTAAACATAAATGATTTTACCTTTAATTTCTTAATATAAACTCTTTAAATCATAATAGTCAGTTGTAAAGAAGTGAATATTTTTGGCTAAAAATATGTTTTCATTTGCTAAATACTAATATTCTGATCTCAGTGAGCCATCTATTGTCCTATAAGGTGCTTATTAAACTTGGTTTTGAAAGTGATTTTTCCATTTGATCCAATTGATCAAACTTAAGTGAAAAAATAGAAAATTTTGATTTTCTTAGGCAACAGTAGGGCAAGTAGTGCATAGTGTACTCTATACACGGTGAAAGATGCAGTGAAAAAAACAAATATGCTTTAGATAACTCTTATTTTTCTGGAATTAAATAGGAAGAAAAGATCATACTGCAAATAATTTTAAAAAGATTGAAAATAATATGATCCCTTTCTGTCAAACATTCCTGAATAATACAGGCTTCAAAGATTGTATTGACTCATGACTGCTCATGTAATGCTTTTCAGCAATAGAACAAATTGTAATGAACTCAAAAATATCAGTGCATTATCAATGTAGTAACTTAATTGAAGTTTGAATTGAGTCATTATAGTGATAAAAATTTAAGGTAATGTTTCAAATAAATATTATTTTTTTTCTTGTAGAAGTAAAGAATTGGAATACTTGAAATTTTGTATACTGTACCTCAACTTTTTTGTACACCTTTTATGTTGCTGTAGCACGCGGTACCACAATCACTGAATAAACACACTGTGGTCATTTTAGCAGTTGAATTGGGTTGTTTTTGTCCTTTTTGATATCCATTGAAGATGGTAATTCTATAATATCTAGTTGGCAAGAAAATTAAGTTTCATGAACCGCTTTGGTCTGAGCTTGCCTTTCCACCTGCAGTCCGATTTTTCCACAAATTATTCCAGAATTTCAAAGTTAAGAACCACACCTTTATGCCTCAAGCATTGATATACCAAAGACCTTTGCCATTATGTTATGTAGAGGTTTTTCTTGAACGCTAGTTGCTGTCTCATTGGAAGAGTTGAAGAGATATTGAAAAAAATCAGCACTCCAAACTTACCAGCCTTTCAATTTGGAATTCAAACTGGGATGTTGGAAAAGTTTCTGGGTTTGGGCCACATTGGGGGCCATGCCTGCTGTTTGGAAAATTCCAGTTAAGAAAGGGTGTGACATTTTCATAGGTTCTGTTATAAGTTTCGATGGTTTCAAAATGGCCTGGAAGTGTAATAAAATTATTTGAAACCAACCTATTCAGACATATTATGACACAACTCCATTGGATGTGAGTCTTGAACCTAGACCTTATGCCTCAGAGATAACGATATTACTACCTGCAACTTTGTCCCCTTTTCACATTGAGGATACCTTCCATTGTGTTTTGTGGCATCATCACCGTCTTAAATGAGAGATTTTGAACAGATCTAGCTACTCAATGCTGGGCATCCATGAGACAGAGGGCCATCAACAACAGCTAAATTGTATTCCAATGCAATCTGCTACTTCATTGCCCAGCATATCCCCCACTGTACCATTACTATCAATCCTATTTCAATGAACAGCACAGAATCACATGCCATGAATAGCATGAGGCATACTAAAAATAGGTGGTATCAACCTAGTGAATCTATAAAACAGAACTACTTGCATAACAAACATTAACAGCATGTGACACAGCCAAGTGATTCCACAACTAATGGATCAGATGTAAGCCCTGTCACATCCACTTATGAATGGTGATACGCAATTAAACAATTCTCTGGAGGAGGAGGCCCCACAAATACGCTCAATGCTAGGGAAGCCCAGCACATCAATGCAAAAGATAAGGCTGTAGCATTTGTAACAATCTACAGAAGTGCAAAATAGATGATCCATCTTGACCTCATCCAGCCACGCAGCTCATGGCCAGTTTAATTCACTCAATGTGATGTCTGAAGATAGTATATACTGGGAAGGCAATAGGTGCTGACAACATTCTGGTAATAGTACTGAAAAACTATGCTCGAAAATTTCCTACGTCCCTAGACAGGACATTCTTGTACAGGTACAACACTAACATCTACCCAGTAATGTGGAAAATTGCCCAGTTATGTCCTGTACACAACAAGCATGACAAATCCAAGTAGGCAAATTACTGTCCTATCAGCACTCTCTCAAACATCAATAAAGTGAAGGAAGGGAGTCATCATCAATATTTACTTAGCATTAACCTGCTCACTAGCATTCAGTTTTGATTCCATCAGGGCCACTCATCTCCTGACCTCATTACAGTCTTGGTATTAATATGGACAAAAGAGCTGACGTGAGAGTGACTACTCTTGACATCAAGGCTAAATTTTAGCAAATGTGACATCAAGGAATAGAGACAATAAGAATCAGGGAGAAATGTGTTGGTAGTTTGAGTCACACCAAGAAATGTCATCTCAGCTCCCACACATCACTACAGGAGTTCTTCAGAGTAGTGCCCTAGGTCCAAACATCTTCAGCTGCTTCAATAATGACCTTCCCTCCATCATAAGGCCAAATGTGGGCATGTGCATTGATGATTACATAATGTTCATCAGCATTAATGACTCTTCAGATGTCTAAATGTAGCAAGATTTGAGCTGACAAGTGGGAAGTAACATTTCTACCACAGAAGTGTCAAACAATGATCATTTCCAATGACAGGATTTAATCATCATCCCTTGCGTTACCATCACCAAATTTCCACTATCATCATCCTGGCGTTACCACTGACAAAAAAACTGGGTAATGGACTGGTCATACAACAACTTTGGCTACAACAGCAGGTCAGAGTCTTGCAGCGAGTGCCTCACTTCATAACTCCCCAAAGTTTGTCCATCATCAACAAGCCACAGGTCAGGAGTGTGATGGAATACTCCACACTTGACTGAATAAGTGCAGATTTATATCATCCAGGACAAATCAACCCGCTTGACTGGCACCTCAATGCCACTTTCAATATTCACTGTCTCAACCACCGATGTACAGTAGCAGCAGTGTGGACTATCTACAAAATGCACTGCAGAAATTCACCAAAGGTTTTTAGACAACACCTTCCAAACCCACAACACTATCATCTATAAAGACAAGGCTAGCAGGTACATGGGATCACCATCGCCTTTAAGTTCCTCTCCAAGCCGCTCACTTTCCTTATGTAGAAGTTTACCACTGTTCCTTCTCTGTCATTAGGTCAAAATCCTGGACATTTCTCCCTAACAGATAAACAAATGGATAGCAGTGGTTCAAGGAGGCAGTTCACCAAGGTTAATTAGGATGGGCAATAAATGCTGACTCAACCAGAAAAGCCCACATGCATAGAATGAAAACAATAAACACCAAATCCAAAATAGCCTGATCTTTGGTTGACTCCTCAACCCACTGTTCCAGAATCAATCACAAATTCATTCCAAGGATTCATTCATCACTGTATTAGTTCTAATTTAGCTAACTCAGTCCATGTATTAATTGAAGTTGCCCACTATTACTATATTACCAACATTTCAGGTATCTCTACTTTCCTGATTTAAAACGTGCCCAACAAAAATCTCCAGTTTGGTGTTCAATAATTACCTCCCGCCAATATTTTCTCCATGCTGTTTCATCGTTCCACTCAAACTAATTCTACACCTCAATCTTTCATCCCATTGTCAGAGTACTAACCCATCTCCTTTTCCTTTTTAAAAACTGAAATAACTGCGGATGCTCGAAATCAGAAAGAAAAACAGAAATTGCTGGAAAAGCTCAGCATGTCTGGCAGCATCTGCAGACAGAAATCAGAGTTAATGCTTTGGGTCCAGTGATCCTTCCTCAGAACTCTGTTCCTTTTCCTTTTTGTCTATCCCTTCTTAGTACAGAATATGCTTGAATATTCAGCTCCTGATCTTGTTCGCCCTCTAGTCGTATCTCTGCAGTGGCAACTAAATCAGATCCATTCACCTCAATTTGTACATTCAAATCAACAGCTTTTTTTGGTGAATGCTGTGCACATTCAAATAGAGTGCCATTAATTCAACATGTTTAACATTCTCGACTTCGATTCTAATTGTTGGGTGTCATTGCTTCTTCGGTCTTCTATTTTTAGCTTACTACTCTTCATCCTTTTACCAGATTTGCTTCTATTAAATATGAACTCCTCAGGCTCCCACTCCCCTGTCAATCTAGTTAAAAGCCTACTCAACAGCACAACCAAATCTCCCAGTAAGGTCCCTGCCAAGATGCAACCATCGATCTTGTACAAAGTCCCAGATGCCCCAGAAGAGGTTACAGTCCCTCAGACATCTCATGGTCCTCCCTTCTACACCAGTTTTCCAGCAATGTGTTCAATCACTCAATTCTCCTGTCTCTATAGTAATTCGTGCATAGGACTGGGAGTAATCCTGAGATTACTGTTTTGGAGGTCTCACTTTCAATCTCCTTTCTAGTTCCTTTAAATCTATTTTCAGAATGTTATACTCCTTCCTATCTAAATCATTGGTACCAATATAAACTACAATCTCTGGGCTGCTTGCCTCCTCTGATTTTTCAATATTGAAGGGTTATATTCAATTGTCCCTTAAGCTTTCTCCTTTATAGCCTGTACTAATTTCATTCATAATGGCTGAAGAGACATCAATATTGCTCAAGTGATAAAGTGGAGAGATGGGTTGGATTAGAATGTCATAAACTTCAAACCAGATAGGATTGACAAGGCAAGCAGGGTGGAAAAAGGAACACAAAGGTTTGGGGAGGGGACCTGGAATAATAGGCAGTGCCTGCACTTCACTCTCACTTGAACACTATCACCATCATCTTCCATTTTCATATAAATCGTAATGTGCACTGTGAATTAAATATAGCTGCAAGCACATCCAGAGTGGGCAGGGTACATGTGTGACTTTTTCTTTGGGAGCAGGTGATGTGAGGGTTTTCAAGAGGTAATTACATTAATAAGTCCCTCACATGTTAATGTTATAAAGGTGTGTTGTCACAAAATTCGGCATTTGTATCTCATGCAGTGGCCAACTCACAACCCTGACCGTGGCATTGATTCTTATATATTAATTCGAGTAATCTCTGTAAAGCACAAATAATCACAGGAGACCTTTAAAGTGTCACCCGTGATCCACAATTCATAAACACATACGAAGATCTCATAAGCTACACAAGACCTGGAGCTGCTTTCCTTACACAATGAAATGTAAATATTTCACAACATGCTGTTACCTGCTATCTTTGGGTTAGATATGGATTGTGCTTAAAAATCTGAATAAGGGCTACTATGATAAAGGTCCTTCTAGTGATATCCTATGGCCACTCCTGTCAGAGACCTCTATGTCCCACAATATGGAAGTCTATAGTAAACTGTCAAATGTAGGTGTTGTGACTGCTGACTGATCATGCTATTAATGAGCTACTTGTTTCTCATATTCCAACATAGGCTTATTGGAACTGTCCCCAGTGGATCCAGGCTAAGCAGTTGATATCATTGTTGTGGATGTTGAACTATGAAAGGCCACAGAAATTGAGCAAGAACATGTGTGTCCACAAGCCCAGGATCAGCAACAACCTCAAGTGGCTGCTAAATAGGCTCCAAATGAGCAACTTAAAGAAGAAGATCCATCTCAAGATATTGCAAACATGCAGGAACCTCACTGTCGTTCATCCTCAATGTTATGTCATCCAGACGAGGAAGGTGTGCTGCCATCATCAAATGAGAATGTCATGAGACAACACTGCAGACTATTTCATCTTCCTGATGATCCTGGGTGCAGTTCACTATGGACTGTACAAATGTAGCATTAAGAACTCCACAGCACTGCGTAGGGTTTTAGTCCCCTTACTGAAGAAAGTATACATTGTAGAGAGTTCTGAGAAGGTTCCGTAGATTAATTCCAGCAATTAAAGGTTTATCTTTTATGAGGTGAGATTGACCAGTTTAGGTCTATACTCACTATGTTTACTTTCATCACTCAGAGCATTGAGTACAGGAGTTGGGAAGTCATGTTATGGCTGTACAAGTCATTGGTAAGGTCACATTCGGAGTACTGCATACAATTCTGCTACAGGAAGGATGTTATTAAATTAAAAGGGTACAAAAAAGATTTAGAAGGTTGTTACGGAGACTGGAAGGTTTCAATTGTAAGGAGACACTAGATTTGCTGGGACTATTTTCCTTGGAGCACAGGAGGCTGCGTGGTGATCTTATGGAGATTTACAAAATCATGAGGAGCATAGATAAGGTGAATAGTCAAAGTCTTTTCCCCAGGGCAGGGGTTCAAAAACTGGAGGGCATAGGTTTAAGGGTAAGACTTAAAAGGGACCTGAGTGGCAACGTTTTCACTCAGAGGGTGGTGCATATGTGGAATGAGCTGCCGAGGAAGAGGTGATGCATTTAAAAAACATTTGGACAGGTACATTAATAGGAAAGGTTTAGAGGGATGTGGGCCAAATGCAGGCAAATATGACTATATAGTTTAGGAAACCTGGCTGGCATGGATGAGTTGGGATGAAGGGCCTGTTTCTGTGCTGTATACTTCTATGACTCTATCTCATAATGCAGCTAATTTCACTAACAAGAAAGGGCTCCATGTGATTGATGTCCAACTCATCTATATTCATTGCAACTGTACATTAGAGGTCTGCACTAGGTACCTTGGATGCTTCATCATTAATTACTCTGATTCTTGGTTCATTCTTGCCTTAGAAGGATGGTGGCTGAGAGGCAAGGGCTACTCTCTCCAATTATGGCTGACTACTCCACAATACAAGCCCCTGACTATGGCTAAGATACAATACAGCCCAGTTTTACACCAGGACATAAGCAGCCGGAAGATATGCTTTGCTGCACCCCCATCAAGACCAGGTTTCTGTGCTTGGATAAGTCTGTGGGAACCTTAGAGTACTTATAGACAGACTACAGCACTTATTCCTTTTATGCTGTGCTGTGGAGAACTGGAGCAGGCAAAGAGGGAATGTGATGGACACTGAAGAGTTGTGTGTCTTCTGAAGAGGAAGATAGAGATGTTGAGTAGGAGGAAATTCAAATGCATCATGACAAAGTGCAGTGAGTACAAAAAGCCAGACAAGATCATAGAGTCATAGAGTCCTACACCACTGAGACAGGCCCTTTGGCCCAAATGGGTCTATGCTGACCAAATAGACCATCCATGCTAACACCATTTCCTGCACTTGGCCAAAATCCTTCTAAATTTTTCCTAACCATGCATTTGACCAAATGCCTTTTAAATGTTCATAATGTACCTGCCTCAACCACTTAAGCTGGTAGCTCATTCTATCTGCATACGACCCTCTGTGTAAAAAAAGTTGCCCCTCGGGTTCCCATGTATTCTTTCCCCTCTTACCTTAAGCTGATGCCCTCTAGTCCTCAATTCCCCAACCCTGGGAAGAAGACTAAGTGCATTCAACCTGTCCATGCCTCTCATGATCTTATACACTTCTATAAAATCGCTCCTTAGTCTCCTACACTCTAAAGAAAAAAGTCTTAGCTTGTCCAACTTCTCGCTATAACTCAGTCCCTTGAGTCCTGGCAACATCCTTGTAAATTTCTTCTGCACTCTTTCCAGTTTAATAACATCCTTCCTGTAGCAAAACTGAACACAATACTCCAAGTACAACCTCACCAACATCCTGTACAACTGCAACATAACTTCCAAACTTCTATACAAATGTTTATAAAATTTACAATTGTTGTAATCAAGCAATTCATCATTCATTGACTGTAAATATATTGATGCCAGAAAGGCAATCAAACCCTATTTATTCTCAAATGTAAATGCAACTCTTTGGTTGTTCTTTCTTTGCTTTTCTGGTTGTGCAATAAAAGTTAATGTTACAAATTATTGGAAGGCTTCACGATATCCAATGCACCCACTTTCAAACATAACAAAATGTTTTGTTATGATGGGCATTAGGGAAAGTGTGGCAATCCTTCAGGCAGGCTCGAACTTGCTTTCGTGGTCAAGTAGCCTTTCTGGTTTAATTCCTGTAGCTGTCACTAACATGACAGTCAATCAGACAGGCAATAATGTAAAGTGCCAATATATTTATAAATCTGAAGTTCTACTCACATTCAAGTGTCTCCCATGTCAAACCTGATGGACGGAGCGGGGGGGAGGGGGGCAGGTTGTTAAGCCCACAGAGCTTAAGCCGAGATATCAGGGACTGCTGTCCGAGATGGAGGCCTGAAGAAGCAAGTGGCAGGCTGGAACTGTTAGGTACCTGCACTGACTTTCATGTCAGGAACTGACTCAGTCTAGTTTCTCTCTGGACACAGGAGAATAGGAAACTGCATTAAATGAGGCAAGATTAGGTGCTGATGAGATATTAATGCATGTACATAACCCTCTCACTACTCATTAGTGAGACTTCATCTGGCAGTTCAAACTTTGCTGCACAATTGGATTTTTTGTCTTACATGAAAAATCTCATTTTTCCAATTTTCCCATACTGGGGAGGCAATGGCTTAGTGGTATTATTGTTTGATTGTTAATCCAGAGACCCAAATAACATTACAGGGACCTGGGTTTGAATCCTGCCATAGCAGATCATGGAATTTGAATTCAATAAAATATCTGGAATTAAGAATCTAATGATGACCAAGAAGCCATTGCCAATTGTTTGGAAAACCCATCTGGTTCACTAATGTCCTTTAGGGAAGGAAGCTGCCATCCTTACCTGGTCTGGCCTACATGTGACTCCAGACCCACAGCAATGTGGCTGACTCTGAACTGAGGGATGGGCAATAAATGGTGTCTGGTCAACAATGCTCTCATCATGTGAATGAATAAAGGAAAATAAAAAATATTTTCGCAACTGACTCATCATTGCATACCTCAATCAGGGGCTTTGAAAGTTAAGCCCATTGAGAAAGTTTTCCTGTGTACATTATAAAAATTCCTTTCTTTCCATACTCTAAATATCTTCCTTTTCCTCACTATTTGGAGCTCCATTAAAAGCCTGATCTGACTTCAATATGATTCTAGACCCACAGCATTGAGGTTGACTTTTAGCTCTTAATTAAGAATGGACAATAAATGCTGCCCAGCCAGCAATGTCCATATCCCATGAGTATTTTTTTTAAAAAATTAAATGGAAAATCTTAGAAGGTTTACCTGAATTGCACAATCCAGGGCTGGGGAGACTGTAAAACTGAAATCAATGTTAAACTAAGTTTTGCTGCAGTGACAGGTGAGTGCTGTAGCAGCCAGAGTAAAGGTAAATAAAATTCAGACATTTTTAAAACTGATAACAATAGAAGTAAAGCCTGTAAATCTATGGCAGAAGATGAATAAGACCAGAAAAATACAACTTAGAGGCAAGAAAAATGTTAATAGATACAGTTTGAAAACTGTTTAATCATATGGCAAAATTGTCTCATCTATTCCCTAAACCATCATTTTACAGCATTTCAAATGCAGAGAAATCACCCTTCTGTGTCAAATCTTTTGACTCAACTGCTTCTCTATAGTTCTGTTGTGTGAACTGAATAACTTCCTAAAATGAATTCTCACAAAATTGAAAACTTAGACTTTTTAAATCTTTTAATAATTTGCTGATGACAAAGGTTAGGCGTTTAGATGATGCTGTCGGAAGAGTCAGTTAATTATGGCACTGCATCTTACACACTGCAGTGTTAATGTTGAAGGAAATGAATATTGAAAACAGTGGATGATCGATTGTGGTGTGAATTTATGTCCACCTCTGAGTTTCAGTTCAAGGCAGACTGGTCAAGGAGAAAGCATAGTCAAGAACTCTCTTCAGACTTGGGTTTCTTTATAACATATTTATTGCAAGATTCCATATGTTATAAAGTCTGTGGATTGAAACATTCTAAAAATGTCATTAATCAATAAGATTTGAACTGACTTTGACACCACATGATCAGAACCATGTTCTTTTTCTTTATCTCCAATTTATTTGCTTTTTAGCAAATAAAGTTGATTAAAAAATTATTAATTGATGAATAAAACTTGTGATTCTCACTGGAACTACCAAAATAATAAAATTGTAACTAATTTCAGAGTTAATGCACTGAAACTTCAAAATCCAATAAATGATTTTTATTCTGATTTTTTCCCAATTTAATTTAAGCCTGTTTTTGAAGAACGTTCTTATTGCTAGTTGTTAATTTTACCCATTGATTAAATAGTTTAAGATTTGTTAAATCACTGTTAGAAGTCATAACTTTATTTCTCATCCAGTTTTGCAGTTGGGAATGATTTTTTCTTTTTTCTTCTAAGCAATCAAATCTACTTTGGGCGTCAAGTAATCAATGTTTTTTTTCCACAGGTGCTTAATCAGGATACATCCTCTTAGCTGGTAATGGCTTTTAGTCATCATGTAAAAGCCTTCTTGCCCTATTACTGACTGCAAAAGGCTTTTATTGAGACTTTAGGTTTAACTTTTCCATTTTTTTGGCAATGTGTTGTTTTCAGGGACCTTCATGTTGACTTTTCTAACACATTTGTCCACTCGAAATTCATTAGTAATGCACCTGGCCTATTTGGTGTCTGGCTCACACAATCATGTGGGAGGAAGAGTGATAGTGCTCATGTCTGCCAGGACTTTATGGTTTTCACACTGCTGGTGCAATAGTTAATGTCCAGATACAGTCATAGAATCAGACAGTGTCGAAACAGACCATTCAGCCCATCAAAACTACACCAATCCTCCAAAGAGTATCCCACCCCACTAACTATCCCTGCAACCTTGCATTTCCCATGGCTAATCCACCTAGCCTGCACATCTTTGGACTGTGGGAAGAAACCAGTGCACCCAGAAGAAACCCATTCAGACACAGGGAGAATGTGCAAACTCCACACAAACAGTTGCCTGAGGCCAGAATTGAACCTGGGTCTCTGGCACTGTGAGGCAGCAGTGCTTACTACTGTGCCACCATGTCTTAGTGCAATACAACACGAAATAGACCCTTCCGTCCAACTCGCCCATGCTAATGAAGTTTTCCAATGTAAACTAGTCCCATTTACCTGCATTTGGTCCATATTTTGTAAACCTTTCCTAATCATGTACCTGTCCAAATGTGTTATAACTGTATCTGCATCTTCCACTACCTCTAGCAGTTCCATCCACATATGAACCACTCTCCGCATGTAAAAGTTGCCCCTCAGGTCTCTTTTAATTCTTTCTCCTCTCAGCCCCCTAGTTTTGAACTTCCCTGTCCTCGGAAAAAGACCTTTGCTATTTGCCTCATCTACACCCCCTCATGATTTTATAAACCTCTATAAGCTCAAACCCCACGCTCCAGTGAAAAAGTCCCAGCTTATCCTGCCTTTTCTTATAACTCAAACCCTCCAGTTCTAGTTACATCCTTGTAAATATTTTCCGCACCCTCTCCAATTTAATAATATCCTTCCTACAGCAAGGCAACGAGAACTATACACAGTACTCCAAAGGTGGCCTCACCAACATCCTGTACAACCGCAACATCATGTCCCAATTCCTATATTCAATGATTTGAGCAATAAAAGCAAGCCTCCAAATGCCTTTTTAACCATCCTTTCTTCCTGTGATGCAACTTTCAAAGAACTATGTATCTAAACCCCTAGGTCTCTCTATTAGACAACATTTCCCGGGGCCCTACCATTAACTACATATGTTCTGCCTTTGTTTGTCTAACCTAAACATAACTCGCATTTAACCAAATTAAACTTCATCTGCCACTCCTCAACCCATTGGCCCAAACTATCAAGATCCCTTCGTAATCAAGCCAGAACTGCTCATCACACTGTGATACTCAGCACTACCATGAAGGGAAACCTTGTACCCCTCTTTTTAGATAGGGAGATGCCTTTTCTTTGGACAGAGTGGTTGAGAGGATGGCTATCTTCTGTCCTCCAGATTGGCAGGGGAGCAATGCCAGCTGTCATAGCCAGCCTGGACCTAGATAGAGATCGATGCCATGTCTTGGACAAAATGAAACACCGAGCAGTGCAAGAAGAACATCAATGAGCATTTTTTTGTGCAAGAGCAAATGCCAGCATCTTCTTTTTGCCTCACATTCACTCTAACTCTGCTACCACACAGCAAGATCATCAAGGAACTAAACTACAGTTGGGAGGTCATGTTGCAGCCGTAGAGGACATTGGTTAGGCCACTTTTTGGAATATTGCATTCAATTCTGGTATCTCTGCTATAGGAAAGATGTTATGAAACTTGAAAGGATTCAGAAAAGATTTACATGGATATTGCTAGGGTTGGAGGTTTTGACCTATAGAGAGAGGGTGAATAAGCTGGGGCTATTTTTCTTGGAGTATTGAAAGCTGACCTTATAGATGTTTATAAGATCATGAGGGGCATGGTTAGGGTGAATAGTAAATTTCTTTTCCCTAGGGTAGGGGAATCCAAAACTAGAGGGCGTATGTTTAAATGAGAGGGGAAAGATTTAAAAGGGATCTAAAGGGCAACTTTTTCATGCAGAGGGTGGTGCATGTATGGAATGAACTGCCAGTGAAAGTGGACGAGGCCAGTACAATTACAACATTGAAAAGGCATCTGGATGGCTATATGAATAGGAAGGGTTTAGAGGGATATGGGCCAAATGCTGGCAAATGGGACTACATTAATTTAGGTTATCTCGTCGGCATGGACGAGTTGGACCAAAAGGTCTGTTTCCGTGCTGTCTAGTTCTATGACTCTGACTATTGCATGCAGCATCTCCACCCAATGGCTCTCACTCACCTCATCCTGACAAATCACTAATACTTGTTTCCCTTTGCACTTCCTACTCATTCACTGGGCCATCTCATCACCTTTGCTGCTGCTAAACACCTAATACCTGCTCTTCCACCTTTATTCAGCTCAATCAATTCTTGCTAATTTGCCTACACCTGCTTCTAGTTCTTATGTTCTTATAAAGGTGCTCCAGGGTCCTAAGGCCTGATGGTTTATCAATCAAAGCAATTATTGCAAGAAGAAGGGAAAAGGGTGTCCCTCAAATTTGTTAGTAAGGTTGGAAACTTTCCAAGAAGAAACCGAAAACAGAACAAAACCTCCATTTTGGTTAGGAAAATGGGAATCTTCTATTTTCTTTAAAAAAAATGCTAGAACTCCATACTGCACTGTTGAAGAGAATACTGAAAAATTCATTGGATTTAACCTTTACAGAGCTTAGAAGTCTTCAGTAAGAAATCAAACAAACAATTCAGTTGGAAGGTTCAAAAGGAAATCTTGATTTAAATCTTTATTTAGTGGCAAACAGGCATTATCTTTATTATATTAAAATAATTGTGTAGTGATTGGAACCAGGGCCAGGTGAATCTCATTGACTATGAGATCCTTGATTGAGCTCTTAACTTGAGCAAATCGGGAGACCTGGCTGAGTTATGAACAGGAGAGTTAGCATCTCCTCATTCTAGGGAGTAGCTCTGAGCTGGCTGGGTCAGAGCCCATTTTACTGCGACTGCTGCCCTGGGCCTCCAACTGCAAACTGGTGCTGCTGCTGACTCTGCACTACCCTGAGCACCACCTGTGGACTGGTGTTGATGCTGCTCTGGTCCCCCAGCCATGTGCTGCTGCTGTTGTTCAGTTGCTGCTGCTGGTAACGATACTGCTTGCGCTGCTGCTTAGGCCTGTCCTGGGACACTGGCTGTGAACTGGTGCTGCTGGTGCCTGGGCTCCTCCAGGGCTCTAAAAGACATTAAAGACTCTTGTCTACATTGTTGGAGGGCTCTTTAGAACATCTGCCAGCACTGATTTTCCCTTTTTGTGTCTACACGACATGCTTTCCCCACAACATGGTGAGCCCTAAAGTGGCAGGGCTGAGCCACACCTATGCCAGGATAGCTGCTGCCTCAGCTGCAGTTGTGGTTCCATCACTCTTAGGTTCCAGACCAAGGGCTTGGGAGTTAAAGTGTATCTTCAACTGGACGTGAGCATGAAGGCCTACAAGAAGACCATGGCTAGCGTGGTTGGTCTGCTAGCCATTGTTGTGGCATTGTTGTTGTGGCAAGTCAATATTTTTCCTTCGGTCCAAGTGGGCAATACACCTGGCCTTGGTGAAGGGACTGAGTGTAGGTGGGACATGTGTCCTGGTTGATCTCTGGGGGTCACAGCCAAGAGGGTCATTATCTCCAACAGCTCGCCCTTCATTGCCAGTGACTTTCTCCACCTGCATTTAGAGCTGCTGGGGGAGGTACGGTAAGGGATTGCACCCATCCTGCTCAGGCTGAAGCTGTCTACTCCTTCTGGCACCAGGTCTTTATTTATTGGCCCAGGAGGAAGTAGCTGAGGGCACCTTCACTGTGCTCCATGGAGGGGGTGGCCTACTGTGTTTTCAGGATGGCGGACAGCCTGCTGTGTCACCTGCATAAGGATGTTGGGCACACGAGGAGGAATTGCTCCACTCTGAAGGCTACACCAGCAGTAGCTGATGTACTGCTGCACCTGCTCATCCCCCATCAAAGCAACGCCCAGAGCTCCGCAAGCAGGGCCCAAGCTGGAGGTTGCTGTTGCTGTGGCCTTTGGGAGAGGTCAGGTGTCCAGCTGGTAAGAAGGTGCGGAGAAAAGCAAGACACCTCAGGCTGCCCCCATGCATGCATCCCCTTGCGGCCCTGGAGTGGTTGTTCCACCCCCTGGAGTCAAAACCTCAAACTGCCACATCCCCGCACAAAAACTCCCCTGTGGCCATGCCTGCATCGCCCTGATCCCCAACCTGGAGAAGCTGGGCCCAGACCCTGCTCCAAGTTGCCTGACCTGACCTGAGAGGGTCTGGGCCCATCTCCTGCCCACATTGTCTGACCTCGGAGGCTTCCAGGCCTAACACTCACCCTGCAGCAATTGAGTGTGGGCTTGATCGCCCAGCTATGACCCAGCCCCAGCCATCCCTAACTGAACCCGGAGTTTCCGAGGTATGGTTGGGAGTGATGCAGATGGCCTTCCCCAACCTCGCCATGCTTCCCACTCCCACCCCTCAGCCCTCCCCCAGCCAATAGTATTTGTCCAGCTGCTGGAGGGAGGCCCTGTAGTCCCCAAGAAGACAGGGGTTGGTGGGGGAAAGGAGGCAGCCATCACAACCATGAAGAGGCTCCACTTCCTGTGGGGGGAGGACTTCCCTGTCAGCACTGTAAGACACTGCTCCTTCCCTGAGCCTACAGCGCTTCCTATCCCTCCAGTGCTGTGGTCTAGTGGGTCCAGAACCTCAGGGTTTGCGCCTGGCTGTCCCATTGCCACAGCTCCACTGACCCTCAGGGATGAGCCACAACCCAGTGTAGGCCATGATGCCGACACTGTAGACCTTGCTATGTGATCAGGTGGTAGAAAGGAGGAAGGTGTTTCCTCACTCCTACCTCCCAGACTTTTCACCAGGTGCCTTGGCCCTGGAGGGTGGTGGTGGGGGGCGCGGTAGTTCCTATTCCCTGAGGGGCCAGGTGACCTAGTGTCAGGAGAGGAGCAGGGTCCGGAATCTCTGCCAAATGTTGATCCAGTCTCAGGACACACACGAATGAAGTCCAGTGAGGAGATCCCTGCCAGTAACCTGGGGGTGGTGTCACAAGGAGATTAGAGCTGGTTGGTGGCACCGGACGACGCCCCCACACCCCCCAAATGGTACAGCAGGGCTGGTGGCTGAGGACAATTACTCAGAGGACTCCAGCTTGGCAGTGGGTGCTAAGGATGATGATTTTGAACTGGTCTACTGGTCCACCCAGGCAGCTCACAGTGCACCTGGGCTGCTCTGGAATGACTGGCAGCGGTTCAAGATGTTCCTCTATGCACTCGTGAGGAAGACAAGAGACCTGTGTGCCCTTCCTCCTCCCACTGAGTGTTTTAAACTTTGGTGATGTTTGCACAGTGCTGCAAAGCGAGTGGGGTTACCTCACTTTGTGAATGAATACGCATTTCTTTGAAGAAGTGTCCGCTCATCTCACCTGCATTGTCGAAGGCCAGTGCATCATCCTTGGGGATTTTAACTGCACCCTTAAGGACCGGGACTGTGGTGGTGCTCAGTCTGGTTTGGTGTCGGGAGGAGGTTGAGGGACTTGGTTAAGTTCTTCAACCTGTTGGATGTCTGGCAAAGTCTCCATCGCCTTGACCTTTGTGAGGTCTGGGGTCAGAGTGTCGAGGGCGTATGTCTGCTGGATTCTGACAGCCTCCATGAAGCAGGTGCCAAGCACAGATTATGACATGTTGTGGCCAGAGCCCTTTCCATTCCACGCCCACCTCCATGTACTGACACTTTACCAACCTTTCTGGGACTCATTTCTTTGATTCCTGGCCAGCTGGGGAAGGAAGCAGAGGGGCTTCCTCTCCTTAAGGCAATGGTCGGGCAGGGCCAAGGCTCACGTCTGCACCTTCTGTCAGGAGTACGTAAGGGGATTGGCAAAAAGGTGAAAATCCAGGATCGAGGATTTGGAGAAGGAGGTCCTCAGCCTGGAGCCACATCTCGGTCAGCCCGATGTGGATCCGGCCCTGTGGGGGTGTACGAAGAGAAGAAGGCCATGCTCCGGGACCTGCAGCTCATTGGGTCCCCGGGTGCATAAGTGAGATTTGGCTCCTCAAGGACCTGGACTATGGCTCTTCCTTCTTCTACTCACTGGGAAAATGGCGTGAAACCCGTCAGCAGCTGCTTGTGCTGCTGGCCAACAACGGGTTCCTCATCTTGAATCTGGAGGGCATCGGGGCCTAGACCAACACTTATTACATGGCTCTGTTCTCTTTGGATCCATCTGAAGGTTGCTCAGAGTTATGTGGAACAACATACAGTCAGCCCAGGGGACGCCTGGATTTTTGACACTCCTGTTACTTTAGAGGAGCTGACTGACACCCTCACCAGGCTCTGAGGGGCAAAACCTTGGGCTACACAGACTGACCATGGAGTTCTTCAGGGCATTCTGTGACACCTGGGAGGGTGGAGGGGGTGGAGGGGGTGGAGGGTGGAGGAGGGTGTGACCATGTGTGGGTTCTGCAGGAATGTTTCGTGCTGGAGAGCTGCCACTTCCTTGGTGTAGGGCGGTCATGGTGGTCATCGTGATACTGCTGAAGAAAATGGGCCTTCCTTCACCTAAGGACTGACGTCCGGTCTCCCTCGTCAGCACAAATTATTAAATTTTCACCAGGGTGTTGTCATCTCGCCTAGCATCCATGCTGGACCACATGATCCACCCTGACCAGTCGCACACAGTCCCGGGCTGAAGATTTCACAACAACATCCACCTGGTCCAGGATCTGAGCAATTTTTGCCCTAGGACTGGTCTGTGGAGCACCTTCCTGTCCCTTGACCAGGAAAGGTGTTCAAAAGGGTCAATCTTCAAGACTTTACAAGCATTCAGGTTTGGGACACAAGTCATCGCCAGGAGCCAACTTTTGTACACCACTGTGGAGTATCTGATTAAGGTTAACAGGTCCCTGACAGTGTCCCTTCGCTCTGGGAGGAGAGTGCATCACAGCTTCCCCTTGTCCAGCCTGCTATATTTCCTGTGCCTCACGGAGGAGGTTATCAAAGCTGGCTCTGCATGGGCTGGACATGAGTGTTGTTCTTTCAGCTTATGCTGATGCACGCTTCTCATGTGACCTAGGGCAGATGTGCGAATGCCAGGTCGTTTACTCAGCAGTGTCTTCCCCTAGGATCAAGTGGGCCAAGCATTCCAGACTCCTGGTCAGTCTGTAGTGGGTGGACTCTTTGCCAGAGGAGTTACAGGGTTTCAGCTGGAGCACCACCGATCCCATCTATCTGGGGGTCTACCTTAGTCTGGCTGAGAATCCTGGCCAGCGAATTGGTAGGAGCTGGAGGCCAAAGTCTCAGCTCGCCTAGGCCGCTGGACAGGACTGCTGAGTGCTGTCTTGCAGAAGCCGAGAACTGGTCATAAACCAACTGGTGGCCTCCATGTTGTAGTATGAACTGGTCTCTTTGACGCCTCCTCCTGGTTTTGGTGCAAAAATCCAGCTGGTTCACTTCTTCTGGGACAAAAAGATGCACTGGATCGTGGCACAGATTCTGAGTCTCTCCATTGAGGAGGGCAATCAATTGCTGATGTGCCTCTGCATCCAGGTAGCGACATTCTGCCTTCAGGCCTTGCAGCAATACCTTTCACATCGAACCTCCTAGGTTGTGCCCCCTTGCAATGTACTTTTTCTGCCAGGTGCATGACCTCAACTCCTGTTCACTGACCGTGAGGAAGGTCACCCTCAGGATGCTGCTCGTCTTCTACCAGGACCTGATAAATGTTTGGAATGTGATGGACTTGCGCTGGGCTTTCCTGCCATCCGGCTTAGCGGCTCTCATAAGAGAGCCATTGCTTAGGAATCCGCACCTCTACCATTCAGGTTCAAGTCACTGGCAAAAGAGAGGACTGTGGGTGTGGCCAGAGTTGGGTGGCAGGGGCCTGGGCTGGATGCTACCACAAGAATTGGCAAGCAGCGTGGTGGTAAATGTCTGGTTCATGGCCACCGCCATCTGACGCCTTAAAGCAGCAGTGCTTGGAGCTGACTTTGTGCACCGGATGGAAGATGCTCAGGTGGGATCATGTCTGCATGTACCCTTGCTCACACAGAATTTCACATTAACCCCAGAATCCTGTACCTCCCTCGGTTGGCTGTGCCCAAAACCTGAGCCGTTGTATGTGTTTTAGGGAAGCAAAATGGCAGGCTTCTGCACACCATTTGCTTCTTCTCCTTCATCCACCACCCAGAAACACCTTGGCATGCCTATTTACCGCTGGGTGGTGCAGATCACCAGTGGAGGGCTCTCTACATGTGAGTCCTCCCTCTTTTCATTGGGGAAGATGGGGTGAAGGCTGTTGCACACAGCAGTCCCATATAACTGCAGATTATGGTAGTTCATGGACTCCAAGCCCAACTGCATGTTTTGTAGTGCTGTGGAATCTGTGGACCATGTATAAATTGGTTGTGGGTGTTTGCACCCCTTTTTTAAGTTATTTGAAAAACCTTTTCCTATGTTTTTGGTTGCACCTCAGCGCCATGTTCCTGATCTTTGGGCACCTGGTGCAGAGGGGTGTGGGCAGATCGGAGGATCTCCTCATAGGTCTCCTCCTGGGCCTGGTGAGGCTGGCAATAAACAGGTCCATGCAGCAGTCCATGAAGGGGGTTGTCTGTGCCAGCTGCCTGTCACTCTTCTATGGTTACATTCAAGCCCAAGTGTCCTTGTTCCTTCTACAAGCCATGTCCACCAATGCTCTCAATGCCTTTAGGGAGAGGTGGGCACCATGGAGATGGAGTGCTTTGTTTCTCCCTCCAACTCTATTTTGATTTAATCTACCCATCACTTTTTTCACGTAAGCATTGCCCCTATAAGGCTTTGCTTGTTAATGCTTCACTGACCACATGGGTGTTTTTACTGGTGGTGAAATTATAGAATGATGTTCTTGCACAATGCTGTCTTTTTAACTTAGTCACTACTCTCACACAAACACGGGCATTGTGGGGAAAAATATAAGAACTACTGCTGTGCAGTGGAGTGTGGTGAAAAGATAAACAGGAGATTCAGAAGGTCATCTCACATCTAGGGACTGGATTAGAGCTGGCTGGTCAGAGCCCATCTACTGTGCACACGTAAGCTTAAGGTGACTTGGTGACAGGATACCAGGCTCTCTGCAGTTATTTCAAATTGATAAGAAGAAAATACTAATCCTTTCCATAGAAGCTGAAGAAATGTTCCTAAAGCTGAACTTGTAGTAAACTGTAAACAGTAAAGCAAATTCCGAGAAGATTAAAAGCTTGTTTGCTTATTGTGTTCCTTATATGGCAGTCCTCCTGTCCACACTAATTTGATTTTAGTCGTAAACGATCATGGCCCTTAAGAAGGCATTACATAATTAAGAACTTCACTTTGTGACAGGATTAGAATACTGTTCGTGGGCTGTCTCTTCATGAACTTAATTGGGATGGTGGGGGCCCAATTAAATTACATCCCTGCTGCTAACATTTCCACAGAGACAGCATTAAATTCCATCCCTTGTTTCAGTCATATCTCTGCTCATACAAGAATGCCATGAACACAAAGCAATTTGTGCCTGAAGTTCAACAATCTTATTGCAGTCACCCACAGACATTGATGTACATTTAATTTCATGCCTCCTTCATCACTTTTGCTATCTTAGCAATCTTGCCCTGAAACATTTGGCATATTTCCAAGTGTAATGGTTACAATGCACAACCGGAGCCGGCACCTACCAGAAGCAGCAAAAGCTGGACCATATGAATTCAACTAGCACAAGACAACAGCGCCTCACAGGAGGCTCCACAGCACTGAGGATGTCACTTACTAAGGGGATGAAATGTCTGCCATCAAACCTCGCTGCTCAGCGAACACACCAACATCTACAACCAGCACCCAAGCTACAAATCTTCACTCAAACCCTGAACATTTCAAAATTGCATCATTCTTTTATGAGCTGCTTCTACTCTACTCTGTACTTTGAGCTGACTTTGACAAACTAGCTGTGTTTATTGCTTCTGTATAAAAGTCTATTTATGAGTAAATGTGTTCAGTAATTCAATCCAATATATAAGTGCCTGTGTGACTGATATTAATCATCTTGCAAAATGATGTGGATGTATAGTTGAAGTATAAATATAAATTTAGAGAAAATAATGATAAATGAGCTTATTGTTTGTCCAGGAATGTGAGCTTATATTACACTTGGTTTATTAGGCCATACTTCAATTGTCTGAAGCTGACTTTATATTAGATCTATGAAAAGCATGAGCTGTAACCATGTGTATGAAAGTGAAGCTCATTGATTATTCAGAACCAATTATTCCAACTTGCATTTAACCTAGACCTGTCCATAATAACCAGGCAAATGTTGTCTTACCTGCTAATTTAAATAATTGTGGCATGTAGCCAAATGTCTCAATGCCTCGACAGAGGATTCATGTTGATACAAGGGTTGCTTGGCTTAAAGCTAGCCCACTTTTAAAGGCGAGGTGCATTCTGGAAGCTGCAGCTGCTGGAACATGTTAAAGTCGAGTTTTATGAAAAGAGAGAGGAGTGGAAATGCTTCAACAGGTTACAGAGAATTGCTCAATTTAGTCTGATACTGGACTAAAGACTCTGGTGCAAGATGTTGACATGGGAAGAGGGTCCAGCCCTTCAGATGCAGAACCAGGTTCCATTTAAGTAAGGTGAGGATTTCTGCACCAAAACCAAACTAGATACCCACCATATTCTGGGTGTAAAGGCTTTTCCTCATATCGTCTCTATTAATCACCTGAAATCTGTGCTCCCAGTAATTGACTTCTCCATTGAAGAAACAGGTCTTCCTTGCCCTCTCATTATTTTGTACACCTCAATTAAATCACACCTTAGTCTCCTGTGTTCTAATGGAAATAAACCTATCCTAGGTTCAATTGCATGCACTCAACTAAATGGAGAAGATGGTGCCGACAATCATTGATGCAGACGTAACTGAGGCAATGGCTAGTGGCAGAGCTGAAGTTGTAGAGGATGATGGTGTATGCCTAGCTAATGCACCTTCGCACATCCACTTTTCTTTTTATCCCACAATGTTCTCTGATTTACAACTGCATATGGAGGAAACACATGATTTTTTTTCTATCTCCCACTTGTCTTCCCATACCACAACTTTATCTTTGTGCTGTTATCCTTTTAGATACCCAAGAATATTAACTTGGTCATGAATTGGGAGTGGAATCCAAGAGAATCAAGAAATGGCTTAAGAAGAATGACCCCAACACCCATACTCTTACAGCCACCACTCAGAAACTGGTCCTGTGTGAACTTTAGCAGGAAATGTATATTACTGGATCTGCATGTGCTACATTACTGGGGAAGTCCAGTCAGAGCAGGTGAAGGGGAGCAGAGGTACAAGGGGAGGACAAGACAGGCACCAGCAAAGTCACACACTAGTTGTGCTGCAATAGGGATAAGATTAAGGCTATGGATGAGGGTTTTGATTGGGTTGCGTACAGAATGAGGTGGATTCACATGCAAAACAAAATACCTGCCACATTTGCACGCATGCTGGAAAACCTGCTGTCATTGTCAAGTAGCACCAGTGGTGCAGTGTACTTTTGCAGAACTTGGAGCCTATCTTTTCCAGCATCAAAGCTCCATTAACGCACTTACGGAATCAAAATGATGCAGCATCTTATGGCCAATGACTCAGATTTCATTGTGGCACAAGCAAATGAATTTCATATTAAATGTAAAGCTCTTTATTTTGGTTTATAAAAAATAGGGTTACATATTACTTAGAAAATAAGAATCAAGGGCATAGATCACTAAACATAGTGACACAGGTTAAAAAGCCATTACAATTAAGCAAACCAAACACTAGAGTTTTTTTCAAGATTGACGGAATTCAAAAGCAAAGAAGTCAAGCTAAACTTGTACTGTGCCTTGGTCAAACAACACTGAGAAGGGGAGAGAAAGTTCATAAGGTCAACTACACAGGTATACCTATCAGGAGTGGATGATTAGGCTGGGTCTCTTTTTTCTTGTAAAGAGAATACTAAAGGGTGAAATAATAAAGGTCTTTAAAATTATGAAATATTTTGATGCAGTAGTTACGGAGAGCATTTTCCACTGGTGGGAAAGAACAAAACTATCGGTCATCGACAAGAGACCATTACCAAGAAACCATTTAGGGATTCAGCCTGTGTAGTGAGAATGCAGTTTGCTACCAGTAGGAGTGGCTGAGATAAATAGTGCAGAGGCAGATAAATGGGAGGTTAGAGAGAGAAGGGATTAACAGGATATGCTAACAGAGTTCAGAGTGGAGCTTGCACATGGATAGCCTGATTCTGTGCTGCGTATCTTATGTAATCCCATGTAAAAAGCAGAAGCTGGCTAACATCAGAGCGCTAAGTTGGAATTGGAGGCTTCTTCCATCAAATCTCAGCTTGTTACTATGCAAGCTCGGACTGCTGTCAAAATTGTTATGGGTATCTGTGCTCAAAGGGGTTTCAGGATCTTTGGACAAGTCCAGCAATCTGTCTTCCCAATATACTACAAAAACTGCTGAAGTACTGTCCCAAGAGAGTAGCATTAGCTCTGTAGTGTCGCAATTTGCTATCCTCTTTCAGGATAACTGTATTCATGCTCTCACCATCATTGCACTCAATCATTGCCCTGGCTGATGCCTGTCAACCCTGATGCTGCCCATACTCAGGTAGGCAGTCCAAAACAGCTCAAAGTAATCCTGCAAGGACATCTGCAGTCTCCCTAACTGAGAGTCAGCAGCCTCCACCAGCCATGTCACAACCATGCAGTTGCACTGCATTAAAGCAGCTGACCAGAGAAAGACAACCACAAGACCGGCATTAAGGGAATGTAGAAGGGGAGTGTATTGATTTTATTAATGAATAATTATTGGATTCTTGGATAAAGTTGGAATAGATGATTTGAATTTTTTGGTGGCTTTTATTTCAGCATAATGGCAATAGAATGTTGTAATAACCCATAAAAGAGGGGTAGTACTGTGAGTAGGGTTTATGCTCATGGGAACTAAAGCCAAATTAGGTGATTATGGACAACCTGGTCAAAATAGCTGCCTTCTTCCCATTTCCTCCTCTACCTCCTGAGTTGCTCACAATATCTCCAGTGGTAAAGGCTATACCCTAATGAGGATACAAAAACTAACTATAAATCAGGACTTGGGGTCCAGCAAGTACTGTACGACTCCTCCAATTGGTCCAGGCAACAGAATCAGTGTCAGTGCTGCAATGGTTTTCTCCATGAGATTTCATGTGAAACCACATTCTCATTGTCGTCATGATTGTGGGCTGTGCTGATTTGTTAATAGCGTAATGACTCAATGTTAAATAAATAACTTAGCAGACAACAGCCAGTCTCTCGTTTTACATTGTGGCTGAAAGATGAAGGAGATAGCAGTGCTGTTGAATGATAGTGTTAAGTGACAACAGATAAAGCCACAACTGCAAGCTCAAAGCAAGGCAAGATGTTGCTCTTGGCACTGGTAATGTCAGTGCCTGTGAAACTGTCTGTGGTGATGGATCTTTATGCACCTAGACAGAGCCAGAGGCACTAGTATCCACTTCTGGCACAGACTCACTGAGGCACTGACTTTATGACAGCTCACTGTTTACTGTACACTGTTGCAGAAGGTGGGTTATGAAGACTGTCTACTCAAGGGCAGTTAAAATATACTTATTCTTACTGATCAGAGAAAAGCAAAGGAGTAAACACAAAAGTTTGCATTGGCCAAAGGCTTCTCCAATGTACAGAAAGTCACTGATTCCATGTGCTTCGGTTTGTAGGTGTCACAAGCCAACTCTGCAAAGTGACTGAACCAAAATGGATTTTATTCCCTCAACGTTCACCCAGCATACACAGGCAACATATCTTGCTGGTCAAAGTGCAGGTCAAAGACCAATATTCTGGCAACAGGTATGATGTCTTCATTTTTGCAGAAGACTGTTACAGTGGCTGCTTTTGAGCTAACCATGCAAATCGAAGGATAGCAGACAATGAAAAACATGTTGCTGCAAGAAATTTGATAGAGTAGGTAATTGGTCATTGAGCTGATGAATAATTCTCAAAGAGCCCTGCAATATGAGGCTGTGCAGGTTGCAAGCTTCATGCTCATCTGTTCCATGCTGCAGGAAGAAATCATAAAGAAACAGGTCTTGTCACCAGCTATCTGGTGAGAGATGAGCAGTGGGAGCATTAGGACGGCAAAGGAAGAAGCAGAGGAACAGCAATGGAGATGGTGATCACAACGGCCCTTTTTCAATTTGTGGTACGTAAAGAACCTATTTCAATTGTGAAAACAGAAAGTGCAATCCCAGTTCTCTGTTCACCAACAATCCCACACTCCTTGCCTTCCCTCTGTCACCATCTTGACCACAATGTAAAAGTAAAAGCCATAATAAAATAAACATTTCAAGCCAAAATTATGAACGAAATCATATCATACTCCATGCAAAAATCTATTAGTTTCCTTTACAACAAACCCTTAATGCCTGCTTTTAACATTTTTCCTGATTCTCCCACACAGTGCTATCCCAATAACTACAGCATATCTAGTAGATGTCATATATGGATCTTAAAGGTTCAATACTGATGAAACCAATAGCATCATCTACTCTGGTAAGGTCATATGGACTTGTTGGCAGAATAGCTTTGGATTTCAAAGCTGTGAGACCTAACACCTGATTTGACTCAAAGTCTCGTGAAATGTCTATCATGTTAATAAAACCTGTAACTAGTTGTTAACATGCCATAAGCTCCATATTGTTAACTACAGGCCCTTTGTCTAGTTAGACAACTAAGTGGTTTTCCTCTATCATACTAGCCCAAGCACTTCCTGTAATTTCCTAAAAGTGAAGAGTGGTGGCAGCAACCTACACCATAGTGAATTCTTATTTCAATACAACAAGATACCCAGCAGTCTGGATTTGTTTTAACTGCTCATATAACAGTTGATAACATGCAAGAGTTCAACATTTCAGCACACTAATATAAGTTGTAAGGCGAAATACTGCTGTCAGTATGTTATGGTCTGCATGCTGCCCTCCATATTAACTTGCAACATATACCACAAAGACAGGGTTCTTATTGAGACAGATGTCTTGAAGCTTACTAACAATACTATTTACAGTACTTTAATACTTGCTTATAGGCGGAGTTCTTTGAACACTGATTATTACTGTATGCTACTTGCACGAGTGACTGACTGAACACACAAAAGTGACTCCATTGTGCTGACAGTGACTGAAAGCAAGACATATACTTAATACCAGAACTTCACACTGGGTTGTCACATAATTGTCTTAAAAGCTAAGCAGCCTGTATGGTGTGGAAACTATGCAATAACACAAAAAGCCCTTCAGAAGAAAACCTTATAGCAGTTGTCCATAAGGACGAAAATGCCAATGAATAATAAAAGCAGTTCAAAACACCTGGTAAGAGACATGCTGCAACAGAGAAATTAGCAACTCCCTACAGAAAAAGAATTGGTAACTCCAAAGTAGATATAGGTTGCATTATGAGGCAAAGGTGTGTGACAGTGGTTTCATGTTTACAGCAGGGAGCAAACTGATATCAGAAGTTAGAGACAAAAAACCTGCGGATGCTGGAATCCAAGGTAGACAAACAGGAGGCTGGAAGAACACAGCAAGCCAGGCAGCATCTGGAGAAAAGGAGCAGTCGATGTTTCAGGTATAACTGAGGTGTACAAAATGATCAGAGGTATAGATAGAGTAGACAGCCAGAGACTTTTTCCTAGGGTGGAGGTAGCTTTTACAAGGGGACATAGTTTTAAAGTGAAAGGAGGTGGATATCGGGGAGACGTCAGAGTTAGGTTCTTTACTCAGAGAGTGGTCGGGGCGTGGAATGCATTGCCGGAGAGGGTAGTGGAGTCGGCCTCATTAGGGGCATTTAAACGGCTATTAGATAGGCATATGGATGATAGTATAAGGTAGCGGTGGAGGTTAGATAGACCTTAGGTTTAGGGTAAAAGTTCGGCACATCGTGGGCCGAAGGGCCTGTACTGTGCTGTTCTAACCCTTCTTCAGAGGTTCTCTGACGAACTGCCAGAGCTCAGGTACAGTTACACTGTTTAAAAGACATTTGGATAAGTACATGAATAGGAAAGGTTTGGAGGGATATGGGCCACATGCAGGCAGGTGGAAACAGTTTAGTTTGGGAACATGGTTGTGTGGACTAGTTGGACTGAAGGGTCTATTGCCATGCTGTATGACTCTCTTGCTCTTTATTCATACTATGTAAAAGGCAGTGCTTTCTTCAGAATACCCATGGTAAAGGCAGGAATAATTTATTTAATCCAGTAATGGACAAGAGAGTTCTTACCTCATTATCATCAATTATTTCACCCAATGGATAGATTTTAGGAATTTGCACAACACAATTATGGATACAGTTATCAGAGCCTTACATAAGATACTTGCAGTGCACATTATGCCTGATGTGGTTGTTTTTAATAGAATAGAAGCCCTACAGTGTGGAAGCAGGCCATTGGCCCTTTGAGTCTGCACCGGCACTCTGAAGAGAAGCCCACTTAGATCCACACTCCCTAATCTAACCCTGTAAACCTACATTTCCCATGGCAAATCCACCTAACCTGCACATCTTTTGACTATGCAAGAATACAGGAGCATCTGGGAGAAACTCACGCAGACATGGGGAGATAGTGCAAATTCCACACAGTCACCCGAGGGTGGAATCAAGCCCAGGTCCCTGGCACCATGAGGCAGCAGTACTAACCACTGAGCCACCATGCCATCCTACAAAGAGTTCACCAATAATGCTTCAGCCAATTTGCAGCAAGTTCTGGATTTGAACTTGTGACAAGCTAGCTAAGATATCCACAACCAAATGGATAGGCCAAGTATAGGGTCAGGACAGTTAAGTCAATTTGTAGGATATTATTAACTTCTATATGGCACTGCCAAACTATAGATTCATTGCACTCCACCATGGTCCAGCATTAGAAAAGGGGCAGAATGGGCAGAAAGCTGAAGACTCAGCCTGCTATTGTACCACATTTACACCAACAGATCTAGTGAGCCATAAGTTAGGAGCAGACCACATACAACATTAGACATGCTTGTACAAACAGTCACAGGACACAGGCAACTATTGTGGATCAAGGATTTGAATAGAAAGTATATGCTCATTGCAGGAGTTGCAGGCCAGCAGAGATTGAATATTGCTTGTATTGCTGAAGGGGTCATGCTAAGGAACCATAGGAATCTTATCCCATTAATGCTTAATTATTTCCCAGTGATTAACTCGGACAAACGCAAAGGAGAACTTGATAATGGGAAAAAGACCTTGGCTATTCACCTTATCTATACCTCTCATACTTTTATAAACTCTATAAGGTCACTCCTCAGCCTCCTCGGAAAAACGTCCCAGCCTATCTAGCCTCTCTTTATAACTCAAACCCTCCAGTCTCAGTAATATCCTTGTAAAATGTTTTTGCACCCTTTCTAGTTTAATAACATCCTTGCAGGGCAACCAGAATTGTACACAGTGCTCCAAATGTGGCCTTACCAATGTCTGCATAGCCACAACATGACGTCCCAACTCCAATACACAATGCTTTGATTGATAAAGGCATGAATGCCAAATGCCTTCTTCACCACCCCGTCTGCCCGTGATGCTACTTTCAAGGAACTATGTACCTGAACCCCCAGGTGTCTCTGTTCGACAACACTCCCAGGGCCTTACCATCAACTGTATAAGTCTGCCTTGGTTTGTTTTACCATAATGCAACACCTCACATTTATCTAAATGAAGCTCCATGTGCCATTCCTCAGCCCCCAGCCCAGTTGATCAAGATCCTGTTAGTACTCTTGGATTACATTCTTCAGTATCTTCATACCACAAATTTTGATGTCATCTGCAAACTCAGTAATCCTGCCTCCTATATTCTCATCCAAATCATTTATATAAATGATGAATAACAGTGGACCCAGTACCGATCCTTGCAGCACATCGCTGGTTACAGGCTTTCAGAACAACAACCCTCTACCAGCATCCTCTGTCTCCTACCGTTCAAGCCAATTTTGTATCCAATTGGCTAGTTCTCCCTGGATCCCACGTGATCTAACCTTACTACCCAGTCTACCAAACGGGAACTTGTTGAAGTCCTTGCTAAAGCCCATGTAGACAATGTCTACTGCTTTGCCCTCATCTATCTTCTTGGTCACCTCTTCAAAAAAAAACTCAATTAAGTTTGCAAGACACAATTTTCCAAACACAAAGACATGCTGACTATCCCTAATCATTCCTTGTTTGTCCAAATATATGTAGATCCTGTCTCTCAGAATCCCCTCCAACAACTTACCCATCATTGACATCAGGGTCACCAGTCTGTAATTTCCTGGCTTTTCCTTGCAGCCTTTCTTAAATAATTATGCATATTAGCCATCCTCCAGTTGTTTTGGCACCATACCGGTGGTTGCCAATGACAAATTATCTCTACCATGAGCCCCACAGTTTCTTTCCTAGCTTCCCACAATTTCCTGGGATACATTTGATCAGATCCCAGCAATTTATCTATCTTTATGTGTTTTAAGGCTCCAGCGCGTCCTCTTCACGATTAATTTTCCCGAATAGCTTCCATGTCTTTCTCCACTGAAACAAATAGGCAAAAATGTTCATTTACGATCTCACCTATCTCCTGTGGTTCCACACGTAGATAGCCATGTTGATCTTTAAGGGGCCCTATTCATAGTTACTCTTTTTCCCTTAATAGAATCTCTTTGTATTCTCCTTTACATATTTCATGTCCCCTTTTTGCACCCCCTAATTTCCCTCTTAAAATGTGCTCCTACACCCTCTATATCCTCAAGGGATTCATTTGATTCCAGCTGCCTACACCTGACATATGCCACTTTCTTTCTCTTGACCAGAGCCTCAATATCTCTAGTCATCCAATGTCCTGTACTCCTGCCAGCATTGCCCTTCATACCAGCGGGACATGCTGGCTCTGAACTCTCGTTATCTCGCTTTTCAATGCCTCACATTTGCCAGATGTCCTTTTACTTGCGAACAGCCTCCCCCTATCAACTTTTGAAAGTTTCCGTCTGATACCATCAAAATTGGCCTTTACCCAAATTAGAACTTTAACTTGTGCACTAGGCCTATCCTTTTCCACAGCTACTTTAAAAGTGATAGAATTATGGTCCCTGGTCCCGAAGTACTCTTCCACTAACACCTCAGTCACTTGCCCTGCCTGATTTCCCGAGAGGAGGTCGAGTTTTGCCCCTTCTCTCGTAGAGCCATCTGATTTTTTGATTTAATTTACTGTAGTCACATGAATCTAAGTACAGTGAAAAGTTTTGTTTTGCAAGCAGTACAGGCAGATCATAGCAAACAAGAACATACAGACATTGATTGAGAAAGTTTTCTTGAACATACTTAAATTCCTCCCCATCCAGGCCCTTAACACTATGGCAGTCTAGTCTATGTTTGGAAGGTTAAAAATCCCCTACTATTACAACCCTATTATTCTTACAATTGTCTGCGATCTCCCTATATACTTGCTCCTCAGTTTCCCACTGACTATTGGGGCATCTACAGTACAAGTTTGACATTCATCACAGGTTCTCTGGCAGGTTTCCAATGTACTAAGGCGGTCACGCATTGTGTATACCCATCATCGCTCTGCTGTTGGCTGATCCAGTAAAATTCCCATCTAAACTCTGTGCAGCAGCGCTCGTGATCCCTCAACCTCCTGAGCTGGCAACTGTGTTACACATGTTTGACAGTAGCATTCTCAGAATTGGTTCCTCACGATGGGTAAATCACTCCTCTAATTTATCCTTTAGCATGTGTGCAGAGTCAAAGGTTAGGTTTTACCAAATCTCCAAGGACTGGAGTGGGAGGTCAGAGCAGACTGTTCATAAAATAGTGAAGGAAAGTGAGGGAGATAGTGGATGTATTGAATCGGCCATCATCTTTGTACTTCCATTGCTTTGCACTAGCAGCAGGGAGGTGGAGCATGTTGTCCTGCTTGCAGGCGAAGTAAACAACCTAGTGGCCAACTAGGGTTTTTTTCTCCTCTTCTGTTGACATGTCATCAGTGACAGGGGAATCCTCTGACCCAGCCTTCCTGTGGGCTTGGTGGGGGGACCCCAGGCATTCTGTGGCCAAAAAGCCCCCAGCAGAACGTGAAGAGGAGGAGAAAACATGAAGATCTCTTTAATGGCTTCAGACCTGTCATTTGTCATATAAAATTTTCGTTAAAGACTGCAGTGCCATTGTACCAATAATTGTTTATTCAATGAAATAATATCTTTTAGAATGAAGCAAAATAAATAATTTCAATCTAATTTTAAAAAATCTACTAATGGAAAAGAGTTTTATTTATTATCAGCAATTGTACTTTGTTTATATTCAAATCAAGATCTTTGTATGCTCGTTAGCCACTGGAGAGGTCCCGGAGATCTGGCAATGTTGTTCCTCTATTCAAGAATGGAAACAGGGATAATCCAGGAAATTAGAAACCTGTGAGTCTCACATTGGTGAAGCTATTGGTGAGAATTCTTAGGGATGGAATTTACATGCATTTGGAAAAGTATGGCCTAATTAGGGACAGTCAGCATGGCTTTGTGCAGGGCCGGTTATGTCTTACTAACTTGATTTAATTTTTCAAGGAGGTGAGAAAGATGATTGATGAGGGTAGAGCGGTGGATGTTGTCTACATGGATTTTAATAAGGCTTTTAGCAAGGCACCTCATAGTAGGCTCATCCAGAAGATTAAGATGCATGGGATTCATGGTGACTTGGCTGCATGGATTCAGAATTGACTTGTCCATAGAAAGTAGAGGGTAGTGGTGAAAGGTTGTTTTTCAGGCTGGAGTTCCAAGACTAGTGGTGTTCTGCAGGGCTCTGTACTGGGACCCCTGCTGTTTGTGATATATATGACTTGGATGAAAAAGTAGAAGTGTAGGTTAGTAAGATTGCAGATGATACAAAAATCAGTGGAGTTGTGGATAGTGTAGAAGGTTGTCAAAGGATACAGCAGGATATAGATCAGTTGCAGGTATGGGCAGAGAAATGGCAGATGGACTTTAATCCATGGAAGTGTGAGATGCTGCACTTCAGGAGATCAAATGTTAAAGAAAAGTATACAGTTAATGGCAGGACCCTGAACAGCATTGATGTACAGAGGGATCTTGGACATACGGCATGCTTGCCTTTACTAGTCATGGATTCGAATACAAGAGTCAGGATGTCATGTTGCAGATTGATAAGACTTTGGTTAGGCCACACTTAGAGTATTGTGTTCAATTCTGGAACATTACAGGAAGGAAGTGGTGGCTTTGGGGAGGGTGCAGAAGAGGTTTACCAGGATGCTGCCTGGATTTGAGGGTATGAGCTATAAGGAGAGGCTAGAAAAACTCAGGTTGTCCCACCACTAAACACCATTTTTGTCCAAATACTCATCCAATGCTCTCTTGAATGCGACAATTTGTTAAACCAAAAGTAATTTGTAGGCTAAAAAGGAAATTACATTGTGGCACAGTGGTAATGTCCCCGCATCTAGGCCAGAAGATCCTGGCTCAAATCCCATCTACTTTAGATATGTCGTAACATGAACAGGCTGGTTAAAAATAATTTTGCAATTAACCTCCAGTCACTACATTCTGCTGGAGAAATCACCCTGCTTTAGTGCGTCATTTAAAATAGGCAAAGAGAAAACTGTTTACGTGATTGATACTTTGTATCTGTCCTGCATTATATGGCATGACCTGCATAGTAACTACAGTATCCCAACTCCTGCCAACACAAGCACCCCTTAAGCCTTTTGGAAATTTGTCATGTGAACTCACGAAATTCATTCTTTTCTCAAGTGTCGTCAGAAAGTAGAGAACCACAGACACTCGCAAATAGGGTGCATAATGTACCCAAATGAAACATCATTTTGGCTGCACTCAATAGTCAAGAAAAGTAAAGGAGCTTTCACAGTATGATATGTGGAGCATGCATAAAAGAAGAGTAAGAAAACAATTGAGTTTTATGCCGTGTGCCTCTATGGTTTCAGGATTGTATTGAATAGTGTGTCAGCAAAGTTCTGAGACATCCAGCTCCAAATGAGACCTGCTGGAGTGTGATATTTGCAATGAATTGGAGTAAGACTTACACAGACCTCAATGTCATCAAGAATAACCTAATAGCTGCCACCATGAAGCCTGCAATGGAGTTATAATTGGTCTTTAAAAAAATAAATGACAACTGCTGTGGAACTTCTTGATATGGATAAAATTTGAAGCACTTTTTGGATGGATTTTAACACTGATGTCCTCTGAGTAATAGTCCCAAAAAATTGGCATCAGCTTTGGTTTATTTGAAACAAAACCACAGATACTATTAATGTACACATTAGTGATATGGTACTGTATTGCTTTATACTTCCATAGCACTATGTTCATTCTTGAGGATTCACCCAAAAATAGTTACTCTTGGCACCATGAAGTCAAATCATGTTGCCGTAATAAAGCATATCACTGGCTACTGATGGTCAAAAATCATGTTAGGCTGTGAGCACACAAGAAAGGTCTTCAGAAATTGCTTATCATCCAAAGCCAATATATACGGATCAAACTTGCCAGCAGAACCTCAAAAAGTCATCTTGCTCACAAGTTGTGAAGGTAGCATTCTGCTCTTTAGCTGAAATGTTTGGGAACATTTCCTTGGGTCTTCCTCCTTCTCTTTGGCCCATCTTCCATCTGAAGAAGACAGCTCTCTGATGAGGGCTGCAACAAAAGAGGACTGTCTGACAAGGACCACCCTCTATCTTTGAGCACTTGTTGATATATCCTACTTCCAGGAACTGCTGGCTTATCTCTGTCAATCAATTGTCTGAATCCTTTTGGCCAATGATCACAGAACAGCTACTCATGATGTCAGAATGATCTTTGTCTTGTTAGCCACATCCATTTAAATGTTAATTTTCATTTCTTCTGAGACCAAAATATTGTGTTTTCCCAAACACTGTATTAATAAGAGAGTAGTGTGGTGCCCCATAAGTTTTTGTTCACATTAGTAGAAGGTAACATGGGTAAATAAGGTCTCATGCAACATAGGAATACTGAAAATAGAATTTTTTTAAAAAATTCAGTTTTAAAGCGGTCTCCAATTTCCAATAAAGCAGCAGCAATACATAGGCTTTCTGCATAGCCACTTTTCTACGACGAAGGGTTGAGTTGAGATAATTGAGGAGAGAAGTGAAGCTGTTAGGTGAAGACAGAGGGCTATTACAGGGGAAAATCTCTTCAGAGCAAATTGATAGCTGCTGCAATCATGACTCAACATATCATGAGGCAGAAGAGTCTATAGTGAGATTATTAGAAAGCAACCTACCACAAGGGTGTGATCCAAATTTTTCTTTTGATTAATTGAATGGCTGTAATTGTTAACATTTTGGAGCATGGGCAGTCGACTTCTGTGAAACAATTTTGCATGTGCTGTTGATTGTACGTCTTGAAAAGTGATCATATACATCTTTTTTTAACTGGGCTGGCTGCCAATGTTAAAAATGGCGTTTGTTGTGATTATTTAATTGCCACCATTTTGAATCACAATGAATGTGATGTCACTACAAAAATAATGACATGAAAACAATTTATTGAATGTTTAACATATGTGAGAAAGAGAGCTGTTTAACAGGGAGCTAGCAGCAACCAAGCATGGTGTGAGGAAAGCTGACAGTGATGGGCACAACACAGAAAAGAGGCAGCCCTGGGGGCCATCCCTTGATAGAATCACAGAATCCCTACATTGAGAGAAGAGGCCATTTGGCCCATTGAATCTGCACTGATACTTTGTAGAGCTCCCATCATATCTCTGCAACCCCACATTTATCATGGCTAATCCACCTAGCTTGCACATCCTATGCACAGTAGGGCAATTTAGCATGGACAGTCCAACTTAACCTGAATATGTTGGATCATGTGAGGAAATTGGAACACCCAGCGGAAACCCATGCAGACACAAAGAGAATGTGCAACATCCACACCCAAGTCATCCAAGGCTGGATTCAAACCTGAGTCCCTGGGTGCTGACCACTGATCCACCATACCATCTCTCAGCCACGTCAAGAGAGAGATGATGGTGAGGGGGATAACGATGGAAATGAGGAAGATGACGATGTGGGGTGGGGGAAGGTAACTTGTGTGAGGGAGATGGTGATAGGGCGCGAGGAGAAAGGAGACAGAAGCAAGCGGGAGATAGTGATGGGCAAGTGAAACAGTGATGGAGTGGAGGGAGACTGTAATGGGTGATGGGGAGAGAGAGATATCTGTGATAGGGAAGAGACGGCTGTAATGGGTAAAGGAGGGCTATGACCTCTGAAAATGAAATATGTTGAAAGTCTTTTATTTGTAGTGATGTTTTTAATTTTGATATATACAATTGGCGTATACCTTGTAGCATGCAAGTATGTTTTAACGTGATCATCATTGTGCTGGAAACACAAGAGCTGGGTTACAATACTGTAAGGGAAAGAAATGAGCAGAGAATAAAAGGCCAGCACACTTACCATACTTCTAGACAAGGTAAACATAGAGTCATAGGATAATATAGCATGGAAACAAGCCCTTCAGCCCAAAGGAGGACAAACAGAGAGGACTCAATATCGATTGAGAAACATGGTCAACAGTCAGTTAGTGCTATGTGAAGGGTGCTGTGAAACTTGAAAGGGTTCAGAAAAAAATTTACAAGGATGTTGCCAGGGCTGGGGTTTTGAGCTATAGGGAGAGGCTGAATAGGCTGGGGCTATTTTCCCTGGAGCGTCAGAGGCTGAGGGGTGACCTTATAGAGGTTTATAAAATCATGAGGGGCATAGATATGGTAAGTGGCCAAGGTTCTTCCCCGGGTGGGGGAGTCCAAAACTAGATGGCATAGGTTTAAGAGAGGTAAGATTTAAAAAGGGCCTAAGGGGCAACTTTTTTCATGCTGAGTGTAGTGTGTGTATGGAATGAGCTGCAAGAGGAAGTGGAGGAGTCTGGTACAATTACAACATTTAAAAGACATCTGGATGGGTATACGAATAGGGAGCATTTAGAGGGATATGGGCCAAATGCTGGCAAATGGGACTAGATTTATTTAGGATATCTGGTCGGTATAGGCAAGTTGGACCAAAGGGTCTGTTTCCATGCTGTACATCTCTACGATTCTAGTCATATTAAGTAGTGCACTTGGTTTCTTTTCCAACATCATGGGACCTGCAGGATGGACATGATATGGCTAACAGAACTGTACTCTTAGGGCACCAATACATTAAGCAGATTTCAAAAAAAAAGAATCAATATAATTCAGTGATAATATTGTAGCTGATAAGTACAAGCTTGGTCAAGGAGGCTAACTAGTTTCTCTCTTCATTGTCTTTATGTGAAAACCAGAGCTGAACCTGACCTATCCGATGTGCAATCAGACTGGGCAGTCAGATATGTGAGAACCTGAAATTATGGCTACATGATGACTATTTATGATTCTTTCATTGATATCTGAACTGCCAATTAGTGTATCCAGGGATATAGGAAGAGAGTGCACATTGTGGTTCATTTACAATAGCCACACATAAGGAGAAATGAAGAAAATCCAAATGAGACCACATTGGGTGATCACCTATGCTCACATACGTAATCCTATTTCAATATTATTCAACATCCTGGTTCAAGTTCAATTCTCTGCTTTTTCTTTAGTAGTTCTGCACTCTGAATACAATGGATTTGGGCTTGGGTTAACTTTCCTAGCAACATAAATGACAGGAAATGGCTGGCATCATAGCATCACCACTGGACATCTGGGGATGTCTATGAACAGCACTGACAGAGATGCTTGCAGAAATCTCTTAGTAAACAATGAATTTGGGAAAATTGTGTCTTATTTCCACACTGAGAGAGAGATCTGCACAGATTATTCAGTTTCCACAATTCATGGATGTTTCACCCACATATGTAAGTGGCTTCCAGTGTAGAGGAATGAACTGATCTGAATATGTCAGCTAGGGAACTGTGGGAACAGTGCAAGTGTGACAGCCATTTCTTTGTGCAAATGCGTATAATGCATGCAGTGAAGGCTCTCTGTTTTTAGCACACATGGCAACTGGAAAAATATTAGCCAAGAGAAAGTAGTTTTTCAAGGAGGTGACTAACTGTGTACTTTAGGGTGGAAGAGTTGGCATAGAGGTTTTTGTTTTTTTCTGGAAAACTATGTCCAGTAGAGTTTCACATGGTTCAGTAGAGTAGTTGTTTGTCTCCTGGTGTAGGAGAGTCTAGGACCAGAGAGCATCATATCAGAATAAGGGTTCACCCATCAAATAGAGATGAAGAGAGATTTATGCTTTCAAAGTGTAGTGACTCTGTGGAATTGCTTACCACGGAGACCTCAGCTATCTAGGTCATTAACAATATTCAAGGCTGAGACAGACAGGTTTTTAATTAGTAAGAGAATCAATATAAAGCAAAGAGCCGTGGATGCTGGAAATCTGAAACAAAAATAGAAACTGGTAGCGAAATTCAGCAGGTCTGGCAGCATCTGTGGGAAGAAAACAGAGAAAATGCTTTAAGTCTAGAGACGTTCCATCAGAACCCTGTTACTATTATCCCAATTCTTTTGAAGAGTCACTGGACTTGAAATGTTAACTCTGCTTTCTTCCCACAGATCTCTGCCAGACATGATGGGCTGAATAACATACTTCTGCTCCAACATCTAATGGTCTATAGCATTAAATGTGAGACCAAGAAGGTTACAAGGGAGTTGTTCAAAATATTATTTAAGCCATCAGGGGAACTGCATGCAGTTTTGATCACCACACTGTCTGAAGGATATAATAGCACTACAGACGCTGCACAGGAGATTCACCAGGATATTGCTAGGGCTGGAACAACTTAGCAACCTTGATAGACTGCATAGGTTGTGGTTGTCTTGCTTAGGGATGAGAAGACCCAGTGAAGGGACTGATGAAATTGACTGATGCTTCACAACAGTTGACAAGCTTTTAAATGAAGACTTGAAATACCACAGTGATCAAGGCTATGGACCAAGTACCCGTACAGCAAAAAAGGGATGAGAAAAAGATACAAATGCCTGACCAGAGTGGACAAGATAGGATAAAAGGCTAGTTTTGTGCTGTTACATCTCTATTATTTGAACAGCATTTACTTTGACACCTACGATGTCCTGTCAAACAGCTATGCATGTGCACCCGACAGACTCAGCTACTAATATCTCTGGGACAATCTAGATGAAGTATTCGAGAAAATCCATTTGGAGCCCCATTATGTTTTGCTCCACTGTGGAGACAATGAAGGATTTGAGAGATAACCTGTCCTGAACATGCCTAATACAAATGCATCAATAGTTCCCAGTGCTACCTCTGAAAGTAACACAATTTGTGAAGGAAAACATAAACACACTTACCTCCTCTTGGTTGCCAAGTTCAGTTGAATTTGCAGACTGCTGATGTAGTGTGATCAGAGGAGGCACATAAAGACACATGGTACCTAATCCAACTTGTGGAATGAACCAGACTTCCCGATGGTTCCTTCACAATGAGGTCTGCCTCCAGCTGGTGGCGGGTGAATATTGTTCTCCATGAAACCCAGGTTGCCCAGACAGGCTGCCCGGACAGACTGCAAGGGGAACACAACAGACAAAGATGTTGATCAAATGTAAATCACCGATTCTTCTCTTCAGCTATACACACGTGAGCCTTACATCTTTTCCTAAATAAGATTGAAACTGACATGGGGAAAACGCACAGAAAGGTTGGGAATACTGTAAATGTGGAAAGCTCCAGTTGGAGAACTAGAACAGGCAGAAGTTGAGAGGAGGAACAGGAGGAAGAGGAGGCCCTCTAAATCATAAAAATCATATTTTCATGCTATGTTGCATGAGTATCTGAAACTATGAACAGGATGCACTAAATGCATGTTTACTGCTTGGTCCATTATAGTCTAAGATGGCAGAATTTCTCCTGCTCTTACCTAATACTTGCCAATAATCTCACTTCAAAGAATGCAATCAGATTTGGTTTGGAAAAGTAATTCTAACCTCCGTTTGCAGCCAGCTAAAATGCCAACAAGACTTCCACTGTCTGCATACCCCTATTCCTATCTCCCTGTGCCATGTTCACCCAAGGTGGATTTCACTATATTGAGCAACTGTCTGCCAATTCACTGGGGGGTCAGCAGCAAAGGTTCAGCCAGTGATGCCTCTGTATCCACCAACTCCTCGGGTGTCCTCTCTGTTCTTGCTGCTTCTCAGTTGTCCTCTTCGTTCCTCAGGCATCATCTCAATTATTCAGTGCTCCTTGATCATCGTCTTCATTCCTACGTTTTCCTCTAGTATCGTCAGTTCCCTCGCTTCTTTTCAGGCATCATTTCAGTTCCTTGCTACTCATCAGGTGTGCTCTCCATTTCTCATTGCTCCTAAGTGTCTTCTACTTTCCTCGCTCATCCTTGTTGGTCCTTGGATGTCCTCTCCATTCCTCCAGCATCTTCTCCATTCCTCGCTCCACTGCTAATGGTCTCTTCATTCCTGTTCTTTTCAATCCTTACTACTCTCTGATCTTCCTTTTCATTCCTGATTCGTCCTCCAGTGTCTTCTCCATTCCCTTGCTGCTTCTCAGGCATCCTCTTCATTGCCTCACTGCTCCTCGAGGGTCCTTGTAGTTCTCTCACTACTCCTTAGGCATTCACTCCATTCCCTCACTGCTCCTCAATAGGACTCTTCATTCCTCACTCTCTCTCCATTTCCTTATTGCTCCTTTGGCATCCTCTTCATTCCTTCGCTGCTCCTCAGGCATCCCACTCATTACTCAATTGTCCTTGCAGCTCCAATGCTTCTCCTGGGGCATCCTTCCATTCTTCACTCTTCTTTCGGCATTCTTTCCATTCCCCCACTGCTCCTCAGGCATTCATCCCATCTCCTCACTACTCCTTGGCTATTCTCTCCATTCCCTTGCTGTTGTTTTTTTCTTTAATCATTCACAGGATGACAACGTAGCTGGCTAGGCCAGCACTTATTGCTCAGAGGGGAGTTAAGAGTCAACCACATTGCTGTGGGTCTGGAGTCACATGTAAGGATGCCAGAATTCCTCTCATTCCCCTAAACAGCATTAGTGAACCAGATGAGTTTTTGCCAATAATTGGCAATGGATTCATGGTCATCTTATATCCAGATTTTTATTGAATTCAAATTCTACCATCTGCAGTGGCAGGATTCGAACTAAGGTCCCAAGAACATGACCTAGGTCTCTGGATTAACAGCCCAGTGATAATATCACTAGGCTGTCGCCTCCCTGAGAAAGCTCCCAGCCATCCTTTCTGTACCTTGCTGATTTTAGGTTTTCTTTGCAGTTCTCTCACTGCTCCACAAATGTCTCCTTCTTTCCTCACCTGTCCTGTTAACTCCTCGCTGCTCCTGCAGCATCCTCTCTATTCTTTACTGTTCCATAGATGTCTTCTCATTCACCTATTTCTCCATGAACGTTCTTGCATTGCCTCACTGCTATTGTCCAAGTTCCTCGCTCTTCCTTGGGCATCCCCTCAGTCCATCATTTTGCCTCAAGCGTCCTCTCATTCCTTCATTGTTCCATCATCATCCTTCCCATTCCTCACTCTTTCTTGGGCATCCTGTTCCTGTTTCTGTTCCTCATTGTCTCATTGATCCTTGGTCATCCTGTCATTCTGTACCTGCTCCTCGGCATTCTGATTCTTTTGCTACTCCTCAGGTGTCCTCTTTGTTCCTTGTTGCTCAACAGGAGTCCTCTTCAAGCCACACACCTTCTCTGGTGTCTTCTCTCTACCCTCGGTTTTCATCCATTGTCATTGTCATTCCTCATTGCTCCACATGAGACCTCTCCATTCCTTGCCGCTTCTCATTTTGGTGCTCTTTGGGCATCCTCTTTGTTCCTCGCTGCTTCTTAAGTGTCCTTGTTTCTTGCATGTCCCCTCATTCCCTTGCTGTTCCTCGGACCTCCTTTATGTTCCTCACTGCTCATTGGGCATCTTCTCATTCCCTTGTTTTTCCTAAAGAGTCCTCTCATTGTCTGTCTGTCCTCTCTTTCCCTATCTACTCTTTGGTTGTCCTCATTACTTCTCGGGTGTCCTTTCCATTGCTTGCTCCTCCTTAGATGTCCTCTCCATTCCGTACTGTTCCTCTGGAGTCCTCCTTATTCCACGCTATTAACCAGTCAACCTCTCATTCCCTTGCTATTCCTCAATTGTCCTCTTTGTTCCTTGTTGCGCCACAAGAGGCCACTCCATCCTTTGGTCCTTGTCCGATGTCTTCTTTGTTCTTCAGTCATTGTCTCTGTCCCTCTCTGTTTCTCAGATATCCTCTTTATTCCTTACTGATCTTTGGCATCATCTTCATTCCTCTCACACACATCCTCTCATTCCCTTGCTATTCCTTGGGCATCTTTTTGATTGCTCACTGTTCATTGAGCCTCTTCTTATTCCCTTGCTTCTCCTCAACAGTCCTCAGATTGACTTGTTGCTCCGCTGTTGGTCTTGCATGGCCTTGCTGCTCCTCAGTCATCCTTACCATTCATCATTGCTCCAAAAGGACTCTTCTTCAACCCATGCTTTTCCTGCAGTGTTCTGTTGCTATAGGACTTTGGTTCGACCACATTTGGAATACTGCATACAGTTCTGGTCGCCACATTACCAAAAGGATGTGGATGCTTTGGAGTGGGTGCAGAGGAGGTTCACCAGGACGTTGCCTGGTATGGAGGGTGCTAGCTATGAAGAGAGGTTGAGTAGATTAGGATTATTTACATTAGAAAGACGGAGGTTGAGAGGGGACCTGATCGAGGTCTACAAAATCATGAGAGGTGTAGACAGGGTGGATAGCAAGAAGCTTTTTCCCCCAGAGTGGGGGACTCAATTACTCGGGGTCACGATTTCAAGGTGAGAGGGGAAAAGTTTAAGTGAGATATGCATGGAAAGTTCTTTATGCAGAGGGTGGTGGGTGCCTGGAACGTGTTGCCAGTGGAGGTGGTAGAGGCAGGCACGATATCGTCATTTAAGATGTATCTAGACAGTTACATGAATGGGCAGGGAGCAGAGGGATACAGATCCTTGGAAAGTAGGCGACAGGTTTAGATAGAGGATCTGGATCGGCGCAGGCTTGGAAGGCCGAAGGGCCTGTTCCTGTGCTGTAATTTTCTTTGTTCTTTGTTCTTGATCATCCTCTTCATTACTCATTACTCTGTATGACACCTTTCCATCAACTCACTGCTCCTCAGGCATCCTCTTCATTCCTTGCTGCTCCTCTGGCATCCTCTTTATTCCTCACTTTTCTTTTGTCCTTTCTGTACCCTCACTGTTCCTTGATCATGCTCTTCATTACTCGCCAGTCCCCAAGAGACCTCTCTATTACTGGCTACACTTCTGGCGTCATCCTCATTACACCAGTCATCTTCACAACTCTTCTGAACTAAAAGTAAAGTTCCCTCGTCACTGTCCCCATTAAACACTCCCAGGTCAGGGATAGCATGGGGTGAATACACAGAGGAAAAACTCCCCCTACTCTTTAAACTCAAAGTAAAGTTCCTTCAACAATGTCCCATCAAACATTCCCAGGACAGGAATAACAAGGGGTTAAAATACAGTGTAAGGGTTCCACTACGCAATTGAACTCAAAGGAAACTGAACATTACGTACCCTCAACACCTTTTCCATCAACACTCCTGGGACAGGGACAACAAAAGGTTAAATATAGACAAAATATTCCTCAATTCTTTCAGGGAGTCCAAAAATAAATAGTGAAGTAGCCCCCGCAGCGGCACTGTATCAAAATCAAAGACAAACAAAAAGGTTGAACAGAACCTTACAGAACTAAACAGAACCTTACTAAATCAAAATGGTGTTGTCCACACCAATGATGCTCGCCAGTCCCTGTGGCACCAATTGGTCTCAAAAGGCCTCGAACATCCTGGTGAGCACCGTATGCAAGGACACACGAGCGCATACATAGCACAGATGGTGGTTCGCATGACGAAATGGTGGATGTGGGTACAATATCAATGTTTAAAACACATTTGAATGGATATATGAATAGGAAAGGTGTGGAGGGATAGGAGCCAGGAGCAGGCACGTGGGACTAGTTTAGTTTGGGAGTATGTTCGGCATAGACTGGTTGGATCGAAGGGTCTGTTTCCATGCTGTACGACTCTATGAAGGAGGGACAGATAGTCATGAACAACAAACCCCTCACTGGTCCCCTGCTGAGACTTGTTGATGGCCACCTTGGCCAAGCCCAGGAGCAGACCCACGAGAAGGCCCTTCGACAGGTCTGCCCCACCCCGCGCCGGGTGCCCATGATCACGAAGGTGGGACAGAAGTCCAACAAAAACTCAAGGAGTGACAGCTTCAAAAAACTAAAGAGGGGCTGCAAATGGGAACACTCGACGTTAGCTTTGAACACAGTCTCTCTCGGGCCATCAAAAACAACACGTGGTCTGGCACCCTGTGAAGTGACTCAAAATACAGTTGCATGGGACTACCTCATGCAGCATTCTCCACCCCAGATCCCCAATGGAAAAGGGGAAGATCCCTAATGTAAAGGGACTTCTCCTGGGGATTTCCGCTGCTGGAGGGCAAAACAGCATGCAAAGGCATGTCTGAGTGGCAGGCAGAAGCGCAGAAATGGAGAGTGAGCAGCAGCAGTCCATGCAGGAAACACATCTGTGCTGCCCAAAAGGGGATGGAAAGCACCTCCCCAAGATGGCTCAGGTTGTGAGGCACCACCAAACATCTTTGTATTTCCTCACTGCTCCACTGGCATCCTCTCCATTCCTCGTTGTTCTGAAGCAGTCCTCTTCAATCCATGCTCTTCCTCTCCGATGTCCTCTCCATACCCTCGCTACTCCTCAATAAATCCTCTTCATTCCTTGTTGCTCTGCAGGGGCCTCTCCATTCCTTTCTGCTCTTTGGGCATCCTCTTGCTGCTCCACAAGTGTCTTCGCTATATGTCATTCTTTCTCACGTGTCCTGTCCATTCCTCACTGCTCGTTAGGTGTCTTCTCATTCCCTTGCTTCTCCTCAAGAGTCCGGCTCATTGCCTTGCAGCTCCATTGGAATCCTTCATTTCCTCACTTCTCCTTGGATATTCTCTCTGTTCCTCATTGCTCGTCTTCAATCCATGCTGCCCATACCCTCGCTAGTCCTCAATCATCCCCTTTGTTATTCCTTGCTCTGCAGGAAATGTCTCCATTCCTTGATGCTCCTCAGGCATTCTCTCATTCCTCCACTGCTCAAGGATGCTCTTCATTCCTCATTGCTCCTCAGGTGTCATCTTCATTTCTTGCTGATCCAATCTGTTATGATGGGATTAGGGTATCCCCTCTAATAATTAACTCCAAAACACCCAGAGAAGCTTGCCTTTCTTCTCGTAATCTATTTAAGGAGTGGGTAAAAGAAAGAAAATCCCTGATCTCCACTTTACATATCCTCGACCTCATCCTTAATTCACCCGACACCATTAACCATGCGGTCACCTCGGCTGCTCCTGCTGACGCTGTTGATGTCACTTCCACCGCTAAAGCCACCGACAGCACAGCTTTCACTGACAACACTACTTCTGCTGCCGATGCAGACTACATCACTTCCACTAATGCTGCAGACCACATCACTACTTCCACATCTGCCCATGCGACCATTCCCATACAAGTACTCATTCCTGAGACACTGTCCTCCCCCACTCCCAGCCCCAGCCCCAGCCCCAAACCATGCCAGGTATTCACCACCCCCCAGACCTCCCCCGCACTGAGGACGAATGGTCAGTCCTCAAAGGACTCACCTTCATTCCCCTGGGCCCACACTTCAACAAATTCCATACACATCTGGATGTCGAACTCTTCTTCCGCCGCCTCTGCGCCTATTTCTTTGACTGGGAATCTAACCCACCCTCTGCAGACCCCTTCTCCTGCCTCCAACAAATCCCATTCTCCTGGGCACCACCCCATGGCCTCCTACCCTCCCTCGACCTCTTTATCTCCGACTGCCGTTGCGACATCAATAGCCTGAATTTCTCCAGCCCTCTCACATACTCCAACCTTTCTCCAGCAGAATGCGCAGCCCTCTGTTCCCTGTACTCCAACCTCAGCCTCACTATTAAACCTGCTGATTGGCGGGGGTCAGGGGGATGCAGTGGTATTATGGCATACTGAGCTCAAAATCGCTAAGGCCAGACGATAACTCTCTGGCACCACCTCATACTGTCCCCTCAATTATGACCCCACCCCTGATGATCAAACCATCTTCTCCCAGACCATCAATAACCTTATCACCTCAGGAGACCTCCTGTGCATAGCCTCCAACCTGATCGTTCGCCAACCCAGCACTGCACATTTCCATCTCCTACCCGAAATCTACAAACTTGACTTCCCTGGTTGACCCACTGTCTCTGCCTGCTCCTGCCCCACTGAACTCATCTCTGCCTACCTCAACTCCATTCCGCCCCCACCCAGGTCGAGGAACTCTCCACCTACGTTCAGGACCCACACCCACACCGTCCACCTTCGCAGGGACTTTCAATTCTCTGATCCTCCAACACCTCATCTTCACCATGAACATTCAGTCTTGTATTCCCCCATGAGAAGAGCCTAAAAGTTCCCCATTTCTTCCTCTCCCGCAGGCCCAACCAGTGCCCCTCCACTGACACTCTCATCTGCTTGACGGAACCTGTCCTCACCCTCAACAACTTTTCCTTTAACTCCTCCCACTTCCTGCAAACCAAAGGGGTGTCTATGGACACCCACATGGGTCTGAGCTATGCCTTCTTTTTGTAGGATACGTGGAACAGTCCCTCTTCCGCAGAATCACTGGCACCATCCCTCACCTCTTCCTCTGTTACATCGATGGCTGTATCGGTGCTGCCTCATGCTCCACTTCACCAATACCTTTCAGCCCAACCTCAAATTCACCTGGGCCATTTCCAACACCTTCCCCCCCCCGACTTCCTGGACCTCTCCATCTCCAGCTCTGGCAACCGACTCTGAACCCTTTGGACTCCCACAGCAAGAGTCGGGATGAAGAGACCTGCCCCAAAATGTCGACTTTCCTGTCCCTCTGATGTTGCCTGATCTGCTGTGTTCCTCAGACTTCCAGCATCTGCAGTTCTTGCAATGCCCTTAACATCAAGGCCATATTTAGAACAAAGAATAAAGAACAATACATCACAGGAACAGACCCTTCACCCTTCCAAGCCTGCGCCGTTGCATTTTGCCCTTCCCTACTAAAATGGTCTTCACTTGCAGCATTCACATCCCTCTATCTCCTTCCTATTCATGTATTCGTCCAGGTGCTTCTTGAATGCTGCTCTTATGTCTGTTTCCATCACCAACTCAGGCAGCAAGTTCCAGGCACTTACCACCCTTTGTGTGAAGAACCTACCTTGCGCATCTCTTTTAAACTTCTCCTCCTAGCACCTTGAACTTGTGTTCCCTAGCAACTGACCCCTCCACCTTGTGGAAATGTCTCATACTTTCCATTCTATCCATGCCATTCACAATCTTATAAACTTCTATCAGGCCGCCCCTCCACCTCCTGCGTTCCAGTGAAAGCAAACTGAGTCCAGCCAACCTTTCTTCATAGTCAAAATCCTCCATAACAGGCAACATCCTGGTAAACCTTTTCTGTACCCTCTCCAAATAATCCACATTGTTCTGGTAGCGTGGTGACCAGAACTGTACGCAATTTTTCTTCAAGTGCAACATAAAAAAGTCCTAGAAAAACTGTAGTCAACAGTAATCAGGGGAAAAAAATTCTCTACTGTTCTCTCTGCTCTTTGGTTGCAGTCATGCTTGACACAAACGTATATGATTGTGGATATCAGAGAGTAATTACTGCAGGAATTCCTCTTCACCTGCTCCATCAACTCCTGTCTCCCCAGATTCTGTCTACCATCTACATGGCACAAGTCAGGAGTTACGAATGTAACACTTTTCACTTGCTTGGATGAATGCAGCTCTGGCATGGTGGCACAGTTGTTAGCACTGCTGACTCAAAGCACCAAGCATTTGGGTTTGATCCCAATCTTGGGTACAATTCTGCGTTGGTTTCCTCCAGGTACTCTAGTTTCCTCCCACAGTCCGAAGATGAGCAGGTTAGGTGGATTGGTCATGTTAAATTGCCCCGCACAATTACAACATTTAAAAGGCATCTGAATGGGTATATGAACTGGAAGTGTTTATAGGGATATGGGACAAATAGGGCTAGATTAATTTATCTGGTTTGCATGGATGAGTTGAACCGAAGGGTCTGTTTCCGAGCTGTAATCTCTATGACTCTATGAAGCTGAAACTTAAACTTTGAAAGAACAGCTCAGGTGTGTTAAAGAGCTAAGTATTTGTATCAGACACCCAGATAATAAACTGGGTGCAATGATCTATATCAGTTGAAAAGACTATTTTGATTAAGTGACAGAAGGTTCACAAATGTGTACCTGATTCATGTTAACCCTATCCAGGGACATCAATAGAATGGAACAGAAATTTATTTTCATGTGTACTAGTACATGAAAAATACAGTGAAAAGTTTTATAGCCACCATGGTAGGCCAACTTATACTAAATTTCAGAAGTCATAATTAAAATATAAAGTAAAATTAGACAAAGTTCATCATGGTTGAGATAATAGCTCCTGGGCTCAGGGAAAGCCGATTAAGGAACAATGGAATATCCAGAAGAGATTGCTGGGACGAGACTGCTGTTCCAGGAAAAGACTGCTGGGGACTGGAATACTGGGCCAGAAATCTCCACCAAAAAAGACTGCCATGCCAGGCCAAGACCCCTACTCCTGGATGAGATCGCCTACTGGGCCGCTTGAATACCTTGAAGCAGATGCTGAAGACCCCCACACAGGGACGAGACCTCCACACAGGGACGAGACAATCATGCCGACTGAGACGGACACTCCTGGATGTGCCTGCCTGCTGGGACGCTGGAATACCTGGAAGATAATGCCAAAGAAGACTTCCACACAGAGATGAGACTGCCACGCTGGCCCACATCTTGGAAGACATCTTGTCGTTGGGCCAGGAGAAGCCTTCCACCAAAGCCATTAAAAGGTAAGATTAATCTTCATAATAACAAAGGTAAGATTAATCTTGACAACAACAAATAACTGGAAACATTATAAAAAGCAGAGAAAGAAGAAAAACTGCACAAGTGGACAAAGTAGATGAGCGCCAGGCTCCTGTGCTAAGGAGCCTGGATGCTGCGCTGCTACTCCACTACGATCATGGAGGCTCTGGGTGAGGGCTGCCCCGAAAGCAATGTGAAGGCCAAATCAATTAAGTGTGATATCAAAATATACTACAGACAGAGTTTAAGAGTCTATAAGATTGCACATGGTGTGACTCCTTGTGCAGAAAAGTGTTGCAAATACATATAACGAAATGAGGAACATATTTGTTGCAAAAACTATTAAAAGAAAAGTCTATCTTTTTGTTTGAAATATTATCTGCACGTTAATGGTCAAAGTATGCTAATACTAGTTTGTCACCTGGTTTAAAAATCTTGTCCATCTGTTTTCCTTTTGTAGCCATTGTGGGTGATTCCTTTCTTTTAAGGTAATCAGTCTTTATGGGAATTATAGCTGGATGGTGTGTGGCTTGGAGGGCAACTTGCAGGATGCTGGTGGCATTCCAATGACTCTGCTGTACTTGTCCTTCTAGCTGGTAGAGATCATATGTTTGGAAGTTGCTTGATCAGTTGCTGAAGTGCATTTTGTAGATGACAACACTGTTATCACTAGGTGCCCGGGTGGAGACAGTGAATGATTAAGGTGTTGGATGACATGAGATGAAGTGAGCTGCTTTGTCCTGCATGAATTGCAACATGGAAGCAAACAGCTCATCACCAACTTTTCAAGAGTAATCATGGTTGGACAATAAATGGTTTGTCTAGCTTTTTTTCAAAATCAAACTTAATGGGAATGTTCTTTTCAGGTATCATATTTGCAAGATTAACAGCTAAAACATCTTTTATACTAATTTTGTAAGTTAAACAAGAGTTTCAAAAATTACAAAATGAACCAAATTTTATGGTGATTAATTTAATTTGCATATGAAAATTAAATACTAAATCATTAACAAACAGTTCTAATTATTAAGACAAATGACTAGACAATTATTTTAAAATTGACAATCAAGTTGTGTATCCCTTGTGCAAAGTTATATTCACATTAGTAAGGGATCATTCAACAGTGGTACCATTCCTATCTCTGGGCAGTAGGCCCAGGTTCAAGTCCCATCTGCACTAGAGGTGTGTAATAAAAACTCTGAACAGGTTAGAACATAGCAGCAAAGGAACAAGCCCATGGTATTGTGCCGAACATGCGCCAAATTAAACTAATCCTTTCTGCCTGCCCTTGGTCCATATCCCGCTATTCCGTGCATATTCATGTGCTTATCTAAAAGTCCCTTAAGTGTCTCTATTGTATCTGCCTCCATCACCATCCATGGCAGCGCTTTCCAGACTCCTACCACTCTGTCTAAAAAAAAATTCCCCTCACATCTACTTTGAACTTCCCTCCCATTCACTTTAAATGCATGCCCCCGGTATTAAGCATTTCAACTCTAGGAAAAAGATTCTGACCATCAACCCTTCCTATGCATCTCATAATTTTATAGACTACTATCACATCTCCCCTCAGCCTCCACTGCTCCAGCAAAAAACAACCTGAGTTTTTCTAGCTTCTGCTTATGGTTCAGAACCTCTAATCTAGGCAGCATCCAGGTAAACATCTTCTGCAACCTCTCCAAAGCCTCCACATCCTTCCTGTAATGTGGCGACCAGAATTGAACACAATACTCTTAAATGTGGCCTAACTAAACTGTTTTAAAGCTGCAACATGACTTCATTATACTCATTTCCCTGACCAATAAAGGCAAGCATGCCATACACTTCGTTTACTGCCCTATCTACTTGTGCGGCCACTTTCAGCGGGCTATGGACTTGAACCCCAAGATCCCTCTGTGCATCAATGCTTTTAAGGGTCCTGCCATTAACTGTATACTAACCTGCATGAGCCTACCATGACAGATCTTGTTGAAACCCTTACTAAAATCTATGTAGACAACACCCACTGAACTACTCTCATCAATCACTTTCATCACCTCCTGGAAAAATTCAATCAAGTTAGTACAACACGATCTGTCCCACACAAAGCCATGCTGACTATCCCTAATTAAGCCATGCTTTTCCAAATATGAGTAAATCCTATCCCTAAGGATTCTCTCCAATCGCTTCCTAATCACTGATACGACTCTCACCATTCTATAGTTTCCTGGATCATCCCAATTTCCTTGAAGAGAGAAACAACATTAGCTACTCACCAGCTCGCTAGGACGTCACCAGTGGCTAGTGAAGATACAAAGATCTTGATTAAGACACCAGCAATCTCCTCTCTTGCCTCTCTCAATAACCTGGGGCAGGGTGATGATAAAATATCTACCTGTCTATTGAGACTAGGGGAATTGGTATTCCTCTGTTTAGGAAGCTTTAAGTGCTCTTGTGACACATTGGTAGTATCCCTACCTTTGGATCAGGATGCCTGGGTTCAAGTTGAAGCATAGTAGAAAAAAAGTTGTTGAGTGACAGCCCCTCAACGTAGGTGACACAGATAAAGACATTTTCAGAATTGAGCAAGTTTGTGAATATTCTTGGCAGAGCGAAAGAATACCAGTACAACTCTGTTACTTTTGTATCTCATTAACAGAACATGTTTGTTGCAAAATGTAACAAACTATGGAAAAAACTCATATAGCCAGTGTAACTGTCAGCATAGGGGGAGAACCTCACTGGACAAACTTACCGGATAGCACAGGAAGTAAATGGTTGCTGGCATTAGCATTTATGCCAAGGCCACCATCCTGAATTACTTGTCACTGCCAATTTCACTTTCTCGAAATCCATTCAAGTCTGCAATATATACCTGCTCTTGTAGGCAAATTAAGTCTTTCATTTGATACTGGGAAGCTTCTCATCTGAATGGCAAAATTTTAAAGTAACCTTGCACTCATATGTGACAAAATCTATGAAATGTTGAAATCATATTCCCTAATGTAAAAGTTAAATACTTACAGCTCCTTCTGGGCAATACTGAGCTCTGAAGAACATTGAGAGGTAAAGAAGAACATCAGCCTAGTGACTGCATTTAACCACAGACAAGTCTTTTATTGCTTTAAGATAGAAATCAGATGGTAACTGTTAGCATCAAATGATTTAAACTATTTACTTTGCCATACTAATGGGAAGTTTTCATATAGATAGAATACAGTTTTGGTGAAAGATTGAACATTTCAGTTAAATCAAGATAGATTAACGGGTGTGAGAAACTGCTTATAAAGGTTGCCAATAATAGATGAAAATGTTGCTTTGAAATATTTTTCATATTAACAATGCTAGCTCAATAAAAAAATCTATACACCAAGACATGTGTTTCAATGTTATCTACCGTCTGACACATTATAGAATTCTTGTGAAAATATAAAAAGGCATTGGTATACAGTACCTGTACACAGTAAATTTTAGATATCCACAAATTGTAAAACAAACCAGAGAAAGAACAAAAAAAATGAATTTCCCTTTCAGATGTCTAAAATACTTGTGTCATGCAAGATCAATATTTCAGCAGTGAAACTAACCCATAATTTCAATATTTGCTTTCTAATTTTAGGCTTTGTCTAAAAAAATCATATGAAAAGATTGCTTGTTAAAAATGAGGGTTTAATGACTACATTGTTATATATTACCATCCTTCTTTCCTTCACATAATGACTCAAACATATTTTTATTCCCTTTTCTCATATGTCTAGAGTGTGAAGTCAATAAGTGACGCAATGTTGGGAGGGCAATTCTTTGACTTTTTGTGTTTTTGCTTTGATTTCCATGATCCCAGAAAAATGCTCTTTTTTACACAATGCTTACTATAAAGCAGGCAAAATATGCATTCACCATACTGAAAAGGCTTCAAAACAAATTTTAGACCTACAACATTTTAGTTGGTATTCAAACCAGCCACTGAACTGTACAAATTTTATTTCCACATTCTTTCTCTTCAGTGAAAATAAAATTATCTGCTTGACAAAGCTTCTGCTCAAAACTTTGTGCCAACAATATAAATTCCTGTTATTTGAAACATCACTCAATAACTAGAAAAGTACAGTATGTGTATTTCAATTGGAAGACAATTTCCAATATCTCTTTTACCATAGTTCTGGAACCAAATGGTTCTATTATCCTTCTTTTAAGATAATGTTTCATGTTGAGGTATAGTTCTGCTGATAATAGCACCCATTATGTGGACAGTCACTCTAACTTTGAGCCTATACAATGTTTATTACAACAACATGCAACTGTTTTGTCGTGCAGTTCACACCATATGTAGGTGCAATGATAATAAGAAACAAGCACCTTAAATGATTTTCTTCCCTTTCGCTCATGTTTGTGGAAAGGGGCACACAGAGCCCACATATCACCCATGACATTTAATCCATGTGAAATTAGCAAAAAACTAAGGTCAGAACCTGCAATATGTTTGTCGCCTTAACAGATGGAAGAGTGTCATGGACAGCAAAATTGAGCTCTTTTAAAACTGACAGTTAGGAATAACTTCACCAGAATGTTTTTGTGCTCTTTCATGTTAGTCCACTCCAAAAGCAACAAAACACATGCTAAAACAACAATGAAGAGAGGATATAGGGCATCAACTCTTCCAGTAAACTCCAAATTTTCACAGCCTGCTGTAAAAATATGCTTCATGTTTGCTAATCACTTCGATTTATCATTAAAACAGTCCAGAATTTTAAAAACTACAAGCCAGTACGAGACTATTAAACAAAGCTGAAACGTAAATTACGTAGTCTTTTGTTACATTTTAAAGGAATATTATTCACATTTAAGATATTTTAATCAGTGACCAGTGGTGTGCCACAGAGATCAGTTGTTGGGTCCACTGTTATTCGTCATTGATATAAATAATTTGGATGAGAATTTAGCAGGTATGGTTAGTAAATCTGTGGATTACACCAAGATTGTTGGTATAGTGGACAGTGAAATGGTTATCTGGAAATGCAGCAAGATCTTGATCAACTGGGCCAGTAGGCTAAGAAATGAAGAGTGCAGGAGGACATGCCAAGAGCAGCACCAGGCATACTTGAAGATGAGGCATCAACCTGGTGAAGCCAAAAAGCCAAAGCAGCAAGTGACAGACAGAGCTAAGCGATCCCACAACCAACGGATCAGATCTAAGCTCTGCAGTCCTGCCACATCCAGTCGTGAATGGTGGTGGACAATTAAACAACTCACTGGAGGAGGAGGCTCCACAAATATCCCCATCCTCAATGATGGAAGAGCCCAGCACATCAGTGCAAAAGATAAGGCTGAAGCATTCGCAGCAATCTTCAGCCAAAAGTGCCGAGTGGATGATTTATCTTGGCCTCCTCCAGTGGTCCTCAGCATTACAGATACCAGTCTTCAGTCAATTCGATTCACTCCACGTGATATCAAGAAACGGTTGGAGACACTGGATACTGCAAAGGCTACCGGCCCTGACAACACTCTGGCAATAGTACTGAAGACTTGTGCGCCAGAACTTGCCGCTCCCTTAGCCAAGCTGTTGCAGTAGAGCTACAACACTGGTATCTACCTGACAATGTGAAAAATTGCACAAGTATGTCCTGTACATAAAAAGCAGGACAAATCCAACCTGGCCAATTACCACCCCATCAGTCTCCTCTCGATCATCAGCAAAGTGATGGAAGGTATCATTAATAGTGCTATCAAGCAGCACCTGCTCAGAAATAACCTGCTGAGTGATGGCCAGTTTGGGTTCCGCCAAGGCCACTCAACTCCTGACCTCATTACAGCCTTGGTTCAAACATGGACAAAAGAGCTAAATTCCAGAGGTGAGGTGAGAGTGACAGCCCTTGATATCAAGGCTGCATTTGACCGAATGTGGCATCAAGGAGCCCTAGCAAAACTGGAATCAATGGGTATCAGGGGGCAAATGTTCCGGTGATTGGAGTCATACCTGACACATAGGAAAATGGTCGTGGTTATGGGAGGTCAATCATCTTAGCTACAGGACATCTCTGCAGGAGTTCCTCAGGATAGTGTCCTAGGCCCAACCATCTTCAGCTGTTTCATCAATGACCTCCCCTCCATCATAAGGTCAGAGGTGGTGATGTTCGCCGATGATTGCACAATGTTCAGCACCATTCGTGACTCCTCAGATACTGAAGCAGTCCATGTTCACATGCAACAAGATCTGGACAATATCCAGGCTTGGGCTGACAAGTGGCAAGTGACATTCGCGCCACACAAATGCCAGGCTATGATCATCACCAATAAGAGACAATCTAACCACCGCCCTTTGACATTCAATGTTGTTACCATCACTGAATCCCTCACTATCAACATCCTGTGGGTTACCATTGGCCAGAAACTCAACTGGACTCACCACATTAACAGAGTGGCTACAAGAGCCGGCCAGAAGCTGGGAATACTGCGGCGAGTAACTCACCTCCTGACTCATCAAAGCCTGTACACCATCTACAAGGCACAAGTCAGGAGTGTGATGGAATACTCCCCACCTGCCTGGATGAGTGAGTCCCAACAACACTCAAGAAGCTTGACACCATCCAGGACAAAGTAGCCCGCTTGATTAGCACTACACCCACAAGCATTCACTCCTCCCACCACCGACGCTCAGTAGCAGCAGTGTGTTCTGTCTACAAGATGCACTGCAGAAATTCACCAAAGATCCTCAGATAGCACCTTCCAAACCCACGACCACTTCCATCTAGAAGGACAAGGCCAGCAGATATATGGGAACACCACCACCTCCAAGTTCCTTTCCAAGTCACTCACCATCCTGACTTGGAAATATATTGCCGTTCCTTCACTGTTGCTGGGTCAAAATCCTGAAATCCCCTCCCAAATAGCATTGTGGGTCAACCCACAGCAGGAGGAATGCAGCGGTTCAAGACCGCAGCTCACCACCACCTTCTCAAGAGCAAGTAGGGATGGGCAAGAAATGCTGGCCAGCCAGCGACACCTACATCCCACGAAATGAATAGGAAAAAAAAGTGGCAGATGGAGTTTGATTTAGATAAATGCAAGGTGTTGCATTTGGTAAGGGAAACCAGTGAGGACTTACATAGTCAGTTAATGGTAGGGCCCTAGGGAGTGTTTTGGAACAAAGAGATCCAGGGATACAGGTTCACAGCTCCTTGAAAATGCTAGATGGAGTGGTGAAGAAAGCTTTGAGCATGCTTGCTTTCATTGGTCAGAGCACTGAGTGTAGGAGTTGGGACTTGTTGCAGCTGTACAAGAGGTTAGTGGGGCCGCATTTGGAGTACTGTGTGCAGTTCTGGTCGCATACTATGGAAAGGATAATATTAAACTAGAAAGAGTGCAGAAAAGTCTTACTAAGATGCTACCTAGACAGAAAGGTTTGAGTTATAAAGGAGAGGTTGTATCGGCTGGGACTTTTTTTCCTCTGGACCGTAGGAGCCGGAGGGGTGACTTTATAGAGGTCTATAAATTCATGACAGACATAGATAAGGTAGATAGCCGACTTTTTTTCCCCTCAGTGGGGAGTCTAAAACTAGAGGTGAGAGGGAAGAGATACAAAAGGGTCCAGAGGGGCAACTTTTCACACAGAGGGTGGTGAATGTCTGGAACAGGCGGAGGTAGTGGTTGAAACGAGTACAATTTTGTCATTTAAGAAACATTTAGACAGGTACATGGATGGGATTGATATGAAGGGATATGGACCGAATGCAGGCAAATGGGACTAGTTTAAATTGTGAAAACTGGGTGGCATGGGCAAGTTGGGCTGAAGGACCTGTTTCCATGCTGTAGACCTATATGACTCTATAAACAGACTGAAGCTCAGATTTTTTAAACATCAGATGACTTTGACATTTACAATGTTGTGAGGTAGCATACTATCTTAAAAGGAGCTCCCAAAATATCTCTTTAAAGTAATTACAAATAGTGTAACATACAGGCCCATTGAGAGGGGCAGGGACATTAAGAATCAAAATAACAAGTTCTGAAAGTAAACCATAAATAATGGCAATAATAACAATATTGGTTTATCAGATGTCACTCGAAGCTCAGGGTGCAGTATTAAATTTGATATTTTGACTTAGTTGGATTCCTTTACCGCAGGTTAGCAAATCTCAGATGGTCTTGACATCCCATTTAAAATCAAAGCGGTATTTTCAATAATGTTCAATGGCAGTATCTAACCAAAAATCTGTCCTTTTAGAAGGATATTCCCAGTGAAATTAAAATTTAATATCAATGTGTAAGTTGTCTCTGAAAGGGCATGATGCACAGTAAAGTTTTATTTCAAAGGACACAAGGACAACCTCACTGAAAAAAAAATCCAGACAGCAGGATTTGGCACTTGTTTTATAAAATGAACCAAAATGTATTTCCATAATAAACCAATGAACTACAAATAGTATAAAAAGTAACAAAAGACAATTATTTTAGTGCTATAGGACAGGTTCCAGAGTTAACATAATTACAATAATCTAAAAATATTGAGTAACTCAGATACGCACAAAAAAATTCTCAAATAGTCCACGATCGGAAACAATGCATACAGAAGTCACCACCAACTCATCTTAAAATTTTATATCCAAAGTCAAGGGAGAAATATGGAAAAGCTTCTCATGTATAATTAATAATATTAATCTAACAACTAACATTTAAACTACAGGACAAAAAAAGTTTTTGAATGCACATAAAAACTAACATCAAGGATACAATTTTAAAAATCATTCAACTTGAGTTTGGATTCATGAGCTTAAATTCAATTTCTGTTCACATGAACCTGAGTAATCCATTTCAGATTATATTTAATATCAAATATATAAAAACATTGAATTTTATTTTCAACCACTATCAATGGACTCTTTCAAAGTATACACAATACACTGATCCACGTACACTGACGAAATTGACAATGTAATTTATGAATAAAGAAATCACATTCATTTTCGTCCACATTCTGACACCAGAGCATGAAAATAAGGCAGGACAGTTTATATGCGGCACCAACACTACAAGTCACCAGAGAATAAACACAAACTTTAAATAGCTCAGTTGATTGCTTGGTAAAAATAATTACCAGTCTTTTTAAGTAAGTGATTAAAAGTTGTGAAATTATGAATCCATCGTTTGCAGATTTTTCACATGAAACATTACAGGCAAATATTCCACGGTGCTCAAATGTTTAACTTTAATATGCATTTTCTCAGGCAAGTGACAGTGGATCATGTAGCATTCACCAATTTCCATAAATTAATAATCTCAGCGACTTCATACACTTTGAGAAGAATGGTTGGAGAGGGATGGTTTCTCAAAGAAACTTGTAAAATTCTAACAGGGCTAGACAACGTAAATGTAGAAAGAATGCTACCGATGACGGAGAGTCCAGGACCAAGGGTCACAGTTTAAGGATGGGGTAGGCCATTTAGGACGGAGATGGAGAAATGTATTCACCCAGAGAGAGGTGAGCCTGTGGAATTTTCTACCACAGAAAGCAATTGAGCCAAACTATTAAACGTTTTCAAGAAGCAGTTAGATATAGTTCTTAGGATCAAAGGATATGGGAAGAAACCTGGTACAGCAAAGATCAGGGTACTGAGTTGGATGATCAGCATGATTATGATGATGGTGGAGCAGGCTCAAGGGCTGAATGGCCTCGTCCTGCCCCTATTTTCTATGTTTTTTTATTAAAGTAATTGAAACTGAGCTTTTCAGAACAGGGAGTGCAGTGAAAACTAATAGATGGATAAGTCACTTCCTTGTATATTGCAAACTCCTTCCAGAATGGGCAATAATACCAGAAATAAATCAATGTTCAATAGCACTGGGTTTGTCATTCATACTTATTTTCTGACATACATAGAAAATCAGATTTTTTTCAGAGAAAATTATCTAAAATGCTCAGTCATCTGGAGTTTCAAGCTTTGGAAACTGGTTAACCTACTTAGGTTGTAATTAAACTACCTGATAAAAACCGAAGAACTGCAGATGCTGTAAATCAGAAACAAAACCAGAAATTGTTGGAAAAGATCAGCAGGTCTGGCAGCATCTGTGAAGAGACATTCAGAGTTAACGTTTTGGGTCGGATAACCCTTCTTCAGAAATCGTTAACTCTGATTGCTCTCCACAGATGCTGGCAGATTTGCTGAGCTTTTCCAGTAATTTCTGTTTTTGTTTGTGAACTTAATTATCTGGTTCATTTTCCACCATCAATTCTTGGACTTTCATGGTCCTTCTTTGCTGTTAAGTATAACAATCAAACCTGGACACTAATCCACTTAATCCGTGTAGCACTGATACATGTCCACTGATTTCCTGACAAGCAGTTACTGCCAGTTTGCAAAATTCACCATGCTAGTCTCAATAAAGCTTCCCATTGCATGTTAAACCAAAGCATTATTACATAGCTAATATTCTTCTTAAACCTTAAACTAGCTAAATTTGATGTATCATATGTCAAAGGAAGACAAACAGAGACAGGTTAAAAAGGCAAGATGTACATTAGAAAAAGAAACTGTGAGAGCTAATTAACTAGCAAAGGGCTAAATCTACTGACACATTTTTGAATATTGAGTCTCAGAACGACTCAAATCTATAATCTCTTCACTTTTAAACACGTACCACCAATCCAAACATATCATCATCATTAGAAATACTGACAGTAGAATCAAAGAATATTCTAATATTTTTCATATCTATCCTCCCAAAATCAAACATTTGAGATGACTGCAACTTGGATTTAATCAGAATGCCCAATTCATCTATCAGTTTTGAAGTGACTTGAGGCTAGGATGTCAGGCTGATAATCCAATGCACGATGAAAGTCATGGTGCACCGTCAGCAATGCAATGTTATGAATGAGATGTTAAATTAAGCTCAGTAGTTATGGTATAATTATAGACAGAAGATATCACATGAGCACTATTCAAAACAGACAGAGAAGTTTCACAATATCCATCTTTCACTTCCTATCTGCACCTCCAAAACACATTTATGTCATTGTGGGATCTTGCTATACACATATTAGTTGTGGTACTTGTATATATATATTTATATTTACAAAATGATTATTTGCACAGTATTTTTGGGATATCCTAATGCTGTTAAGAAAGTTTTATTTTTAAATTATTTCTTCCAGTCTTGAATTTAAAACATCTGGGTACTATGGATTCTTAAAGATAAGTTTCAACTTATTAGAACTGGTCACAAGAGGCAATAAATTTAAAAAATCTCTTAAATTCTGTTGTCTCAAACTTCTCACTAATAGACTCATTAATGTGCTTCTGCATAGGTTCAAATATTTACCACTGAAATACACTAGGTTGTTAACCCAGATGTAGAAAAAAAAGTCAATCAAAAAATCTAATTTCTCCTGAGAATTGTGGACGACAAGTGACATAAATAGAAATTGTTGACCATAAATAACAATTAGTGGGTCATTTGGAAAGTCCTAGTAATACAATGAAATGCCCTTGATTTCAGCTGCATTATATTGATTTCATTTTGGTCTGTGACATTAATTTAAATGAATGGACATGTCAGAGAAAACAAATAAAAAAAAGTTTGATCTGAACAGAGTAATGGCAATGAAAGGATTATGAAAGTTTGTCACAAAGATAATAGAAACTTTGTATAATACACAATTACTCTCTTGGCCTTTTTAATTATTCTGCTTAAAATTTGGAGGCGGTTAAACAAATGACAAAACATTTCTTTGTACAGTTGTGCTCAAATTATACAATGTTATTTTGGCTAATGAGAACATGGCAGGATAGCCAGACAGAATAATTTTATAACCTAATTTTATTTTAAGGTTAAGAACTGGGTATTTCTGTCTGGAAGAAAGGACCCAATTTCAACCTTAGGCTTGGGTGTACTTTGGAGGTTTCAGGAGAAATGATTCAAGATCGTAAAGCTTGGTGCAAAATTGCAGACTGGAAATGATGTGCACTGAATTAAAAATGCTAATGAAAATGATCCACCTCACACGACAGCCTTGTTAGCATCAACAACCATCATGTGGACATAGAGTCATAGTCATAGAATCCCTAGAGTGTGGAAACAGGCCCTTTGGTCCAACAAGTCCACACTGACCCTCAGACATCCCACCCAGACCCATCCCCCACAACCCACCTAATCTACACATCCCTGCACACTACGGACAATTTAGCATGGCCAATCCACCTAGCCTACACATCTTTGGACTGTGGGAGGAAACCGGAGCACCCACAGGAAACCCATGCAGACACGGGGAGAATGTGCAAACTCCGTACAGACAGTCTCCTGAAGGTGGAATCGAACCTGGGTTCCTCGCGCTGTGAGACAGCAGTGCTAACCACTGAGCCACCATGCCGACACGTTGATAGACTTAACTTTTAAATTTGATCATAACAACAACTCCCATACAATGCCTACCTGGTGACTAAACCCATAATTTCTATATAGCTGGTAAAATATTTAAGCCTTTAGCCTGCACATGTATATACTTACAGCCCTTACACCTGCCTAGAATGTTACTCAGATATCTGCAACTTTAATTTACATTGCGCAGAAAAGTATGCCAAAGTGCTTCACAGTAATCAAGTTAAAAACAAAGAATTCAAAGAGACACACAAATGGTTGTTTAAAACAGCGAGTTCAAGGAAGATATAAAGTGTTTTACATAAGAAATGATGGAATGCGAAGCCTAGAAGGCAGAAAGCACAGCCACCAATGAGGTAAGCAGTGGCAATGCACAGACCAGAGCTGGATGATCTAATTCTGAAGATTGGGTCAGTTTTCTCCTTTAATAAGCAGATTTCATAAATTAATTTGATTGATTGGTACAACTATTACAGGGAAGAATATACTTCCATATCTTACTCATGATCTTATCATGAATTTTAAGATCTATCCCAAGTATGAACAAAACAAAGGTGCATTTGTCATTATTCTCTCCTATCCATACTTAAGCATGATCAAAACACCCAGTAAAATTGCAGTGATGCATTCGGAACACTGATACAATTACTTTACGTGCCAATTTTCCCTTACCCTTCACAAGCTTAAACTTATGCCATACACTTATACATTTTCCAAACAAACCAAAAAATTTTTAGAATTTTAATTCTAAAAAATACAGTAATCGGAGTCCTCATTATTCAGTAAATTTTGCAAATACATAGATGTTTTTGTTTCTATAAGATTTGAAGCTATAAACATTTAATTTGAATCAGAACATGCAGAGACAGTGTAAAATTTTTAAAGTCAGTTTGGAATTGGATTGAAATTACACCAATTATCGTTCATTAAAACAGTCCAAGGTAAATTCAACAGTGTGGTATCACAAGTACTTACCTGGATTGCTGCAGGTCTGGAGTCACATGGAGGCCAGACCTGGTAAAGATGGAAGTTTCCCTCCCTAAAGGGGATTAGTAAACTAGATGGGTTTTTCTAACACTTTGACGGTCACCATTAGACTCTTAATTCTAGATTTTATTTTTTAATTCATATAGCTTGACGAATTTGGACACAAAGTATATCCAAAAATAATGAGAACAAAAGAAACATTAGTATTAAAGAGAGGATAAGGTTCTCCATGCTGATACCAGGTATGGAGGGAGTGTCTTAGAAGGAAAGGTTCAGTAGGTTCGACCTACACTCATTAGATTTTAGAAGAATGAGTGGAAACCTTATTCTTAGGGGATTTGACAAAGTAGAGCAAGAAAGACTGGACTTTTCCCCATCTTGTGAAAGAGACGAGGACCAGAGGGCATAATCTCAGAATAAGAGATCACACACATTTATGAGCAGGAACGACTTCTTGGATGGCAGTGAATCTGTGAAGTTTTATTTTGCAAAGGGTTATCAAGGCTGGGTCATTTAGTATATTCAATGCTGAGATAGATCTTTCATCAGTAAGGGAATCAAGCGTTGAGGAAAAATGGAGTTGAGGATTATCAGATCACATTGAAAGGCAAATTACTGTGACTAATGCCTTGTATTGCTGAAACGTTATGTACTGCATGAGCGGCAATGTAACTAAGGGCAGAAAGAAACTATCTAGTTAAATTGAGAAAACTGTAGGCCATGAAAGCTATAGGCTAACTTAAATTGTATATCCTGATATCAGATTGAGAATAAGTTCCAAAAATTTGCAGTACTTCATCTGGTACACTTATAATAATCGCACATGCTTTTTGCTCTCTTTACAGCTTCCCCCCATCACTACCAACCCCAAACCCAAAGAACATAAAATTGAATCAGAGATAGTAGGAACTGCAGAGCATGGAAAATCTGAAATAACAAAGCCTTGAT